>NC_051850.1:174749929-175374929 GCF_905115235.1 Hermetia illucens
TGTGGATTAGGTCAAATTATTCCATTTTCGATATTTATCTATATTTTATTTAGCAAAATTTCACCAATCATACTCACTTGTATCTATTTTACATATTAATTTGTTTGGAGCCCAGTTTTGATACTATTGCTTAGTACGTGTTACATAGTAAATCATATTTGAAACAACATTTTTGAATTTAACGTTTTCGAATTGGAAGGCAGAAATTATATATTTCAAATTAAAGTTCTGGAAGTCAACTTCTAATTTAAAATAATTTACCCTTAAAGCCAATATTAATGTTGTACCATTCGCCATACATATTGGGATTTGCAGTGCCAAGATTCGCACCCAATTCCCGTGTTGAAAGACGCAATCGCTACCTTCGAGTGGCCGACCAACTAACAGAGGGATGTGAAGGATCCTAGAATTGACTTTACATCCCACAATTGAGGCGTATTTTTTGGGGCAGATTCTGTCATAGCCCGGAAAGGGTATATGCCTCGCAATGTTACTATTGGATCCGAAACCTATCTAAACGTCAGACTGTGTACAAGACATCTCCATTCAAAAACGTGGTAACATATATTCATCTGCTTGGTAGTTACCTTTTACAAATCTAACCTCAATAGCTCGGTCCTGACAAACTATGGTACCTTATACTGATACCTTCATACTGGCGTGGTGGCTTTCCATTCCATTCTTAGATACTTCAGTACCATGGTTCCAAAAGCACTGATATGGTAGCAATTGCTGAACCTAACAGGTGTCTACTTAACACCAAACCCCAACGTGAAATGTTTTACCGCGCCAGCTATGGAAACTATCTACGAAACTAGCCTGTAGCTGTATCATTGAAGATATCCTTATTAGTCCAGGGGCAGTGTGGGGAAAACGTTCCCCGCGGAACCACAGAAAAGCATTTTATGCTATTTGCTTCCACTCTCATCTGACTCACTTCTAACCTTAATTTCTCACAAACCAATAGCTTTTCTTTTATATAATTTAATGTACTTCACCTGCATCTAGCCTAAGACTCAAAAAGTCGGAAAACCGGAAGCTGGACGCTTCAGGTACGAAAGGTTTTGTATGTTTCTTAGTACGTAGCACGTAATATATCCATATATTATGTGAGAGTATCCACTTTCGGGTGATATTGACATTCATAGTCTTCAATTTTCAAAGAAGCAACAAATTTGAGGTATTATAACTTTGTTAGTAATAGTGCGACTTCCACCAAACTTAGGTAAGAAAGGTAAGATCATGCTCTATATTATAGCCTATATCACTGCAAAATTTCATGGTACTAGGATGAACTTAAGGGGGGTTTCTAACCAATTACAAAAAATTGTAGTAATATACTATTATTAACTTTATTTAAACAGGTATCAACATGGAAGGTATTTCGGAGCCCAGGCACTATATAGTGGCAGCCTCCTGATTTTTTTCAGATTTTTCGGTTGGCTAGTTTCTGAGAATGGCCCACTTAAAGAAGTGATCACTTTCAACTCCCCGCGCTCCCCACCCTTCCAACGAATGTCAAAACTAAGCTCGGCTTTGAAAATTACTAATCGAGACCTTTAATTTGATACCCCACATGACTATATTTGATGAAAAAAAATTTTACACCCCCCTTTTGCATGTATGGGGAGCCCCCCTTAAATTCGACGTAAAAGGATGTAATTCACTGTATGCGTGAGCGTTGATAGTTCCCACCTTTCTACCAAATTTGGTGTCAATCGCTATAACCGTCTCCGAGAAAAATGCGTGTGACGGACAGACAGACAGGCAAACAGACAGACGGACGGACAGACAGACAGACAGAGTTAGGAGATGCTCCCAGCGCAGAAGAAATCAACCTGAATTCGTTGAGCTGCACATGCAATACAAGCACGCGAGGAAAAAAATTGCAAGTAGCTATCACGAAGAGCAAATCCGAACATTTCAAGCGGATGTGTACCGAAGCTGATTCTGATCCATGGGGTGGCGCCTACAGGCCTGTAATATCAAGGCAAGCGCTCCCCACCGATTACCTGTCCAAAATTACTTCAAAACATAGTGGACACTCTCTTCCCAGAGGATGTGAACTACACAAATCTTCCTAAAGTGCATGTAAACCCCGACGAAATTCCTGAAGTGGTAGAAGAGAAAATTTTTGATGCAGCAAGGAAATTCGCTGAAAATAAGACCCCCGGGCCAGATGGAATCCCGAATATCGCCCTGAAAGTGGCAGCCAGGTCAGCACCAGGTATGTTTGCCAAAGTTTTTACGGCATGCCTTAGAGAAGGAGAATTCCCCGAGCAATAGAAGCTGCAAAAGTTGATACTTATTCCGAAGCCTGGTAAACCATTGGGAGACCCCTCCTCATATCGACCGATATGTTTGGTCAATACCATTGGTAAACTATTTGAACGAGTATTATACAACACCACCAACCAAACTAAAGGTTCCAGAGTACATTGTACGCATCGCTGTTGCATTTCTTCTTGGAAGAAGATTATATTGCGACTCGGACGATGGAGAGAAATTATTCCCAATGACGTGCGGCGTACCACAGGGGTCTGTCTTAGGTCCCTTCATCATCATCAACGGCGCAACAACCGGTATCCGGTCTAGGCCCCTTAGGTCCCTTACTGTGGTTAATTATGTACAACGGAGTGCTGACGCTACGCCTTCCTAACGGCGTGACAACTATTGGCTTTGCGGACGATATCGGGGTAACAATAGTGGCAAAACGTTTAGACGAGATCGAAATCTATGCAAATGAAGCGATATGGGAGATCAATTCCTGGTTGAAAAAGTCCGGTCTATCACCTGCTGAACATAAAACGGAACTAGTGCTAATCAGCAAAAGAAGGAAAGACACGACCGTGAAAATTAAAGTTGGTGAAAAAACAATTTACTCCCAAGAGTCGCTTAAATATTTGGGAGTAATGATTGACAAAAGACTCAACTTCAA
This sequence comes from Hermetia illucens, assembly GCF_905115235.1. Taxonomy (NCBI): domain Eukaryota; kingdom Metazoa; phylum Arthropoda; class Insecta; order Diptera; family Stratiomyidae; genus Hermetia; species Hermetia illucens. The sequence continues at coordinate 174,752,868 of NC_051850.1, forward strand.
AAAACACATTGAGTGCGCTGCAACTAAAGCATCTTCCATCGCTGTAACGATCTCGAGGATACTACCGAACATTGGTGGACCAAGACAAAGTCGACGTCGTCTTACTTCAAGGGTAGTTAGTTCCGTGCTACTCTACGCAGCTCCAGTTTGGGCAACCGTTCTGGAAAACAAATCAAACTGCGGAAAACTAGGAATGGCGTATCGACTAAGTGCACTCCGGGTATGCAGTGCTTATCGAACGACATCAGGAGAAGCAGCATATGTACTGGCAGGGACAGTCCCCATAGACATCTTGGCGGATGAAGGTCGGCGTCTCTACGACAATATGTATGCAATCGGTGAGTCTATTGTACTTCGACGGCAACTAGCACGGCGAGAATCCATCGCAAAATGGCAAAAGAGATGGAACGAGGCACAAACTGGCCGTTGGACCTACCGTATCATTCCACACATTCGAAGATGGATGGAAAAGAATCACGGGGAACTAAGCTACGAACTAACACAGTTTTTAATTGGACATGGAGGTTATCGGGCTTATCTTTATCGATTTGAACACAACGAGTCACCATGGTGCCCAAGATGTGGTAACGTGGCTGAGAATGCGGAGCATGTTGTATTTGAGTGCCCAAGGTTTACAACACACCGAACTAGGCTGGAGGTGATCGCAGACAGGCGCTTAATACCTGGAAATATAATGCAGTTTATGTTGGAATCAACGGAGGCTTGGAATCAAGTGGTAATTGAGCTGAAAATGATTCATGAACAGCTAAGGCATGAAGAACTGCGAAGAAAGCAAGAAAGGGAGCGAACAATAATGCGCCGCAGTTAAGAACTGATCCAGCCCCACGATGCAATGCTTATAGTAGTCCCGTGGGGAGAGCGGAAGAAGAAGGAGGTGATTTTAGTGAGTAGAAGTCTCACATAACTGTTTGGCAGGAGCCAGCAGTAGGTTTTGAACCTTCCCACCTTCCAACGATGAAAAAAAAAAAGACAGACAGACAGTAAACCGATTTTAATAAGGTTTTGTGTTTACACAGACTTTCCGTCAAAACATCTACACTGCACCACACCAATGGAGTTCTGTTCCCCTTCAACGCCGCATGCCTGATGACCTCAACAGTCATCTGATTCTCTAACGTTGTATGGAAAAAATTCTTTATTGCCTGTATAGAGCCGCTAGGCAAAATACACCCGATGACATATGAGAAAATTACAAATCGTGATGGTATATGAAATAAGACAAGCGACGACGGCTTTACGGTTTCTTACCAGGGCAGAGGCAAATCGTCAGACGCTGCCTCACCTCTGCCGTGGACCAGGAAAGAGGGAGTAAGTTGCTCCCCATTTGGTCCGGTCCTGCATTAAGTTGATGCGGACTTAGGACCCCATCATTCTCAAAACGAATATGAAATAAGGATAATGAATTTGTCGGGCAGCTCGAAATTAGACAGTTGAGAAACAAAAAGGTTGACGCAATACACAGATGCGGATATTATAGGATGTCAAGCTACGGTGTGAACTCCAAAAGTTGCGCCTCACTAAGATTTCAGACAGGACAAGCATCCATTGTAAATCGGGTCACTCGAGTCGCGACTTTTTCGGTTCTATGCGTCCAGCCAAGCCATCCTATTCAATTTTTTCTATTTTTGAGACAGCTAAAGTGTCGAAAGGACACCTCATACTCTCGAAGCTGGCTAGCAAGTGTGTGTAGATAAGACCTTTCAATGGAGCTGTACATGCAGTGCATGCGGACCTTCATGGTCAATTCCGTAATTTTCCATAGATTTTCGAATAGCTCAGCCCTCGTGGTTGATCTTGCCCAACCTGGATTATTTAGCCATTTTGTTCTGTCAAAACGCCGATCTGAATGCACCATCCAGCATGTTAAGCCACCGTCGTTTCAGACATCATTATGGTCTTTTTTCATCGACTTATATGTTTAGACCAATCCTGACAAGTAAATATTCGTACCATCAAAGACCCCTCTTGCGTAATTTTTTCACGTTGAGTGCAACCCCATATCGATGACGGATATCTTCATTTCGGATATGATTGAGACTTGTTCATTGTCTTTTATAGTCGGCCAACACTCAGAACCATAGAGGTCGGGGAGGTGGATGATTTTGCTGTAAATTCTGGAACTGAGACATTGTTCGATTCATGGATTACAAAGAACACCAGCTGTAAAACGCCACTTCATCCAGGTTGTGCAAATGCGGGAAGCGATTTCATAACGCCCTCATTGGCTGATAGCATCCTAAAATTTAAATCACTCAGTTCTGAGCGAGGAGTTCGTGTAACACACGGTCAAAAGTCTTCTCTAGATCCCGAAATGCAATGTGATGAGGGAGATGGTTCTCACCGTGTTTCGTCATAACTAACCGCGCAGCATGTATTGCGTCAGTCGTTCCGCAGTTCTTGACAAACCCGGCTTGATTTGCGGTTATTTCAACGATGTCATGAATATAGTTGTCAAGAATGCGTTCAAAAATCTTTATGGTTGGGAAAGTAACCGAATCAGACGGTAATTTGAACATTCTGCTGGGCTACCTTTCTTTTTCCATATTTGAACTCTAGGACTTTCTTGCCAGTCAGATGGTGTTCTACCTTTTTCAATAACATGAATGAAGAACTGACAGAACCAAAGTGTTGGTTTCCAGCTCTTCACTTTCCAGATGCGACGTCGTTAGACACTAATGCTTTCTCTTCGTTTTTCCACTTCCTCGAGTTCGGTGGCGCTGACAGTTACGTCCTGGCGGTTTCATATGTGTAGCTGTCATCTAGACCTAATACATGGATTGATTTTATGACCACAATCAATGCTGTCACAACGGTACCAGTCTAGACTGAGTGCATGGCTTAGCGTTCATACAGATGCAAGACCAAACTAAAAAGTACAGCACCCGAGTTGAAATGCAGCTCCGCGTTAGAGGCCGGGAGGTCTCTTGTTCACTTGAGCGTAACCACAACCCCCATTAGACCCCATTAGGGAACCAAACGCTAAAAACCGGGCAGAAAGTACATCAACTAGGAATACAGGAATACAGGATGTACAAATTCAGCGGGGTATCCCGTTTCCCATGGTACCAGTATACCGTTGGTAAGGTTTCATAGTGAGCTGATGCCCTTGACAAGGAAGTGCAACTTCTAAGCGGGCATGGAGGTTTTCAGTCTTACGTGCACGGGATTGGAAAGGAGCGATCTCCTGTTCTGCAACGGAGTGGCAGACGGCGCTGAACACACCTTTTCCTCTTGCGAGAGATGCGACGGCTTTCGCCAGGAGCTTTATGCAGACACAAGGAAGCTCTCTCCAGACAACATTGTCAGAGAGATGCTGAAGAGCACTGGCAGCTGGAATCGTATTACGCATTATGTTCGGGCTCTCCTTATTGCGAAAAAGATTGAACTCAACCGGCGAAAGGATCGGACGCTAATGGGTTCCCTGAACTGACAGCTCCTTTCCTCCTTTGCCCTCCCGTTGGTGAAAGAAATTCCCTGACTTGAAGGCTTCCAATACCGGGAGAGCGAGAGGGCCAACTCGAACTAATATGTCAATCGGTTCCAGGCGAGTTCTCTGATAACAGGGAGGTGCTTAGTTGGTAGTCTGACAGCGTACTGTTGCAGGAGTCCAATAATCTGTGCGTAAACACATTTACCTACCCTACTCCCAAAAAAAAAAAAGATTTCATCGTCGAAGCCTCAGTGCCGCTGACAGATGGAATTGCTCCAAACGTCGGCAATTCTTGTGGAAGTGGAGGATGAGCAAATTCTTCAGTTGGAATCTGCTCGAATATTCTCATCATCTATCCGCCGCGATTAGTTGGTCGGTAAGCAAAGTACCGTTCTTGTCATTAGCGCAACAAAAGTGTTCGATATCTTGTGTGCGTTTATGTCGGATTTTAGCAAGTCGATACAGATCTTCCTTGTCATCCCGAGTATACAATTTATCGTAAAAATCTGTGTGATGGACCCCTCGGGTGGTAGCGATCACTTTTTTGCTTTCCGATTGGCATTCTCGTAAATTTGACCATTGGTCAGCGTTTTATGGTTGAGAAACTTTTGACATGATTTCAGAACCAAGTATCTCGGTTGATGTAGCGCTTACCTGTACCCCCCTCATTGCGTGCTCCAAACCCTTTCCCATCCCATTAAGGATGCCCGAAATAACGGTATAGTCATCAACAGGTACGTTACAGATGCGATCGGCTGATATAATCATGATCTTTATCAGCCGGTCATCAAATCATTCCAGTCCTTTAATGGCATCACGGAAACACTCTGAGATGACAATGCCAACATCATATTGAGTGCGAGGGCTACCAAAATAGAGAAGTTTATAGCCATTTTGAACGCCTTTGGCACCACACCTTTTCCGAAGGGCTCTGGGTTTTCCTGGGTCCTTCCAGTGCGGGCGCTAATATTTAGCGTGCAAACACGCATTTGTTTTGCTCGGACTAACTTAATTACACCCTGACGCCGTCTATGCGTCAAGAGCCCTTGTTCATTTCTCGGCAGGACCGAGTCCCGTCCTGTCGCGTCGACTGAGGTGGACGCCCTAGCATTTCTCCGAGACTTATGACTCAACGTGATCATTTTGCTTTTAACAATATTGGATTGACTTGCTTGGGTCGACCTGTCGAGGGACCTGACACCAAGAGAGATCAGGTAGGATTTAGCATTGTGGAATAATTCCAACTATACTATCTTTATCTCTCTCCCTGATCTCAGCATTTTATTTTTGTTTTACGGAGGATAATACATAGTACGTTGCCTCAAATCCTGATCCTTTATCTGAGCTTGGAACCAGCATACTATGTTAAATAACATGGCAGAATTCAGCACACACCAGAGTTTGGATTGACAAGGGCCTAATCTCGTTGACCATTTGATGATCCTGCAACTACTAGGCCCATGACAAGCTGTTATCATCAAGATATGTTAGGTTGTAAATTGATGAGGATTCAAGAGGAGGCTTAGGTATTTATTTAAGAAGCCATCGTAACTTCAGTGTATGTAAGCAGCGTTACTTCTTCTAAGGAACGAACTCTTAGGCTTGGCTCCGGCGTGAGGGTGTTCAAAGGGCCGAATTCGAGCCCGTGCAGATATTAAAAGAAATTCTACTCCAATGAACTGAAATCAAGTATGCTACCCTTCTATTAACCGATTTCATCAAAAGACAGCACTTAAGAACGTTCCACCCATTTCGTCAAGAGAATATTATTGAATAATTATGGATAAATCCGCTAGTCATGAGAAACTCCCCACCGCCCACGCTCCGTTGTTCTTTTCCATAACAAAAGAACGCCTGCAAATTCAATATTTATTATCTTCCAGGCTCAAAAGGAAATTGAAAACGACTAACATAGAAATCGTTTCAAAAAGACAACACACACTCCAACACTCTCATCGAACAAAGCTCGGGAAAGCAACGGAATGAGAGCTATTCAAACAAAGCCGCCAAACAGTCGTTTTCTAAATGGATTTCGAATTGAATTACCGTTTACAAAAATGGCGGCCGCGTCATGTAGTGAATGCTGGTCACCGCCATTATCGGGAGCCTGTTAACTTGGTAAATACACAGTAAAACTCAGCGAAATGTTCCCACAATTCAGTTGGCTTATATGCCTTCTTCGGAATCCCGAGATTTAACTGCTACGTGTGGGAAATGCTTAAAAATTCTTATTTTAATAAATAAGCTGGAATGGCGGCTGCTGTCCATGGTCGTGTTTTTCGATTCTGTTTGCACTAGACGTAGTTGGCGCCACCGATTTATTCTCGTTCCTTTGACCGCGAAATTGCATTTGAAATATAATTTAAGGCAAGATTTGAACGAAATGAAAAACTGAACTCCTTTCCGACTAGCCCCCACCCTCTTGAGGGATGCCAGGCCATGCTCCCCCACCCTCATAAGCTGTTATCCTTTAGTTTTCCTTCTGCTCGAACCACTTAGCTCAATTGAAGTGTAGGGTGCGTCTCGAATACTTGAAGTTTTTGCCATTTTCATTGAGCGTAATAAAATTACGCTTTGTGTTTCCATCTCGTCCTTAGCGCTGGCAGTTTCTTCGTTTGCTATTCACTAGACAACATGAATAAGTGTTCGAACTTCACACCGTTACTATGTGTTTGTTTTGTCTGCTATATTTACCTTACTTTTAGGTTTTCCTCAATTGATTGCTTTCCCTTCGTTTCAAGTGTTTTTATTTATTCGCGTGCGAAATTATTTCTTGAATGTAGGCGGGAAGGCGACACCTCGTGATAGAAACGGGGGTAGCAGTTTAACTGGGGGAGGGAAAGAGCTTGTTGCTAGACACTGGAGCTACTTAGTTATAAATAAATTTCGAATTTGGGGAGAGTTTGAGGAGGATCTGAGAAGATAGCGTTAACATTAGCTGTTGGAGAGGAGCAAAGACGGAAAGTGCTGAAGAAATAAAAATATGAGTATTGAAGTCCGCCGTATCCTGCTGCCCAAGCTATGGTTAAACAAGTCGGGAAACTGGAAGTTGGACGCTTCAGGTATGAATGGTTTTGTGTATTTCTTATGTAAAAACATTTTAGTGTGCATTTGTCCCATTAGTACGAAGGACATAATAGTTTTTTCAGATTTTCCGATTGACTGATTTCTGAGAATGGGTCCGTTAAATAGATGATCAATTTCTTCTCCCCGCGCTCCCCAGCTTTCTAGCAAATGTCAAAACTAAGGCCGGCTTCGGAAAGTACTAATCGAGACCTTTCATTTGACAGACGGACCTGTGAGGAGTTGCCAGATCTCCCATCAGGCACATCCCTTCGTGCGGATAAGGGAATGCTCGGCGAATGCGTATGAATATGTACTTGCACACATTCGAAAGTGTGCGTACACGGGCATGATTCTGAGCAAATCAGGTAGGTGGAAGAAAAACTTCCACCCGTGGTTAAAAATGACTATGAGAAGGTTACCCAGAATAATAACCCAATATGGGCGAAGGGAAGGTGTATAAATTTACGATGCAGGGGCTCGGAACCCCAGTACCGGCGGCTTTTGGGAGTGAGCAATCTGGCTGTCGGTCGTCGATATCCCTCGGCAGCAGTGCCTCCGCTTAGCCACCGTGGCACCCAATGATACAAGCAGCTTAGACAAGGAGGGTGTTTAAACCGAGCACATCGCTACCTAGAACATAGCAAACGCGCAGAAGGATGTGTCCAAAGGACAACGTTAGTCGTTAAAAGCCGCAGTGACACCAACCGCATCCGAGCGTAAAGAGTTAGGGGAGGGTCCACAGTATCGAGAGCCGAATCCATTTAGGAGAAGCTCAACGATTATGAGATGCCCCCAATATCCAAGGCGGAATAGGATCTGCGCAACAGAAATCCCGTTGACGCCAGAGAATGTGCGGAAAGAAGAATGGAGGCTTTGGAGCAGAAGTCCGAACTGAAAGAGTCATCCTTCATTTTCCTTGAAGCGAACATTTTTGAGTTGTCTGAATTCATCAAAGATAAACACAACGTGCCCCAAGCAATCAAGCATATGGTAAGAGCCACCAGGGTTCTATACAACAAATCGCAGGAATATGAGAAAGATTTGATCCCTAAAATCACTCCTTCGACGATGACGCAGTCGACGCAGGTGATACCGAACACCCAAGAGGGTTCGGGAAAAGGAAACGAACATTCCGGACATCAGCAGGTTCCCAAAAATACAAAAACGTGTACCATCCGCTTTGAAGATAGGGCCTAAAACCTGGGTAGGCGGAAATAATGCCTAAAACACCATGAGAGTCGATGTCTCAAAAGGCGCACGACGGTTGGACTAAGGTTGGACCAAAGAAGCCAAAAAAGAAGAAAAGACAAAATAAGGATCCGTCTCGAGGCAATCATTATTTCAAGCACGGGTAGTATGTAGTAGATCAAGATGAGGTCACTTCTAAGGCGGAAATCTGTACTGCCATAGCGGAGCAGTTCAAGGTGCACGACTTGCAGGAGGCATTCATTGTAAGCATTAGAAAGGCGTATGAAGGTACACAGACGGCGACCATCCGGCTACCGGCAGAAGCAGCGCACAAGCTGTTCGATGTCGGGGTGGTCCGTATTGGATGGGTAGTTTGTCGCCTTAGATAGCAAATCTCATTGAAGAGATGCTTCAAGTGTCTCTCGTATGGACATCTAGCCAGAGTGTGCACAAGTGAGGTTGATCGGTCTAGCCGATGCAGACGTTGTGGTCAAACAGGTCAAATGCTCGGAATTGTAACAAGCATCCCAAATCCATGTTGTGTGATTGGAAGGAGGGCCTGGGCAGCGGGCATATTGCCGGAAGCGTCCCGAGTTCAAAAACACGCAAAGCGCAGCGAGAAAATGAGGTTGGTCCAAATCAACCTCCATCACTGTAGGGTAGCACAAGATCTGCTCTCGCAGACCACCCATGAATCAGAAATGCAAGTGGCTGTAATAAGCGAATCCTATACAAACCCTAACAATGATGTATGGGTAGCTGATCCACCAGGTGGGGCGGCCTTGTGGGCATGGGGACCAAGCCATAAAGGAATGTATGAGGCAGTCCACAAGTGGGTTCGTATGAGCAAAAATAGCTGCTATGCCTGACGTTGGCCGAATTCGAGGACATGCTGGACAGTTTGGTTTTGGATGCAAAAGGACGAAAATCAAAAGTCACGGCCAATGCTTTCAATGCATGGGCCACAGAATAGGGAAGTTCACTGATGAATGCAAGAGGGCGTTGTCTCGTGGAGGCTTTCGCGCAGTTAGATATCATATTGGCTAACGGTGGTCAGGTTAATACTTATCCGAAAGTTGTAGGCGTCCGGTTCGGTTGTGGATCTAACTTTTTTTAGTCCTTCACTAGCTTGCGATATGTCCTGGAACGTCAGTGAAGAGTACACTCATAGTGATCACCAGGCAATAACCTTGGACCTGAAGAGTAAGTCAAGCAGTTGGAAATGTGCTCGTCCAAAAATGAGGAGAAGGTCAGATTGGTCTGCGTAAGCAATTGACGAGCAAACTTTCATAGATGTGGGGTTGGACCAGGACACTATACAAGGTACACCGTCGGAAAGAGCCCTCCATATCACGGAGTGTATCGCGAAGGCATGCGACTCATCGATGCCGAGACATTATACTTTCCCCAGTAGAAGATTCAACTGCTGGCGGAACAGTAAATTATCAGATCTTCGGTCGGTGTTCCATCGGACCAGATGAACGGCTCAGAGAGCAGTGGGTAGGATTAACCACGAGGTGAAACAGCAAGCTTACAAGGAAACCCGGAGAAACCTGAAACTGGCTGTACAGCGAAGCAAGAAGGATTACTTCAAGCAACTCTGCGCAGAGACGGATATAGACCCATGGGGAAGCGCAAAGGGTTGTGATGAGGAGATTTAGAGATCAGGCAGCTCCACAAATTACACGTTCTGATCTTCTACTGAAAATTGTTCAGGGTTTGTTCCCTCAGGAGAACAGGAGCTACAGGTTTCCCAGCGGTGGGCAACAAAGCACCCGGCCTCGACGGCATACCAAATAAAGCCCTTATGCTGGCCGTTAAGTCGAGGGTAGACATATTCAATATCCTTCCTGATTCCGATTCTTCCTTTGATCGGCACATGGAAAACGCCAAAAGGGAGCAATCCTTAAGCAGGTGGCAGCAACGATGGGAACAGACGAAAAAGGGTCGATGGACCCCATGATCCCGGTTGATTGACTCTAAAGCTAGGATCACGGGAGAAATTAAACTTAGTTTATATTCGCGGAGGGCTGAAGCTGGACCGAAATAACTCCGTCTAAACTTCAAAGAAGGTGGGGGTTAATTACGACATTCTTGGATGTGGAAGGACATCTGGAGAGGTAAAAGCCGGGCAGGTTGGAAGAGAAGAAATCGAGAATGCAACCCGAGGAAGGGCTGAAAAAAATCACAAAAGAAGAGAGTAGAAGTGAAGAATGGTAGGGATGGGAAGGTTGGAATCCCTGCAGAGAAAGAAAATGAAGGAAAGAACCTGACAGTAAGAAGTTCAGACAAACTATGAAATAATTCTTTGTACAGGTAAAAAGAGTAAATACAGGGGGAGCACATACAAATTAGATTGAACACAACGGAGTTAGGAGTAGAAACAAATAAGGCTGTGCAATCATACTAGCAACCAGAGGAGACCATGATGGATTCGGCGTGCGTGGAATGGATGTTTAATTTCAGTTAGGACTTCACCGGCAGTGGGCTTACGTGACGCCATCAAGGAGTGGGTGAAGAGGCGAGACCGTGATATTAGTTATAATCTTACCCAGTTTCTCACGGGGCACGGAAGATATCGCCAATACCTGCACAGGTTGGAGGCCTCACCCGACTGTCCAAATTGCAGTGGAGTCCCAGAACATGTATTGTCCAAGATTTGTGGAAGAATCTAAACGAGACTCTAGGAGAAGTACTGCTACCAGAAACTCTGGTCCTGGTTTTGGTAGCACAACAAGAGAATTGTCTCCAGTTCAGTGTCTTTTGAAGATTATACCTCCTCAAAAAAAGACAGATAAACAGCCAATAAACCGATTTTAAGCTCTTCCCTCTCGGTCGTCTCTGTCTACTCAGGATGGTCTTTTGACCACTGAAATCACAATGAGAAATGGTCGAACTAGAATAAAGTCCCACCAAAGTGGAATTGAATAAAAGGACATTTTTTCCCTGCTAAATTAAATTTATTTAAACAATAAAAATTTCATATGAATGCTGATATATCAAATTCCTAATCTATTAGAAGAAGCCAATTTACGACGATTCCATGCGCTTAGGGAGGCAAAGCGCCCACTACCCCTATAATTCGATCGATGACGAATTGGTCCAACTAAATGCTCGTCTGTACGCTGAGCGGACATATAGGAATTTCGAAGAGGAGAAGGGCTTAAAAATCTGGATTGAGCGGAATAGATAGCCGGTAATTGTATTGCAGCTCCATCTGCAATAAAACTGTGTTTAAAGTAGTCGCCTCCTGCTGTACCATTTCCTGACTTATGTTCCCACGTGGAATTCCTTGCTAGTTCGTCCGTATACGATCGAAAACCCATGAGGTGCGACATATTTTCATTGGAATCTTTTGGAGGATCCTCTTCAAACGAACACATGACACTCAAATTCAACTCCACTTTGTGGAGTTGCAGCTGAAGTACCCTTTCTTCATTCATTTGAATTTTCTTGTTCACGCGTTCTAGGCAATTCAGCACGTCATCTCCCGTAACTAGATCCTCGTACTTCCCGTCGTTCCGACGACAGACGAACCCTAAAGCATTGCGCTCTAAATTTTCCACCTCAGACTTGATTAACTTCAATTCTTGAACTTTTCCTAAATGGAAACTGATGGCTAGGTCGATATTTGAGGACATTTTTTATAATATTTGTAGAGAACTGATTTCCAAAGATAACGATATCAATGTTACTTCTTTGATAAAATTTTTGATTTGTAAAAATAAGGTAGAATATTATCCATTTATAGTCCTGACAATTAATCAATCACAATCACAGGATATAACAAGATAGGATAATTAAATTAAATCCTAAAACTTAAATTGAAGTAATTAATCTTAGCCCGTCTTCTTCCAGGATAGGGAGGGTGCCTTAAAATTCCTTGTAGGTTTAACAAAAACAACTTCCTTTCTTCCACTTTGGACTTTTCTTGTAGCTGACCTATCCTCATACTTCCCCCTGTGCCTTTAAACGTTATGCTAAAAGACACTCCTTTCGTTGGTCCGTAGTTTCTGCCGTTTAGGTTTATTCTCCATGGAAATTTCGCCAGCGCCTTGTGTGCAAGCGGGGACACCACCCTTACCACAGTTCCCTGAGGCATGACCTACGCTTAGCTGATCCCAAAACTCACAAACGGATCTCGAGCGAGCAACGAGGTCTACTAACATCGGTTTAATGCACACTACCCAACGGTAACTTTAATTTTCAGTGTTGGGTTGTCAATCAGCCTGGAGGCCTGGACCTAGAGAACTAGTTGTTACAATTTGTCCCGTTTTAGGCGCGGACCACTCGCCTTCATCCTTCTTCGTCTTCAGTTTTCCTATAAAAAGGAACTCTCGGCGATCACCACGTAGAGGTGGAGATAGGGAAAGTAGGGAAAGGTACCAATCCACGTTTCGCCTTGGGACTTTCTTAGCCCATGGTTACCGCAGCTTTGGAATTATTCAAATAAACCTCAATCATTGCAGGATCGCTCAGGATTCACTTGAGCAGACCACGTTCCAGTCTGAGCTGAAAATTGCCATCATAAGTGAACCGTATAGAAACCGTCACGGTGGCATATAGGGCCCAAATTCAACGGGTAGGGCGGCCATATTGACTTATGGTCGACAGGCCATACAATTTACTGCAAGTAAGGCAGCCAGTGGCTTTGTGTGGCCAAAAATGAGTGGTGTATATGTATACAGCTGCTACGCCCCACCAAGTCTGCCACTGTCTAAATTCGAGGGAATGCTTGATAACGAAGAACGAAGTCCAAAGGCGATTGTTGGTGATTTCATCGCTTAAAACCTTGAGTGGAGTAGCGGAGTATCAAATGCCAGGGGGGCACAGTTTATTAGAAAATTTTTGCGCAAATGGACATAGTTTTGGCTAACGAAAGTGCTGTAAAGGTGGTCAGGTTCGGTTGTAGACTTAACCTTTGTCAACCCAGCGCTGGCGCGTGGTATGTCCTGGTGCATCATCGAACGCTACACCCACAGCGATCACCAGGCAATCTTCTTTGAGACATATGTCGAGCTACAGGGCAAAGACTCATCGTGCCCGAAACCGAGAAAAATTTCAGGCTGGTCTGCAAAAGCTTTGGATGAGCAAACGTTCATAGAGGTGTGGTTAGATCAACCTGATAAAGCAGGCGCCTCTACGGAAAGAGCCGTCAATGTGGCCCAACGCATCGTCAAGAATATAACGCGCCCATGCCTAAGAGCTGCTCAGCCAGCTTTCGATCAGCCTGCCACCGAGCCAGAAGAGGGGTTCAGAGGGCGGTAGGTAGAATCGATCAGGGTCAAAAAGAGCTCGAATATAAGGCAGCCAGCAAAACCCTCAAGCTCGCCATCCAGGGAAGCAAGAGGAAATGCTGAAAGGAGCTCTGCTCAGAAGCGTACATAAACCAGTGGGGGAGTGCTTACAGAATCGTGATGGGACAACTCAGAGGCCATTCATCTCCGCAGATCAGGTGTCCTACCCTCTTGCTGAAAATCATCCAGGGGTTGCTCCCCCAGCAAAACGAGGGCACCGACACATTCCAACCACCTCTGAATGCGACGGCAATACCGCCAGTCACCAGTGACGAGCTGCTGGAGATCTGGGCTAGAATAGGAGATAACAAAGCTCCGAATGGATGGCGAGCCGTATAGGGCCCTTAAGCTTGCCGTGAAATCCAGACCGGACATTTTCGCTGAGTTGTTCGAAGCGTGCATGCCCAAGAGGATATTTCCTGCATCATGGAAACGACAGAAGTTGATGCTACTACCTAAGGCTGGCAAATCTCCAGATGAGCCAACCTTCTACAGACCTATTTGTCTTTTGGACACTGTGGGCAAAATGCTAGAGCGAGTAATCTATAATAGATTACTCCGGATTGTTGAGAGCCAAGGAGGTCTCTCAGATCGGCAGTATGGGTTCCGTAAAGCCAGATCAACCATTGATGCCATCAAAATGATTACTGGCTTGGCCGAAGGTGCAATCCACGGAAAGGGCAGTAGTAGCAAATATTGCGTGGTGGTCACCGTGGATGTGAGACCTAATACGGGATTTGAATACGCAAAAGAAACTTTGCCCGTATTCAAATTGGGAATCATATCATCACTTCTAAGACTGCCATCAGATACTTGGGAGTGATGATAGACGGGAAGCTTAACACGCGCAATATGTTTATGACAAAGCATCCACTGCAAGTGTGGTCCTGGCAAGGATGATGTCGAACGTAGGAGGGCCACGGCATGTTTCCAGGTTGCTTATAGCTAGGGTAGTGAGTTCGATCCTGCTCTATGCAGCTCCAGTTTGGGGAAGGCATTACAGGTTATATTTAACGCTAACAAAGTGAGTTCAGTCTACAGAAGAATAGCCCTAAGGGTGTGCTCGGCGTTCAGGATTGTCTCAGAGGATGCAGCATTCGTCATCTCTGGAATGATGCCCGTTTACATCTTGGCAGATGAGATGACGAATATATATAATGCGAAGTCTATCTCTCGTTTATCGCAGACGAAGAGCGCCGAAAGGGAGAGATCTCTGAATAGATGGCAAGAGTGTTGGGAACGCTTGGGAAAGGGTCGGTGGACACAAAGGCTCATCCCTGAAATCAAGGAGTGGTTGGAGAGACGGCACGGTGAGATTAATTAAAATCTTACTCAGTTTCTCACGGGGCATGGAGGATATCGTCCGTACCTGTTCCGATTGTCCAAACTGCGATGGAGTCCCAGAGAACCCAGAGCATGTATTCTTCCACTGTCCATGGTTTTTCGAGGAAAGGAAGAACCTAAAAGAGGCTCTAGGAGAGGTGTTCGTACCAGAGAATCTGGTGCGAAGGATGTTAGCATGTCAGGAAGACTGGGATGCGATCAACTCCATAGTCGTATTTGTCCAGAGAAAACTGCGAAAGGCAGAGTAGGCTAGAAAAGAGCGGTTACGTACACCGCGTAGAGACTAAAGGGAACCAAGCTAAAATGAGCTGACTCCGCCCTGTGACATAATACCGTACGGTGGTTCCACGGGCTTATGGGGAGTCGGGGGTAGTTCTAGTGGATAAGAACCCCACACAAACAAAGCCTTAAAAATCAATCTATGGTATACTTTCTCGGTTTGAACGCTTCCTTCACAATAGCCAGGGATAGGCAAGAGAGGGACTGCTCATCCAGACTGCATTTGCTACGCGTTGCCTCCAAATTGGCATGGCGCCTCCTTAATTTTCTCATAACAATCATCAACTTAGCAACTGTACATAGTCCTTCATGCTTAAGGCTATCAACTTATTGCTCACAAGTGTTTACGAAATAAAATTCAACTGTTGTAATTGTCCAAATTTGTTTACATCTTATTCAAATACGATAAATAATATTTACCACGAAATTCTCCCGAAGCAGCTATTCATGTTCACTTCCAAAACAGGAAAGAAAGAACAAATTTTTTATCTCCCGCTAAGGATAATAAGAAAATTCAACTTAGCCCGAGTCCCCACCGGGAATGAACAGCAAATAAGATTACCTTCTTATTATTTGCACAAGCAATTTTCCATAGCACCCTCAAACAAGAAAGAAAAAAATCACCACTTACGCCTGGCAACATCTTGAGGATGGAAAAATTCAAAACAGATCCTGAAGATTCTGAATAATTTCCAGAAATTGTCATTCAGTCAAATTCGGTTTGGTCTCTATTGAAAGATATCGTTAATCTAACTCCGCACTAATCTTATCGTCCCCCTTGTTTTCAGAGGGGTTCCGAAGTCCTTGGGTTGCGGAAAGCATCTCATTAAAGCCCTCCTTGTATTCAAATGTGTAGCTGCGAGGATGGAAATGATAACAATAATGTTTGCAATAGCAACAACGCCGAACAACTTCCCAGAAGTACCTGAACTTCCGCAACCACCCACTTCCCACTGAATGCCTGCCATCCCTCCCGAGAGGTGGGTGACTCTTGGCCCCAGCGGCAGACCATAACTGTTTATTTACCACTGTAGACATCATTAAATTATGAAAATATAAGCATGGTATTTTGAGTGGTTGCTCGGTAGTGGCATGGGGTGGGGGTGTCCGCGGTGGCACGGAATAAACGCTATAAATACTGCACAGGTAGCAAATGTTTCTTTCGTCCTCGCTTTTTTCCACTACGTTACCTCCTGAGCTCCTTGGATTTCAGCGCGCCGAGACAAGCCCAAAAGTAGTAACCAATAGAAGCAGGAAACACTAAATAAGATAATTGCTGAGTAAATAAGGACGAAAGACGAGGTGACGAGTAGAGGAATAGCAAGGATTCCGTGGTTTCGCGGTCTGGTGTAAAGAGGAAATGTGTCTTCTATCCTGTTCTGAAATACTAGGACATTTATGTCATGGACGCGAATTGTTTAGCGACTTATGATGAGTGCTAGTCCTTAGGATGAAAATTGATTTTATGTGTTTAAAGTCCTGTTTCCTGCACAGGTCGAGCAGGGCTATAAGACTTTGTTTACCCGCTAATGCGCCGAGTTATTTTGAGGTACACCGCAGATGAATGAAGAATATACTAACGTAGATGTGGGCGACTCAAAAGAGCCTGAATTTGGAAGAGGACGAAAAGGATATTTTGATCATCGCCTCCTAAGTATGTACATATGATTTGGCAATCGCACAACGTAAGTTAACAAACTTTATTTTGAGGTTAAGCAATTTTAAAAGCACCCACCCATTCCCGCTCAGCGGATAGTATGGGACTTAGCTTGAGTCTTGAGCCTTTAAGCCTTTTTAGAGAGTAATCTAATATGTTAACACATTGAATATTAGACTCCGTCAGTGGTCGGACTACCCACTAAACACCTCTACATCAGCATAAACTAGCCTGGAATCGTCTGACATATTACTTCAGACTAGTTCCCGCCTTAGGTAACCTTCAAATTAGGTAACCCCTTTCAAAACCCGGAGGACATTTGTTAACATATAGAATCCTCCTCAATCCGGTTCTTTTACCTGTGGAGCTTAATTTTCTTCGCGAGAAGAGGAATTAGAATGAAATGTGCAACACGGCACCATCTGTTTGCGCTCCTTAACATCTCTCTGACAAAGTTATCCGGAAACAGCTTCCTTGTGTTTACTAACGAAACCCATCATATGATACCTTCCACAAGCAAAAAAAGAAATTAATTGGGGTCGTCCATCACCCCATTGCAAAACCTGTGGGTGATGGTGCCTTGCCGACTTTTTGCTAGTATGACTTGCGGCGTGGTTTGATTACGCTTCAGATTAAAATTGTATAATTCGCTAACTCCTCACACGACCTCCATGCGGTGGCCGCTGGAAACCGTCTTCAGTCGCAACAAGAGTGGGTTGGGCTGGGCCGTCAGTTGGTTGAGCCTACTCTCAACTCATCCAACTGACGACGATCTGTTTACCTTCTGCGATGTGTTAGGGACAAGTGGATCTGGCGAGGGGGTGAGCCGAATCAATAACCCGGGGATCGTCCTCCTGCATTAGAGAAGGTTTAATATGCGAACTCTCAATACCTTGATTATCTTCAGTTTTAAAAAAGAGCCTGACCTTGGTTGCCTG
This sequence comes from Hermetia illucens, assembly GCF_905115235.1. NCBI lineage: Eukaryota > Metazoa > Arthropoda > Insecta > Diptera > Stratiomyidae > Hermetia > Hermetia illucens. The sequence continues at coordinate 174,770,088 of NC_051850.1, forward strand.
GTTTTAATTAGCAAAAAAAAGCCGACGAGAGAGGAAAAGGTGGTGATTCCAGGCGCATTATCGAAGGACGAACTGCTGGCATTCAGCCAGGAGACAGTAGCCGTCGAGAGCAGTACAATCGGTACCAGCCATAGTACGGCCGTGCTGAAACCAACCGCAGGGTCTTCTCAGAGCGAGGTGGCAAACGGGCTAGTGATTTCCAGCTTGGAATTCACTGCTGTCAAGTCAGATGTTGCGATTGCCAGTCATAGTACTCCAAACTAGAAACCGTCGCCCTTAAAAACAAAGACGGACGAGAATTTCGGTCACCGGAACCCAGCTAAGAAGCGAAAATCCACTGGAGTCCTGTTCGAGAGCCAGTACCGGAAGGTTATGTATATTTTCAGCAAGATTGCTAGGAATACTACTGTCGACGAGTGGGAGCACTACACTAATATAGCTATAATAATAATAATCGCTGACGCAACAATCCATATTGGATGTGTAAGAGCACTTCATTCTAGACCGTAACTTTACACCACAGTACATTGTTGGAGGCAAAGTGGTCACCATTGCGCTCGGCCGAAATTATTACCCTGATTTGACTCAGGTACTCCAATTATGATAACAAATTCGTCTCCCACTAGTGAGATTTGAACCCGCGGCCTTCCATTAAGACAGCCCAGCGCTCTAACCACTTGTGCCATCCTGACAGTTCACTAAATACCAGGCGATTGTTGAGGAGTATAACAGCGAACTCCTGACAGACGAGCAGAAAACGAAGCCCACTGCTCTCAAATGCAATCGATCTCAAGACCAGGTCGAGCAAAAACACAAAAGGAGTAGATTGTGCAAGAGCTCGAACACTAAGCAGCCTGTGCAGAAACGTAAGCAGCAACAGTCAGCTGACAAGCCACGAACTGCGAAATTCTTCAGTGACGCTGCCGGGAGCCGCTTACGTGTGGCGCTGACGCATGGCAATTGTGTTAGCGGCAAACTAATGCCGGAGGTGTAGACCAGCGTTGAGACCAGCCTGTTGGAGATCATCAAGCATCTCGTGGACCCTAAAAGAGAACACACGGGATCCACCCCCTGCTTTTATTCCTCTCAGCTGGTCCGTGGGTTCCACGTCATAGCTTGCGAGAACCGATTGAGTGACTTTCTCGGTAGGTGTGTCGCTAAGATCAGTGACGCCTGGGAGAACGTAGAGCTCAAAGTTATCCCTTACGACGAAATTCCCAAGAAACCGATCGGTTGCATCTGATTGGCGAAGAATCCTTGCGCCTTCAAAACCCCAGGATTCTCATGGACGACTGGTTAGTTATCAAGGAGAAGACACCTTAGAGGAACAGTCAAACCTTCCTGCTCCATATAAACGGAGAGTGCCTGGAGGTAATGGAAAAGGTAAACTATTATATAAAGTGCGGTTTGGAGTCAGGAATCCAAAGATGAAAGCACTCCGCTCTGCAAATCGGCACGACAACCTAGATTCAATCGACGCCGCCAACCGGCTGTTGGAGGAGATGAGTATCGAAGGCCGGACGAGTACTGAAGAACCCCCCCCCCCCCCTCCAAGCAGATCATGTTGACGGTAATCTGTTTGCCTTCCTCCTAGAGGAAGACATCGACATCGTACTAATACAGGAGCCTTGGGTCGGAGGCGACCGAACCATCAAAGGGCTCCAGAGCAAATATTTTAAAACCTAGATCATGTATCCTCGCGAGGCAGAGTCTGCATGCTTTTCTGTATCTGGACCTGAGTTCCAGCGACCTAGTCGTAGTCAAGCTGAGGCAGGCGGGAGCAGAGAACGTGTATACTACCTCGGCTTACATGGCTCACTATCGATCAGCTCCGCCAAAAGAACTACAACAACTGCCGAATACCACAGCAACAATGAACTCCAATTTGTTGATTGGCGTCGACGCCAATGCAAGGCACACGCTTTGGGGCAGCTAGGAAATCAATGAGAGCTGTAGGTCATTCTTTGATTTTATTATTACTTCAAACCTATCGAGCCGACCCCTCTTATAACCGGGACAAAGGCTGAAGAAAAAGAAGTGAAGATTACTTCCAACATATCGGCGTGTAACAGGGGCAGTCACCAACCCCCAGCTCGGGGAACTCTGACGGTTGGGAGGAGGTCCTTGATCCTTGACCATAATAACCGACAATAGCATTCTTAGGCTGGAGAACTAGAGAGTGTCTAACCAGAGATACTTCTCAAATCACAGTTCTCGAAGCAGGGGTCTCCAAACTCTTCAGAGACCCCAGGAGGATCGACTGAAGAAAGTTTGGTCAAGTAATTAAGAACAAATTATACGGTGAGCAAATTGGTAAGATTGGCACGACAGGCAAACTGGAGTCAAAGGTCGGGACTCTGGAAAGTGCATTCGATACCGCCTTTAGATAAATATTGACAACCATACGGAGACTGCCTGAAGAAGTACAAGTCGGCAATCAAGACTACCAAGAGACGGTCCGGACTATTGTCAGACCATCGAAAGCCCCAGCAAATCCGCAAGGCTCAGTAAGATTATGTCCCAGGAAGACCCTTTCTTAAGGCTCTTGGACGGAATCTTCTGGTGAAATAATGGAGCTGCTGGTTGAGACGTACTTTCCTGCCAGCGAGAAGGATTGTGAGTCAGAGCCTTGCTTGGAGGGTATGCAGCCACCCCAGCCATGCGAGATTATCAAATCGGGAATTACCGAGGATAAAATCAGCTGGGCTATAAACAGCTTCTCTGCATATACATCTCCGGATCGAGATGAAGCACAACGTTCAGATTGTCAATTGTCCTTAAATTTAATAATTAGGTAAGTTTTTTTAAAGATACGATTTTTTTTAAGAATAGAATTTTCTTCTCCGTCCAAGTACCCCTCTGTTTTGGTAGAATCTAAATTTAAAAAAAAATTGAGGACTTGCGGTTTCGTCCAGGGCAGATGCAAAGGCAACGTCTAATGAGTTGCTTCCGCAATGAACGATACCGCAAGTCGTCTAACTTTTGATAATTTTAAATGAATAACTAACTACTGAGTAACCAGCACCGTGGTCCGTAGTGGCATGCAACTGTGAGCAATCAAGTTGCAGCAGGAGCGAGGATTTCGAAGGCCTCATCAGATCTATGTTCCATCATAAAGAAATCTATGAAAGGTTTGCTTTCCACTTCAGTGGAAAGCGTACAATTAGCCCTAGCCTCGAAGCCAGCTAAAACCAGGGGCAAACCTCATGATAAGAAAAACTGCAAACCAGAAAACAGGAGAAAAAAACTCAGCAAAAGAAAACCGCTAAAGAACTAAGTCCTTCCACCCAATGATGCGGATAAAACTGGTCTAATTCAAGTATGTGGAAAGGGATCAATTCCAACCGGACCCCGTGAATATGGAAAAGCACCCAAGGCAAAGAAAAGCACAGTGAAAATGTGAAGCTCTTAGGAATAAGGACATGGCTGCAATGTCCAGAGTAATTAGATGTAAGTAATGTAAGTGGACTTTTGGTGGAAGATAAGGACAAGTTGGTAATCCCGGTGGCACCCAGCGTGAGATACCACAGATTCTTCGGTCGAAGGTAATATGCACTAAAAACGAAACGTCGTGGCCTGCAACACTTTGATGAGCTCCGCATTAGGAAACTGGGACTGGTGAACACCGTGTTGAGCAGAACAGAGCATGTCGATTGCTGGAAATCCGGACCTCGAAGGAAGGCATCCACATACTTGGTGAAGAAAATCAAGGCACTGATGTCAGACATAGGAGAATATAGTTCATGAATGCCAAGAAAGATGAATTGGTTGAAGAAGGTGGGGAATTTCTGCTTGGGGTTCAACCTGAATCAAGAAGATCTGGAGGTTCTTAGGAAAGCTCATCATATGATGTTCGCCCTCTTCCTGGAAAGATCGAAATTCAATCACATTAGGAAATTGTATAGCCTGCCTAACCTATAACCTGCAATTACCGCCCAAGTCGATATCATCAAATTTGTGGGCTAGCAACCTGAAAATTTTGAAACTTTATTGCTACCGAAACGTCAACAATGCCTCGGATAGGGACTGACCTCATGGCGAAGACCTCACGGGAAAGACCTTTGGCTATCGAAAACGGACTATGATTGGCTTCTGAAATGTAGCGACAACAGTAGCGAGGGTCCTTAGAATTCTAGCTCTGTCCAACTTAAGCCAGATTTCCAGAGATATACTGACATTCTGGGCCTAAGTGAGGTAAGATGGTGGGTATCTAGAACTCCTCTCCCTCTTGCCACAATATGCTTTTGTACTCTGGAAAGCCAAATGGTGGCAGACCCGAATCCGGTGTTAATTTGCTTTTGGCAGCTACAGCAAAAATCACTCTTTTGACCCGGGAGGCGGTTTGTGACAGATTTGTGATTGTAGGATTTCGGTCCAGGTTAAGAAGCATCACCATTGAACAATGCTATCCTCAACCGGAGACTTCGCATGTAATGGAGAAGGACGCTCCGTACGAGTTATTACACACAGTTGATGAGACGCTTCCTAAAGGTGACATTGTGGTCGTGGATGATCTAAATGCCAAGATGGTCTCTGACCACACTTTGCTCGGAAATATTCTGAGGAAACAAGATCTTGGTAGCGGTAATGATAACAATGGGAGGCTCGTGGATTTCTGCAGCTTCCACTGTGTCGTCATTGATGACACATTGTTCAAAAACCGCCATAAGGTCAGTTAAGTTGCAACTGACCGACACAGTATGAGCAATCAGAATGACCATTTCGCGATCAGCAGTAGATTTAGAAGCTGTCTCCTGGATCTGCTTAACAAGAGAGGCGCAGACGTCGGGCTCAAAAGGGATCTCCATCTGATGGTCGCTTACGTTCGCTCGCCTGTTGCGTCCGCAACTTCTCGCGGGGTTGAGAAGCTGCGACCCCACAAGTTCAACATCGACTGGTTGAATGAACTAACTGTCGCTCGACAATGGGAGAGCTATCTTGCTCATCGGACGGCAGTAACCCACCTGAGATTATCGATGAGCATTGGCCTGCCATCAAAAATGGTCTTTTCTCGCGTGCTGCACAGGCCATCGACCACGTCCCGAAAAGGCGACATAAGATCTGGCTGAAGGCGGAATCGTGGAAGTGGATCAATGAACTGAAGGGGTTAAAGGCGGGCATGATGTACTCGAACTCCGATACCGAGCGAAATCCCAAGAAGTTGAGCCTAGTGTACACCGTGACAAGAGAGAATTTGTTCTGAGTGAAATTATGCGGTGTTTCCAACTATTAATTAATTGAAATAATAAAAACTTGTTGTTTCTTTTTCGTTGGTGTGAATATTTATTCTTGCAAATACCGATATTTCGGGAACCACTTGTTCCCTTCATCAGTGCTAATTATTTCAATTCGAGAATTTGTTATTGCACTGGTCAGGGAAGATACCGCAGGGCTCAGAAGTCTATACCACGCAAATCTTTCGATGGCCCTGTGACCATCATTTACGATGATGAAAAACTAAAAAGATGCACAGAGCACTTTACCACACAATTTAGTTTTGGATACAAGATTACACCCAGATACTTTACATTGTAGAAAAGAACCAATTTTTGTTCATTCAGCAGTGGTAGGTGGAATTTAGGTACCGTTGTCTTGGTGGTGAATAGCATTAGTTCCGTTTTGGTTGGATCCATGCTTAGTCCGCGTTTTACGGTCCATTGGCACACCTTTCCCACAGCTCCTTCCACAATGTCGCTCATAATGGACACTAATATCACTAAGTCGTCAGCATACGCCACCACCTTCACCCCGCTGCTGTCCAATATTCGTAAAATTTCCTTCATCAGTATCAACCGGAGCACCGAAGAGATGGAGCCACACTGGGGCGTAGCATTGTTCACAGCTCTGGTCAAGTGATTGCCTCCCAGATCCGATTAAATTATCTTGGTACTTTGCTTGGATATAATCCAATGCGGAAGGTACCCCTCTAATCCAATACTGGTAAAGGCTTCCTTGATGGAGCTGGTACTAACGTTTTTGAATGCTCCCTCTATATTCAAGGAGGCAGCGAGGGATTTGCCTTTGAGATAAGCATGCTGGGACTTAGGGAAAATCGTTCTCTCCATAATCGCCTTTACGTGGATGTCCAGGACGCGCTCTAGGGTCTTCACGCCTATATTCCGTCAAGAGAATCTTACAGAACCTCGCGGATTCGCTGGTGCTTACGATTTTCTAACAATAGTCGAACCAAGACCGCCTGTTGACGGTCTTGATGGTCGACCTAGATGTTGAAGATTTCCCTGGTCAGGTTAGTGAGGCTGGAAAGATCTTCATTCAACTACGGTAGCAGAGTGTTGTGGCTGTATTTAACATAAGATTTTGAATAGCACGAATACCTTTTCTAGAGCCCCCACCTTTGACTCCAGTTCGTCTGCCGTGCCAATCTTGCCAATTTGTGCACCGGAGAGTTTGTTCTTAATTACTTGACCACACTTTCTCCAGTCGATTCTCCTGGAGTCTCTGAAGTGTTTGGAGATCTTTGCGGCGAGATCTAGACTGAAAAATACCCAACTCTGATCTGAGGAGGACCTCTGATCAGACACTTTTCAGATCTCCACCCAGAGAATCCCATTGTCGGTTAGTAGGGTGATATTAAGGCCCCAACCGTCATAGTTCTCCGAGCTGGGGAAATGGAAGGTTGGTGTACTGCCCCTGTTACACACCGATAGGTCTGTAGTAATAATAAAAGCAAAGAATGACCAAAAATCACCACTTTGGTTGATTTCCAAGCTACTCCAAACCGTATGCCTAGCATCGACGTCGCAGCCTATCAACAGGTTAGGCTTCTTTAATGCTATAGTGCTCGTTAAATGCTATAGCGCTTCTGGCGAAGCTGATCGGTCGTGAGCTATATAAGTCGAGGAAATATATACGTTCTCTGCTCCCGCCTGCTCAAGTTTGACCGGAACTAGGTCACAGGAACTTATGTCCGGACACCGAAAATTGTGCAGATTCTTCTTCGCGATGATACATGCTCTAGGCCTACCTGTCATGATCAGCGTCTCTTATGCTGTGGAGTAAATTATAATACTTGCTTTGGAGCCCTTTGATTGTTCGTTCGCCTCCGACCCAAGGCTATTGTACTGTTGAAGGAAAACAAGGGGAGTATCCGGGGCGCACTTCGAGTGCTGCAGATTTATCTGCGCTACCCTCGGCATGATCTCCTTGCATGGAAGTTTCGTCTTTCCCTGTCGGACCGCCGGACCGTCGATTCTCATCTCTTTTAGCAGCTGGTTGGAAGCGTCGATTGGATCCAGGTCTGTCTGGTTTTATAGAGCGAAACACTTTCACCACGCGCGTCTTCAGCAAAAAGATGCGAGCAACTAGTTTTCTGAGAATCCTGCTATAGGGGATGATTTTGAGCGGTACGCCCTCCCAGGCATCGCTGATCTTAGCGACGCACGAACCGAGAAAGTCCCTGGAGAATTGGTGCTCGTAAGCTATAACGTGGAATCCACGGATCACCTACGAGGAATCAAAGCAAGGGATGGATCCCGCATGTTCGCCTTTGGCATCTAGGAGGTGCTCAATGACCATCTTCGACAGCGTGGCCTCAACACTAGTCCACACCCCCGGTGCGAGTTTGGCGATAGCGAAATTGCCATTCGTCAGCGCCACACGTAACTGGCTCCTGGTCACGTCGCTGAAGAATTTAGTAGTTCATGGTCCGTCGGCTGGCTGTTGCCGCTTATTTTTCTCCAGAGGTTGCTTAGTCTCCGAGCTCTTCCACACTCTGCTCCGCATGTGTTTTTGTTCGACCTCGTCTTGAGATCGATTGCGTTTCAAAGTAGTGGGTTTCGCCTTCCGCTCGTCTGCCAGGTGTTTGCTGTTAAATTCCACAACAATCGCCAAGTATTTAGTAAGGTCCTTTTCATTCCGCTCGTCGACAGTACAGGCCCCCTTATTCTTAGCAATCTTACTGAGAATATTAATGACCTTCTGATACTGGCTCTTAAGCAGCACACCGGTGGACCTTAGCCGGTTTGCAGTGACCGATGTTCTTGTCGATCTTTGCTTTTGAGGGATTTCCCAACGTCGAGGGTTTCGGTTAGGAGTAGTATGTTTTGTACTCACTACATTCAGCTTTACGCCTCGCTCCAGGAGTCTCTGCGATTAGTTTCAGCTCAGCGGCGCTACGGCTGGTACCGAGTATACCGCGCTCGACGGCTACTGTCTCCAGGCTGGATGCCGGCAGCTCATCCTCCGATGATGCGCCTGGCATCATCATTTTTTCTTTTAGCCTCGGTTTGTTTGGTTTTTGATAACTGAGTCCGTATCATGGTCCCACGAGTGGACCTTGAAGAATGTCCACCCTGGCTAGTCCGGCCACCAAAGTAAGGGCCTTATATGAAACTGAAGGTGCCCGATGTATTCAGAGTTATCATGCCAATGACCAAGCTCCTCATTGGCCACGCAACCTTCGGCGAATGCTGTTCCACCTTGGCTTGGGGTCCTATTAGCACCTTCTCCAGTGCAGGGAGGATGATCCCCGAGCTGTCATGTCCAGCAGACAAGCAGAGCCTCATCAGTTGGATGAGCCTACTCTTAGCCCGGCCCTACTCACTAGTGGGAAAGCTTCCGTTTTTTTAATTAAACCTATAATCACAAAGCCATTTGAGAACTAAAGTCATGTATATAGTGAACACTGAATTTAATGAGAAATTCCTGGACACTAAACATTGCTATATAGCAAAATCCATGATATAAACCCCACCCCCGAACACAAAAGATTGCATCATATTAAATATCAGCTCAAAGTTATTTTTTTTTCTTTCATTGCTATATGCTGTGCAGCCACAAGATTTAATTGTTTCCTTAAAACTGTTCACCACAGACTCCTTCATAGTTTCAACGAAACTAAACAAAACTTTAAGCATTTCAGAAACTTCCATGCGAAACAGAAAAAGGCAGAGACAGAATCACAAGTGTCACGAACAGAATATTCCATTTCTCTACATTCTGTTCGCTCGATATGTTTGTTTCTGTTTAATTCATAGAAAATATGTTTCACTACGTCCAGACGAATGTTCCCAGTCATCCTTGCAGCTTAGCTCTCGACTGGGTCTCCATCTTCTTTTCCTGGTCCTGGGTCCTGGTCCCAACCCCACAATTCCTTGGTCCCTCAACGGCCATGAAACACATAATGAAATTTAGTTGGTGGGCATTTCATGAAATTAAACATTTTAAATTGTGAACTGGACAAGGTAGCCCAAGGAAGGGTTTCTCTTTGTTGCATTGCTTGGGTTTTAAGGATTTTCTAGATTTTCAATTGCAGAGAACTGAAAAGTTTACACATGGGAATGTGCAATGGTGGATGCGATTTATGTAAGTTGAAAGTACATTGAGATGAGTTGCAGTGTTTGATGTTATTGTTTTGAAGTTTACTTGGGAAATACAAATGTAAGTTAGTAACTGTTTACATGGTTACGAGCATATGTTAGAGAAAGTTATACAAATGAGAGGATGAATCCGAATGAGGCCTGGGAATGATAGTGTCTACTTCATTAAGTTACAAACTTCCCCATGAGAGCCATGTCCATCTCCGCAGCTATTAAAATATATAATAAAGGATTTGAACACATGCAAGGTACTATCTCTTTTCCATGTAACACAGCTTTTCCTGTTGTTGCAAATAACCAACAAGCCCCTGAATTGAGGTTTAAATTATCCAATGCTAAAACAAGGTCCATATTTCTTGTAGACATAAAATAAAACTTCATATGGAAAACTATGTATTATACTCACTATGGTAAGGTGAACATCCAGGCAAATCTGAAAATGGAAAAAGGATTTATAAGCAACTGAACCATTTCAAAAAAGGAAGTGCTTCTATTTCTGTAATTCAAAAAACTCTATAAGGGAATTTTAATGCAAGCACTCAAATGTAATAATTTAAAATTATTAGATTTTGTGTCTCCTATGCCGCATATGAGCGGCCTGATTTCACCAAATTTGCAACGAAATATAACATTGTTCTCAATCGTAGTCATATTTTTTGTGTCATGCTTATAACAATGCCTGTAATCCTTGAATAAAGTTGAGGCTATTGCGACATTTTCATCAACAGATTAACTCTCGACCAACCTTTGTGGTGGAACATGGGAGGCGCGAACCCAGGCACCATTATGAATTTGCCTCCGCCGCTGCATTCAATAGCCGCAGAAACAGCTGACGGACTGACATGTGACTGGGGTGACATATGTCAACAATGATATTTGTAAAATTTCTCATACTCACTCTAGTCCGGTCCGTCGACCCACAAAAAAGTGATAAACAGTAATGTGTATTAAACTAATTTGTAATCATTTTGAATCGAATTTTAGTCTCCCGTCATAGTTTATCATTATTCTAGTAAACAACAACAAGCCCTCCATATTCACGAGATATCACTCATGAAAGGAACGTCCTGAAGTTGAACTTCTTGAAACTCCACTGAAAACGGGAAGATTGGAATTCTTCGGGCACTGTGGAAAATCTTACTTCAGGAAATAAATAATAAGGGATGCAGTATCAACAAGCATCGCAACTTAAGGAAGGGAAATTAAGTACAATACATGAAACTTCATATGGGTAAAACAGTTTCTCCAAACCTTCTTCACCGTATTGGTAGCAAATCGCTTACTCATTAATTTGACAATTACGACAACGTATGTAGACGGGCAAACGAGTTTTGCCCATATTCACGCTTCATATTTCTATCCAAACGACGAAGATCGTTCGATGATACCATCAAACTGCTCAAACCAGTTTTTGATGTCCATCAGTCTCTGATCACTAAACAATGCAGTTATCTTGGCAACTTCATCACCACGTGCATGGAACACCAAGGTCTTATTCGCGATGTTTATAGCACAGAAAAGCACGCTTCCATATTCGAAATCGAGGAATCCAAAATTTGTATCACATCATCAGAGATTGACATCTTGATCAAATTGTTGCCATCGCATCGCCGTTGATGTCTCAAAGTACAGAATTTTAGTAGTGCTACCTAAGAAGTTCCCAGATAACTCAGTCAAAACGGTAGAACACACATCGCATGCTTATTCTATTCTGCTAAGGTACAGACATCATACAAAGCAAATCCAACCCAGAATACACTGGAAGAACTTAACTAGACAGTGATGTACCTTGCGGCTTACCCACCAAATTTGGTTGTTTTTGATGAAAAAATCGGAAAACAGATTTACCAGTATACCTATTACGGGAGTAACCAATCAGCAGCTCTGACACGGTCCCGTGGTTAAGGTAAGGCAGCGTCTTGTTAATTATCTCCGCTCTGGACATTTTTAAACAAGTCGGGAAAACGAAAGTTGAACGCTTCAGGTATGAAATGTTGTGTTTATTTTTTTATAAAAATATTTGAACGGGAGTTCGTCCCATTTAGCTTATCATGCTATTCACATTCAAATTTGCATAAAAGAGTCAACCTTGACCTATGGTAACTTTGTTAATAATAGTGGGATTTTCACCAAACTTACCAGCATCATACTCTATAGCCTATATATTGGTGAAACTTACACCCTCATTTTGTATCTATGATGACTCCCCCCTTAAACTCAACGTAGAATGATGTTGCTCACTGGATGGAGATTTAGTATCTAGAGGAGTAACAGTTTCTGAAAAAATGGGGATGACAGACAGACGGTGGGACAAATAGACAGCAAACCGGTTTTAATAAGGCCTTGTTACCCCCTTAAACCCTAACAAGGACTGGGCACGTCAACACTTTATTTCCATGGCTTAAGGGGGGATATAGTTTTTCATTTTGAAGGAATCGATTTATTTTGATAAATTTTCATATGAAAGAGAAAAAATTTCAAAAATATTTTGCCAGAACATGTTATTTGGAGTAAAACCCATAAAAGACCATAGTTTAAAACTTTAAAGGCTTTTTTTTTACAAGAACCTTTTTGAGTCAGCTTAGGCAATATCTCATTATCTTTTCTGGAGTACATATTTGTCTAGGTCACAACGGTCCGCTTTAGATGTTGTAGTGTCGAGTAACCGTGGACAAGTGTGCGGCACCGCCTTCTTTTGACGATCTCGGCAAATTCACTGTCACTGACTTAAATATCATTATTTTTTGTAAGCAAAAATTCCATAATGCTCTTTAAATATTGTTTCTTAAAAAAAACTCCCGATTACTATCTTCCCCCCTTAAGATGCAGTAAATTATTGTAGAATTCATAAGTTTGAATTGCTGATACTAACAGCCAGATTTCTCTGAAACTTTCCAACATTTCCTAACAACTCAACCCAAAAATTTGAATGAATTCAGTCAGGGTGATGACCTTGTATGAAATCAAAGCCACAAAATACATTCCAATCCGATATCTACTCGAATAAATATGTCAATAGTAGATTTCAAACTTTTCAAAATTGATCGTAAAACCCCCCTTAAGTTCACTTTAGGAGTGGCACATTATCCTGCTAAATCCTACTTGAACTCCTTTGGTGACGGGTCGACCAAAAAAATGAATACAATGTGCTTAAAGACCACAGTCTTAAGCGTTGAAAAACTGCGTTCACCTTAGTCTACGTGGCAGGGCGACCCCGGTCCTGGGAAAGATTTTTGACGCACGGAAAGCGTCAGGACGCAAGTAAATTACTCTGAGAAACTCAAATATGGCCGCGGGACTCGCAAGAGCCCTTCGGAAAAGACACACTAATATAAACGCTCTACAAGAAACCCGATGGGGTGTGCCAAAACCTGCGACATAGAACGAACGAACACATTGAAAATCGCTATAAACTTTGTTATTTTGGTAGCCCCAGGGTTTCCGTGATGTCTTTAAAGAAATCGTTCGATTTCTCAAATCTGATCTGAACTAAATACTGGAGACTGTCAGAAAGATATATATCGACTTGCCAAAAGCTGGCACCACCACACACTTTACATCGAATACTTCTGCTGCCTTAACAACAAGAATATTACTTTCCGTTCCGTTTCGACGAGCCGCGACGAATAGATGGTAGGAATATTTCAAATAGATTTCAGTGGAAGAATTTGGTCATCCTCCGCTTTCGCAAGCACGGCTGACGTTTGGAGTAATTCCACCTGCCAGCGCCATTGGTGCTCAGAGGTGGCAGCGAGGAAGACGGAGCGGCAAACCTGTCGGCCAAACCAAAACCAAGTGGCCGAGGAGAGCCTCTATAGTGGTGGCACCGGGAGGCGCTGTACTCACTTTGGCTTGCCGGCCGTGATGCAGCAGGCGAATGCTCTAAAGGCCTAATCAAGGCGATCAGACCCGAGTCTGCACGGAGACTCATCTGAAGTGGCAAATTGGTCACGAAACCTCACTAAGAGTATACTGGTACCATGGGAACCGAGATAGCTCCTCTCTCATACTTCGGGTGAACTCCCATTGTATGTGAGTACAGCTCGGTTGTTTGCGCCCTAGTGGGAGTTTCATGGTGGTTGTGGTTGTGCTCAAGCGAGAAGAGACCTTCGGGCCTCGGCGTGGTGTTGCGTTTCAACACGGGTGCCGTACCCCATAGTTCGGTAGAGATTTAGGTCATTCTTGCGTCCAACAGCATGAATGCTAAGCCATGCCCTTGGTATAGACTGGTACCGTTGATGCTTGTCTCAGCGGGGCTCTGATTGTGGTCACGAAATCAATCCGTGTCTGAAGAGGACCGTAGGATTAAGTCTCATGACAGGTACCTACGTAAAACACCATGGGCTTCACTGCCAGCGCCTTTGTTTTGACGTCTCCACGTACTCGAGAACCTGATTGCCGTTGTTATCGTCCATAATAGTAACATCGAACGGAAGTACATGGAGTAAAAGGTGAACTATGAGCCACTGGCTCAGAAAATCAAAGAAATTTGGCGTCTCGAGCGGGTGGGTATAGTTCTCGTAACATTGTCAGCAACAGGTTTTGTACCTAAATCCCTCACGGCTTCCCTTGATGTCCTGGGACGGTCACACAGTCTGGTTCAAACCATGCAGAAGTACACCATTCCGCATACGTGCTCGATATTGCAGGGAGTTCTCGACGGATTCTCCTATTGAGCTATCACCAGCGCCCCTTTATAATTTAAGTAGCTAGGATCGTCCGAGCCTAAATGTTTGGCACTTGATGCTAGTATTAGGTAAAATCCGGCATCTGCCGAGATTGTGACAATTCCTCGGACGAGGAATCGAACATTGCATCCTCAACCTCATTTCCCTTAAACCTCAGCTGGTTATGGAGCGCAGTCTGGGTTTCCCGTCCTTCCTCAGGATCTTGTGGTCGAAATATGAGATGTTGCTCTTCCAATTATCACTTATATCCGAGATTCCTGAAGAAACGTGGAGAAAGTGAGCGGAAAGGTGGGGGTCGTCAGTAAGAATCCGAGTGTATACCTATATATCACTACCCTCTTTGGAAATATGACGATCCACCCAATCTTGTACCTGAATTTCTACTGAAATTGTAGTAAAGTCATGGCTATCCTATCTCAGGAGTACACCAGAAAGATGAAATTAACGTTCCTTCGCCAATTGATGTCCAGCTAGAGCATGCTTTCTCACTAAACGTACCGATCCAATTCGTGCTTGAGAAATTCGTTTCTTCTCTCTTATTTTTCACCTCACTCTCAAGAGCAGAGTGTCAAACCATCAGTTCACTGCAAGCTCTAAACGCCAAAAGATGCTGTCCAAACCAAATGGTCTTCAAAACTAACAAGGCCCTTTTAAAGCCAAAGAAAATCAGTAGACTTAAAGGTAAACCTAAATTTAACATTGGAAACCAGAAAATACCCAACAAACTTTCAACTCCTTTTTTCAGTAAAACTTTTTCAAATCCCTTGAATCCTTCCTTCTTATCAATCTTCCTTTCTGCGTCAAAAACTGGATGGCAGTTTTTATTTAATTGGCGACCTAAAGGAGTTGTGAGGTTCAACAGCAAGGTAAGTGGGGCATCAACAAAGACGAGTCCTTCCTATTGAATATATTGAAGAACAAGAGTGTCCTTGCTGTGGCGCTCATAGGGTCAGCAATTCCAAAGGGGGCGGGGGAGATATTCAGTCTCTTTGACAGATTCATCACAACCACTTTGGAATCATACGCTAACCATTGACGCCCCGGGGTAGAGGTAGTTACTATTCAACAACGTCAAATAATTATTTTATGGCCTCTTTTGCTTTCTTCCTGTTCGATGTATATATTTCAGTAATTTAGACGATAGCCATGTCCACAGTAGTGCCGCTGCATTTTTGGGATCGAGCCAAGGAAGCAAAGTTCTGGACTAAAATACCATATTAGAAATACATAATGTCAGGTTAGAGGAACTATAGATGGATGTCAATAAGTTACCGATTATAGGAAAGGCCAAAGTGGAAGACCGGCAGCGTATTGCAAGACTATGACACGGTATTCTTTACGGACGGATCAAAGATGACCTATGGAGTCAGTGCGGGGGTTTTCTCGAATACACACGGTGTATCCAAGTCGTATGGTCTCCCAGTCTATTCTAGGCGGGAGTACTGGCGATATTGGAAGTCTGTCGATGGTTGGAGGGGGATTCGAGCTCCAAGCGTAACATAGCCATTCTGACCGACAGCCAAGCGGCCATCAAGGCCTTGTACACAAGGACGTCATCTTCCCGGCTAGTGGGGCAGTGCAGAGATGCGCTCAACCATCTGGGCGGCACGCTCAAGGTCACTTTCCTCTGGGTTCCCGGGCATAGGAACATAGATGGGAATGAGCGGACTGACGGATTGGCCAGGCAAGGCTCAGCTCTTGGCAGTCCCTCGGCGAATACAGTCGGTGTTCCGCTGGCGGCTGTCGGGGGCAAAGTCTACTCGCACTACCTAGTAGCCGCGGGCCTGAGATGGCGAAGACTTACAAGCTGTGCCAAGTCAAGGAGAATTTGGCCCGTTTATAACATAGCCCGATCACGAGAGCTCCTGTGCCAAACGCGTGCAAATGCATTCAAAATTACGGCGGTCTGCACGGGGCACTGGCCCACAGGGGACAATGCCGCTAGACTCGGCATACCCCTCTGAAGATCCGATCCGGCTGGACTCTGCTTCCTTGCTCCCATAACAACAGTCACGGTCTTTTATTACTTTTGATTAATTTGCTAATTAACGACCCTTCGCTTCCCTGCCCTTCCTTAATTGGGAGGACAGGAAAATGTCGTAAATATTATTGGCATCGTCATAAAAATATTTAATTATCAATTTAAAGCGATTTCAAGTTGCTCTTTCTCATGTGTGCAAGTTCCTCGTTCCAGAATTCACAAGTCGAGTTGCTGAGGACTTGACAAACTTTTTTGGAAGTCTACCACTGCTAGCTGCAGCCTAGAAAATCATTGGAAAAGTTATCTCTCATTCAGCATCCTGAACTCACGAAACACTGCGCGGCTCTCATAAGCAGGAAATTCTTCTAATTTATCGAAATCACTGCACCTCAATAAAAACTTTTAAATATTCTACAGACTTAATGCTTTTCCAAATTAACATCCCCTGGAACTTTACAATAAGGAGTTTTCCACAAACACGCCCTCATTGTATGTCGAAACACATATTATTGTGACTCGAGAATAATGTTAATTACTTTTTAATAGCTAAAACAAAAAGCAGAAGCAGAAAGGAAACTCCTGACATTCAGGATATTGTCAAACATATGAACGACAGGGTGGCGACCCGATGAAACCCTTGGTAACGAGCTCGTCGTTATTTGTACACCGAAATACATAGGAAGCGTGGCAAAACGGCAAGGATGATGATGATGACGACGACGATGACTATCAGAACATCACAGGTCGGAGGCTAAGAGTTCAACCTTTGTTTGCCACCGGCTTCAACGTTCCTGGCGTCAACAACTTTGACTCCTGACGGATTTTGAATAAAGCACACACGACTTTTAAGGAGTTCATAAGTAATTTTCCCTTAATATGACAAAAGTTTTCATACCGTCTTAGAAAAATACATAATAATGTAATTTGCCGGTGATGTGGAATGTGGATGGATCTACATATGTACATAGGTGTGTGCGGAGGAGTCACTAATGTAATTAAGATATATTAGTTTTCTGAGTTAATGAAGAGGATTACTTTCGGCAGACTTGTAAGGTAAAGGTAGCTTCCTGAAGGGGTTTAAATAAAGAAATTCAAATAGAATTTTCATGATAGTTTTCAGACTTTTCCATCTCTAATTAATTGGTACATATTCAATTATGTTACGTGGGAAAGTACTCAGTTAATTTCCATGGTTCAAAGTACTTTTTAAGGAAAATATAAAGTAAAGTGCATCTAAATAAGCCGGAAAAGGGTTGTTCTATTAAGCGGGTGATGTCACTGGTATTCAGCATAAGGAAAGTTTGAAAGTCACCCAAATCAATACCAAAGGCTCCTATGGCACAAGGTGATGACTTCTTACAACCACTACTTTTTTCCATAGTTGGGGAGGAATCCGTTTTTCCATTTTAAGCAAACAATCTCCCACGCCGCTTCATATTTGGTATTTTCTGCTACTCTTTTTCAATGGAGCAAACACAAAACGGAATTCCAATATCATCCAGACGCGTCCGACTCAGCAAGCGTCTCGAGACGAAACAAACCCTAGCATGAATAACAATTACCCACTCTAGGCCCAATTCACCTTCTCTCCCTTGACCTCCATTCAACACTTACGAAATATTTAACTTGACACATATTCGCCCACCTGAGAAACAGAAGTCAATGTACTTTTTTTTTTATGGATGGACGAAGGACGCTGCTGCACCAGGTTGCAGCTGTGTGGGATTCGCACCCACTAAAACCACCCCCCCCCTCTTCCGCCCCTCCTCGTGGGACCACCGTGAAGTATTACTTCGCGGGGGAGGCTCTGGTTCGCTATACCAGCTCGTCCATGTCACGTCTCCGTCGCGCCGCCTTCCGAGCTCGATCCAACTCCAGGAGTTTTGTCTGCACCACGGCTACTGCCTCATTTACCGCCATCCAGTTTTCCTCCGACTTCAGCATCTCTTCCACCAGGTTCGGGGGCTCAAGGTCCGCCCCTAAGATGCTGTTCAACCTCCTTTTCTGCTGCAGAAATCTGGGACAATGGAACTTAACGTGCTCCGGGTCCTCGGGACAGTTGGGAGACTCGTCCAACTCGAAGCGATGCAAGTACTTCCTATAGCCACCGTGTCCCGAACTGTGTCAGTTGGTAATTCAATTCTCCGTGCTTTCGGTTGACCCATTTCTCGATATACGGGATGAATGTATGGGTCCACCGGCCTTTGTCGGAGTTATCCCATCGTTGTTGCCACTTGCCACACAACTCTCTCCTGATGGCTTTTCGGAAATCCGTATTCACCTCGACTGGATTTGCCTTCCGTTTTTCGTAGAGCCAGTGTGCCTCGCTCGCTAGAAGATCTATAGGGATCATTCCTGCGATTACACACACTGCCTCCGTCGACGCCGTCCTAAATGCGCTGCACACCCTTAGCGCAATTGGCCGGTATGCCGAACTTATCTTCCTCCGGTTGACAGCGTGGTTCAACGCTCCCGCCCAGACAGGGGCCGCGTATAGCAGCATCGACTTCACCACTCCCGCGATGAGTAGCCTGCGACTATACTTCGGCCCTCCCACGTTAGGCATCATCTTTGCAAGGGATGAGCTGGCATTTGCTGCCTTCTCTCGCGCATAATCCAAGTGTCCCTTGAAACTCAGCTTGGCATCGATCATCACCCCCAGGTATTTGACAACCGATTTTGAGATGACCTCATGATTACCAACCTGGATGGTAACCGTGTTGTTCTTCCTACGGTTGGTAATGAGGACCGCCTCCGTCTTTTCGTCCGCCAGGTCCAGCTTGGCCATTCGTAACCATGACTTGATGGTATGAATGGCTTCCTTTGCATAAAGTTCCACGTCCTCGGGATGTTTTTCAATTGCAACTACCGCCAGGTCGTCCGCAAAACCAATCAGCGTTGTCTCCTCCGGCACGCGAAGACCAAGCACTCCGTCGTACATTATGTTCCACAGCAGCGGTCCCAATACAGAACCTTGAGGCACACCTGCTGTCACAATGTACTCCTTCGGCCCGTCGTCCGTCTCATACCAGAGAAGTCTGTCCGAAAAGTAACTCTCGATGAGCCGAGCCAAGTAGCTAGGAACACCCAGTTTGGCCAAAACGCCCTTAATCCAGCCCCAGTTGGCTGAGTTAAAAGCATTTTTGACGTCCAGCGTCACCAGAAGTCAATGTATTAAGGAGCATCAAGTAGATTTTAGTGAAATTATGTCTTAACTGGTTACTATCCACCACTTCCTGAATTATAATACATTAGTTCTGGGAACTTCATCTTTAGCCTTTGTCTCATTAAGTTGAGAGATGGATTTTCTGAATCGGCCACGAGCTTCGCCTGGGAGGAGTCGAGAGAAGTGCTCAAATTACCATTTAGAGCACCCAGTCGTCGCTGGTTCGGTTGGCCTTTTGGTTACTTCCGGACCCTTTCTTCAGATTAAACTTAACTCTTCATAGCTGGTCAGACCAACCTTTGCTCTTCAGCACTAATAACATAATCGTATCATCGGAGAACTTCCTTTCCTACTTTTTCATGACGAATGCAACCTCCAATCAATCCTGTATGCTTTTAATTCGGATGTAATCATAGCGTGTAGTAATTCAATGCAACATCTCCATGTCCTTTACGGCGAGGCGTAGTCCATTGTCTTTGATAGCCAGCCAGCATACAGAACTATCAAGGGCGTCATGGTAAACAACATTACTGTGGTTTTTCAATTTAAGCCGCTCGTTGATGAGTCGATCGCAAAAAATGCCACTTCGGACTGTCACTTCACACACTATACTCATGGTCCGATCTGATTCGCCATTGATCATCCTTTCATTTCGCTCCTATTATTCTCCTCAGGGTGCTCCTCCCGAAGGTATTGACCAGTTTTTCCGAAGTTTGAGTGAAGATCCATGCTTCACATCCGTAGCAAATTACCAAATTATGGGTAGCTTTCATGGTCCATGGACCGCCTGATTTGATGAGTTCAACGGGGATGTCGCCTATGTGCAGCGCCTTGTTCATTTTTAAGGTTTTGTGTGAAACAAAAATTTATTAGAATATCTATTTGTCCGTCCGTTTGTCTCTTTTTCTGTCGATGGACTTTAGAAAGCTGCAAAAGCCTATGTAAGACTCTTACCCATTAAAACCACCTCCTTCCACTCTCCCCGCGGGACTCCCATATGGTATTACGTCGCTGCGCTGGAATGTATCCTGCACTCATGTTCACATTTGTGCTCCTCTGTTGTTTATTCTTCCGATTGGCTTGCCCCTGCCTAAGCTTCTTATGGGTGGCTGCTCTTACCATTCCGACTTCAGTCCAAACCGCTTTTGGCTTCAACATATGGGTAGGTAGGTAGGTAGGTATCAGTGGCCGCTCAGAGGAGCCCAATTAGCGCTTTGGTGCGCCGTTTTGATGCCACAAACTCCTAAGACCGTGACTGTTGTTATGGGAGCAAGGAGGCAGAGTCCAGCCGGCTCGGATCTTCAGAGCCCGTAGCATTTACGAAGGAAAGCAGCTCTCCGACCCTGCAACTAGAAATCTCTCTTAGGTCCCCAAAGAATGGTTTACCTAGTGTTCGCAGCCTGACTCTAGCCAGAGCTGGGCAATCGCAGAGAAAGTGCATGAGGGTTTCCCTTCCTTCTCCGCAGCTTCGGCAATGTGAGTTGTACGCTTCAACACATAATGCATGATGTTTTCCCCGATTGTAGCTTCCAATGCAGCCTTCTGAGCTGCGAATCTCAGGCAGTGAAATAAAACGTGTTTTTCGTCCTCCGTAATATTCGCACGCTTTGAACAATATCACGAATCGTCATTCCCAAAACGATAGAGATATGCTCAGTAACCTACGTGTCCACCCAAAAGATATGTTAGATGGAAATCTACTTCGCGATGTGGTCGCTCCATCTACTTCCGCGGCCTTTTTCTAACTCATCCCACTCTTCCTGCTATTCATCGATAGTTCCAGTTCATGCGAGCTGCCACCAGCAGGAGTTTTTCCGATACGAGAGAGATACGCTTAATCGTAAAGATATTGTCCTTCTCTTGCTAGAATATCAATCAGGATCATTCCTGCCATCACGTAGGTTGCTAGCTTCATCGGACTTTCTTTTTTAAGTGCATCATGTTCGGAGTGCACATATGCGATACGCAGCTCTAATTTTTCTTTTATTTATTGTATATTTGAGTGCATCTGACTCGGGCTGCATGTATATTCGGATCGAATTGACCACCCTCGAAATAAGCAGTCGGCGGCTCGGCCTTGGGTCACTTATATTTGGTATCTTCTCATAATCAGTGTTCCGGTATTATACACCTTCGTTGATGCAAACTCTACATGTGATAACTTCATTAGAGACTCAAGTATTTTGGTCCATCCAGCGAAATTGAAGACATTCTTCACACCGAGTGTGATCACTGCACAGCAATCATTCTCATCAAGTGCGGGCTTAGCTTTGTTAGCTACCAGGTTAATTGCATCAGTCGTAGACCTCCCCTTTCCAAAACCGAACTGATTCTCAGAGAAATACGCTCCTTCTTTAAGACCTGTGGCAAATGCCCCGGCAAAAATATTTGGTGCTACTTTGACTGCTGGGCTGACAACTTTGTCGGGGATGCTATCCAAGCCAGGCGCTTTATTTCCATCCCCAGCTGTACCAGCTCCCTTACACCGTCTTATGATAACGAACCGAGCCTCTTTATATTCTTCACATAGCTGCTCGTATTCAGATCAGTTTTTTGTTTCGCTGATTACGTCTTCTGGCCTTAAGGTAGGGCTTGCGGCATTCCTCCATTTCAAAGTCCCACCAAAAGTTCGGAACTGGCTACTGGGATACAATGTACCTTGGCATGGTCACTGTATGTAAAGTGTAAAGCATCACTGAAGATCTTCAGCTAAAATATCGCTGGCAACTGTGACATCTGCCACGAACCCTATTTTTCTCTTTCGAAAAGTGTTGACGTAACCAGTGTTTGCAAGTACAAGATTCAGATGAGAAAGAGCTTCGATAGTATCTGTCCTCTTCCGTTCGTTTCCGGCTGCCTCATTCCTCAGCCTATGCATGGAAATCGCCAGCTTCCTAGGTTTCTTTTGTGGCTCGAATTCTGCATGCCCATATCACCGCTCTTCCGCTTTAATCCGCCAACCAAACTCCACTGCCTAGATCTTTGTACTGCTCGCACACAATAGTGACCTGGATTTTGTTTTTCAATACCGTCGGGGTTTCGATCGCCTTCCTAAACATCGATCATGTGCCTGTGTCGCGCTGTCAATGTCGCTTATTGCCTGCAGAACAGACAGTTGGGTCTTTCAACCACGAACACCAGCGGCCGCCCAAGCTGCTTGTAAACGATGGAAATGTATTCCCTTTTCGAGAGACATGCTAGCTCAATAATCGATTTGCCATATGTGGGTACCACACTGACGGGGAGAATGATATGATTTGTCAGTGAGCCTCCAGATCATGAATGGACCTTACGACGATGTGCTTTCCCACGAAGCTGGAAATCAAGACTAATCCGTGAATAGCAAGAAGCAGCAAGAATATGCTGCAAATGGGCAGTCAAAGTATTTGTGGAATGACAAAATCGCAAATTTGCGGGCTGCATGCTTTCGAGGAATCTAGAAGAAGACCAGACTTCGGTGAAAAAGGGGCCTTCAAAATATACAAGATATCAACAAGCAGGAACGCCTCAAGGAAATTTGTGTGAAGGCAGGCCAAAAATCCTAGGGGAACAGCTTAAACTGGTATTCCTAGTTGTTTGATTAAGCTCCTCGACAGGTACTTCTCGGAAAGAACACGTTGGAACGATACCAGTCAAGGCCTTAATCATTACAATGTCGCGGTAGGAGTCACGCAGGCCTCAGTGTTGGGTCCTCTTCTCTATACAATACGGTTCTTGTCGCCCTAATCGGTTATGCAGATGATCTAGCTGTGGTCGTCTTCGCGAAATCACCTGAATAGGTTACGCTATAAATCTACCAGTGTGGCTGAAGATAGTTCAGTTCAACCTTGTAGACCAAAAGACGCCAGTAGTTTTGATTGCCAACCGCAGGAAAGGAAATACGATTGTATTGTATTCCTAGCCGGTTACCAAATATCTGGGTGTGATGATTGACGCGAAGATAAACTTCAAGGAACACTTGGACTATGCCTGCAAAGAAGCGGCAAGTTTCGCACGGATCTTACCTTATATTGGAGGTCTAAGATACAGCCGCAAATTACTTGTAATCGGTGTGATTCCGCCACACTATTAGACGCGACACCGAACTGGGAGAAAACGCTAATGTGTGGGAGGGTAAACATGGCCTACCGCTTAATGGCGGTAAGGGTATGCGGTACTTTCAGGCCAATCTCAGGCGAGAGAACGTTTGTTATTGCGCGAATGGTCCCAATGAACATTCTGGCAAGTGACGCACGCTGTCCATACGAATCAAAGGGAATTTACCTGAAAAAGATACAGAATATCAAACGGCGACAAGGCGGGGGTCATTGGCGAGAGTGGCAACAACATTGGAATGACTACAAAATCTCTAATTCTCCATATTGAGGAGTGGATCCAGAAACGAAAAGGTGAGATTGCCCCCAGTCAGGGCATGTTGGTTACAGGAAGCATCTGCCCTGAATCTGGTTGGATGATTCTCCCATTTGCCCTGAATGTGGTTGCACACTTAGGGACCCGGGGCATGTCATGTTCTACTCTCATTGATTTTGCTCAAAAAGGAGACTAGAATACTCTCGACAGCGTGATTTATAGTCAAGCCGGAGTCCGCCAGGGCTGTATCTTGTCACCGATATCGTTTCTTCTTGCTATCTGGGGAATTCTCCATGTCACCTTGTCAGGAAGACGTAGAGGAGTTAAATAGACTTTCCACAAACGAGTCGACTACGCTGATGGCATTTGTTTACTCGCTCACCGGGTCATACACATTAGCTGGCTTTGAATTTGGAAGGAGAGGGAAGTCGGGCCGGACTCAAGATAAACACTAACAAAGTAGAGGTTCCCAGTCTTGCTAATAATTCTCACACGCTGTAAGTAGGCAGAATATCCAAGAAGTTGATCAATTTTTGTAGCAAGTGCACCTATTACCTATAGTATGCTAAGCAAGCATATATCATTTCTAAATTTTTGAACTTAGCGTTTGGTATTAAGTATTGTCCCAACAGTCTGAACCTACTTTGCACAAGTGACGGACAGTGTCGTATAACCTTTATGAAGGTTTAATTACACTCTCCACAGAACCTGCAGCCAGTGTCCGTAGATATTCCTAGCTTCCCCAGGTGATAGTTTAATCGGCAGTGGCCAGTAAGTATTCCCACTATAATCCGGAAGCTCCTCTTATTAAGGTTTGAGCACTCCTTTGTGCGCTTGGGTTCGTGTCCCCCCATTAGCACCCTTGACTACCCTATTCCTGACAAGCTTGCCCGGTGTGCATTTTTTAATGTTATAGCCATGAACCCATTTCCGATTCCACAGGAAGGTCCTAGTCTGTGCAATGCATCCCTGTTGCCTCTCTGGTAAGTTCGTCTGCTGCCTCATTGCCTTCCAACGCAACATGACCTGGACCCCAAAGTATCCAGACCTTATTGTGCGAACCAAGCGTGTTCAGTCTCTCAAGGCATTCCCATACCATTTTAGAGTTCACCCGGTTCGACCTAAGTGCCTTGATCACCACTTGGTTGTCAATCAAAATAGCAATGTTCTGCCCCCTATAGTTCCTTTCGAGGTTAGAGTAGACACATCTATCTATGGCGTATATTTCCACCTGGAATATGTTTGTGTGCTTACACATTGATTCAACTACTTTGAACTTTCCTGTTACCAATGAACTCGATCCCCAATTCCGCTGCTGTGAGGGAATGAAACCTCGTTCTCATGTTATCCCTTGGTATCAATAATTCGGGGTACCCCCTAAAAAGAACATAAATTTTCTTTCGATTTAGTAGCTTCCTGCTTTACTGATACTCCCGGCCATTTTGAATATCATCCTCCATGTCCTCATATGTAATTGTAGATGGCCATGTTGGCCATGTCCTGATACACACGCTAGCCAGTCTTTGGAGTTTGCTTAACTTCCCGGCTTGTGTGCTGAGTTCAGTTCTTTCTGCGCATAGTGCCAGGTGCTCAGAGGTGGCGGTGAGGAAGACGGGGCGGCAATCCTGTCGGCCAAACCAAAACCACGTGGCCGAGGAGAACCTCCATAGTGGTGGCACTGGGAGACGCTGTACTCACTTTGGCTTGCCTGCCGTGATGCAGTAGGCAAATGCTCCAAAGGTCTAATCAGGGCGATCAGACCCGAGTCTGCACGGAGACTCATCTAAAGTGGCAAATTGATCACGAAGCCTTACCAGGGATATTCTGGTACCATGGGAACCGAGATAGCCACTGGGCTCTCATACTTCGGGTGAACTCCCGTTGTATATGAGTACAGCTCGGTTATTTGCGGTTGGTGCGGAGCTTCATAGTTGTTGGTTATGCTCAAGCGAGAAAAGATCTTCGAGCCTCGGCGTGGTGTTGCGTTTCAACACGGATGCCGTACTCCTTAGTTGGGTAGAGATTTAGGTCGGTCTTTCATCCACCGGTGTGAATGCTAAGCCATGCACTTGATATAGACTGGTACCGTTGTTGTATGTCTCAGCGGGTTCTAATTGTGGTCAGAAAATCAATCCGTCTCTTAAGAAGACCGTGAGATTAAGTCGTACAGACAGGTGCTCACGTAAAACCCTCAAGGACTCGCTGCCCATAGTACCACCCCATAGGTAATCATAGGCCTTACTATTGCAGTGCTACAGGTATCTGGACACAGGTCAGCAGCTTGCAAGGGACCGGACAGGAGGGCACCATGCCGGAGATGCGGCCAAGTGGGTCATCAAGCGAAGACCTGCAATGAAAGCGGAAGTTGAGTTCTCTGCAGGGATCGTGACGCGTCTGGTGAGAACTTCGCACACACTGTGGGCTCAGGACGGTGTCCGATCGTCAGGGTGGAATTGGAGAGGGCTAGGGTGCGAATGGCATGATCTCTGGAGTGCAATCGCTCAACAGTTGTTAGCACAGTTCGCTGAGGAAGTAAATGCTGATCTAGTGCTAATACCGAAACAAGGACCCGTCGTCATGGCATCTCGACTTATCGGGCACCGCTGCCATCTGGATTCGGGACGATGTTCGACTTCGGTTTGTCTGGATCCGGTGTTTAGGAATAACGTTTTTTAGCGTTTACCTGACGCCGAACGAGACGATGCCGGACTTTCGGCGCCGGCTTGATGCTCTGCAGGACGCTGTTTTGAGCACGGAGGGACGGATCCTAGCAGGTGGTGATTTTAATGCCAGGGCTCTTGAATGGGCATACCTCAGTCAAACTTCAGAGGGAAACGGATTCTGGAAATAGCGGCGAGAACCGGGCTCGTAGTTTTAATCAGCGGATCCACGTCTACGTTTCGGCGCCCAGGCTGTGAAGGAAGTATTCCTGACCTCACTTTTGCGTCGGAATCTCTGGCATCATCGGTGAAACAGTACATCGCATTCGCGGTGGTTGACGCTACTTGTCGGCATGGAATGTCGCGAGGGTGAACATCGGGAAGTTCGTCGAAGCTCTTGAAGCAGGGAGGGCCGCGCTGGAAGGCACTCCGGGGGTGGTAGTGTCGCAGTTGTCACCATCGTAAATTCAGTGATAAACCTTATAACGACGGCTTATGGAGCTTCCATGCCCCGGAGGGTCCCGAGGCGCGAGAAGTCTCCTATGTACTAACGGATGGATGACTGCTCACAGTTGCAGCCTTGCGCCGGAAGAAACCGAAGTAGTCATCTTGATCAGAAGGAGAATCCGGACCCTGCGTCCCATATCGATCGACGAGTTGACTATAGAGTCAAAACCAGCGGTTAAATACCTTGGTTTAATGTTCGACTCGAAGATGACCTTCTTCGAGCAAATCAAAGCAACACTGGACAGGGCTGCAGCTGGAGTTGAGGCCTTGAGTCGGCTAATAGCGGATGTCGGAGGCCCTACACAACTAGGAGACATCTCCTTATGGGAGCTAATGCTCTTGACAAGGAGGTGCATCGTAAACGCCTTGCTCAAGTGCAGAGGCGGGGAGCTTTGCGAGTGCCGTCTGCTCATCGCCCAGTCTCCGAACCGGCTCTGATTGTGATCGCGGGGGTGATCCCCGTTGCCTTCCTTGCCAAGGATCGCATAGCTATCTACCGCCGCAAGGGCGAGAACTTAAGAGAGGTGGTTGCCCGTGAAGAACGTCAACACACCATTATCGAGTGGCAACTTTTTCGGCGAAATAAGCCAAGGGGCAGATGGACTGCGCAGCTCCTCGGCAAATTAGACCCGTGGTTGAATCGAGCGCACGGTGAGATTGATTACATCCTTACCCAATGGGCATGGAGGTTTTCAGACTTACCTGCACAGGATTGGGAAGGCGCGATCTCCTGATTGTGTGTTCCGCAATGGAGTGGCGGACGACGCTAAACACACTCTTTTCTCTTGCGAGAGGTGGGACGGTTTTCGTCAGCAGCTTTATGCAGACATAGGGGAGCTCTCTCCAGACAACATTGTCAGAGAGATGCTGAAGAGCGCTGGCAGCTGGAATCGTATTGCGCATTATGTTCAGGCTCTTCTTAATGCGAAGAAGATTGAACTCCACCGGCGGAGGGATCGGACTTTAAGGGGTTCCCTGAACTGACAACTCCTTTCCTACCCTCCCCCCCGTTGATGAAAGGAAGTCCTTGACTTGAAGGCTCCCAAAACCGGGAGAGCGGGAGGGCTAGCCTGAAATAATGTGTCAAACGGTTCCAGGCTAGTTCTCTGATGACAGGGAGATGTTTAGTGTAGTCCGACAGCGTGATCTTGCGGGAGTCCAACACCCTGTGCGTAAACGTATTCACCTACCCTACTCCCAAAAAAAAAAAACAAAAAAAAATTTCCAAAGTAGTATTGTCTTCTACACCGCCAATGTTACTCAAAACTATCATGTAAATTTATGGCTGTGGAGATAGTCAAGGACAATAAATAGTAAAGATTTTGGTCCCTTTATTAGACTTATATCGCTGTACGTCTTGATGTGAAGGCCGAAGTAGCAGTGCATAGGCCACACAGTAAGAAAGGCGACAAATCTATTGCCGGTTCTGTCATGCAATGGAACCCACCACTCCAAAATAACCGAAGTGTGGGTCGCCCTGAAACTACGTTCCTTAAAACAGTGGAGGAAGTGTACACGCTTCTCGAGAAATCGTAGTGGCAGCTAAAGGGCATTGCTGGAAACCGACAGAGATAGCACCTAGGAGGGATTGACGCTCTATGCCCCACACAGCGGTTTATGGCAATTATATAAATTGCAAAGCAGCAAGGTCACCCCAATTCCCCTTTCTCGTGTCCAACTCGGAGAGAGGACTGCTCTTGAGGTACTCTAGGTCCTGAGGTTATAATAATATAACGAGATACAATTTTCGGAGGATTAAGAAACAAACATAGGGAGCAGCGCCTTCGTGTTCAATAAGGAAAGTGTAGATGCTGATGGCTCTATGAAGAACAGAGCATTCAGTAATGGGCAATTTGTACGCAAAAGTTTGGTCTTCTTGTTTTTCAAGTAAGCTTGTCTGTTAATGTCTGTCATCATTGAAAACACCAACATAAATTCATTAAAGTTATTATAAAACCCAGAATTATGAAAATTACCCAAAAATGTTTCATGAAAACCTTCTCTCATTCAGTGCTCATTCGACCAATTCCCAGGTGAAACGCCAGGACAAAACCTACTCACACACTCCAAAAATGAGCCCAGAAGTCTAGAAAACACCAGGGACGAATCGATAGAATATCCTCTTATTTGCTACAAAGAAAAGGCTCACCTAAAATATGAACACATCCTAGAAAGTTCTCCCCAGATACTTGACATGTGGGGGATTGCCAGCAAAAATTTCGAAAAATCTTCAACCGAACGTGTTCGCACACCATCCAGAAATCCTGAAAAACTGCATACGTGCCTACTGCTTGCACACGTATCTACATAAATACAAATATATAGCAAAGGATGTAGGATATATCCATATGTATGCATGCGCTACATTCCATTAATTTTCCTGTCGTCTATATTCTACTACACAACGTAGTATTTCCCGTCTGAAAAAGTCATCGCTTCACATAATTATGTTGATACTCTGTCGGATATAATTCAGTCAAGTGCAAAAAGGACGATGTGGATAATGCACGTCCTTGCCTCTAATTCGGCTCAAGTCTTTGCTTGTGTTGTTCATCTCACAGTTTTTACCCTTTCCCAGTTGTTTTGTTGTTTCAGTTTTGCTTTTCCCATTTTTCTTGGGGGATATAATGTGTGCCCTAGGAAAGTGTGCATGTGCACGAATTAAGGATAATCGCATTCAAACTTGAAGCTGTTGCCAATTTGCAAAACTAAATGTTCCAAGCTGAATTTAAAATTTTCATCATGATCCTGGCTACCTAATTTCGTTTTTGCAACCCAAATATCGTCCTTTGCGGGCTGACCGAATTTTCGCCAAAATTCCAGGACGAAAGTGTCTCCCTTGCTTAAACTTGAACAACATATCATGTCCCGAGCCCAAGGGCGAGCCTCATCTCTACATTCGAAGGCTTTATTGCCGAACACCCTGTTCGGGAAAGTTTTTAATGGTGGCAAATTTTTAAGGAGGCGATGAAACATTGAAAAACAAGGAGCACAAGATATTGAACGAGTTTTCTTTCTTATTTTAGCAAGGACATGTTGGTACTTTATCGGAATGGCAAGGCATCAGACAAAAACTTCCTTTGAGCTTACTAAAGGGTAGATGGATTCGACGTCGTAAAATATGCATCAAAACGTTCTATGTACAAATATGTTCTCGCATCCGAGACACCCCCCACCCTTATCTCCCGGATTCCTTGGCGCTCGATCCCGAAACACGCTTGGCGTAGATGAAAAAGCAAACATGAAGGGCACTTTACAAACTCCGCAGAGAATATTGATTAGCCGCGGCCTTTACACTCGGTACCAGTTCCAACTATCGATAGACAGAGAGTAGAGCAAGGATCAGGCGAATCGTAGGCG
Source organism: Hermetia illucens (assembly GCF_905115235.1). Classification (NCBI taxonomy): domain Eukaryota; kingdom Metazoa; phylum Arthropoda; class Insecta; order Diptera; family Stratiomyidae; genus Hermetia; species Hermetia illucens. The sequence continues at coordinate 174,800,138 of NC_051850.1, forward strand.
TAGAAAACGAAGGGCGATGGGTGAGCGGGTGGTCTGGCCTAGGATATTTCCCCAGTGGCATAGACATGCTTCAGCCCGCCTGGGCCAGGATTCGAGGACGTGCTCCAACTGCAATGCACGTGTCTTATAGCATAGTTGTACACAGACCTACTCGGCGTTGTATTCTCTCGTTAGTGACATATACACAAACCCACAGGGCACCGAATTTGCGAGGACTTTGAGCTACTGCTTTTGGGCGGTTGGAGTGCAGGCGATGGGCCCACCCGCGAAAGAGTTCCTTGCCAAAATCAATAGACTTAAGACAGAGACCTGTTTGCCGCATTAACTACTACATCCACTGACTTCGCCAGTAGCGCCAGCCATGCAGCGACGCTTCCAATACGTTTGCGATTTCTTTACGACGTCCTTCTTATCATTTCCGCAGTCGGAAAACAGACGCAATATATTAACATGTAACGGTCTGTGACAACGACGTCTATGATCACATTTCGTGTAATTTTTATACCTTGTCAGGAGCCTGCAGAATCGTCGGACTCCTTCTTCCTTCCTGCGGTCTTCGCCATTACGATGTAAGGCGAGCTATAATTTATCATCTTAAAATGACTTCGGATAAGTTTCCTATCGGCTGTTGAAAAAACACAGAGACCACGGAAGAAATGTCTTTGAACCAATGTCGCGGAACCACACTATGAATGGCATTATGTAATGGTCGACCGTCATAAATTTTAATGTCCTGATTTCCACGAACATCATCCTGTCTTCCTTCCTTCCTTCCTTCATCGTTGCTGAGGTAAGAATTAAAAGTAGTTTGCTGTTGATATCCCTTGACCTGCAACTAGACGTCCTGACCATGGTAAAGCTTTGGATTTGTAATCGGAGGCGGGGATCAAAAAAGGACTTTGCTGGAAATCAGTAAATCATAAAGATATTAAAGCGAAACACATTCTTGGCGGTGCGAACTGGAGATAACGAGAATTCCCAAGGTGGAATTGTGTATCGTGCGAAGGAGCAGTTAACGGCAGCGGTCATCGGTTTCATGTCCAAATAGGCAGATAGGATCAGACGAGTTCTATTTCTGTATTAGAACTACTATGAGGGAAATGTGCCGGTAGTTTTGTGTGAAAATTATGCAATTCAATTTCATTGGACTGATACCTTCGAGCGTTATTAGGAATTCGATAAAAGAGAAATTTCGGACACTCTGGAGTCGAATGAAATGTAAATTGATGAAAATTCCGCAATATAGGCTAGGGTGGATTCTGAGTCAATTGGAATAGGTATGGTCAGTGTATTTGGATTACTCATTGGCCATTCCTCTTCAGCATTGCAACGAATAAATGAAAAGAGGAAACCATTTAGATGGAAAGCTATCCTTGACAGATTAAAAGGTGAATGCCTTATAACCTGGAAAAACTCAGCGCCCATTAATTTTCAATTTTCCTTGGGCCCACAGTTACAAATAGGCCTATTGTTTTACGCGCAAAATGTTCACCGAACGTTAACTATCGTTGTAGCGTCGTCTGCGGTACCACGCTATCTGATGCAACATGCAGCTTCAAAATCACCGTCAATCCTGCTCTCTCAAGCTGCTGCCTCATCGAGCACCAGCGTGGCTTCAGCTCTTGAGATGTCGCTGACTGGCTCTGCTTATACCCTGCCGACGACTATGGCCAAAAATACTGGCGCCACACCTAAGTCGCCCCGGTTGACTAATGCTCTGCCTCTATCTGCCACGCACTGTTCCACTGCGTCCATAAAAGATTGTATAAGCCCGACGAAGTCCGCTAGCCAACTGAAAAATAGTCCTCCATCAGAGGAACATATTCCCTACTCAGCATCGGCTGCGCTACATACTTCTGTCGATTGTCCTTCAGGTGCCGCATTACCACCACCACATGCTTCCTCCTGTGCATCATCAACCCGACCCCCCCCCCCTCGCTGAACCGCAGGCCCTTCCGACCTCCCTCATGCCGCCCGAGCGGGCCCCAATTGAACGTCGCCTCGCCGCCGAAACTTCTGTTCGTATCAAGGCTAGCGTACTCCACCACTTCTTACAAAATTCTGACCAATATCAGAAGCAAAGCCAACTCAACTTTCACCTCTCTCATGTGTGAAGTTGACGAACGGTGGCTCTCCTGACCGAGTGACAGATTCCTTCAAAGTGACATACCTGCACGAATTCGATGCCATCATCCAATCTTCCTTTTGGCTACTGGGGGTCTTCGTCAAGCCTTATCAGAGAACTAAGCTTCATAAAAATTTCCGGCCCGCCCACCTGCCTCGCCGAACTCAAATGATCCCGACAACTTTACACTCTTTTATGAAAATATAAGAGGTCTACCTCAAATGGTCTGCCTTAGTATTCCAACATCACGTCATCTGCATTTCTGAAACCTGACTCGATGAAAGGATTTTAGATTCCGAGATCCTCAAAGGTTACTCTGTCTTTCGTCGTGACAGAGACTACGCTGCACTTGCCAAGACAACCCGCAGAGGTGCCCTAATAGCTGTTAAGTCCCCTCTCCGTGCCGAAATCATTTTTTCCTCCTCCTCCACCTACGATTCTGTCCGTCCCATACGAGTCAGTCCGCCAAACGTATGCCCCTTTATCATATCGTGTGTATATTTTCCCCGCTTCAACCAGCCTTCTCTGCACGAGGATTTCTTTTACAAATTATCAGAGGTCCTAATCGTTTTGTTTCCCTCACTTCCTTACATCTTCTATGACGACTTCAATCTTCATATGCTCTCCTAACCTATTACTTCTGGTCTTCCCTTCTTCCCTAATGACTCCACCCAGCCTACCCTTCCTCTACCCACTTTTATGTACACCTATTTCGCCCTTCAGGTTAACCTTTCCAGAAACCAATTAGATGGCACTCTTGACTTTGTCCTCTCTAAACTTCCTGTACGTTGCCTTTTCCAATCCCTTTTTGCCCCGTCTTACGTTGTCCCTGATGCCCATCATCCTTCCCTCGAGTTCGATGCTCCAAACGCTCCACCCTCCTGTCGCTCGTAAGCCTACCAGGTTCAACTTTCGTAAGGTGAACTTTGAAGGTCTGAACTCAGCCCTGGCGGCAATCGACTGGGTTCCCCTCGTCTCTCCACTTACGTCTGACCAAGCACCTTCCATACCATTCTATCTGATCTTCTTCCTTGTTACGTCTCCTCCTCTCCTAAGTGCTTATGCCCTTACCCTGTCTGGTTCACCACTGAAGTCTACAAAAAACTATGTCAAAAGCACAAAGCGAGGAAGAAGTTCCTGTCTTCTAGAACCTAAGCCGACTACGTTTCTCGGTCAGTCCTCAATACTTAAGTCCAGAAACGAATATTTGACCAATGTTGAAGACTCACTAAAGCGCGGAAATCTCAAACCTTTCTGATCCCACATTCGCAACTCGATGCTATTGCCAAAGTCAACACAAAATCGCTGTCCAGACTTATAAATTGATCGGCAGCTTTAATGGTGTGCCTTTTAATGCAGATAACACCGACCTCCTACCCTAAATCATCCCCCTTCTCTGGTCATTTTGTCAGGGTCCATGATTCTTTAATAGAGCAAACGGGACTGATACCTTCATTGGACTGATACCTTCAAGCGTTATTAGGAATTCGATAAAAGAGAAATTTCGGACACTCTGGAGTCGAATGGAATGTAAATTGATGAAAATTCCGCAATATAGGCTAGGGTGGATTCTGAGTCAATTGGAGTAGGTATGGCAGGTGTATTAGGATTACTCATTGACCATTCTTCTTCAGCACTGCAACTAATAGATGAAAAGAGGAAAAGCATTTAGAAATAAAACTATCATTGACAGATTAAAAGGTGACCAATTTCCTGGAAGTACCCAGTATACATTAGTGTTCTATTTTCATTGGGACCAAAATTCCTAATAGGCCTATTGTTTCCAATAGGTCAGGTCAAAATCGAGTCGTTACCTCTGCTTCTAACAGGCCTCAAGAATGGTAACAATGGCACTAGCGAGCATAAAGCGCAAGTGAAACCTTCTATCAATTGCCAACTACCAATGCGACAGGGGTGAAGCCTTTTGTATGAAACGCAAAACGACACCGATTTCGGCAATGGAGCTTACCACATTCTGCTCGATCTTGGAATGTTCAAAGGCCAAACTACGATGTAGAAATTTGAGCCCTACAGATGCCCAAATATTCAACTAAAGAGACCACCTCCTGATTGACAAAAGGGCTGCTATCAGTACTGTTAACAAAACACTACGGATCTAGACTGAGGATTCGAAAAACACCTCCCCCAATTATGCCATGCAGTCGAGGGTATTAGACCATCTCCACTGCATTCAGCGGAATCAGCAAAAGTACGTCTTAGGCCAGCATAGCAGACGTCAGAAAGGATATGGGTCTCAGTGACACAAGCGCTAAATGATACACTACCTGGAGGAAGACCTGAAACCAAAGGATGCCCTAAAAAAGATTCAAGACAGACCTAAACCCTCAACATCGGAACCAAGAAAGCGGGAAGTAGCTAAGGTCTAAGGAGAAAGGGAAATGGGGGGTGGTGAACAAAAACCCTTGATCAGGGTGGGGTCGAGGGGCATCCCGGAAGGTTAAGCGTGGAGATAGGAGCCAGGAAACCCGCTGTTAGCAATGCTAACTCGTTGCAGAGCATTCGATTGGCCACACTGCCAAAAGTATTTCCTGACTAAATACCTTATGGTTTTTGAGATATGTGAAAGATGGAATAAGGATCTCTTTACGTTTTACGCACAGCGGATTATCTTACGACTATAGTCCCTAAATTACCAGGTTGAATAGGAACCAAACTGTCGACATGTGCTAGGACACACATGGTGAAAGTCTGCCTCTCCAAAGTCGCAGCGATTAAGACGAGGAAGGTTCTGCACCTCCTCATCACTCAAAACATGGGTCTCTACACGCGATTATGGTCAGTTTTTTGAAGTAAGAAGGAGGTCAAAGTGAACTCGTTACGATCGGAGTAGATGACCGATCCTTGGAGACATTTAAACACCGGAACTTGCTCGTTAATTACAGATTTGGTGAACTACCTATGCAAGTGCAGGATACTTCCGAGGACATATCAGGTGGAAGAGAGAAAGAGGTGGAGATTGCCGAAGGAATCGCGACGCCCATAACAGCTGAAAGAGCAAGACCGAGCCCACTAGCGGGAATTCGCTGAACGACTTAAACCTAGACCTTCTAAGGCTTAATTCAAACAGCGAAACGCAAGGAAGTACCGTGTCGGAGGAGGAAGATGGTACTACGAAATTGAACAGGAGTTCCAAGCACTAATGAAGTCAATGACAAGCACTAAAATAGCCTAGATAAATTTCCACCATTCAAAAGTCGCATCTTCAGTAATGGCAAGGACGAATTCGAAGGATAATATTGGAATAGTGGTGGCACAAGAACCCTGGGGGAAATCCTCTTGTGAAAAACCAAAAGTTTGCATCATTCTGAAACGAAATTAAAATATTGGTCTTTCGGACTTACTGAATGAAGACCACGTGACTCTCCAAATCTTACTAAATCCAGGACAAGGATGCAAGAGGCATTCGTAGCATCAGGATACTTTCCAGAAGGCGCCACCACCGGAATTAGTCGTTAGACTGGCATCTTCTACGAGAAGAAGGCGCTGCCACTTATCTCGGCTACGATGCCAACGTCCACCATAAAATCTGGGGGAGAAGCGGTGCCAATCGAATGGTATATGAGTAGGGTGTCCAGGAGCTGGGAAAATGACCGAAAAATGGAGGAATCATTTGAAAAACATTATCTCCGTTAATATTGAAGATTTTCTCGATTGAAATTCGTGATTATTAGTATAGAAACCTTTCGAATGGTATATGGGTTGGGCGGGGGGGCTAGTCGAGGAGCTGGGAAAATGGCCAAAAAATGGTGGAATCTTTTGAACTAATCGTTAGCAATAAGCTAGAAATGCATAGAGTAGGAAACAACATTTGTGATCAGGACCGGGCATGAGCTACTAGACATAATTGTAAAGAACACTGTGATGAGCGACATGGCCAGGAATTGAAGGATGTTGGATTAGCTTTTTATGTCGGACTGTAGAATAATCAGATTCCACATTGACGGCAACTCGGAAGTAGAAACCTAGTCAGAATGAGAACGGGTGTTCGAGTTCTGTGAGAGGATCGAACGAACCAGAGAAGCACCCAGCCTATTCAAAACTATAAACAGGCAAATCAGCTACAGATCTGATTTTCGCTCTGCGGCAAGCAATGGAAAAACTGTTGGAATATGGACACCTGTTGCACCATCTAGTCATCGACTTTAAAGCCGCCTATGATAGCGTAGCCAGGGTAAAACTGTACGCGGTCATGGGAGAATTCGGTATCCCCACGAAATTGATAAGACTGACTAGGCTGACCCTGACCAATGTGCGAGGCCAGATAAAAGCAGCAGGATCACTCTCAAGACCATTCGACATCAACAATGGTCGACGATAAGGGGATGCCCTATCATGCGTCCTCCTTAACCTGGCCCACGAGAAAGTGATCCGTGATGCTGAGGTAAATGCAAGAGGTACGATCCTCTTTAAGTCCACCCAACTACTGGCCTATGCTGACGATATCGACATCATGGGAAGAACCACCCGAGACATACAAACTGCCTTCATCCAAATCGAGCAGGTGGCAATCGGCGCGAGATCTTGGACTGCACATCAATGAAGGCAAGACAAAGTAAATGGAGACAACATCAGCACCGAAAACGAATCAACCAATAACGTCAAACCGCACTGGTCAAACGGGAAGAATAAAGATAGAGGACTACAACTTTGAGATCGTTGATAATTTCTCCTACCTAGGGTCGAAAATCACAACCAATAACAACTACGATGATGAAATTCATGCACGGTTTGTTCGCAGCCATCAGGGCCTATTTCAGCTTACAAAAACTGTTCCGCTCGAAACGTCTCACCATAGGGTCAAAGCTCTTACTGTACAAGACAATAATCTTGCCAGTCCTCATGTATTCCTCGGAGACTTGGGTTCTTAGGGAGAAGAATTGCGAACTCTTGACCGCGTTCGAGAGAAGAATCCTCCGAAGAATTGTTGGCCCCCTACATGAGAATGGAGGATTCCGTAGGCTACATAACGACGAAATCGATGAGCAATACCATGACCGTCAGGTTTTGGATAAAATCTGCCTCAATAGATTGCGGTGGGCGGGTGACTTAATCTGTATGGATGAGGATGATCCAGCCCGGAAAGTCTATAAGGGCAATATCTATGGTAGAAAAAGAAGACGAGCAGACGCTGGCCGAGATGGAGTGATGACGTAGGTCAGGACGCCAGACAGCTTTTAGGGATATCGAATTGGTGAACCTCGGCGCAAAACTGGCATGGCTGGAATTCCTTATTAAAGCAGGCCTAGACCGTTGTTACGCCGTTGATGATGATGATTGAGCCCTATACTGCCAAATGTAATATATAGATGCTCGTACTTTCCATCTCAGAAGAAGCTACAGTTGTCAACTTTGCGGATGACTTCGCCTTGACCCGACAGCGAGAATGACAAAGTCTCGGCTGTGAAAGGTCGCACTCACCCTAGCGCTTGGTTATGACACTAGAAAAAAAAACCTCTGTCAAAAAGAATAAGGATATACTTATGTTCGTCATTGACCCAAAATAGGACTGAAATGTAATTCAGCTCCTACCATTACTTGTCTAGAAACCCGAACTCCTCCTCAGCAGTTACCCTCTAGGACGTCTGCTCATTTCCTAGGCTAGGATAAAGACCTCCATTGTATGGCATCGCCAAGAGTGTAGTTGGCCGTAGTAGACAAAAGTTCTCGAATCGCTAAGAGAGCAAGCAGATGTCAAGCAAATTTGAAAAGAAACTTAAGCCCTCCGCATTCTCTCCCAAGACAGCGCAAAGAATTTCAGCGATAACAAAAAAAATTATATTAGGTACAGGATGTAACACTTGTGGGTCATCCTTTAACATAAGACTCATCTAAGATTTTACTTCAGTTCAGCATCCATTGTTCATCGCTCTCGTAGCAAATGTTAGTTTCATTAGAGTGCCCCTTCTGCGTCGAACACTCCAGATATTTTCGCTATTGATTTTATCTGAAGTCTCCTCGCAAGTGATGTTCCATAAGTGTTAAGGTGGTGGACGCAAGAAGAACCAGAGCAGAAACCAACCTAATCTCTGAAGATTATTCCAGAAGTTCTCGGCAAACGTCGTAGTCAAGAAGACCGCCCTTATTCAGAGTTCAAATTATCATCCTCTGCTTCCACTATAAAAAGAAGATCTCGGGTTCTCAGAGCACCGACCTGCTACAGCCCAACTGCAGCGCTTATCAAAACAGAGGGGGAGGGGGTAAGAGCAACAGATATCCATCAAACCTTCACTCTCATTTGGTCCCCAAGACCGTGTTTCTCGAACTCATGCTCGAGCAAGAAGTTTTCACAGCAACTACTTCGCAAGTCTCCGTTAGTGTTTACCATTGTATTATGGAGATGCTCTTCATTCTTGACCAGAATCTCACAGCCAGTACTGGTACCCATTCCCAGAATATCAAGAAGCGCCTTGACTTTAATATTGACTCGACATTGGATCCATATTCAAGGCGAGCGTAACGAAATGGGGACCGGTTCTTGGAGGAACAGCTGGACTGGCCGGAGAGATAGAGAAAAGGTTTTGGATTGGCACCGGAGACAGCCGTGAGGACGGGAGGTAACGATCCAGGAATTTTCGCTGGAGCATCTGGTGGTATCGAGCAGCTCCTGTCCTGACTCTTGAAGAGGACCTTTCCCACATCAACACAGCCAAGAGTAGAAAGGGATACGTTGGAGCAGAGCAAGTTGCTGACTGTTTCAAAGGCGCCGATGGAGTTGTTATCCCAGCGGGCGTGCCACGTAAACCTGGAAGAACTCGAGATGATTTGTTCAACACCAATGCTGGTATCGGTCGCGTAAAGTTGATATGCAAACCATTGATATTCCGATGATCGTTGGACACTCTGGTGTTACAATTATTCCGGTGATATCACAATGCAGAGCCTTTTTAGGGACATCCTCTGAAATAATGGCCTGAGGATGTCAAGGATGGGAAGAAACCTCAGAGGCCGCACCTTAATAAATATCTGGGCAGAAGGAACTATGATCGGGATTGTGATCCGTCGTGAATCTTCCCTCTCGATCGATGGATCTTCCCTCTCGATCGCTGGATCTTCCCTCTCCACGAGCACGGTCGGGTCGTTTTTTTTTATTTTTCAGTTTTAGCTCGCTTTCTGGCTTTTTTTTCGTTAGGTGGTCGCGAATTCCTTCGTTTGTTGTCTATTTTGAAATCCAGTGCGGACCCACGCATCAGTATAGACACGTTAATTTTGTATTAATGACACCTGAGGGATGAAAGTGCTCAAAGGACCCCGATATTCCCGAGCCTGGCAAGCACAGAGGCGTGCAAGAGCGGGTTGACCGAGCACTTTGACGGATCTTCAGTCTTTGCGGGCGGACCTTCACTGTCAATTTCGCCAACTTTTTAGGTTTCTGGGGTAGCTCTTCCCTCTAGGTCGTTCTCGGTCACTTAGGATAATCGTCCGGTCCTTCTATTTCCCATAAGTTGATTACAACTTTAGGGAAAGTGCCGTTATCGCATTTTCTGATGATAGCGAAAGGGAAGTATGTTAATTGTTTCTCTAGCAAAAACCCCGCTTGGTATGCGCAGGCCGATAACTTGGAAATTACTGTCCCTCTTAGTCAGCCCTTACGACAAACAGAAAATACTTTGAGTAAATTTTCAGTCCATTACTCGCAGAGACGTCTCTTTTAAGCGACCTATGGACCATTTGTGGCGGTCATGGATCAAATATACGGGACTGATGATGTCAATCACGCCAATTAGGGAGCACCTAGAGTATACTAGCCAAATGGCAGCCGGCGCCACCGTAACAGCTACCAAGGGCGGCGAAAGTTAGAGATCGCTCATAGCTAAGGTGGTGCAATCTACTCTACTGTACACGCTGCTTGTAAGGAGGGAAGGGATACGTTTTGATACCAGTAGAAAGAAAAGCAGGTACACCTGTCGGCGTATGTCCTTGAGAGTCTGTAAGGCTTCGTGAGATACGTCAGGTGAGGCAATGTTGAGGTGGCGCATCATCCCAGTTTTAAACACTCGTATCTCCGTTAATATTGAGAATTTCGAGAAAGGGAGCTTAATTCGTGATCACTTGTGTAGAGGAGAGTTAGATTTTCAGATGGAATATAGGTTGGCGGGCCTAGGCGCCGGAAAAATGGCCGCAAAGTTAAGATGTATGGATGTTTGTGCAGAACGCACTGGTTTGGACCGGATGGTTTCCCTATTGTCTTGGACGCACTAGTACCGGAAGATCCAGAGCATGAGAGTTTTCAGCGCCCGAGATTCGCACGCGAAAGAAAAAGCTGAACAAGTACTTGAGCACGAAGGGAATATTTTGAGGGAAGCTCAAGTCAGATGAGAATAGCTTTCAGCTACCTCCATAATAATGAAGGTTCGGCAGAATGGGTGAAGGAGGCATGAAGACGGAAGATAAAGGATGAGACCCTAAACTCAAACACACCTATCAAAGTAATGGCTAAATTATGGTTTCTGGGAGAAGCGGGTCGAAAATCCAGAAGTAGTCTTAAGAGGGTGCAATTCTACACGGTGTCACTCTAGCTTCGACACGACGTTCTGGGCTGAATCGCAATGAAACCCTGGTAACGTCATGACAAATCAATTTGCATTGTCAACCCTCTTGTTGAACAAGTTTAGGCAAACTGCAGTGAAAACACTGTATCGAGACAACGGAAGTCGCGAAGTCAACATTGTCGAAATCAGCTACTACTGCGCGCCTCCTACTAATTCCCTATTCACTTTCCTTATCTTAGCAACCGCTGAACATCAGTTATTTTCAATTTTCGCCAAATTCGTGTTGACATGTAAATTACAAACAAGCTAAACTAATTATTAAACTTGTGAAATTTTTCGACTGAGAGAGTGTCGCCAAATATTCCTTAACTTTTTTGTCGAGAGCGGCGTGAGAATCTTCGTTCTGATACATTTTCAGATAGACAGGACCCTTTCCTTTATAACAATAAAATTATCTAAATTGTGTTTTCTACGTTTATTTTAAAATAGCGCTCAGAATGCACAAGTTACCAAACTTCCTTGCGAGCTTACCGCGAGGAGGCCTTTATCCTTTTAACGTACGTAAAATAGCAGCAGCCACGGCTGTTAAGCCGTCAAATGCAAGCAAGGCGGCGAACAATAACCAAAATTGCATGCCGGAGGAAGACAGATGTTCAGACCCAAACTCTCGGGGTTTGGTCCTGGGAGTGTATGCGAATGAAGATGATAGACTTGATTCAGGCGTTTTGACCCCAGTTGGCTGGAAGTACAATAAGGTAAGTTGATAACTTCTTGTTTCTAAACATCTAAAATGTCCAGCATGAAACACCCCTAGGTGAAGACCAATGGCCGTCTCCTGGACCTTCTACGAGTAGCGGGTCCTATGCCCAAAAGAGGTGAGTGCCGGATCTTTTACAACTTGGAGCCCAACTACTCGGCCGTTTGTGTGTGTGGTCTGGGTCAGGAATGCCTCGGCTATAATACCTATGAGATGATCGATGAACATAAAGAAGCTATTCGTCGAGCAGCTGCTACAGGATGCCGAGCCTTGCAGGAGATCCACACCGAAAAAATAATCGTTGAAAGTTTTGGCCACGCGGAGTCAGCCGCTGAAGGAGCCGCACTCGGAGTTTGGGCCTACCAAGAACTGAAAAGCAAAAATGATCAACTTGTTGTCCCGCAAATCGACTTGCACGTCGAGCGAGGGCAGGAGTGTGATTGGGATGGATGGAGGATTGGCTTGCAGAAAGCAGCCGCGCAAAATTTGGCAAGGCAGTTGCAGGAGACTCCAGCGAACCTACTTAGTCCTACGTGCTTTGCACAGAACATAGTTGAGGTTCTTTGTAAATCAGGAGTCAACGTCGAAGTAAAGGTGAAGGGGTGGGCAGAGAGCCAGCAAATGCATGCATTTCTGGCTATCTCAAAGGCTTCCTGTGAGCCACCAATATTTTTAGAATTAAGCTACTACGGAACGAACCGAGAAGAACGTCCAGTGGTTCTGGTAGGACAAGGGATAACTTACGATTGCGGTGGAATCTGTTTGAAGGTAAGTTTTTATTTGAAGTCCCAAGTTGTAAACCTTAATTCTGTCAATATTTCCTTTCTAATTTTCAGGACAAATATGAGCTCAGTGATATGCGTGGCGATATGTCAGGGGCAGCATGTGTTGTCTCTGTTTGCAGAGCTATTGCGTCTCTTCAATTGCCCATCAACATCCGTGGGTTGATACCACTTTGCGAACATGCTATTGGCTGCAACTCATGCAAGGCAGGCGATGTGGTTAAAACTATGAACGGGAAACATGTCGAATTTCAAAAGACACATCGCGAAGATGCCCTGGTCTTAATTGATGCTTTACTATATGCACAAAACTTCTGGCCAAAGTTCATTTTGGATATTGGCACTACGTCAAAACAAATGAGACAAGTTCTTTGTGAAGGAGCGACTGGTGTTTTCACAAATTCAGAGGAACTATGGCAACAGATAAAAGGAGCCGCTGTTCACACAGGCGATAGGGTCTGGAGAATGCCCCTTTGGAGATATTTCTATCATAATATAACTCAAAAAAAACACGTCGATGCCCAGAATATCGGAGGGGATAATGGCGGAATGCCATGCAAAAGTGCTGCACTTTTGAAGGAGTTCGTCCCATGCGGCCAGTGGATGCATCTCGTAAGTTTTCAAACATGAGGGGTCGTCTGATGGTTTGCTATGGTATCTTAAGGGATCAAAGGCTTCTGTCAACATTCTCTCCTGCCAGAGTTGACCCCCCCCCCCCATACAACAAATGTCAGATTTTAATTTTAGATGCTCATTATATCTTCTACAGGACATACGCAGCGTTATGACAACCAATGGGAAAGCATTTGAATATCTGAGACGAGGGATGGCAGGACGTCCAACTCGAACAATAATTGAGTTTATTGCACAATTAGTGTGTCATGAGGGTGAAACGCCACAAGCACCATCAGTGAATAAGTAATTTACTCGTATCTATCTTTTTTTGCCCTAAACAAGGCGAAACTAAATCTAAACAATGCCTAAAAGTAGCGTTATATATTTAACTCTCAACTATTGTAGTTGGATGTTTTGTTTTGATGTGATTTGTTTCCGAAGTCGAAAATTCTGGTCCAGTATATTTTATAATGTATTAAATAAATAGAAATTGAAGTCTGAAAACGATTTTTTTTTTAAGACCATCAAGGCTCCCTCCACGATTACCTACCTTGTCGTGGTGAAGGAGCTCAGTCAGGAAGATCCTTTAGGAAACGGAAGGTGACACCTGAAGCCAAACGGTAATCAAAACCCCAAGCCAAGATGTGAGTACCGTGCCGAGGGTTGAATTGTCACAGGGGTTAAGATGTGGCCGTAAAGAGTGAACTCTGGATACCAGGCGACACCCAGTTTCAACTAGCCTTGTCTCGACAAAAACGGTCTCGGCCAAGATCGACATAAATAAAACAATTATGAAAAACCAAAAACATAAACTTGTTAAACAAACTCAATTAAACCTCGATCGTGACGATCCTACCCCGAGTAAAGGGGCAACCCTAAGCTCATCGATGGAGAACCTGAGTCTAGACTCAGATTCTCCACTTACTGTGAACCAATCTAATTGGAGCCCAGTCCTTAACAGACGAGCCGAAGCAGGCTCCTTCTGTCAGCATTCTTGACCCGAGGCTCCAATCAGTGCCACCTGCTGAGGCTAACGCCTTGCCTATGAGTAAGCACCTGCCCAAGGACAGCAAATAGCCTTCGGGCAAACCGCCTTCGCGCAAACCGCCTCCGGGTAACGTGCAACCCAGGAGCTGTTCCAAGGTTGAGGGAAAAGGATTGTTCGATGCACCTGCGGTTAAGGGGAAACTCGGACGATCCTAACTCTTCGACACAAAAGTCAGCAAAGAGTTCGGCCGGCAACGGCTAGGCATTCATTTGCAGCCAAGGCTATCGACGCCGATGGATGAGTCCTGCATGACGACTCTAATCCATCCGATTTCGATACTGAGCAGTGCGAACAGCTTAGGAGGAAACTCCTCCTAGCTGTAAGGACTGCACCCTCGCAAGGCATTAAGCGAGAGCGGAGGCGGAAATTGACGCCGGGGCATGGTTAACACCCAAGAATATCGTGAACCACATGCCGAATGGAGGGCGGAAGGAAGAAAGAGCTTTGAAGTAAAGTTACAAATAAGGACTCGAGGCGCAGTTCGTAACTAATCCTCCCCCGAGACGTAGTACCAAAATGACAGTCCCACGGTGTAAGCGAAGGAGAAGGAGGTGGTTTTAGTGAGTAAAAGTCTTACATAACCGTGTGGCAGGAGCCAGCGGTAGGTTCTGAACCTTTCCACCTTCCAACGCATAAAAAAAAACACAGACAATAAACCGATTTTAATAAGGTTGTGTTTTACACAAAACCTAAAAAGGTGATTGAAAACCTGCGAAATTTTTGCTTTTTCAGTATTGGGCCGAGCTTGAGGTGTGTTAAAACCTGCACAAGGGAAATTTTTACACAGTTCAAAAATATGTAGAATTTCATTCATTTTTCATTGCAATACACCAAATTTAATAGTTGGTGCGAAAGGGGAGAGTGTCCCCCTCATCAGAGAGTTTGCAGGTTTTAACTAATTGGGAGAGAACAAGGGAGGAGGCGTTTAACTTTCATCCAGGGCTCTCCAAATAATTTTTACTCCTGACCCTAATTTTCTCCTTGCGGCCCGTGTGTCTGTGTTTGTGGTAGGGGAGAAGCTGTTGCCTCTGAGTACTCAGACCCCATCATTGTGGGAAGGTTGTTCCAAGCTTCTGAAGGCAACCTTAGACAATGGTACTGACACCCCAATGGCTGATTCCGATCCTGGCATAGGGGAGATGGAACTCTCTTTTGCTAAAGCATCCGAGATCTCATGTCCCTCAACGCCACAATGACCAGGTAGTTCCAACGTATTGAATTGAGAGATATAGTTTAAACAGCTTCTGCATTCCTGAGCGATTTTCGAGATGATCATTGAACTACCCAAAGCCCTCAATGCAGCCTGGCTATTACGATGCGGCTACCCTTCAACCGCTCACCAATCACCCGGTTTGCCGCCCACTTCACGTTTTATTCGAGAGGCAGACTCCAGCTCCAGAGCCCTCTTCTGTTCTTCAGCCATTAGTGTAGGGCACTTCCGTATATCTCGCCACACATCCCCCCCCTCCTCGCACACATGAGGCCTAAGTTCCGATTTTGAGGCAAAGGTCCGCCTACACAGCCCATAAGCTCTGAGAGCTCTTTTCATCTTTACCTCTACATGTTTGCTCCAAAAAAGCTTTTTATCTAATTAATTAAAGCATCATAAACACCATGTGCTCTGGCGGCACCACAAGGTTTTTGAAAAGGCGCACAGTCAAATGCCCCTTCCTTGTCCTCAAACACCCCCATCGCGTACTCACCATTCCGAATTGTATCCTCTATCTTTGAAACTGAAGAATGAAGAGCAGACTCACTGGACTTTCCGCGCTGGTAAGCATGTTGGTTTTCATTAAGCGGGTGCGACCTAAGCGCCTTCCCACGAATGTGACCCTCAACCAGTCTGTCCAAACCTTTCAGCAAGAATGATGTCAAGCAGATCTGTCTGAAGTGCTTTGAATTAGAATAGTCATCTTTCCCAAGCTTCGGTATGAAGACTACCTTAACCTTCTGCCAAGAGGTAGGCACATAGCTCAAAACAAGACTTGCTAGAAAAATATTTCTTAGCAATCGCTTTAAGTGCTCTATACCCTCCTTTAGCATTGCTGGATAGATGTCATCCATGGCCGGTGCTTTGAAAGGACAGTAAGCAGCTTTCACTTCTTCATTGGTAACAACCGGTTTCGCAGTGTTCCAGTTCACCTTGCAGCACTTGCTTTTTGAAGGGGTTAGAAGAACCGTCCACTCTCCCCATACCATTTCTCTCACCAGCTCTCCCGGATGGTATACTTCCAGGAGAGTCTGTACTGTACTGATTCCATTCTGGAGCGCGTGAAAGTACCATCAGGTTTTCTAAGAGAGTTCAACTCATCATTTTTAAGAACTCTGCACAGCCTTGAAGTCTCTCGTTCGCCTTCCAGTTCCTCACCCGTTAGTCCCCTAGGGAGCTGTACTTTATTGCCAAGAAGTTCATTGAAATTTGTCCGGTCCGTTGTAATGCGAATGATGTCCTCTGCCTTCTTCCGAGGGCCCGATAACCAACATTCGGCAGGTTCTGTCCTGCGCAGCTCAAAATTCACAATAGTGAACTTGGACCGACCGCCAGAACTCAAAATCTCATCAGTGCCAGTCCAAATGGAGAAGCTCATCGCGAAAACCTTGTTACATCTTGGCTTCATTCCAGGCTCGGGCACTTTTTTCCACAGGCATTCCCGGAGGATGGTAGTTTGTCCCACTGACATTTTGCTATCCTTGGAAGAAACTCCCACGGCACCAGTCGGAACTGAGGCTGCAGCTTTCGCATACGTCTTCTTGCTTCTTCTTCTTCCCGCCTTCGTTTTCGTATTCTTATGGGAAGGGCCAGCTTCATTGAGATATCTCTCAATGATTTGATCACCTCCTGGCACACCGGTCCTAATCCCCGCAAGACACGTGGATTTAAGCCATGATGCGAGCACAATAAAACTTTGGTCACAGCGGATGTATTGGTCTTACGCTTCTTGCGCGCATTACCGCTGACAGAAGAGTCTGGTGCATCCAGGGTGGGTCTCACTGCAGTTACCAGTTTATCCCCACCTTCCGCCGAAGATTCCGCTTCCTTGCGTCCTATATCTCCGGATATTACCGCATGTGGTGTGATACAGTCACGTCTATGTCCTCATTCTCAAAGTGCTTCATCTTCCTTCGCAGTGCTTTCTTCTGCCGCCGGCTTGGGGCCTTCCCAGGTTCACGGCATCCAGGCCACTTGGATCCATTTCCACATACCGGCGTTAAACCAATAGCGTCCACGTCAGCAACTTCCCTTTCTTCAGCTCACCTCGGTAAGGGTGAAAGAGAAGGTTCTGACAGGCAGGATTCAACCTGTAGTCCGCCCCGTCATTGAAGTTCTCCTCTGCCGGGTCTTCCTCTTCTGGTAGATTTGGGCTATAGTACCGCGAACGGGGCGCCGTAGTCGGATTTCCAATTTTTCCCATGCTGATATGCTACAACTGCAGTGGGTAGCTTCACATCCGCAAACGGAAATCCTAAGAGTCATAAACTAATCCGAGATATTCCGTAAGATGGGGGAATCGAGTACAATGGACCACTAGAGTCTGAGCGCCCAGAGGCTCTTGCCTCTCCCCCACCTCAAACACACACACCCAGAGGCACATTAAATCAGGACTGCCCAAATAGAGATTAGTATCCCTGTACACATTTGAGCTCCCGATTTGTTATGTATCTGCCGCGATATGGTCGGCTCTGAATAAAATGATTTTTAAAAAATAAGTTTTCCAGATTTTTGTTTACAAAAATAAATAAATAACTCCGCCGTAGGAGTTCCCAAAGAAGGAGTGATAGACAGCTTCAGGCTGAATGGCTGTGGGCCACCGCAGGATCTCAGGATGTAGGTGAGGAAAATGCAGGAACTTTGCAGCCTTGCAGATTACTCACTGCGGAAGCTACCACCACCCCTGGCAGTTAGATATAAAATTCACCTCGAAAGAGAAATTTGAGGTCCAGTACGGATAACCGGCGGGGGTCGACTGACTTGGTGACTTGATCTGGCTCCCGTAATGAACAGCACTGCTTCGAAACCGCTAATCGTGCGACGGTTTGATATCTAAACTCCACGATAACCAGGTGCATTGCATCGCCTGCTGTAGCTGTTTCGCCAAAATCTGTGGCGACCACGATGCGCGTACGCAGCGGATGAAATGGGCTGAGAAAATGAACCTCTTCATCATCCGCTCCTACTACGAAATAACGATGGGGGTGGGTACAACATCTTACCGCCCCTTGCACCATCATCATGACATGCATCAATCACACCACGCCGCACTACAGACAACAATTTCGGTATTCGCCGAAGCACTCTCCTTCATCGTCGGCTCAGTCCGACTGAAATTTGCTGAAATTTGAGACGATTTCAAAAGAGAGTGTATAGAGTTCTCGGAAATGGATCCTTTGTATAGACGAGGTATTTCCAGGCACTATGCATCTCCAGCAACTACGAGAATTCTATCTCTCAGAATTTTTTCAGATCACGAATCCCAACAGAGTGTCCAAACAGGGCAGTTTTAGATGACAGAAGCGAAAGAATATTGGGGTGGACGTCCAGCATGCTTAGTGGATCACTCCCAAAGGCACCCTCCATGCCACTAGACTTGGAATGAATTTTGCGGATGTTACCGAAGAAGAAGTTCGACGAGCCATAAACAGCACGAAGAACTGGAGAGGCCCTGGCCTGGATCGGGTGCAGAATTTTTGGTATAAGAAATTTCCTAGTATACACAGTCGGCTGGCATATAGCATAAATCAAGTCATTAGTTCGCCGGAGAAATTTCCACCCTTCCACAATGCGGGAATTACCTACCTTATCCCTAAGAAGGACACGGTGCAGGACCCCGCAGATACAAGACATATTAGTTGCTTACCAACCGTCCACAAATTCCAAATGCATCACCCAAACTCTGCCGTTGAGCGGTTGAACCTGCCTCGTGACATCGAAGGCAGGAGCGTGGTTGACGTGGCGGCACAAGATCACCGCCAAGTCAACTCACTGCCCGCTTCTTTTGACAGCAAGGATCAATCTTTCAACCCTCTGAGTTCCCATAATATTATCAGCTATAGGTATTGTACCCAAATCCCTCCCTTGATGTCCTGGGACTCCCATACAGTCTGGTTCAAACCATGCAGAAGTACACCATTCTATATACCTTCTCAATATTGTCGGGAGTTCCCGACTAATTCTCTAACTAACCTACTACCAGTCACCACCACCAGTGCCACTTTATCTTTTAAGTAGGTAGGATCGTCCGAGCCTAAATGCTTGGCACTTAGTGCTAATATTAGGTAAAATCCCACATCTGCCTAGATTGTAACAACTCGGGGATATAAAATGACAATAAAATTACTCGTTCCTATTTTTTCCATCCACCGTTAACACAACCAACCCACTTCTATTCCACAGGATTCATAAATTCTGAAAACAACGCAGGAGGTTCATCGTCGGTAAATCTAAAGTCAATGAAACTTCATACATTTAAATGAACCCAACTCAAATTAATTTGTATTGCGAAACTCATCAATGAATACCGAAAGTACCGAATCGCGTAGATTGCTTCAGCCACTAACCCACGTAATTGACACGGCAGCGTCACCAGCAGACCTCTCTCGCCAAGCTACCAGTGAATAATATCCCTAATCGGCAACCAATCCTGATTTAATTACCGATAATATTAAATATATGTTGTCAACGTATCCTCACCGATAAATTCACTCACCGTTTGACGTTGTGTCCTTGCTTCATCAAATATTCATTTGTCCAAACATTCAACAAGGTCGCCTCCATTCTGCGTGCAGCCAATAACAAATATGGCGACCCGCACCATTTTCAAAATGGCGGCGACGAGACGAAATAATACCCAAGCGTCCAGAGTCAGTTGAAGGTTTCAATGTTTTTCGAATAACCAATTCAACGTCACAGAAAATGCTGTACGATTATATTCCATTAATTCACGTTGGATTACAGGTGTAACATGGCGTTCAACCGCTTGCCCGGAAATATCTTTACATACATGCGGCATACGTGTTCAGTCGTTACGGAAATTGCGGTGAAACGAGGAAGAGGATGCGGCTATCAATAAAAAACAAATGTAAAAGCACACGAAATGGGCATGTACGCTTAGTAAATGATTCACGATTTGATAATGGGCACGTATCACTCATTAAACATTTGCCAGAGAGGAGTTTTCACCTGTTAGGGGTGGTCTGCAGCATGGTGGCTTGTTTGCTTGCTTGGAGCCGGTACGTTCTCACAGGAGCGCACCTAATTACCTCAAACTATCAGCGATAAATCATATTTGTTCGTAAATCATGAAAAAATATTTGAAAAGAGAGAATTAATGGTGGTAAAGGGCGGGAGGTGAGGTCCTTGTTATTAAGTTGGAAGAGACGTCTCTATTAATGGTCTCTAGTTTGGCTGCTAACTTCATAAATATGCGGTCGAGGGAGGACATATTGCTTTGTAATTCACTGCTCATTTGTATTTTATTTTATTTAAACAGATATTGGGATGGAAGGTATTTTGAAGCCTAAATTTGTATTTTTTAGCCTTCTAACTTCTCACTCCAGTCCTTTACAAGGGATAAGCAAAGCATAAAGAGAAATGAACGAAAAGAAAGGAAGGAAATAGTTCTTTGATCCTGATGTCTCTCCCGATTTTAATAATCGAGTAGATAAGAAAATCGCTCTGACCAAGGTTCATAAAGAACAGCATTAGGGGTCCTTACAATAAGGTTACTCAAGAAAGAGCCGAAACCTACTGTTCACCTGCACCTGAACGCAGTGACACCGCACAGCTATAAACAAAAAAAAATACGTGGAAAAAAGAGGGGCCCTCTATGAGAAAAACAGGCACCTAAAACTGAAAAAGCATATTGACCGCTCCCAGGAATAGAAGGGTTCGAAAGGTGAAACCCCAGTGCCCCACGTGCAAGCGTTAGTCAGTGATGTGGAGCCCAAGAAACACAATCACCAGTAAGGGTTATGTTTGTCGCACTCAACGATTACCTACCTTGCCGTGGTGAAAGAGCCCAGTAAGGAGGATCCTCCGGGGAACCAGAGGTGACAGTTGAAGCTAAGTGGTAATCAAAGCCCCAAGCCAAGGTATAACTACCGTGCCGAGGGTTGCATGGTCACTGGGGTTAAGATGTGGACGTGAACTGTGAACTCTAGATACCAGGCAAACATCAGTTTCAACTAGCCTTATCTCGGCAAAAAGGGGCTCTGCCGAGGTCGACTTATTTTCCCACGCAAAACAAAGGTCATGGCAGCCAACTATGAAGAAACTAAAACCTCAAAAAACAAAAGAAATCAACAGCGCTTTAATCATGAAGATCCAACCCTGAGCGAAGGGGCAAACGTGAGCTCTTTCTTGAAGAACCTGAGTCTAGACTCAGATTCGCCACTTATTTAAATAGCGTATTGGGACCCAGTCCTTAACGCACGAACCGAAGCAGTCCGCTTGCATCAGCAGTCCTTACCCTGCTGCTGAGGCTAAAGTCTTATCTACGAATAAACATCTATCTTTGGCAGCAAATATCCTTCGGACAAAACAATGCCTCCAAACAAAAAGCCTTCGGGAAAACCGCCTCCGAGCATACCACCTCCAATCAAAACATAACCCCCGCATTAAGCCAATGTTGAAGAAAAAGGATTGTTTGGGGCATCTGCGGCTAAGGGCAAAACAAAGCGGCAACGGTCTTCTGACGAACCTAACTCTTCGGCTCAAATAGTTGCAAAGAAGGCTCGGCCGGCAACGGCTAAGTTTTCATTTGCAGCAAAGGCTATCGAAGCCGATAGATGGGTCCTGTATGACGACACCAATCCTTACGATACAGAGCAGTGTGAGCAGCTTGGGAGAAAACTCCTCCTACCTAGTAAGAACTGCATGATCGTAAGGGATTACACTACGCTTTGAATCGGTAGGTGTATACCGTAAAATGTTGCGGATAAACTTTGGCGACGAAAGCATGACTAAGTGGCTTAAGCATACTACTCCTCCTGCAACGATGTTTGGGGGGGGGGGGGGGGGATACGCGACTGACCCTAGAGAGGGTTTCGAACTACCATCGTTTAAAAAGTGCTTTCTCTGACTTCCAGAAGAGCAGCGTAATGCTGCTAAGGTCCTGAAGCAACTTGGAGTCCAGAATAACCTGAACAGCTCCACCTGGATACCTGGCAGCAAGGCAGAAGGAAGAGTCAACACGCCGGGAACTTTCCGGATAACAAAGGCTTGGAACCGTCACATTACCAGTGTCGGTTCCTAAAACTATCGAAAGGGACGTGCAGCCACGGCATCTTCGTCTGAACCCTAGATGAGGTTATCTCTCAGATAAATTTACAGCATTGTAAAGCGACGACTGCAATTATCAGTCGTGGGTTCAATAGCTACAAAACATGTATATCCCTCATGCAAGAACCATGGGTTGTTGGTGGGGAAATTAGGTGCCTAAACTTCCGACATGCTTACCTGTTGTATGCCAATGAAAGTAATAGACCCCGTTCCTGCATGGTCGTTTTAAGCTTCTAAGCTATCTTGGTTAACGATCTATGTGATGGCAACACGACAACGATCAAATCGATCATAAAAAGCCAACAGGGGGATAAGGGGATTTTATGGTGCTCTGCTTATTTCTTATGACTTAGACGAAGTTCCCAGTAGAACATTCATCAAAGCTAACGAAAATGTTAAAAGTAAAGGCATGCAGACTGGAGCATCACACGATATCATGCATTGATTTCGTAATGGGCATCCACCTTTACCCCCTCCATTTCGGAATCCACGTAAGACAGATTGGGAGACGTACGAAACAGAACTGAGTACCCAAGCTACGATCACTGAGAGACGCATCAAATCCATTTCTGGAATTGAGAAAACAACCCAGAGGATCACAACTAGCGTGAGAAAAGCTTTCGAAGAGAGCTGTCCACTCATGATGCCAAAGAGAGGTAAAACACCATCGTGGAACTCGAATTTGGTGAAACAGAGGAGAACAAAAAGGGTGCTTCTCAATCGAGCTCTAAAGTCTGATTCAGCTGCTCGCTGGACTTAGTACAAAGAGACTCAAAAAGCTCTAAAGAAGCGCATAAGATCAGCAAAACGTTCACCATGGAGACGCTTTTGCGAAGAGATCAACTCTCTTGAGGCATCCTCAAAACTAGAGTGGATCCTTCGCAAAGAAGGTAGCCAGCAGTTAGGTTATCTACGTTTTCAGAGCGGGAGGTACATAGGAAGCAATTAGGAAATGGCAAACCATTTACTTGAAGTGCACTTTCCAGGGAGCATCCAGGCCGACAGACACATGCAGTCCTCAAATCAGTTAACGACGCATATACGCTTGATACTTTTGGCGCGTGGAAAGACGATCATGCGTCCGTCTAATGCCGCCGATCATATGGTTTCCAGATTCGTCTTCGAAAAGACATACTTTGTCGTAATCACCGAAAGAAAAAAATAGACGATAAATGGCCATGAGTCTTTTGGGATTACAGACTTAATAATCTTCGCCAACGGATCTCACATGGAAAACCAATTATGGAACTGGATCGACCTCTCGGAAAAATGACGACCATATTCCAGGCGGAGATATATGCCATCTTATTGGCAGCAGAAGAATGTTTGTGGCAAAAATGGAGGAATCGCAGCATTCGAATCCGTTCCGACAATCGGGCAGCATTATCAGCACTAGAAAATCGCGACGATATATCGAACCAGTTGGTGTGAAGTTGTCATCAAGTGCTGCTGAAGCTGGGCTGACTGAACGAAACATACCTGATGTGGGTTCCAGGGCACTCACTTATCGCTGATAATGGCGAAGCTGAAAGGCTGGCTCTCCAAGGTTCTGAATCCATAATAGCGGGACCAGAACCAGCTTTTGTCTTCCGGCCATCTACTGTCAAATCTACTCTGAAGGTGGAAATGGCAAGGATTCACGCAGCCGAATGGAAAAATTTTAATTTCTATTGGCAGGCGAAAATCTTTGTGGAGGAATCCGAGGCCCCCCCCCCGTTGTCCCTTAAGAAGTGGGACATGAGAACCCTAGTAGGGCATTTAATCGGACACTGCCCCTCAAACTACCATATAGAAAAAATCGGAGTGCTTATATTAAAAATTTCATTTAATTTAATTTTATCATAATTATTTAAAGTTATTAAAAGTATTTTGTTTCTAAAAGCCTCCCAACTCATCCCCTTCCCTAAAACTCTAAAATCCACGTCCGTTGAAACGTCACAAAATTTAATGGAGCAATTTTCCAACATTGCAAAGCTATCGTTGACCTCTTGCTTTCAAATAAGCTTTCTCATAGTGCATATTATTAAATGCAATCCTAACGCATGTTTCAGGTTAAAGCGAAATTTATTTCTGCTGTTGAGTGGATGCCAACTCGCGGAAATATTGCTGGGCCCGTAATGTAGATTTGAATTTGGAGTAGCAGCTAGTGTATAGTGGTGGAAAAGTCTCTTAGGAAAACCATTTTTGTGATGTGAAAAAGTTCGAGAAGAGTCAAATGTGAATGAGTATTAGGTGCAAGTTTGGACATGATGTGTAGGCTCCAGTTGACAGAAAGTGTGACGTTAACCTCTGGAACAGAGAGAGAGGAGAATAAAACATAAAAAAGGCGAGTTACGTCCCAACTGCGCATATATATATGTATCTTACGCGACCTCTGACGCAATTTTCAAATTCTTTGACAATTAGTGCGGAACCTGAACCTACCGCGAATTCGCCTTTGCCACCGCATTAAACGACCGAGGAGATGACAAGGAGACTCTCGAGTGACAGACGAAGCGGTGTAAACCAGATAAGGAGAAGTGTAAAGTTTAAAAGTAAAATAAAGTCAAAGAAAAACAGCAAACGGATGTTTTCACTTCTCATTCTCATTGGGAAACATCAATCCCCGAAGCGTGGTGACCCCGGCAAAAGAAAACCCCCGTGAGATGATTTGTATTAGGAATTATAACGTAATCCCGCTGTCGACCTTCGCCGAAAAACCGATAATATATTGCAAGGGGAAAGCAATCCAGGAGTAATTAGCTAAAGCTGTGTTAGCGAATCGGTTGGAAACACCCTAAAGTAACGCATCATCCAGCGGACAAAGGCAATTTGAACAGAACGAACTGAGTCTGCCACGCTGCTCCACGATACCGCAGCTGGTAGCAGTCGCGGTTAGAGTGCCTCCCTTTTGGCGACACAATCCGGCTGCGTGTTTCCGCCAACAAGAGGCGCAATTTGCACTGGCGGGTGTCATGACAGATGCCACTAGGTTCAACCCCGCACTCATCGGTCTCGACGAGGGGACCATCGAACTCGTCACAGACATGCTCGAAGAGTGCTGATACGTCTGCTTGAAGGAGCAGCTGATTCGGCGCCTTCAGTCAGTGAGGAAGCGCTAGGCGACCGTACTACCAGCCAGTTGCTTCGAGAAATGAAGCAGCTGTATGGGGATAAGGTGGGCTCTGAATTTGTAAAGTCTCTCTGGCTGCAATGACCCCCGGAGGGCACTCGCGCCATCCTGGCCTGCGCGGACTCGGGATCGCTGGAGGTGTTGTCCGCCACGGCCGACAAAGACAAGAGGTCGCCGTGGTCGCGGAAATTTCCCGAGATACAACTTGGAAAGTGGTCGAGCTTAAGTCGATGGTAACAACAGATAAGGGGTCTAGGTCATCCATTTCGACGGACTTTCCCAGGAAAGTATTTAAAGCAATACACGATCTTGTGAATTCAGGCATCTAGACGATGAACCGGTTAGTCACTGATAAGTACTTCTAGCCGTCCATGAACAAGGACGTAAACTCTTGGGCCAGACAGTGCATTGAGTGCCAGAAGTGCAAGGTCAGCAAGTACGTTCAAAAGAAAGTAGGTGTATTTCCTTGGTCAACCTAGCGCTTCCACACCATCCATCTCGACATCATCAGCCGCGCGACTCGCACGGATTCAAGTATTGCCGATGGCCTGAAGCAATACCTCTGTCTGACATTACGGTGCAATCATTTGCCGAAGTCCACTGTCCTGACCAGTCCGCGCATTAGTGTTCCAACCGTTATCATCACGTACCTAGGAATACACTCTTTCGGGGGCTTAAGAAAGCTCCTTGACTTTAAACGGCATAGGACTATTGTATACCATCCACAGTCCAATGGTATGCTGGAACGTTGGCACCGGACGCTGAAGGCCGCATTAATAGCTCGCAACGATCTGTCTTGGTCGCGGTCCTTGCCTTTCGTCCTCCCTAGTACAGCCCAACAAAAGGACTTCACGGCCAGTCCCGCGGATATGGTGTACGGAGAGAATCTGCGGTGCCCCACTGACCCTGTGGTGCACATCAGAGCAGGGTTCGGCGACTATAAAATGCTGCGTCTGCTCAGGGACGCGGTTTCAAAGCTGCGACCGACTCCACCTTCCCGACACGCGATAACGGAAGCCAACACCCCCAAGGACCTCGAGACGTATTCACAGGTCCTCATTGGGGTGATCACTCCTCGGAGGCCGCTGCAACCACCATACAAGGTCGCCTTTAGATTTCTGAAACGAGGCGAGCTCTCTTTCAAGCTTGTCGTCCAAGGCGGACCCAAATGGGTGGCCTTAACGAGGCTGAAAGCTTTCGACAAGCTGACGGCTGCTTCCAAAAAACGCCCGCGAAGCGTCAGATTCGCCCGATGACCCCCCATTGAACAAGTGCATTCGTTACTATCTTTCAACCACAAGGACTTTCAGGACATCAGTATATGTACATGCGTCAGTTAAGATCGAAGTCGTCAAGAGAAAGGAGTTTTTTATTTATTTAACGGGCAATGAACGAAGTAAACTCCAAATGCCTTCCTTCCAAATCTTATTCTATGCTTAAAACTCCTTAAAGAAGAGAAGTTAAAAGGACCACGCTGTTGTGTGTAGTAACTTCGGCAAAGCCTAGGAATCGGAAAATGGAAGTAGACTTCGAGCTCTGCGTTGAAAATATCAGCGTTACGTGTATTATAAGACGCAGGAAGGCAGGTCATGTTGTTAGAGGCGGAGCGGTCCATCAAACCCAAGGAAAATTCCAAAAATGTGCATAGATCCAGGTAGGATCTACGCTGCCGTAGGAGGAGACGGAGGCGGAGTCGGAAGAAGTGGTCCACAGTGGGGAATGTTTTCTTAAAAAAGAGAGAAACGAGTGAATTTGCGTTGCACATTTTCAAGGACAAGACAATCACAGTTACGGGAAGTGGATCAGACCAGGGAGCAGTCCTCGAGGGTATTCACCACGAGGGAATTGAACAAAGGTAAGAAGGGTTGGATAAAGGCAAGATCAGAAAAGGAGCGAGTTATAAAGCCTGACAATTTTGCTGCTCGATTGGTCACCTCGAGGCAATGAGTGTCGATGCGGAGCTTGTTGTCGAAAGTGACTGGAAAGGCCTTCAGTGGAATTTAACTATGACAAGAATGTTCTTTAAGAGAGTAGGAGAAGGAAGTTTGTGAAGATTTGAGACGTTTAGCGTTAAACCATTAGCAAAGCACCAACGAACCAGAGGGTCTAGGTTAGATTGAAGGGAAACACAGGGGGGAGGGGTGGAAGCCCGTTGATAACTGGCGGGACATTAGAGGAGGGGAAGAAGGAGCGGGATGTGCACCCGATGAAACATAGGAAATTAAATGGTAACATTCCAAAAATCCACCTAACCTATTAAGGCTGTGCAACCTGACGACTGCACAAAGAATTGTATTCAAGTGCATTAACATTTCCGGCGCTCAATTGCAAATTCAATCTAATCCCTTAACAAACTCATTGGTAATTAGTTATTAATTTGTTGCAGAAAACTTATAGCACTCTCCCTTTGTACTTTCCACAGAACTGAAGTTTTATTCCGGCATTCATGATACCTCAAAGCAATTAGTCTATGCAGTTGCCATAGACTTGTTTGCTGAAAATTTCATTAAATTTTCTTGTTGGTTGAAACTATGGAAATTCCTGGAAATAGTTTTCCCCCCGTCATTATGCACCTTGTCTATTCATGATCATCCAACTTGTTAATCAAGTACCTCGCATAGTGCAGATAGTATAATCCCCTCGTCAAATATGTGCAAACCTTCACGTGTGCACGGTGCGTTACCTAACATATAAGCGGAACACTTGGCCTGGGCAACAGAAACTACCCCTTTCGGAACAGTGGCCAATGTAGCCACCGCAACACTCAATTAAAAGGACAGCAGCCAGGATACGTTGAGGCGCAAGCATGTTAAACGCTTTCCATCAAACATTTAATGATAAACAAATTTGCACCCAATTTTATACTGCAACGACGAACAAGTGAGTTCCTTGCTGGGAGTGGAAGGGAGGGTCCTTTTTCAACCCTAGTATGGTACGTCGGTTGTTTGCTAAGCTAGTTGCATTATTTCATGTTTCCAATGAATTTTCAAAACAGTTTGTATTGTAGAATGAACGCCAGGGTAAGTCTGGACTCTGGAAAGTCGGTAGTCGGGTATTCGGTGAAAAGGATATGACTCCTTTGAATTTAGTTCAGGAATACCAAAGAGAACAAATTGTAGCACATGTTGTAGGATGACTTACTCAGGGTATGAAGCAGCGTTTTACCGATGTACTTACACCGCCATAAGCAATGTAACTAGCAAGTTGACAGCTAGTCCTTAAACTGCTTTTCACTCCACTTCGAGTCTTCCAGTCGATTTTATGTCATGGATACGGAATTAGTCAAACAACAAGTGCTGGACAAATATCAACATGCAACTTGTTCCTCGATTAATGATGTGACGGTTATTGTTGGAGTTATTCTGGAAATAAAGAAAAAAATCAATTATCGACAAGTGAGAATCAGACAATAATTTAGAAAAGACAGATAATGAGTTTAGTAATCGACTTCGTAACTCGTGATAGGAAACTGAGATATCTTATTAAGATTGATACAAGTCCATCATCTCCTGGATGCAGATTGGTAACTCTGCCCAACTCCCGTTTTGCCCTTTACTGAAGCAACTGCAAGTGCTCCGCAGACCATCTTCTCCAGATATCGTCAGTCAGATTATAATGAGTATCAGAATTACCGGGGCATAGAAGAAGATAAAAGCTGTCGGTCGATCACTTGATTGGTCTAGAATTAAGATATGCTTCTACTTGACACAACAAGGTTGTAAACTCCTCAAACATCAGCAAGGCTTTACTAAGGGTGAACCTCAAGTCGTTCTTCACCGATTTAATCCCTTCTTCCCAGATCTCTCCGATACAGAGCTCACGGACGGGATAAATCTCCAGCTCGAACTATCACTAGCTATCACCTCTGCAAACGTTTAGATGACCGTAATATAGATTCCTAAAGATTATTTATCCGTCTAGGGAGAATATCAAGGCATTTAGACAGCCCCTCGCCTCACTGATACTCCCGGCCATTTTGAAGATTGCCCTCCTTGTCTGCATCTGTATGTGCAGATGGAGCGAGGTTAATCCCAGAAGGACCTTCAGGCATGTCGTTGGGCATGTCCTCATTTCCTTACTGATGCACACGCGAACCCTGACTTATATGCTAAGTTCAGTTCTTTCTGCCAGATTATCACCCTTTAGGCCTTGCTATTGCAGTGTATATCCAAAGTAGTAACTTCGGGGTGAAGCGTCATTTTTTCCTGTTATGGATCTGCAAATCATCAGAGCCCACATACCTATCCGACAAATGTTTCTGGCATGCGTCTTCTAGAGTAATTTTTGGTCTAGCGTAATTCCCAAATATTCGACCTCTGCTTCTCGTTTCACCTCCATGTCATGTAACCTTATGGCTCTTAAGTGATCAACCTTACGTTTCCTAGTGAATGGTACTATGGTGGTTTTAGTTGGATTGATATGCAGCTCCGCCTTCCTGCACTAAACACTAGTAACTCTTAATTCAGTTTGGATTTTATCACATAGGATGTCCTCATATTTGCATCTACGGATTAAAACAACAGTATTCCTGTGTTTGTTGGCTCGTCTAGGAGTTCATCCATGCTTTTTACTCGATTTCGGAATAAAGACCACTTTCGCCTGCCTCCCGTCCCTTGGTATATATCCCAAGGCTATTTTGTCCCTTACTACCCTGAGAAAAGACCCTAAAATGATTTCTAGCCCTCTCTGGAATAGTGCTGCGAAGACACCATCTACTCCGGCTGATTTCAGTGGTTTAAAAGTTCCCTCTGCCCACCAAGCTCACTTCGTATGTTGTTCAAAGTCTCTGGTTTGCCTGCACAAAGTAGTTGCCTGTGAGCTTGATCGATTCTGAGGTTTTTCATATGCTGGTTTCTAGAAAGGAATATCTGATGTCTCTCTTCTGTCTCTTTCCTAGAATACCAGCCTTGTCTGACTGGGTAGAGAGAGATAAGTCAGCTGATTTTCGGCTGTAATTTGTTTCTATTCAAATAGTGTATATCCTGGGTAGAAACTTATTTGACGAGCAGGAAGCTTGCCGTTCTCTCATTATCATCATCAATGGCGCAACAACCGGTATCCGGTCTGGGCCTACCTTAATAAGGAACTCCAGACATCCCGGTTTTGGGTCGAGCTCCACCAATTCGATATCCCTAAAAGCTGTCTAGCGTCCTGGCCTACGCCATCGCTCCATCTTAGGCAGGGTCTGCTTCGTTTTCTTTTTCCACCATAGATATTGCCCTTATAGACTTTCCGGGCTGGATCATCCTCATCCATACGGATTAAGTGACCCGCCCACCGCAACCGATTGAGCCGGATTTTATCCACAACCGGACGGTCATGGTATCGCTCATAGATTTCGTCGTTATATAGGCTACGGAATCGTCCATCCTCATGTAGGGGGTCTAAAATTCTTCGGAGGATTCTTCTCTCGAACGTGGCCAAAAGGTCGCAATTCTTCTTGCTAAGAACTCAAGTCTCCGAGGAGTACATGAGGACTGGCAAGATCATTGTCTTGTACAGTAAGACCTTTAACCCTATGGTGAGACGTTTCGAGCGAAACAGTTTTTGTAAACTAAAATATGCTCTCTCTGAAATTACTCTTAACCACCGTGTGGAGCTGGAAAAATTATCTAGATCGAAGCCTTATATCACTTTAGGTCCAGATAAGATTCGCCTCCCTTTTTCGCTGGCCAAAGTATAATAATTAGTTTGTTAGGAAGCCAGTTATCATTATGTGCTAACTTTATCGGCTACACATGAGTCCCAACCTTTAAAATTTTCGGCAGTCCAGCCTAATATAATTTCCAAATCGGACCATGCGAATAGCGGAGTAATTAGGATATTTATTGTTTCGACTCAAGACAGCACCAATTGGACGCGTAGAAATTCTATGTGCATAGTTCCAGTTTCGGAAGCGTTGGTTTCAGTTTTAGCGGAGTCACCTCTGCTTTAGGAGTCGAAGGCTTAATTTTTCTTGCAGATATAAGCCCTTCTCGAAAGCATTACAGAGCACATGATCCTCAAAGTCTCTACATAACAGATTCCTCTTTTCATTAGTATTCATAGGTCAATGATGTTTCATGGAGATTTCTCATCCTAATCAACCTCGGCCCTCCAGATTTCCTGTTTTATTAGTTTTGTAACCATGGTTACTGGAGCGAGCCACCCCAACAGATTGAACCTTGACGGCATTTTAGAAGAGTGAACTCGCTTCGTAGTTTTAGTGCTTCTTATTTTGAATTAAAACTTGGATCGAAAACTGTCGGCTGATAAACCCCAATGTATGTTTCAGGCCCGGACAAATATCAATATCGTGCCATCATCAAAAGTATCCACGGTTCACAATCTCCACTAGCTTGTGTCTGCATTATCAAAACGTCAGTTCTGGTGTCTACTCCAGTCAACATATCGTCCAGATAAAGGTCCTGTTTCAGAACCTTTCTTTAAGATAAGTAAGGTATCGCCTTCAGCCAGTTGTTGCATTACGTGAATTGACTAGTACAATGCCCCGCATCTAACTAACTTCAGTTGGAATTTCTTGACTCCTGTCTGCGGAGAATAGGTTGAAAGTCCGGATGAATTTTGGCAACGTTTACTTCCAAATCTTTCAACTTTGCATCTGATAATAAGTGTTCTCGCAGATGCCTCGACCTACTTTCCACCAGTGCCGGATACTGTTCCAGAATATGTATGGAGGTTTCGACATACTCCGCACAGAACTAGCAGGACTCCTGGTTTTTGGCAAAGGAGTCCCAAATTACTTGTATGCTTCCTCCTTGCAGACCGCGAATCTGCCCCGGTAAACCCAGGGCTCCTGAGCCAGCACTATTCCGATGTTTTCCTTGGAACTTGTCCTTGTCATTACCGCAGATGCAACTTTCGCATAGTTGAGGGTTCGTGCTGGCCATTGGCTCCGATATAGTTTGGAGGTCTTCTCCACTGTCGGAGTACCACCCTCCTCCTCCGACATGGCGCTTTCCTGCACGTCGCTGTCCACCCTGAAACCTAAAAAATCTAGGTCTAGACTGTCCAGCTACTGCTTTTCACCGGGCAACAGGTCTACTTTCTTGATTGATGCACTCCTTTCCGAGTTTCCTTCGGGGACCCAGGTAAGTTTTCCACCTGATGTCTCGTCCGAAGTGTCTTTCCTCGGCTTTTCCCTATGCCAGTGCACAAGTATGTTGCCAAATCTATAGCTGATATGGTAACTCCAACGTTTGATTGCCTACAGAGACCGGTCATCCACCCCGATCGTGCGGAGTCTACTCTTGCTGTCCACCTTGCTTCTGAAGACCCGCCATAATCACGTGTTGAGATCCTCATTCTGAGCAATAAGGAGATCCATGAGATCTTATATTTCTATCGTTGCGGCTTTCGGAAGAAACACTGTCATCATGTGTGCTCCTGGCATATCATCCCCAGAACATGTTAACAATTCTGCTCCTTCCCAACCTGGCTATTTAGGAACTATCGTCCTAAGCCACTCTAGAGTGTCCTCGTCTCGCAGTCCACCGGTACGTGGCCTGGTCGAAGCCGTATCCCGGTGAACACAAGCTTCGCGGTTCATTCCTGGCACATCCGCCTGAATTTCCTGCTCCTCACAAGTGATGATTTGCTCGGGAAAAGTTTTTTCATCCCTGACCTACTTGAGTTTTCTCTCCTCTTGGATTCAGGTTTGGGAGCATTCCCTCATGCAGGTTAATCTCCGGTGCTCCCTGCTTTCTTACCTACCTTCCTGTTACTTCCATTATAAATTTGGCATAGAAGCACGCAGATGTCACACTGCGTGTAAGTTAAACTCCAACTAGCAACGTTAATGGCTGCTGGAACACAATTCCGCTTTTTCATCAACGGTAAGCGGACAAATGTGACATACCTCATCGACTTGGAGGCAGTTGTCTCACTTTTGCCTCTACCTAAAGACTCCAAGACGAGACTAAAGTCTTGCACTCTCTACGCAGCCAACGATGTCACTATCAAGACTTTCGGCAGAACCAATAAGGTTTTGGACTTCAACCTAAGGCGACCTCCTCAGTGTCATCGCACAAATAGAGTGTCTCATCATAGAAGCTGACTTTTTGGCCACCCACAGTCTTCTAGTAGATCTTCAGTGTCGACAACTGATCAACAGCAGAAACGGCCCCACTATGAAAGGAAGAGCTATGTAAAGCGCTCGATCCTCGATCTCTACTACTCCAGAGGGCAACCATTTCTGCTAAGACCTGCGCAGCCTAAGGAGCGACGAAAGCGCTTTGTGGAATACTTCACAGCCCGTGACTGTTAAGGCTAGAAGACTTGTCTCGGCAAAGCATCAAGCGACAAAGCAAGAATTCCAGTGGATACTAGACCAAGGAATCTGCCTACCATCTAATAACCCTTGGCCCGCGACTTCCGCTGGCCAAGGGTTTCCTCTAAGCTCGATCTGGGACAAACTTACTTCCAGATTCCAATAGCAGCTGCTGACATATCCAAAACAGCAATTTTAACGTCATTTCGATTGTTCGGGTTTACTAGAACGTGATCTCAGGAATGCAGCACAAATCTTCCAATGATTCATTGATTCTATTTTCAGAGGTCTATTCTTCGTCTTCGCGTTGCTGGATGATTTGTTCATCTCCTCAAAAGACGATTAGTAGCACGAGCGGCACCTCAGAATAGTCTCCAAGAGACTCTCAGAGCACGGAAGAAAGCTCAACCCTGCAAAATATGATCTCGGCCTAGGCTACCCGGTAACGTCACAAGGCGTGTTACCATATCCAGCAAGGTACAGACAATCCAGGACTATCAACGCCCGGAGATAATGCAGTTGCGAAGATTCCTTGGGATGCTGAATTTCTACCGAAGATGCCTTCTACATGTCTCCGATCCTCTGGACCGACTACGCAGTAGCTGCGTTCGAAAAATGGAAAGCGGATCTTCAGAAGGTTAGGTCATCCAGATTCAGAAGCAGAAACATAATTAGATTCTGATGCCTCAGATCACGGTATGGAAGCAATGCTTGACCAATGAGTTAACGTGATTTGGCAACCATTTGGGTTGTACTCAAAGGTGTTCAACGAGGCTCAGGGCAAGTACTGTACGTATGACAGAGAACTTCTGACTATCCATAGGACCGTACGTAACTTCCAGCAAGTATTAGAACGCAAATAATTTAGCAGCCGCGCAAACCACAAGGCGTTGTTGCTTGTCTTAAACCAGAAGGTAATTACCAAACGAAGAAGGATCAAGCAACTTAACTGGATTAGCCGGTTCACCATCGACATAAGGCACTTGAGCGTAACCGACAACACAGTCTACCTAGAGATGCAACTAGACTAGCCAACGCACAAGAGAGGCGGCTCATCCTTACTGGACTTACAAGCTAATCGAAACCTTTGATCCAAACGATGGATATCCCTGGAGCGGAACCTTTATCCTGTGTGAGATAACCTCCAAACCACGACCCAATTTGCTAGCCGACCTCGGGAAAAACAGTCAACAGTCGTCAAAGGCTCAGTTCTCCCGGCATCTGAGCTACTTCTCGCCAAACATGAATCACGACATTGGAGAATGACTTGCCAGTGATCAAAGATCCAAAAGCCCACTTTTACACCCAGTGAAGCTTTTCCATTAGCTGGTCGTTTCGAGCACATCCACCTCGACACCATAGACCTTTTACTTGCGTCGAGGGAAAAAAGGTTCTGTCTGACCACGATTGATAGATGCACACGTTGGACAGAAGCTATTCCAGTCAAAGAAACTTCATCGGAAGCTATCATGAACGCATTCTGCAACCACGGGATAACTAGATTTGGTGTACTTCGCAGCATCACAACGGATCAGGGACGTCAATTCGAATCAAACTCATTCAACAATCTCGCCCAGTTCCAAGGACACGACCATACTTGAACCACGGCATACCATCTACAGGTCAACGGATGTGTCGAACGCTAGCGCCGATCCCTGAAAAGTGCTATCATGGCTCTGTCTGATGATCCGCAGTGGACTCGACATTTGCCCACAGCCTTTGTTCAAGGCCGAGGGAAGACACTGGACACAGCATAGTTGAATTGGTCTTGGCACTGGCTTGCGCCTTTCAGGTGATTTCTTTTCTCCAACAGCGATCAACACAGACGATGAATCATTAATAGATGGACTGAAAGTGACTCTGAAGAAGATGACATCGGCCGACTTCGACTATCACAACCATAACGGGTTGACTAACCCAGAGATCGCGTCAATGGACCTTTCAGACTTCAGAAACTTTCGGAGAGGCACTACATCATCCAACTATCCGACAGGGAGGCAAGAATTTCAACGGACAGGCTCAAACCAGCCTAGTCGATACAAGATTCTGCAGCACCACAATCACCGCCACAAGAGCGTCAAGGTACCTTTAGACAGAAGAATATAAAAGCACGGAAGAAACCAAGGCCGAAATCAATTCGTTTTGTCTTTGTCTTTAGCCTAAAATAGGCCTCAGTTTCGGGGATTATCTCTTCATCGGCGCTAAATTTCTCTCAGTGTGCATTCGCTTGAGGTCTGAGAAGAACAGGAAGAAGTCGCGGGGGGGAGGGGGGGCGGGTTAGAGCTGGAGATTACGGTGATAGCGGGAGCAATTTTTCCATGGTTTTCATTGATCCGTGATTTCTTCAAATCGGGCCGTTTTTCCGCGATTTCAGCCATCAAACGTTCCAATAACACTATGTATGGTTTTTCCTTTCTCGAGATAGTCGATAAATATTATACCATGCGCATCCCAAAATACTGATACCATAGCCTTGCTAGTTAACTGTTGCGTCTTTGCACGCTCTGGATTGGGTTGACCACGTATAGCCCAATCAGATGACGGAAGTTTTGATTCTGTTGTGAAATAATGGTTCCATGTATCGTCCATTGTCACACATTGGCCCACAAATTCGGGTTTTTTATGGAGCAAGAGCTTCAAACACAGCTCTGAATCGTCAACTCGCTGTTGTTTTTGGTCGATTGTGAGCTAGCCCGGCACCCACATTGAACACAGCTGTCCATCACGTTCCTTCAATATCTTTAGAGCCTTTGCTATCTCGATCAACTTCATTTTGCGGTAATCCAAAATTATTTCGTGGACTTTTTTGATATTTTCATCAGTAACAGGCTTCTTGGGGCGTTCTGAACGGTAGATTTTGCTGTTGTTGTTTATCAGGCCTCGACTGCAATAGTATTTTTTTGCCAAAAAGTAGTGCTTTATTAACACACGAAATTCCTTTTTTTCCATTTTCTTCAAACTAACAAAAGTTGCTTCACTCAAAGTGCTCTATCCCACAAACTATTATAATAGTGCGACAGCTGTCAAATTTGTACACGTGTCTTTTGAAAGTTAGGGTTGACCAAAAATCATATGGCTAGTTCTAGCGCCATCTGTGTGTTAGCCTATGAACTTTTCTGCCCAACTGTTAGTTATATCGCGTGACTTTTTCATAGTAAATAATATCAAAGAAATATTTCCATTGATTCCTAAAACAGAACTCAGTTCGTTTTAACTTCAAAATCATCATCCCCTTTATTGAATGCCTTGTGAGCCTTCGATATCAGGGCTCCCGGATTGTGCATCAATTTGAAAAAAAAAAATACAAAATTCAAATTTCCAGAGCCTATCGCGGTGCATTCCACAAAATCCTTCCAAAACCAACAGCAAAATGTTGAACTCTGCACCAGAATGTTTATACCTGGATTAAGTGCTAATGCGATTCTTGGAAGAGATATCACGTTTCCCTTCCAACCCCCATAATTTCAAGCACCAAATGTTGGAACATTTATAATGTTTACCCTTAGCCTGGCACATACGTAGACAAATTTTATTGGTAAATGTGTATAGGAAACGTTCGCGACTTCCACGAAGTGTTCTTTTGCAAGTTTCATTACGTCTTATATATCTTCCAGTCATGACCGTTTGCTGATCTTGCTGGTAATACCCCAATGCCTTTTGCCGCTCCTTTTGCACCTCCCGTCCATCGGCAACAAATTGTACAGAATCCCCGTCATAAATCTGTACATTTCGAGTAAGCTGAAAGCCTTTTTGGAATTTTATGAACTCTAAAATGGTCCTGAACACTAGTTGA
This sequence comes from Hermetia illucens, assembly GCF_905115235.1. Taxonomy (NCBI): domain Eukaryota; kingdom Metazoa; phylum Arthropoda; class Insecta; order Diptera; family Stratiomyidae; genus Hermetia; species Hermetia illucens. The sequence goes on from NC_051850.1 coordinate 174,837,427, forward strand.
AAACGTAAATCAAATGTTAAATGACTCGAATTCGGTTGCTCAGATATATTCCCTTCGAGAACGGGAACAGTTTGTGTTTGGATTGGAGAATGTGTGGGAAAGGATAACCAAATTGTGACGATAAGCAAGTGTCGGCAAAAGGATCCCTGTTTGATATTCGCCAGTGCACGCCCGTATCCTCTCCAAGGATTCAACCAGACACCCAAAGTCTCTAAGCACGTAAGCCCCTTGAGAAGAGCTTCACAAAGCATCCCCGTATCTGCTTGGATGCTCGCAGTTAATTTACCGAATGTCTTATAACATGTTTTTAAGGACATAATGTACAACGAGGTCAAAGAGCTAACTGCACGCTTCTCCTTTGGATAAAAGATTGTGCAATAAAAGTTAGCTGGGTGCAGCTTTATTGATATCATTATGTGCAATGAACATGAGAGAAGAAGTGAAATGTTAGGATTCTGCCGGGAGCCGTTTTACTGTAGGCGTAATGGAACGTAGACATCATCGTTAAAATTAGATGCACTTAACAAGGAAGAAATGAGCATCGCTCTCTAGACAGTCTGCTTTGATTCACCATGAGGCTGTTATGGCGATCTTGTATGACTGCTTTGGAGGCTTAGAATAATTCGATGGCCTGGTCCCTTTCTATCTTCACTTTGGCTGCTTCAAGCAATGCAGTAATATCCTTGCAGAAAGTTCTCTATGAACATAATACTGTACGGGAAGAATTGAAACAGAGGTTGAGAACTGAGCCCGCCTGAAAAACGAAGATGACCTTGCCTCAAAGCTCTTCAACCAAGCTCTGCAGTGCGTCATCAGAGAAATCCTCATCAACAGCTACGGAATACCATTCCTCAAGTCATTCCAAATCAGGATGCGCTGATGACATGTTGATTTCGTGGTGGGATTCCTTTGGGAGACGGCGCCCAATGCTTTGCAAGGTGCGGTGATAGGGCCCAGTGTTGTAAGCACTATCGATTTAGCCGCAGTTTTGCGGTATGTGAGAATATTGGGAAGAGCCGAAGGAAGTGTACTGGTTTATCACTGGCTGTAAAATTGTCCAGTACTCTCGGTCGTTGCACCGCTGACACTAAAAGCAAAGGACACGTCAGGGATAGTGCTCTCTCCTGGCGGCCATATTCAAAATGTGTGTCCTTCGAGGATCTGGTTTAGGCATGCTCCAATTAAAGGCTCTGGCATTAGAGTCTTTTCGAACTAGAACTGTCCCTTCCATGTTTCGAATCTCATCCTCCAAGTCGTCGAGCTTATTCTGGCATATATTTGTTTGGTGTGTGGTAGACGCTGAAAAGAGTCCCGTTCGCACAACGAACCCAAACGAAGCCATCTTGCCCGCACTCACAAGTTAACCGTATGTTTCTCCCAGATGGCAGCAGTACCAGATATATTGGCATACCACGATGGTGAGTTCCTATCTCGGTATTGATCGCTGAGAAGTAACAGATCAGTTCCGTGTTCTTGTATCACTGCACCACTTCCCTCATTAGGTCGTGAGCAGGTGCAATCCTATGCATGCTCGCTTGCATAATGTCGACTTCACATTTTTTGGCAACTTGGCATCATCTGGAAAAATGAGCTACATCTTCCTTCTGCGGTTCTTGCATAGAACACAAATTTTTCTAAGACGCAAGACTTCGCTTCTTGCCCTGGTTTGCAATGCTTGTAACACAAAGTGCTTCTGTCCTGGCTTTTACAACCCCTGCTGTGTGTACGTAGGCCCAGCCTGCTTTAAGGGGAGGGCCTACGTACGTACACGTGGGTTAGAATTGCCCTTTATCTTATCCAGTAAATGGTCCACCCAATTTTCCACCTTGAGATTATTCACATCTGAGTAATCTCTTTTTATCGCTTACTTCCACGTCTTCTTTGCTCGCAAGGCAAACTAGATTCCTTATTTCGAGGGTGCACATGGGTTTTAGATTGGAGGCTACTACTCCTGTGCCTAAAATGCCCTGAACTCTCTAGCAAAACATATTCTTTCTGTCAGTCTTCGACCCAGGTTTGACAATCGCATATCCGGTTCGAATCCGCAGGATATCTTTAGTCTCTACCACAGCACTTTCTGGTTTAGCCTTATTGTGGATTTCTGGAAGAACTTCCACGAATGATCTCTTTTCGTTCGGTTCGATGAAATGCGGATCTGAATTTTGTTTGCCCTTCTCCTTTTCCTTAGCGCTGATGTCAGTAGTTGACCTCGACTTTACTAGAGAGAAGTCACTGATGTCGCTACCTAATTTACAGCGTTGCTGTTGAAGCTTTGCCCTTTTTCGACTCTGCTTGGAGTTTGCTGCAGGAGTTTAGCTGGTGTCTGGTAAGGTCCAACTTCTGGAGTAACCTTTCTTCCTCTACTCTAACTTTTCGAATGAGGTCCATCCTCTTCTCCTCGAGGAGGCACCATTTCCTCTCTCGAGGAGGCACACTTTCCACGAGATGTCATTTTGGTGTAGTAAGGTAACATAGTCGGCGTATTCCGAATCGTTTGCCAAATCATAAGTCCATGTCATGCGTGAATGTTCGAATAGTCCGGTCTCGTTGCCTCTATGGTAGGACATTGGAGATTGAAGGGTACTAAGTGATATATTAGCTTCAAAAGTCAAGCAAGCAGAGTTAGGTAGATATAGAAAGCTGTGAGAAGGATACCCACAAAATAAACCAAATATTGACGAGGAGAAAGAAATTTATTTTAAGGTGCAGGGTCGGAAATCTAGTATCCACCGTTTTTGAAAGTAGGCGAGCAGACTTCTGATCGACGATATCCTGCAACCGTAGTGCCTCAATAGAGGAACCTTGTAAGTAAAAGGTAGCCGAACATCGTTTTTTCACTAGAGAGGCGAAGTATCCATCGAACTATCTTGGTTCTGGGGGTATTAGGTTGTCTTATGTTAGGGCACTGTCGGGTAAAGGAGATTAAGCGTCAAGTGACAGGGTCATATAGAAAACGCAGATAGATGAGAAAGTGGGAAATGGGGGCAGGCGATATTAATGAACTCTTTGGGACTCAGTAAGCGTCAAGTAAAAAAACTCCTCTTCTCAGAGGCAAGATTAGTCGGTGAAAGTTTTAGAAAAAGTTGGTAATCCCTCGATGAAAGCCTCTGCAATATGGAAAGCCCCATAAGTCCAAGTAATGCCTGGAGGTGGGCAGCAAAAAAGGAGCCGTCCGGAAATAATAATTATTTCCAACAGAGGAGGTATGTCCCACGCCAATATCCTTCCAAACGGGCAGCGGACTCCGAATTGACAGATCTTGGCCATGATGCGAACTATTTGAGGCAAAGGCAGGAAGGTGATGTTGGAGTTAAATAAATCCAGCGTCAAGACAGCGGATAATTTTCGGTTCCAAATAGGAAAGAAAGAAGGGAAAAATAGTTGCATACAAGGACCTAGATGAGGTTACTCCTATGTCTGTGTTGTCCTAAAGGAAAAGTTTAATTACCGGAATAAAACGTAGATAGTATGAAGGAGGCATTTGGGGCTACACACTGTCCGAGTTACTTGTGACAAGGATTTCGAATCAACCTTTAAAATAAACACGAGAAGTGGATTTGCTCCTTAGGGCAATATACGACAGTATTTCAGGATGAAGTACATGCGATTCTAAGGCCAGCTTACGGGGATTGGCCAGGGGCAGGCGCATCGCAATATGCAGCGATGGGCAAGCTGAACTAAGAGCCTTGAATAGTCCTTTAATTACCTCAGAAATCGACATCAAATTTTTCGTGCTGATGTGCTTCAGTTGCAGCGGGTAGCACCACATTCACTAACGGAACTACCGTACATCTACGGTATGACTGTTGACAGGTTATGCTTCTGCCCCCCTTACATATCCATATAGTTGCGTCAACGTGTAACCGTAGGAAACCAATGGTAGAAATCTCGAAGTTGAGATCATCTTGTCTGGGAGTGATTTGAGTTTGCCAAAGGGCAATAAGCAAGCCGGAACACCTGGAGTTGGAGGACGAATACCGATATTGTCCTAATAGGGTTAAAGAGGTTTTGCGGAAAGCAAGCGAAGTTATTACAGGCAGTTTGTGCCTTACGGAAAAAATGAACCCTTGTTACGCTGCCTACAGGATTATAATGAATAAGATACATGGGCAAAAATCACCCTCAGATGAAGTGACAGGACGTTCTCTTGATTCTCCAGGATTACCGAGGAGGAACTATTCTCCAGAACAAAGTCTGAAGGTTGGCTACCAAGACCAGGTCCAAGTGGTCCAAAACCAGCTTTGAATCGTGCATAATGAAAGAAATATTTTTCAATCAGTGGAAGCGGCTAAAGTTGATTTTGCTACTGAAGTTCTCCATACCGCCCTATTTGTATAGGAAATATGGTGAAGAAGCCGCTCTAGATTGACAATATCGGATCGGCAATGGGCCGAGTTCGACTAGCCCATTTGGTAGCAATGGTCATGAATTTTACTTTGGAGGCGCCAGCTATTGTTAAGTGCTGTGCCATAGAGACGCTAAATATCCCTAATTCGGCAATTAAGGCCGGATTAAGGGTGCGTTGGTGCCACTGGTTACTTAGCTCAGTGATTTACTGAGAGTTACTCTTGGACAGGGATTTCTGGCATGACTCAACACATGATTGCGATCCCTGCTGTTAAGCATAATGTGTGATTGTCTACTTCACCCTCGTGTGCCAAACAATTTGGCAGTGCGAGACGTCCCGACGACGTGGAACTTTATGAAGGTGAAACTAAAACTGAAGCAGTTACCAACCGTAAGAAAAACAATGTTTTCAATGCTGTCTTGTTAATCACGAGGCTGTTTCAAAATCGGTTGTCGGATACCAGGGGTGATCGACAAGGAGCACTTGATCTATGCGCGAGGTAAGTTAATGAAGGCTAGTTCATACCTTGCCAGGATGTTGCTGAATATCGGGAGTGAAGTTATAATCGCTGGCCGTTTATCGCAGGAGTGGTGAAATCCATCCTACCGTATGCAGCTCCTGCCTAGGAACGAGCATTCGACAACCTAGTGAATCAGAAGAGAATGGATTCAGTATGCTGGTCAATCAGGTTGAGAGTGTGAAGCACTTTTAGAGTAACATCGAGTGAGGCAAGCTGTTCCATGGCAGGATGATGTTCAATCGCTTCGGATTGAACTCGTCCCCAGACTGTCTTCAGGTCCTTGTGTATATTGTATTCCAATATCAGAGACCCATAAGTGGAAAAAGGAGGTTATCCATTATCCATAATCTCATGCTGATGTTGAAAACGGAAACAAATTGGGATATTGCTCGGATAGTATGACTGCTGCGCGATTTGAGCGTAGTTTAGAGTAGAGCCTTCGTCATAAAGAAGCAGTTTACGGGTATTCCACAGGAATATGCGCGGTAAAGTGGGGTGGTCAAGAGAAGTGGTCGAAATAAATTTCGAATGTAGTTAAACCAGCTTCGCCACATCACTCCGCCCCCAGATGAAACCTACTGGTTTCAGCGACTGAACTCAGAACTGCGTTCCCCATCATACGGCGAAGCGAACGTGACTTTGATTTGGGGCGCAAACGGGCTTCAGCCTGGATAAGAAGACAGCCTTTTTATGTCCACTGATCTCGAGCTGGAAGAAATGCTCTCCCCACTCGAGAACACGGTACGGGCCTTCGTGTAGACGCTGCAGCGGCTTCAGCATCCGTGCTGACCAGGACGTGCGTGCATGTGTCCAGCTGCTTGGACGCTCAGGCAGGTGCGTACGAGTGTCGTGTGGGAGGTGTGGCTTTAATGTTGCAAAGGTTGTCTTTCAGCAGGCGCAGCACTCCCGAATCTGTGAGACCCGATCTCTTGTCAAAGATCGCATCACTTGGGAGTCTTGGGTTCTCCCCGTAGGCAGCAAATTCCTCTCGACGGATTGTTCGTAGGTCGAGTAGGACAAGAGGCAAGACCTGAGTCCAAGACGGATCATCGCGGGCCATAATGGCGGCTTTCAGCGTCCGATGCCAACGCTCTAGCATTCCATTGGATTGCGGGTGGTAAGCCGTAGTTCGCTGGCGTTTGAATCCCACGAGCTTGCCTAACTCCGAGAAAAGGGTGGGCTCAAATTGCATTCCCTGGTCAATGATGATCACTGCAGGGACGCCAAAGTGAGGGATTCACTCTCGACAGAGGGCACAAGATTGCGCCATAATGTCCTTCATAGGTATTGTCTCAGGCCACCGCGTAAATCTGTCAATGGTTGTAAGGCAATAATTGTAACCGTGAGAGTCTCGCAAAGCGCCCACGATGTCGAGGTGTGTTGTGTGGAACCGCTTGGTGGTGCAGGGAAATTAGCCCACTTCTTTTCTTACATGCCTGGTGACCTTACACTTTTGGTAGGCAATGCACTCTCTGACCCAGGAGTTGATGTCCTTATTCATGGAGGGCCATAAGTATTTCTCGGTGACTAATGGATTTGATGTCCTGATGCCTGGATGCGCTACGTCGTGAGCCGTGTGAAACACCTCCTTGAGAAAAGTTGCCGGGATATATCGTCGGGGTCCCTTTTCTGAGTATTCGCAGCAGAGAGAGAGGTTCGAGCCGAAGATGGGCAACTCCCGAAATTTATATTTGGGGTTAAATTTGAGACTCTAACGTGCTGCGTCATCTTCCTGCGCCTTGGCGATAGCCGAGAAGTCAAGTGAGGCGGGAATTTTAACCTCGGAGACACGTGGCATAGAGTCAGCAACTATGTTGTCCTTGCCGGACACGTGCTGTGTGTCGGACGTGAACTGACTTATAAAGCTCAGGTGTTGAAACTGACGAGGGGACGCTTTGTCCCGCTTCTGTTTCAAAGCATAAGTGAAAGGCTTATGGTCCGTGAACACTGTGAACGGCCTGCCTTCTAGGGAGAATCGGAAGTACTTAATGCTCACCTATGCGGCGAGCAGTTCCCGACCGTAGATGCTATAGTTCCGTTGAGCAGGGTTTAATTGTCTGGAGAAGAAGCGCAACGGCTGCCAAACTTGATTCACTTTTTGGTGAAGAGCAGCACCTACTCCGACGTCAGAGGCATGAACAAAAACGGCTACGGGTGCATCTTTTCGAGGAAATGCCAAGAGTGTAGCATCAGCAAGTTGCTATCGGGATTTATCAAACGCGCGGACAGCCTCTTCAGGCCACACGATCTCTCGTGTGTCCTTTGTTTTGGGGTCAGACAAGTACGCGTTCAAAACGGACTGGTGTTGGGCGGCCTTAGGCAGGAAACGACGGTTGAAGTTTAACATGTCCAAGAACCTCCGCAAATCCTTCACGGTTTTTGGACGCGGGAAGCTTGAGATCGTTCGCATCTTGTCTGGGTCAGGATGTATTCCATCAGGGGAAATGAAGTGGGCAAGGAATCTCACCTGTGTCTGGGGGAACTTGCATTTTTCAACGTTTAGAACTAAACCGGCCTCAAGAAGACGTTGAAAAATGCACTCGAGATGGGCTAAGTGTTCAGACTCTGAGGAAGAAGCGACCAAAACATCATCCAAATATACGAAACAGAAGTCGAGGTTTCGCAGGACCGAGTGAATGAACCTTTGAAAGATTTGCGCCGCATTGCACAACCCGAAAGTCATTCGGGTGAACTCGAAGAGTCCAAAGGGTGTGCATATTTCCGTCTTTGGAATGTCTTCTGGAGCTACAGGGATTTGGTGATAGGCCTTGGTTAAATCCAAAGTCGAAAAAATGCGGCAGTTTGCGAGATGATGCGCAAAGTCGTAGATGAGTGGAATAGGATGTAGGTCTGGAACAATCTGCGTGTTTAACCTTCTGTAATCCCCACAGGGCGCCATTCGTCGTTTGGCTTAGGGAGGATATGGAGTGGGGAAGACCAATAGCTGTCCGAAGGTCTGCAGATACCCTGTTGCATAAGTTGTTCAAACTCTTTCCGTGCAATAGCCAGTTTCTGAGGTGGTAGGGGACGCACCTTCGTAACTGACATGTCAAAATTCATTTTGGTGGTGGCAACTGTCAATCGGATTAGCAACAATCGAAATAAATTTCGAATGTTGTTAACCCTGCTACGCCACAAGAGTACGTTGATCTCCATTTGGTCCGGTCCGACATCAAGTGGATGCGGACTTAGGACTCCTCAATCACTAAACAAAAAGTGGGGTAGTTTTCTTGGGTACGAATCCTTCATATCGCTGGAATCTTTCGTAGGATTGTTCTTTCTAGGAAATCTTGGGATGGCCTTGTTTTAATACCCAAATAATATTCCATATTATCTACGCGAAAAGGATTCTATTTCAAACTAAATAGAAAATAGAGTCACATATGTAATGATGTAAACATCAAAGTGAAATCCAATACAGCACATGCATCCTGTGAAGTGGTCTCTCAAAGTCGACGAACCTCGTCCTTAACTGAATGAAGTAATTCCACTAGATAGGATGAAGCCGTTAAATGACCATTATTGTTAATTTGATGGAATTTTCGCACATACAGAGAATGTGGCGGTGTCGGTCTTCATAAAGGAGGAATGTGCACATTGTAATGAGCCTTCAGCACGAAACAGTATCAGCCAACTTCAACAGGCTCCTCTGAATTTCAACTCTGATAAAGTTCAAATTGACGGGATTCCGTAGCGGCTTCCAATTTATTAGTAACAATTGAATTCTCTTGCTCTATCGGTTAAGCGCACAAAGGAGCGCTTGGAGGCAAAGGGACGCGGTTTCCGTTCGTGGTACACTACAGGCACTTGCGTTTAAGGAAGTCACGCTCTGTGTATTGACTTAAAGCTACTTCATTAGGTGAAATCAACAAAAGGACCCAATAATGTTTACCTTGAAAGTAGTTTACCAAAACTGAACTTATTGATCATTTATTGATTGCGAGTCCTTTTGGTTCCAGGAAGCGCCTATTATTTGAGTTTTTCAATGACTTTCTAAGTTCCCAGAAGCGGCGAATTTCACGCTAACTTTGTATGGTTATCTGAGACATGCTTAGGAATTGCATTGCTGTCTTCCTAGTCATCCACTTGCCGCAACTCCTTCAGATGCAAAGCAATGAAATTGCATAAGTTCATCCGAACTAAACGATGTCGAGGAGTCATCTTACGGTTTCCATTATCTAGGATTAAGTTGTTTTGAAATGCGGCACAAGGAGCAAGGACTGAGCGTATGGTGGAGGCAAACTCTATGAAAGGGCAAGCTTCCGGTCCATACATGCTTCAATTCAGATGAGGAGTGAATTCTGTTGCCATTTATCCTTATTACGGCGCGGAGTCGAATAAAAGCGTTGAACTGCTAAATATCCTGGAAATTGCTTTGAACGTTTGCCGGTACGTACATAGAAGGTGCCAACGCCAACACTATCCTGAAGGCCGTCGACTGAAAGCGTGAGGACCAACTTATGTCTTACTTAGTTGCTATGATGATTTCAAGCCAATTCCCTTTGTCTCGATTCTTGGAAATTCTCACGGAATTCCTAGAGTGGAATTGGCTGGAAATATTATTCTCAGATGCTCCAGTGCTACTGTAGCCATTGCTGCAGTTGCGGAAGACCATGTGCTCTATGTCGAGTGAGGGTTTTTTTTATTGTGTGTTGTTCGAAATGGAAGAGCAGGTATTTCTCGGGGCTCTGGAAGGCGGACTGGCAAGAAGGATAGTGCATAGTTTTTCATTGCACGGAGGATATTTATTCATGCAGTAAAGCATGCAACTTTTCATTAGAATTTATTTAGGTAGTCGATTCCGCGGAAATTTTATTTTTATGCTTGGATTATTTATTTGAATTAATGCAAAACCTAACCTGAATTCGAATAGCGTAGAGCTCAGCAAATTTAGTGAAATTAGGTTAATGTCGGAGGTACCTGGAGAATATCGCCGTAATTCATATCGAAAATGAGTATATTTTCAGAAGAAGCTATTCGCCTGTGAACAATGTTAATTTAAGATGTACTAGTAACCATGGTCAAATCAATAGAGGAATGCTTGATAACCTCCGTGCTATATGCTCGTTCAGAGAGACGTTGTCCTTATCTCGCCAGAATATCAATCGGATATATTTTTCGTTAAATACAACATGTTTGGAGTGCACTTAGTCGATATGAGCCTTCCCTTTTTCACACTAGAGCTGCATTAGGAGATTTGTTTTCATTGCTTGAATTTGTCTGGTGAAAGAAAGGCATTGCACATGTTCGACGTTCTTCAATTACTTGTGTGTGAAGTATAGCGATAGACCAGAGTTCTCCAACCAGGGCTTAATGTCATAAACCGTCAACCCGATGTCGTCGGCGAAACTCATGGAAGCAAGAAGAGTAAAGATATCTAGCATGAGTACAAAAGTGGTCCTAGGTCGGAACCTTGTGGGACTCCACATATCGTTTGATATGATTCCGTTCCTTTATCTCAACTGCAGCACAGAAGCCTACCGATTAAGGTGTGCGGCAATGTTGCGTGAAAACACTTTGGCCCGCCTTATCTAATTAGGGCTTTTAGTATTTTTCACCATCACATAGAATTAAAGGCAATCTTGACATACAATGCTATCATTGCGCAACACTTAGTCAAGAGCAATTTAAACTATGTTAGCCATCAGGTTGATTGCACCAGTCGTTGACTCCATCTTCCGAAATTCGAACAGATTTTTAGAGAGGTTACGTTCATTTTCAGTAATCGGAAATAATCGGTAGTGGATCATTCATTCAAAAAATTATTATTTTCTCGAAAGTATATATCCTGTCGGACGAAGGTTATCTGAAAGGTTTTTTTGGTTTAGGAATAAGTGTTAACCTCTGCCTCTTCCACCGTGCAGGAAATGTTCCTTTCTAAGATATGTAGTAAATCATCATCATCAACAAAAACCGATATCCGGTCTAGGCCTGCCTTAATAAGGAACTCCAGTCATCCCGGTTTTGCGCCGACGTCCACCAATTCGACATCCCTAAAGGCTGTCTGGCGTCCTGACCTACGCAACAGCTCCATCTTAGGCAGGGTCTGCCTCGTCTTCTTTTTCAACCATAGATATTGCCCTTATAGACTTTCCCAGCTGGATCATCCTCATCCATACGGATTAAGTGATCCGGTTACCGTAACCTATTGAGCCGGATTTTATCCACAACCGGACGGTCATGGTGCCGCTCATAGATTTCGTCGCTATGTAGGCTTCGGAATCGTCCATCCTCATGAAGGAGGCCAAAAATTCTTCAGAGGATTCTTCTCTCGAACGCGGCCAAGAGTTCGCAATTTTTCTTGCTAAGAACCCAAGTTTCCGAGGAATACATGAGGACTGGCAAGATCAATGTCTTGTACAGTAAGAGCTTTAACCCATCGTAGCTGTTATCGGTTGTGATTTTCGACCCTAGATAGGAGAAATTATCAACTTTCTCAAAGTTGTAGGCTCCTATCTTTATTCTCATCGTTTGACCAGTGCAGTTTGATGTTGTTGCTTGGTTGGTTTTTGATGCTGACGTTGCCACCATATACTTTGTCTTACCTTCATTGATGTGCAGCCCAAGATCTCGCGCCGATCGCCCCCCGCTCGATCTGGATGAAGGCAGTTTGTACGTCTCAGGTCATTCTTCCCATGATGTCGATATCGTCAGCATAGGCCAATAGTTGGGTGGACTCAAAGAGAATCGTACCTCTTGCTTTCACCTCAGCATCACGGATCACTTTCCGATAGTCAGGTTAAAGAGGATGCATGATAGGGTATTCCCTAGTCGTAGACCGTTGTTGATGTAGAATGATCTTGAGAGTGATCCGGTTGCTTTTATCTGACCTCGCACATTGGTCAGGGTTAGAATAGTCAGTCTTATCAACTTCGTCGGGATACCGAATTCTCTTATGGCCATGTACAGCTTTACCCCTGTAATTCCATCGGCTCCTGGCGACTTATGCTTTTTAAGCCGATGAATTGCACGGGCTGTTTCTTCTATACTTGGTAGTGGCAGTATTTGTCCATCGTCTTCAGTTGGCGGGATCTCCAACTCACCGATGTTCTGGTTATTCAGTAGTTCATCAAAGGACTTAACCCATCGCTCCAATATCCCCATTCTGTCGGAAATCAGATTGCCCTCTTTGTCTCGGCAGGATGAACATCGGGGTGTGTAAGGCTTCACCCTGCTGACTTGTTAGTAAAACCTCCGCGCCCGATGCAGTTGCTCCCTGTACTTTCCGAGTTCACAGACCTATTGGTTCTCCCAGGCTTCCTTTTCCATTTGATGTAAGCTATGGGGGCCACCGTATCGCCTGAATACGGGCTCCTTCCCTACTTGGCTATTAAAATCCCTAAGTATGATTTTGATATCATATCTGAAGCAAGCTTCGAGAGTTCGTTCTACTGCCTCGTAGAAGGTATCCTTCTCCGACTTTGCAGTCTCCTCTGTAGGGGCGTGAACGTTAATGAAGCTTATATTTCTAAACTTGCCTCGCAAGCGCGGAGTGCATAGCCGTTTTCTTATGTTTTCAAAGCCAATAACAGCAGATTTCATTTTTTGACTGACTAAGAAACCTACTCCGAGCATATAGTTTACTGGATGGCCACTATAATATATGGTGTAGCGACTCTTCTCCAGGAAACCGGTCCCTGTCCAGCGCATCTCCTGTAACGCTGTAACATCAGCCTTATATTGGGACAGGGTATCGGCTAGCTGCTCAGCAGCTCCATCTCTATACAAGGAGCGCACGTTCCATGAGAAAACTCTCAAATCGTTATTCCTTTGTCGTTGCCGGGTTCGTCATTGTCCAGTTCGAGGCTCCTGTTGTGGCTTCGTAACAAGTTGTTTTCCGTGTAGAGTTGTCAGCCCTACCCAACCCCCAGCCTGGAAGACCAGTTGATACAATTTGTTTTATGTTCCATCGTGGGTACCAATCTTTGTTTCGCCCTGGGACCTATACTATCCTTTGACCACCGCTTCCTTGCATGTCGTTTCTGGGGACATTATCGCACCTAGTGGTACAACCACGTCCATAGGTAAGGTACTTAATCTTCCTTCGCAGTGGCTTCTTCTGCCATCGACTTGGGGCCTTCCCAGGTCTACGGTGTCCGCGCGGTTTGTGTCCATTTCTACATGCTGTCGTTAAACCGGTAGCGTCCATGTCACCAGCATCCCTTTCTTCCGCTCCTCCTGGTAAAGGTGAAGGAAAAGATTCTGACAGACGAAATTCAGCCTATAGTCCTGCCTCCTTAGTGGCTGTGGTTCCCTTCTGCCGAGCTTGGGGCCGAGATTTGGGCAGTAGTATCACGGATGGACCGCCGTAGTCGAGTTTCAGTTTTTCCCAAGTTGAGAGTGACCGTACTTCTATTTCTGGCAGGCTTCACCGTAGGCACTAAATGCAAGTTTTCCGTTGAGTCAGAGCATACCTTCTAGGGGAGTCTGTAAGAAACCGGCTCACAGGTCAAGAGAATGCCCCTTACGGTAGCCGGCAGAAGCAACCCGACACCCTCGCTACCGTTGTCGAGGAGTATGAGAACATTCCAGCAACCAATCATAGCCCGTTTTCGATAGCTAAAAGTCTTCGGCGTGAAGTCAGTTCCTATCTGAGGCATTGTTGACGTTTCGGTAGCAATAAAGTTTCAAATTTTTCAGGTTGCTGACCAATAAATGTCTATCCCTTTAATTCGCCGCTTACGATAGCAGGGAAGGCTCTGAGGGTATTCTAAAGCCTCAACTCACAGGAGATGTTTTCTCTGTTCCATTTTGGTCTTCATATTATTGTATTTTCAAGGCAGAAATAATTGGAATTAAAGTAAATATTACTTTGGCGATGGCATATGGGAATTTTTAACAGCAATCATAGTGGTGTCCCGAAAAATACGAGACCAAAATCAAAACAGTACTAAGAAGCTATGTGGCGGGCAGGTACACCAAAAAAGGTCCCGAACAAGGAAATACAGATGTGCCTATCGCAGTGTGTGTGAAACTGGTAGAGTTGAACATAAATGATAAATAGAGCATTGAGTGAATTTTCCAGATTATTGGATGGACCTAGCCCTAGTATAGTAAGATGTAGTCCGAAGGGCGATGCAGCTAAATGGAGCTGTATGCGGAATTCCTGAAGACAACTTCGTAGATAGGGGCGCTATTAAATGTCGAAAATGTCCCTGTATCCTAATGTCCTATGTCAGTTTAGAAATAAAAGATAGATGCTTCCATCTACTTAACGTTTCCCAACAAGGGGTTGAATATTTTTCAATACAGCGCCAACCGTATGATGGTCCCTTCTCTCTCCTCACTGTAACCCAATATAAACCTTTTCCAAAACTTAATTGTGCTTTCAAATCTCTCTATCCTCATGACCTCATGGAAATGCCACCAATAGCTCCACTACACTATCCCAATTCAACCAAAATCAACACCTAATCAAATCCTGAAAACCCATTCTCTAAACTAAGTGCCTAATCTGAGGATCCACCTGGTAGTCTCGGTAAATCGTATCCAAATGTAGACATTATTTTCTGATTGCTCTCAGACCCATCTCCTTCCAGGACAATTCCCTGCAGGCATGATACGAACGATAAGTATATTCAGGATTTTTATCACGTGTTAAACTCGACTCGACAGAATCGAAAAGGAGAGATAAATTTTTAATGATGCCACACATGATTCCAACGAATGAAGCACTTTGTCTTTTTCGTCACCTTTGGCTTCTGACTTTTGTGGTTTTTATGTCTGCGCCTGAATGATTCAACTACGTAAAAGAAGCAAGCGGAACTGTTGTTGCAGATTTCAGAGCAAGTTATTGTGGATTTGGAAACAGGAAAAAAAATTCAGTTGATTTATTAATGGAGTCATCTGATGAGAGTCCTTGGAGTTCTCGGCATGAAATTGATAAAACCCCGACTTACGACCCTGATAAGGATCGAATTCGGAACGTACTTCATTTATCTCCTTTTTTTAGCTCCCTCTCCTCATTAGATATCTTTTCATCTGCAGTATTTGCTCCCGCTAGTTCCAACGGTCTCCAGGATTGCAGCGAAAAAAAAACCGGCTCCAACTATCTCCGTAAAAATAAGAAATTTGCCAAACTAATTACGAATTCGAATTCGCTTCAACAATCCAATTTGAAAGTTTCAATTGCGTGACTAGAAAACAACCAGGAGCTCCTTGTAGCCCAAGAATGTTGCCCTCCCAGGTCTCCTGCTGTACTTACCCCCCATGATGGTCGGCGTAAACAAGAACATATCTCAGATGATCAGATTTATTCTACACATTCATTTCCTTGCTTGGGATTTCATTCCTTAATAATATTTTCCAATAAAAACATCCAGCCAGGAATTGAGGGTAGAATAAGGACGAGTCCAGGGAAGGAATTGGAAATAAGCAATGGAATAGTTCAAGCAGGCGGGACAAATCCACTTTACTTGGAGTTGGGAAATTGTTCAACAGCGAAAAAGTTCTTGGGAGAAACAGGACTAATCTAGGAATTGAGCGTTTTGTAGCCTGAGGTCAAACATTTTTCAATAACATTTTTAAACAACATCCTTAGGAACCAGGGGGAGATATCAACTGACAGGGCACAGATAATATACGGCCTTCGCACAGAATATGAAATTCTATATGCAAACATTGACTTTTGCCCAATATTTCAAGGGACGGAATATATGTGTAATAAATGGAAGTGCAAGCAATTTTTTAGGAAGGATATTGCCCTGAAGGTATTATTTTCTGCTATTCCGCCCTTTTCTATGAATTAGAGTCCTATTAAAAAATGTGGGGCAATTTCTGTAAACACCATTCTGATTTAATACTCAGTATACGCTCGTGTAAGCCTAGTAGGCACACTAAGTAGGCACACTAAGTAGGCACACAAAAAGGTAACGGCCCGCACTGACAAGGGAACCTACTCAATGAACGAAAACTAGAAACAGAAGTTCCCTTATGAAAGGGGAAATTATAAATTACGACCCTAGTCGTGGCTAGTACTAAACAAGGCGCCTCAAACTGCAATTAGTACCACAAAATTTAAAGAGAGGGACGCCAAACACTGACCAAACTGTGGTTGAACCAATAGGCACTAAGCCGAACCACGGAAGGAAGATTCCAGTCAGAGAACATCAAGTGCGTGACAATTCAAACAGCATCAAAGTCGCAATAATATTAGAAAGCCATTTCATTCACAAAGGAAGGCTGAAATATAGCCATACAAGAACTGCCTATAAGGGTATGAATTGGCCGTCAGAACTACCAGGAGACCGTCGTAGCTATATTGCTGTAAGTATAATGAAAGCATCAGCAATTCTGCGAGATTTAGTAAGATTGCGACCAAAGAACCTAATCTTTCTTGAAAAGTGCGAGAGCTCCCGGAAGGAGCTACTAGTCCGGTCAGCGAGGACCTCGCTTACTAGTTATAGAACCCCAAGCATTTAGGAACAGCCTGCCTGTAATTACCAAGGAGAAAGTCGGCTTAGCTATCGAGCGTTGGAGTTTCTAAGAAGCAAAGTTGGTTTACTCTATCCTCTGTCCTGCATTAAACTCACAAAAAACGACAAGACTGACCGGATGATTGCATCTTTCAAGGTTACTTATCCACACGAAGTTGATGTCCTCGGCAACCCTTCTTTCTGGCCTGAAGGTGTATTCATCAAGCCGTACAAGCGCCCCACGAGGCTTACAGAGTGGTGATGAAAAGGCTGCGGAAATCACCCCAGGTGACCTGTCTGCGCCTCCTGAAACACATTGTTACCACTCTGTTCCCTCACCACGAAAATAGGGGAAGGCAAATTTTTGTCCAGCTAAATGACGGCATAATACCGCCCGTAACTGTGGAGGAGCTGCGGGAAATATGTGGTAGGTTCGGTGACAACAAGGTCCCAGATTTGGATGGCATCCCCAACCGAGCTTTGAAACTGGCAGTGAAGACTAGGCCCGAACTTTTCGCCAACACCTTCGAGGCGTGCCTAAAAGAAGGAATATTCCCTGCCCAGTCGAAAAAGCACAAGTTGGTGTTGCTTCCGAAGCCTGGCAAGCCACCTGGAAACCCAGCGTCTTATCGTCCTATCTGCCTGTTGGACACAATGGGGAAGATGATGGAGAGAGTCATCTACAACAGACTCCTGCCCATCGTCGAAGCCAGCAATAGTTTGTCGGAACGCCAGTTTGGTTTCCGACGCGCCCACTCTACGGTGGACGCAATTGGCATGGTGGTAAACATGGCAAAAGGTGTACCGATTTCTTGCGGCTGCTGTGCCGTGGTGGCGTTGGATGTCAAAAACGCATTCAACTCGGCCAACTGGAATAGAATTAAACGGGCGTTGGCTGACATAGGTGTCCCCGGATACTTAGCGAATTTGGTGGCAAACCACCTCTCAGAGAGGACTCTCTGGTACGGGACGGATGAGGGCCCCAAAGAGTACATTGTCACAGCCGGGGTACCACAGGGATCGGTACTTGGTCCCCTGCTGTGGAATATCATGTATAATGGGGTGCTTGCTCTTCCCGTCCCAGAGGGGACTACGATTGTCGGCTTTGCTGATGACCTAGCTGTGGTTGTTGCAGCAAAACACCCAGACGATGTGGAGGTTTACGCAACGGAAACAGTGAGGGCGGTAAAGTCCTGGCTAGAAAAGGCCGGGCTGACCTTGGCGGACGCGAAAACGGAAGCGGTCTTAATAACGAAACGCAGAAAAAATAACACTGTAAAAGTGGAGGTCGGTGGACATACGGTCGTATCAAAGCCGGCTATCAAATACCTGGGGGTAATAATTGACACCAAATTGAGTTTTAGGGAACACTTAGAGTATGCATGGCAAAAGGCAGCCAATGCCACCACGGCACTTGCAAAAATGTTGCCAAATATTGGTGGGCCGAAACATTGCTGGAGGTTGGTGCTAGCCGGAGTGGTGCGCTCCATCCTGCTCTACTCGTCGCCTGTGTGGGCAGAGGCGCTTGCAAACTCTCAGAGACGGAAGCAGGTGAACTCGGTTTACCGGCGGATGACTTTGAGGGTTTGCAGTGCTTTTAGAACCACATCAGATGAGGCAGTGTTGGTGGTGGCAGGCATGATCCCGGTTGACATCCTGGCCAAAGAAATGAGT
Source organism: Hermetia illucens (assembly GCF_905115235.1). Classification (NCBI taxonomy): domain Eukaryota; kingdom Metazoa; phylum Arthropoda; class Insecta; order Diptera; family Stratiomyidae; genus Hermetia; species Hermetia illucens. The sequence continues at coordinate 174,855,383 of NC_051850.1, forward strand.
GTCCTGTACAATGCAAGACATATGGAGGGGCATGCACAGCGTAGAAATGCGGCAAGGTCAGAGTCGCTTGATCTCTGGCAACGCAGATGGGACGAGTCTGCGAAAGGTCGGTGGACGCACAGGCTCATTCCCAACATTGGGGTGTGGCTTGAGCGAAAACATGGGGAGACCAACTACCACATTACCCACTTCCTCACGGGGCACGGTGGTTGCTACAGGCAGTATCTGCACCGCTTTGGGTTGGATGATTCTCCGAACTGTCCCAGATGCGATGGCATACCGGAGGATCCAGAGCATGTGATGTTTCACTGCCCACGATTTACGATTGAGAGAAGGAGCTTAAACCAGGTGCTGGGCAGGAGCGGGACCCCGGAGAGCTTGGTTACTGAGATGCTGGAGTCCGAGGAGAAGTGGCTTGCGGTTGGCTCCGCAATCATCCAAATGCAGGAGGAGTTGCTGAAGGAACAAAGAAGGAGGAAATCTGCAAATAGGAGAAGGATGAGTGCCTAAAAGCAAACCTACCCCGCGAAGTAATACCTCAATGGTGGTCCCGCGGGGCTGGGGCTGGAGAGACCGGGGGTGATTTTTAGTGGGTGTGAATCCCACACGCGCCCGCTGTAGTTCCGCCGTTCGGGCGGCGGAGCTGCGGTGGACGTGTCTTTCTAAGATTTTCCACCTCCGTGTACGCACAAAAAAAAATAAGCGCCCCAATTCGCGGGTAAATTTCAGTGCAACCCGCCTGCCTCGCCGAGCTATATAACTGGATCCATGTTCACTGTCCGGCTATTTTATCAGAACGTCAGGGGTTTAAGAACCAAGTTGGGGGCCTTCAATTTATCCGCGCTGGCTCAGCAACACCATACCATCTGTATCTCCGAAACCGGGCTAGACGATGGCATATTATACTCCGAGCTCCCTGAAGGGTACTCCACTTTCCGCTGTGACAAGGACCGGGATGCTTCTCGTAAGTCCACCGGCGGTGGGGTCCTAATTGCTATAAAAGATTCACTCCCCGCCGAACCCGTCTTCTCCTCCTCTGGCTTTCCTTTTGATTGTGTTGCTCTTCATGTCTCCCCGCCCAACTTCCTCCCGTTCATTATTTCTTGTGTATATGTCCCCTGTGCTAGCCCTTCTCACCTGTATGAAGAATTGTTTGACAGTTTGTCTGAACTCCTTACCGTCAGATTCCCTTCCCTCCCTTTCTTCCTTTGTGGAGATTTCAACCTCCCCATGCTCAACTGGTCTAATCATCCTAACCTTCCAATTCCTTCCAACAACCTCTCCCATTCTTCCCTCCCACTTTCTTCCTTTATGTATACTTGCTCTGCCCTGAATTTCAATACCACCAAAAACTCCTTGGGCCGCACTCTCGATCTCTTCCTTTCCAACCTCCCCGAGCGCCACCTCTCTTTATTTCCTGGCACATCTCCGTATGTAAAAACCGACGCTCACCATCCCGCGGTTGAATTTGAAGCGGAGCTCCCTCGTTCAAAACCCAAAACCAAGCGTCAACCCACTAAGTTCAACTTCCGCAAAGCCAATTTTGACGATCTGAACTCAGCTTTAGCGTCTTTCAACTGGGTACATATATTAAGAAATTCATCGTGTGATCAAGCTCTTAACACCTTCTACAATATCCTCTCTGATCTCCTCTCCTGTTATGTCCCTTCTTCCCCCCCCCCCCCTGCCTACGTTCGTACCCAACTTGGTTCACAACGGAACTTCATATTAACATTGGCTTGAAACATACACTGCGGAAGAAGTTTCGGGCTTCTAAAATTGACGCCGACCTTGCTCACTTTAAGGCTATACGATCTACTGTGAAGTTAATGGTCAGAAAAGCGCGTAAAAGGTACCTATTGAGCGTCGAAGCCGCCTTTGCCCGCGGTAACTTAAAACCCTTTTGGTCTCACGCTCGCAACTCTCGTAATCCAACTCAATCTGTCCCTTCTTCTATCAGCTTCGCTGACTCCACTACCAGCTCCCCACAACAATCCTGCGACCTTCTCTGCACCTACTTCTCTTCAGTGTTTTCTCCCTCGAGCCCTTCACCCTCTACACCTTTCATAACCACAGACTCCTCCGAATCACTAGCCATTCCTCTCCTTACGCCTTCCTTGGTTGAGTTCCTCATTGGTAATCTCTTCCTCCTTAACTGTAGAAAACACATTTCCCTCCCCCTGTGTATAATCTACAACAAAAGTCTAGACGAATGCTACTTTCCCCGTCTCTGGAAAGAGGCCCTTATCATTCCTATCCTCAAGAGCGGAGACCCTTCCCTTGCTGTGAACTACCGCCCCATTTCCCTTCTCTCCTCTTGCTCCAAAATCCTAGAAAGATACGTCAACGACTGGTTGACCGCGCACTTCGGTCACCTCATTGTCAAAGAGCAGCATGGTTTCGTGAAACATAGATCAACGGCTTCAAATCTTCTGGTCTTTACCAACTTTGTTGCTAAACGCTTGAATTCACGACAGGAGGTACATGCTGTTTATACTGATTTCTCCAAAGCCTTTGACAACGTTGACCATAACATTCTCCTCTCTAAACTTTCTTCGCTAGACTTCCCTCCCTCAGTCATCTCCTGGCTTTCCTCCTATCTCTCATACCGTTCCTGCAAAGTTTCTTTTCATGGTGGCTCATCTGGTTCCTTCTCTCCTTCCTCTGGTGTTCCCCAAAGCTCTACACTTGGCCCCCTACTCTTCCTGTTTTTTATCAATGACCTCGCCTCCATCCTCACCTATCCGTATTTGCTTTACGCAGATGACCTTAAATTGTTTGCCTCTGTTTCGTCTCCATTGGACTGTGCTCTCTTACAATCCAACCATGATAATTTAGCCCGTTGGTGTTCGGTCATCAAGCTAACACTGAATGTCAACAAATGCCACTGGATGCGCTATTCCCTTAAACTCTCTCCATCATCCTTTTCCTATTCTCTCAGTGGCCAACCCCTTTCACTACTGACCTCCTTCAAAGACCTGGGTGTAATATTCGACGATAAACTTCGTTTCAATTCCCACTTCGTTGACATCATCAATAGAGCTTCTAAAATGTCTGGTTTTATCCTACGTTCCTCGTCCGACTTTACCTCAATCCAGCCCTCCTTAACACTCTTCAATTCGCTTGTCAAAAACATCCTTGAATATTGCTGTATAGTCTGGTCCCCCTACCGCATCCGTGACGGCCGCGCTCTTAAAGCTGTACAACGCAAATTCACCCGGTCCCTCTTTTATAAAAAGAACCTTCCACGGGTTGATTATCCGTCACGACTCCGCACCCTTAATCTCCCCTCCCTACCGCAACGCCGTATCTTCCTTGATATGTGTACTCTTTTCAAACTCTGCAATGGTCTGATGGACTGCTTCGCCAACTCGGATATTACTTTTCGTATCGCCTCGTCTTATAACACGCGTAATGCGGACATTTTTTATGTACCCTTCGCCGAGCTCGAGATTTACTTTCACTCTCCGATCCCGAGGTTTTGCCGGTCCTACAATGCCCTACAGCTTGGTTCCTTTGACTCTATGTCCCTCTCTAGCTTTAAGCGCAAAATACTTGCTCCTCCCTCTGAGGACAATATGTTTCAGCAGCTTCTCTGCATATAAATCGCTGGATCTAGACGGTATGATGTTAGTCACAATCCAGAAGCAAGGGAAGGAAAGTGTTGCGTCAGGACTAGTAGAGATTTATCGGAGCTATATTTCGTTCGGACATGTACCGTCCCACGATAACACTTGTACATGGTTTTCATACCGAGCAAGCAAGACTATGAATCACCCAAGGAATATTGAATATTCAAGAGCGCGTTTTGGAGATCCACTCAAGGACGATTATGGAGAGGAGGTCCGCTCCCAAATTTCAGTACGCTTACCTAAAGGAAAGCCGACAAAGAGACGCTCTTCAGCAGGTTATTAGCACAGTTGGGCGGTTGGTACATTACAAGAAACATATCCTAGCGACCTTCCTAGAAAATAAGGACACATTTACCAAAATGAGTATCATCGCTTTCGGGCACAATAGTTCTTCAAGGACGCGGTGCGACTTTCCCTTAACAGAATCATCGCTTTCGTTGACGCTTAAGCAGGAGATCGTGTCTATGCTTATAACCAGGTTGATCCAATTTGAACCTCACAGAGGTAACCACTTGACCAGAGATGTAAGAATAGGACGCTCCGGAGTGAAGGTGGAGGTTTATGACGACTACTTGAAGATATTGGTGTCAGGGATGTTTCCCCCTGTTATGAGCCAAAGGTCTAGGAAAAGTATGCCTTTTGGCTCCTAGATGTGGACTTGATATAAACCCACCTTCCACATTAAGGCAAGCATACCTGGACTCCACCTCCCGTGGCTGAATAAACAAAGATCCTAAGTTAAATTGGGGGGAGACTGAACATGGAACTGAAGGCCTGTATAGCTTTCTATCCCTACAAAAAAAAACTTTCATAAGACAATAGGGTCCAAGCCAAGGATAGTTCTTTGAATGTCCCTAGCCTTGGTTCGTCCCATCCTAGCGCATGGTTCTATTGCATGGTCACCGGTGCAGAGTTAAGAACCATAGGTACGGGTGCTCCTTAAATTTTGCAGTCCTACCCGACGAATGCCCTCAACGTATTCCTACACTTTCTCCACTCTTATAACATACGCTACATTGTACGGTATTCCTGTCAAAAGTCTTGAATGGGGCATGCCTCAATCAGACTCCAGAGGGAAACGGATTCTGGAAATGGCGGCGAGAACCGGGGTCGTAATTTTAAACACCGGATCCACGCCAACGTTTCGGCGCCCAGGTTGTGAAGGAAGCATTCCCGATATCACTTTTGCGTCGGAATCTCTGGCATCTTCGGTGGACGGGTGGCGAGTCCTAGAATACTTCTCGGCAAGTGATCATCAGTACATTGCGTTCCAAGTGTTTGACGCTACTTGCCGGCGAACACCAACACGACGTTCCCCCTGCGTGTGGAATGTCGCGAAGGTGAACATCGGAAGGTTCATCGAAGCTCTTGGAGCAGGTAGGGCCGCGCTGGAAGGCACTCCGGGGGGTGGTGGTGTCGCAGCTGACACCGTCGTAAATTCAATGATGAATCTGATAACGACGGCGTGTGAGGCTTCCATGCCCCGGAGAGGCCCCAGGCGCGACAAGCCTTCTATGTACTGGTGGAAATTGCCGACCTACGGAAGGAGTGTCATAAGCTCCGCCGTTTGGCAAAACGTTTGTACGCCAACGAAGAGGCATGTGCCATAAAGGCACAATATAGATCAGCAAAAAGGAGACTCTGCAGCGCTATAAATAAAAGCAAAGCTCGCTGCTGGCAAAAGCTTGTTAATGAGGTGAATGATGACCCGTGGGGACTTGGCTATAAGCTTGTCACTCGGAAAATCGGGGCTCTGCGGAAGCCCTGCATATTGAGCACCGACCAGATGGACCGCATTGTGCGGGCATTGTTCCCCAGACACCCTGTACGGGTTGATGTAAACAGTGCGGAAAGCGTCGTGGATTGCCCCCTTTTCACAATGGGAGAACTCGAAGAAGCGGTTCTCACTATGAAAAACAGGAAGGCGCCAGATCCTGATGGCATCCCGGCGGAAGTTTACAAACTGGTGTTCCGCCAACGGCCAGAATTGCTGCTCGAAGCGTTCAACGCGTGCTTGAAGGAGGGCATTTTTCCTTGTCGCTGGAAAGTGGCCAGACTCGCGTTGATCAGTAAGGGTAAAGGAGACCCGGAGCTCCCGTCTGCATATCGACCGCTGTGTATGCTTGACACGGCCGGAAAAGTGCTCGAGAAGCTCATCAGGGGTAGACTCGCTGAAGCGATCCGTGCTGCCGGGGACTTATCCGCAAGGCAGTTCGGGTTTAGAACAGGGAAATCTACAGTGGATGCTGTTATGGAGGTCGTAGATGCGTTTAATCGAGCCGGGGCACACAGCCGCCGATCTCGACGGATAGTGCTCCTCATAACGCTTGATGTCAGAAATGCCTTCAATTCCGTAAGATGGACAGATATGCTAGGCACACTAGAGAACTCCTTTCACGTGCCAAGCTATCTCTTGCGGATATTGAGGGATTATCTGAAAGACCGCTCCCTGTTCTATGAGACGCTAGAGGGCCAGAGGAGGATGGAAATCACGTCGGGAGTAGCGCAGGGATCCATCCTAGGGCCGGACCTCTGGAACGCTTCCTACGATAGTCTGCTGAGACTCGATATGCCTGAAGAGTCGCGCCTGGTCGGTTATGCAGACGACGTTGCGGCACTTGTTGCCGGACGCACTGTTGAACAGGCGCAAAGCAGACTTGGCATATTGATGCGACGGGTAAGCGGATGGATGACTGCTCACGGTTTCAACCTTGCGCTGGAAAAAACCGAAGTAGTCATCCTGACCAGAAGGAGAATCCCGACCTTGCGTCCCATATCGATCGGCGAGTTGACTATAGAGTCAAAACCAGTGATTAAATACCTTGGTTTAATGCTCGACTCGAAGATGAGCTTCTTCGAGCAAATCAAAGCAGCCGCGGACAGGGCTGCAGCAGGAGTCGCGGCCTTGAGTCGGCTAATGGCGAATGTCGGGGGCCCTATATCAACTAGGAGACGTCTCCTCATGGGAGCAACGCAGTCCGTCCTTCTCTATGGTGCGGAGGTATGGGCTGATGCCTTTGACAAGGAGGTGCATCGTAAACGCCTCGCTCAAGTGCAGAGGCGGGGAGCTTTGCGAGTGGCGTCTGCTTATCGCACCGTCTCCGAACCGGCTGTGATGGTGATTGCGGGAGTGATCCCCGTTGCCCTCCTTGCCAAGGAGCGCAAAGCTATCTACCGCCGTAAGAGCGAAAACTTAAGAGAAGTGGTTGCCCGTGAAGAACGTCAACGCACCCTTAACGAGTGGCAACTTTCTTGGCAAAATGAGCCAAGGTGCAAGTGGACCGCGCGGCTCATCGACAAGTTAAACCCGTGGTTGAACAGAAAGCACGGTGAGATTGATTACTTCCTTACCCAACTTCTAAGTGGGCATGGAGGTTTTCAGTCTTACCTGCACAGGGTTGGGAAGGCGCGATCTCCTGATTGTGTGTTCTGCAATAGAGTGTCGGATGACGCTGAACACACCTTTTTCTCTTGCGAGAGGTGGGACGGCCTCCGCCAGCAGCTTTATGCAGACACAGGGGAGCTCTCTCCAGATAACATTGTGCGAGAGATGCTGAAGAGCGCTGGCAGCTAGAATCGTATTGCGCATTATGTTCGGGCTCTTCTTACTACGAAGAAGATTGAACTCGACCGGCGGAGGGATCGGACGGTAAGGGGTTCCCTGAACTAACAACTCCCTTCCTCCCTTCCTCTCCCGTTGATGAAAGGAATTCCCTGACTTGAAGGCTCCCAAAGCCGGGAGAGCGGGACGGCTAGCCCGAAGTGTGTCAAACGGTTCCAGGCTAGTTCTCTGATGACAGGGAGGTGTTTAGTTGGTAGTCCGCTAGCGTGCTGTTGCGGAAGTCCAACACTCTGTGCGTAAACGCATTCAAAAAAAAATTCCTGTCACAAGTCAAGGGCCGAAGCTATAATGATATAACGACGAAATATAGCCAATGCAATTCAAGGCATCTTTGCAGAGTGTTCCATTTATTTATGGTAACTTCTGAAAGTGGTAATTGGATGGTTTAGCAAAAATCCCTTTAATCAATTCTAGACTGTCTTTCGAGACCTGCAAAACCGAATAAATGAGCTTCAAAGTTTGTCAGATTAACAAAAAACCCATTATCTAGGTGAACTTTTAGCAGGTGCCAACAATGTAAAAGAACACCCATCAGCAATTTATCCCAAGTGCATGTTTGATGTTCTTAACAATGGAAGCAGGGCCTGTCTAATCCCAATGTCATCTATGTGTACCAGCATTTAGTGGGAAGCACATGCAACCGCCCATGTTATAGAGGTGGACAATAGCCGCAAACAAGCGGCCCGGAAGGGTACTTCCGAGAAAGACGGTTTCCAGAAGGTTATCCCGATTGCTACTTCTGGCCAGCTACCAAATGAGGTTTGTGCAATGCGGCATCGACAACCGCCTATCAGGTAGGTAGGTAGGCACTTCTCAACGGCATAATTCGAATTGGAGGTAGCCTTTCTGCTAGTGAGAGCTTTCTGCTTAGGACCTTAGAGCATTTACTTACACATTACCCACCAGCAAAATAAAAGTGAACGTAGAATTTCTCTATGCCACCACGGGGAGACTCCCCTCTGGCCAATTTGGCATTGATTCAACAGGCAGGATTCTTGTCCCTCTACTTCCTCGCTACGTTTGAACACCCTATGGTGTTACAATCTGATGTCGATCATTGGCTTTCCGAAGCGTTCACCAGCAGCAAGCAGCGTAAATCTCGCGTTGTCAATCCTAAAACCCTCTTATCCACTTCGCTTTGCGGGCGATCTCCAAACCTTTTTTCTTATTTTTGAGAAAGCGTCTAGATATCCGTCATATATGGCTCGGCCAGTGCAGCATGTAAATGTGGATGTGGGTGGTAGCTTCTTGCTAATCGTATAAAAGATTCAACCCCCCGCTAGATATACTTCGGCATCGGGCATCCTTCCTCACTGTGCCCTAAAACCACCAATTAGCGCTACTATCTAACTTCTATGGCTTTACCAGGACTCCTTTGATCTGCACTTACAAACTTGCCAGGAAATCTTTATCAGCCGCATAGGCCACTATCGCTATAGTAGCGCCCTGTTTAAGTTTACTGGTGTCTTCTAGGACAACATTGCGCGATTTTGAATAACATTGAAGCCAGCCCAGCACCTTGCTTCTGAAACACTGAAACACATTATCTGATTCTACAACTGTACTTGATCGGCCCATGGTCTCATTGTCACTCCAGTTATCTTTATCTTTCGGCTTGGATTCGTCGATCCAGATTTTATTCAAGCCCCTCCCTTCTAGTTGGACAGAAGCCGTATTTGACAGCTCTTCAAAACATTGTGATTTTTAAAATGTTCTAGGGTTCCTATTTGATCTCCTGCTTATCCTTAAATAGATTAGTTTTGTGTTGGAACCCCCATGTCCTTTTAACAAATTTTAGGCAGATTTTAAGTTGAGTCTTAAAATTGTTATTGAATCTGCAGATATTGTCATTTGTATGGTGGCGTGTTTGTTTTCTACAGATTTTGTCAGCAGTGGATCTTAGTTTTAGATCTTTTTCCCATTAAAATTTCTTTCAAAAGAAAACATATCGTTCTAACATTCCGTCGTATTTAGAGATCGATTCCTCATCTTAGACCTTTTCAATATCTCACTGTGAGAAAGCAAACGCGTCACTGTAGCAATTCGGTCCAGCATATAAGTGTGCATCGGGAATACCAGCCGCATCTCGCTTTTTCAAAAAAACCTGGTCTATTTCACCCAGCTGAAGAGACAGCCATACAGGATGTGCCATCATGTTTCAAGCCAAGGTTGTGGTTGACTGTTGATTTCTCGGGCATGATCCGAGCCCCAAACGTAACATACTCATTCTGGCCCACTCCTTAACCCCCATTAAAGCCTTTGTACTCAATGGCGACATCCTCCAGGCTGGTGAGGCAATACAGAGAACAGCCTGGTTGATACGCTCAAAGCTACACTCCTCTATGGTTCCCAGTCATAGGAATATAGAGGGGAATGAGAAGTAGACGGACTGACCAGACAGGGCTCTGATCTTTAGAGTCCCTCGATGGGGGGAGTCTGCGGCCCGATGGCGACTGTGTATCCACTCGGGCTACTTAACAATCACCGACTTCAGATGCCAAAGGGATCTGTCCATCTTATAGTTTAACCCCATCGCGAGAGCTTTTGAGCCATATACGAGCAAATGCGTTCAGTATTATAGCGGTTTGCACGGGTCACTGACTTATAGGGGACCCTGCCTCTAGATTTATCATCGTCAAAGTTAAGGAAAGGTGGAAAAAACCCTCATACACTTCATCATCGATTGCCCAGCTCTAGCTAGAGCCAGGCTAACAACATTAGGTAAATAATTCTTTAAGGAGCTTCTCGCTTCCGAAAAATCCAGCACACTTGAATGGAATTTTCTAATGAAGCCACGCCCAGATTAAAGTACTAAGCCTTTCTTAAATCCAAACGCCCGTTGAATCATCCGCAATAGGCCTCACCGCAACGTTTTGGCGAACTTACCTCCTCAGAAGGACGCTCCTGGTATTCTATGATTTCGTCAACGTCACAAAATGTGTATTCGCGGTGTTTCACGCGATTAAATAAGGAACTTTAGGTATGGTCCGAAGCAGAAACAACTCAATAGATGCTGCCAAACTGGCTAGGGCGCTTTTCCCTCAATATTACTCATAACCACGAGTGCTCATGAAACTATACAAAAGATCAAATAACACATGTCAACTGCTTTCGGTCACATGGCTTCCTTGGCGAATGTGAGGCTGCGTCTGCCTCTGTCCTGGACGAAACTTCAAATCACTTTTTCTGAAAGCTTAATGCTACTTAGTCCACAAATAACAGCTCGTAGACGAGCAAAGTGAGAGAAAGTTTCCCCCCGATTAGTCCAGTCCGGCATCAAGTGTATACGGAAACAGGACCTAGAGAGCAGGCTTCGGAGCCGGGAAGGTGGTTCAGCTGAAGAATTTCAAAAGCCTTTGTTCCCAACTAGATGTTACGGGCCCTTGACTTCATCGTCAAGTTTGGGTTAAACATGTCTTTCCAATGAACAAACATTCCTTTGGCTCATTCCAATGCCACCAAGTAAAGTATTCAGTCATACCCATGCTAGGTAAGATAGGACTGAATGCTTGTCCTGGAATATAAATTCTGCAAGTAATTGCCTTTCGGAAATCCCTGGAAATGTGGGTATTTATGTCTATATGCCCTTCCGCTGCTTCTCATCTCGTCGACCAATTCCAAACAAAGGAGGCTCCCATTTTACTGTAATTTCACTCCAGGATAAAAAGCTTACTATCGGTGCTTACCTTCTTTCGAACTGCGCTTGGTGCAATTGATTTAGCTGCATCGAGTGAAAACGGTGGTAACTCTACAACAGATAGTCCCAAGCCCGTTTAAGAAAAGAGAAGGGATGAGCCACTACAATCCGAATGGCCGTATAAAATCCAGTCATCTTAGGCATTAGGTACCTTGATGCATCTGACGCCCTAATGAAATGGCGAATTCCATTTAATATTTATGAGCTACCAACCTACCTATCGATTGGAGAGCAACAAGCCGTATCCACATATTGTGGTGGGCCATTTCAGCCACAAGAGGAGGAACCTCACCGGATGTAATACGGTTAAAAACCCTGGTGAAGTGTACTATCCATCTCTTCAGTTGTTCACGATCGAAGATGAGAAGTCGACCATTAACGTCCTTCATAGGACCATCGAAAGATTTGCGACCACATGTAAGCTCTTCCGTGATGCGTTATACATTCCTGAAATCATTGCGATCTGCGGCATCTTCCGCTTCCATGACCAACACAATAGCACATTCTCTAATGTACACTACGCTGAACTTCTGGGGGTTTCGCTCGGCATCAAAGTTCGGGCGCGTCACACCCGCCATCACTCACAGCGGTCGGTGGAGCCTTCAACTCCTTCTGTTCATCGACCCGCTCCCACGACTCCGCAGTCAGCCAGATCTTATGACAGCCCTTCGGGACATGGCCGACAACCTGTGCAGCACCCGAGAAAAAATATTCTCAGGAGCATTACTCAGTAGATCTAACTCTGGATCACCCACCCGTTCTCCCACTGTCGAGCGACAATTGGGTCGTACAAGCGGTCGATGTTGAACTTAGGAGGTCGTAGCTCCACAGCGCTGCGAGAAGTAGCGGATGCAACCCGCAGACGAACGTAAGCGACCATCAAATGGTGATCCCTTTCGGGGGCGATGCCAGCGCCTCTCTGGATACGCACATCCAGGACACAACTCCTAAATCTAGTGGTGAATGCGAAGTGGTCGATCTGATTTCTCGTATGGCGTCGGTCAGTTGAAACCTAACCGACTTTATGGCAGGCTCTGCGCTTGAACAGTGTGTCAGCTATGACAAGGCGGTAGAAATTAAAGAAATTCACGAACCTCCCACCATTACCGTTACGCAAAGACCGTGCTTCGCCATCACATGTCCAAGGAAGGTGTTGTCAGATCCCACCCTGGCATTCAAATCACCCATCACGATTACAGTGTCACCTTTAGGAAGCTTCCCCTCAAGACGGAGAATTCCGATGTAGTGGAAAAGAATGCTTTCTATGAGCAACTAAACACGGTTCAGGGGAAGCTTCCGAAAGGTGACACTGTGATCGTGATGGGTGATTTGAATGCCAATTCAATTGTGATGCTACTTAACATGTACCGAAATCTAGAAGTTAGAAGCCTTTCAGAAACCGGTTCCCAGGTCAAGAGAGCGCGCCTTGCTGTAGTCGTCTGCTACCACTTGGGTTTTCAGAGTATAAAGGCACATTGTCATTAGTGTGGCAAGAGAGGGAGGAATACTCTCCAGAGTACCACCATCTTCCTTCGCTTAGGCCCAAAATGTGCAATTTATATTACTGGAATTTCCGCTCAAGTTGGAGAAAGTGAGCATTCTGAAAACCTTCGCTACCGTTGTCGAGAAGCGTGCGCACACTCCAGAAACCAATCATAGTCTATTTTCGATAGCCAAAGGTAGATAGATGCCATGAGATCAGTCCCTATCTGAAGCGTTGTTGACGTTTTGGTAGCAGTAGAGTTTTAAAATTTGCAGGCTGCTAGCTTACAAAATTCTAACCCTTGTAGTTGCCTCTTACGACAAGCAGAGAAATTTTTAAGTGTAAGCCCAGAACGCTATCAAAAAGCAGCTCCCAGGGTGTAATTGTGAAGACACGATCCACTGAAGTGGAATTAAGAGGTCGTATCTGACATTCGAGAAGCGAATAGTCCGGCCCGAATCTGTCGTTATAGTATATTCGCCACAGTTATCGGATCCAGACCTATCGGCAAGTCTGTAAAAGTTATGTGCGTTATGTCAATCATCCTGTCTGTCACTTAAATATGCCGTACGAGTTGAGCCAGGCTCCTACTACGTTGCATGTTATATTGGGTGTGTATTTAGGTTCGAGAGGCGAAGCGCAGCCAATCGCTCTCGAACCAATTCTTCAGCTCGTAGAGTTTGGAATCCGCGAACAAAGTGAAGAGTTGATTACACACTGGCGAGTGCTAGACGAGGTCTCACTGTCAGATCACCGATATCTAGAATTCAATCTGACTATTGCGGGCGAACAGTCTGCAGTACAAAGACGGAACCCTAGGAAAACGGATTGGGCAAAGTTCAATGAACTTCTTGGCAATAAAGTACAGTTCCCTAAGCGACTAAGGACTCCTTTGGTGCTGAAAGATGAATTGAAAACTCTGAATTGCACACTTTTAGAGTGCTATGAAGAGGCTTGTCCTATTTCCCGAGGCCAAAGCGGTAAAACGGTTCCTTGGTGGAACCGAGAGCTACAAAAACTCAAGAAATCAACCAGGCAACTTCTAAATCGTGCTTGCAAAAGTAACAAGGACGAAGACTGGTTAAATTTCAGGAACTCACAACGTGAATATAAGAGGCTCGTGAGGTGCTCGAAACGAGATTCCTTTAGAGCGTACTGTGAGGAACTGGAAGGCGAAATGGAGACTTCAAGGCTGTGCAGAGTCCTCAAAAGGGATGAGTCGGCCAAGTTGGATTCTCTTAGAAAACCCGACGGTACTTTCACGAGTTCCAGACTGGACTCAGTACAGACCCTCCTGGAAGTACACCACCCGAGAGAACGGGTGAGAGAAGTGGTAGGGGGAGAGTTGACGGTTCTTGCAACCCCTTCAACACGCAAGCGTTGCAAGGGGAACTGGAACACTGCGAAATCGGTTGTCACCCATGAAAAGGTGACAGCTGCCATACTGTCCTTTGAACATTTCAAAGCACCTGGCATGGATGGCATCTATCCGGCAATGCTAAAGGAGGATATGGAGCATTTAGAGCGACCTCTAAGAAATATTTTTCGAAGATGTCTTGCTCTGGGCTACGTGCCTTCTTCTTGGCAACAGGTTAAGGTAGTTTTCATATCGAAACCTGGGAAAGATGACTATTCTAATCCAAAGAACTTCAGACAAATCAACTTGACTTCATTCTTGTTGAAAGGTTTAGAGAGACTGGTGGAGCGTCACATTCGTGGAAACGCACTTAGGTCACACCCACTTAGTGAAAACCAACATGCTTACCAACGTGGAAAGTCCTGTGAGTCTGCTCTTCATTCTTTGGTCACAAAGATAGAGGATGCAACTTTGAATGGTGAGTACGCGATGGGGGTGTTCGTGGACATTTGGACTTTTGACTGTGCGCCTTTTCAAAAACTTTGTGATGCCGCCAGAGCGCATGTTGTTGATGATGCTTTAATTAAGTGGATCCATGCTATGCTAACGCAAAGTTTGCTGTGCGCTGAGGTAGGGGTCGATCGCTATCTGACTACGGAAGCAACGAAGGGCTGCCCCCAAGGAGGTGTGCTTTCGCCGCTTCTGTAGAGTATGCTGATCGACTCACTGCTATGCGAACTGCAAAATTTGCCAATACACGCTCAAGCTTATGCTGATGACGTGGCTGTACTTACTGTTGATCGGGATCTTGGAACGGTGTGTAGGAATATGTAACGTGCCGTTGATTTGATAGACAACTGGTACCTTAGACATGATTTGTCAGTTAATCCAAATAAAACCACAATGGTTTTATTCACAAAAAGGAGAAAAGTGGATGGACTTTGTCTCCCTGAGATGAGGGGTACTACCCTTCAACTCTCCGAAGAAGTGAAATATCTGGGGGTCACTCTAGATAAAAAACTTCTTTGGAACAAACATCATTAGGCCGATGTTCGTATATGCATCCGTAGTGTGGTGGGTTAAGGTGAGACAAAAAGGTTTTCACCGTAAACTAGACGCACTGCAAAGAACTGTTTGTCTGGCTATCACTGGTGCCATGAGCTCGACATCCGGCGTAGCTCTGAATGCACTACTCAATTTGCAGCCACTGGATATATTTATTCAAAGTACTGCAATAAGAGCAGCTCATAAGCTAATTCGATTAGATTTATGGGAAAACAAGGAATGTGGGGGGCACAGAGCATTGGAAGAGTTACTGGGAGGACTGAATCCAGTTCTAACAATGCCTTCCGATTCTCGTGTCCCCATTCATCTGTTTGGTGGAAGATATGTAGTTACCCTGAAGCGTAGAGAGGACTGGGAAGACCCAGAGGAATGCGTGGCGAGATATACGGAAGTCTTCTACACCGATAGCTCAAAAACAGAAGAGGGTTCTGGAGCCGGAGTCTACCTCTCGAATAAAAACGAGAAGTGGGCTTTTCCTTTGGGACAATATGCCACGGTTTTTCAAGCCGAAGTTTATGCGATCCTAAGGGTGGCAAACTGGGTGATTGACGAGCGGTTGAAGAGCAGGCGCATTGCAATCTGCAGTGACAGTCAAGCTGCACTGAGGGCATTGAGCAGTCCTTTGATCACCTCGAAAATCGTTCAGAAATGCAGAAACCGTTTGAACTCTATGTCTAGATTCAATACGGTAGAACTACTCTGGGTACCTGGTCACTATGGCGTATAGGGAAATGAAATCTCGGACGCTTTAGCGAAAGAGGGGTCAATCTGCCGGGACCGGAGCCAGCAATTGGGGTATCATTGGCTAGCATTGGCTAAATCTGTTTTCAAAAACTGGGAACAAGTTTCCCATAATGACAGGTGGCAGAGCTTAAATGCTGCTCGACACACCAAACTTTTCCTGCCAGAACCCAACATACGTACCGCAAAGTTTATCCTGTCGAAAAGCAGGAGGACCTGCAGGTGTATTGTGGGCATTCTGACAGGCCATAATTCACTAGCTGGGCATATGTTCAGAATATGAATTACCGAAGATGATACGTGTCCCTCCTGTAATGAGGAAGCGGAATCCACGGAGCATTTCCCATGTGAGTGCCCGCCTATGGACGCATCAGGCATCAGATCTTTGGTGCCGATGTCCTCCAATTGCGACGGGTAGCATCACATCCACTAACGGAAATCCTACGATACGTTAACGAATCCGGAATATTCCGTTAGACGGGGGAGGCGAGTACAATGGGCCAACACGCCTGAGTGCTCAGAAGCTGTAGCTTCTCCCCCACAATACACACACACACACACACATAACATTGACGATGGAATGGCACAGCTTGGACGGACAACCTCCATTTTTCGTCGAGACTTCATCTTACCCGTCCATTGGTCCACAAGTGGCGGGTCTACTCTTGATGAGCTTCATGAGCATGTTTCCGGGTGTGTCAAGCATACAGTGATTGCCGTGGATTCACTGGGAATACTTCCCGTAAAATGCATCGTCCAATTGGATATTAAGTAAACAAAGTTTCGGCACAATCTCGATTTTCCGGGTGATCCGTTTATAAATGAACTCCATGGATACCTACCCACTGCGTCTTTTATTTATGAGGCTACATAGTCTGCCTTAAGCTGATAAATAACCTGTCAGTTTGGCGCTTGCTTTCATTCGGTCGCTTAAACCTTGTACTAAGCACGAGGCTGGGGCTGAGCCCCTTGCTGCCGATCAGTAATTTTTGTCGTCCGTCAATCTATTGAAAGGTTTTCACGGCTTGGTGTGCTACAGGAGATGAAAGCCCTGGAAACGTGTCGTTTTAGGTACAGAATTGAATTTATGATAGTATCAGCCGTAACTGTTCCACCCTCTAACCAAAGAATCCTCTAATGCGGCTCAACCGAATCTCCAAAAGTTAACCTTTGTGACATTTTGGGCACAGAAGAGCGATAGGCTGGTCTACGCCCAGAGATAGCGTCAACCCCTTTGAACGAGATATGTTGATGTTGTTCATTCCAATGAAGAAGAAAGAATATTAAGCTTTCAAATAATTAAATGAAGGGATTGATGTTTCACATAAAGGTGGGGAAAGACACTCCTCAGAAGTTCGGACGTCAATACCTTAAAGCACATAGTGGCGAAGGCGTGTATAGAGAGAGAGACTTCTCGCGATGCTGAGTCTCTAAGACAAACACAAGAAAGGACCTACTCTTAAGGTATACTACCCAGGAAAGGGTAGGAAATTCTTGTCTTGAAGGTGGGATCGGAAAACGAGGCAAAGAAACACTTGCTTCCGGGGAGAGGGTGTAACCTAAAACTTGACAGATGAAGTCAAATGCATGTGGACCCTAGCCGGGAGTAAAGCTGAGAAACTGTTTCTTCTTTATCCCACAAACGAGGTCGTGAACCGGAGTACGCTATCTACTACTGATTCACTTACAGGAAGGAAACTAATACCAAACCCCACGTTGGGCGCCATTTGTAATGATATTTGTAATTTGGGGTTGGTCCAGGTTCCGGTGCGGTTAAGGAAACCTGAAGTCTTGTGAAATTCCACCCGAGGAACTGAAGTGTTCAAAAGAAGTGTCACAATTTTGTCTGATTTTTCTGTAGAGTAAGTACTGATAGTGAGTATTACCTTTTTGGTGTTGCATATTTTGCAGCTGAATTCAATACTATATTTCAGAAAGTGCTCATCGATACGCTTCATTTGATACCCCACATGACTATATTTGGACAAAAAATATATCCCCCCCCCCAGCCAGCATGGATTAGGCAACCCATTCAACCTAATATGCAGTCACAACATTCCCTTTAAGCGTGTGGCCCCATAATTCTCATTAGTCTACTAAATTTCATTTCATTCGATTTGAATAAAATTTTGTTTTACATCAAACCTTTGCAAAAATTAGCACCCCCACTTTCCTCATTTAGGTCCATTTACTACCAAAAATTGCATACCTAAGTGATATAAGCGATCAATTTAGGTCTACCTCGTCAAATTCAATTGCCAAAAATTGTTCGTTAAATTAAATTTAAAATGTCCATTGTTTGTGGTTGAAGTCCATGCAATTGGATCCAAACTTTCAAACTAAAATAAATAAAATCCGGACAGAGACAATGATGCATTCTACACATAAATTCTGCATTGTTTTGGCGTCGGAGAATGTTTTTTAACGAGGCCCAGCAGCCACAACGAGTGCTCCATTTATCAAAATCGCATTTGTTACATGGTCCACTGACCACATCCGCCAATCTATCATCGTCCTGAATCAATCATCCTCTTCCGTCCTCCACAGCTCCGCAACTTTTCAGGGAAAAACTATTCACCTGATTAATGAGTTGATCATAATTCTCCCGCTTTTATCAGCCCTGCCCGGAGGGGATGCAACTCAGTTCATTCCCTGCACCTTTGGGGCCAATCTCTGGAATGGGGTAAACTCTCAGTTTTGATGTTCGCCCGAATCGTTGATGAGAGCTCACAACGCGTTGATTTATTCACGTAGACGGACTCCTGGGGGAAAAAATTCAAATCGATTTTGTTTATATGCCAATCAGCTAGTTCTGTAGCAAGGACGACGGAGTGTGGGGTTGGGCGAAGGGGGGGGGGGGGGACAGGTGGGATAACATGTTATTAACCAAACGGGCATATCTCTTCCGGATATATTGGCGCTCACCTGGTGCATGAGCTTTGCCTCTTTGGTCATGAAAACACACTTGTCCACGTGATATACAACACACGAGGTTCCAATTAGCTCGGAATCAAGTTGCGAGCGGCGATTAGCCGTAAAGGATAGTGGATGATGATCCGGGAGGATTGAAAAAATCTGGACCAATTCACATCATGATGGCCAATGGAAGCTATAAACTGTTCCACAATAGTGACTCGACTCATTTCCATGTATGAGCAGGATCCGAACTGCATCTTTTGCGACAGTGCAAAGTCCTTTGTGACGTCCTTTTACCTTACCTCCACCGTTACAATCACTTAAGCCAATTATTTTTAATAAGCGCACCGTCTAATCGTGGTTAATTGATTCTGCTGAAGGATAATCTGAGCTGGTAGTCGCCCAGCTTTGTTTCTGTCGCTTTTCGGTTAACTTCTCGGTGAAACATTGAAAACTGTCCAACCATATAATATCTCCGCTGGTACAAAAGAATTAAATAGGATCAAGTTCATAAGCTCTCCGACCTCGTCGTTGGTGAACGTAGCACGTCCTGCGTGTTCTTTCAAAAATGACAACATACCTCGCAGATGGTAGGTAGACGGGGTCTTTTGTTTCACGCATCATTTAAGACAATTTGAATAAAACAATGGAGGCATAGCAGTGCACGGTATACGACAGGACTGGACAAGGATATATGAGTATGAAGCGGGGACGACTTAAAGGTCGGATTAGTGTGAGGAATACATGACGTGTATGAATGTTTGATTTGGAAAATGGGATTTAGTGTGGATATTTTTGATGGCATGGCAGCTTTGTGATCTAGGTTCAATGAGTATTCTGCACAAATTTTCAGGATTTTGTGGGCAAAAAGAATACGGAGCGAAGCATACGGATTACCACTGGTGGTTCCGGCTAGAAAAGTTAGTACAGCTGAAATACACACGATTTTTTTCTAGGCGACGTGAGCTGTATTCATATTTTTCCATTTGCCTCCGTGAATATGGAATACGCTTTCAACATTTTCGTGTACAACTTAATTTGAGGATTGTTTAACATGAAGGTTTATTTTAACATGTACCACAGGAATACGACGGCATCTGGGTGTGGACAAGCTTCCAGCCGTTGATATCCCTCGACTACAGTACCTCGGTGGTGGACAGCTTGGTCACCGTGGCATCTAATACCACAAGCAGCTTAAACAAGGAAGTGCTTAAACCGACCACATCGTCCCCTAGAATACCCATAATAAAAGTGCAGAAGAACGTACCCAAGGGGGAGCCTTGGGCGTCAAAAGCCCTAATGACTGCAACCGCATTCGAGCGTAAGGTGTTAGATTCCTCTCCCTCAGGATCAAGAGCCGGAATCGTTTAGGAGAAGCTCAGCGATTATGAGATTTCTTCCAATATCCAAAGCAGAAAAAGGCCTGGGCCAAAGGAACCCCGGTAATACCTCAAAATGTGCGAAAAGAAGAATTGAGGCTATGGAACAGAAATCCGAACTGGAAGAGACATCCTTCATTTTGCTTGGAGCCAAAATTGTTGAAATATCGCACTTTATCAAAGATAAACACAACGTCCACCACACAATCAAACATATGATGAGAGCCATCAGGATTCTATATAACAAATCGCAGGTAGATGTGAAAGAATCCAAGGAGAACCCTAAAATTATTCCTTCAACGCAAAAGCAGTCAACATAGGTGACAACTAATCGTATACTCGTGGATAGGAAGCAGAAAAGGAGGGTTCAGGAAAAAAAGGAAGAACATTCAGAATACCAGCAGCTTCTCGAAAAACAAAACAGTGGATCCCCCCTTTGAGGAAAGGCTTAAATCCTCGGTATCTGGAAAAATAGTCCCTAAAACACTAGCGTAGTCAAAACAGCCGATGTCAGATCAAAAAGTACGAAACGGTTAGACTAAGTTTGGGCCAAAAAAAATCCAAAAAAAAAGAAGAGAATGAGGATCTGTCCCAAAGGGATCATCATTTCACGCACGGGTAGTGTGTCCTATGAAGACATACTAAGAAGGGCAAAAATGACCCTGATTTCAAAGACTTGAGGAGAAATGTCAGCAAAGCCCGGAGGAACCAATAGGCGAACCTCACACTGGAGCTGAAAAGGTCCGAAAAAAACAAAGTGAGGGCTTCCATCAAAAAGTCAAACATTTACTTGGAAAATCGCTATACGCTGCAAAAACCTAGATGAGGCCACTTCTGGGGCAGAAATACGCATTGCTCTGCAGCAGTTCAAGCTCCATAACTTGGAATAGACATTCACTGTAAGTCTCAGAAAGGCATATGGAAGCATAAAGACGGTGACCATCCGGCTACCAGCAGAAACAGAGAGGAATCAGCTAGATGTCGGGAAGGTCCGTATTTGATGGGTAGTCTGTCGCCTTAGACAGCAGATCTCATCGAAGGGATGGTTCAAGTTTCTCTTGCGCTGACGAGAGCATGCACAAGTGCGGTTGATCGGTGTGGCCGATGTACGCTTTGTCGAGAAGTGGGTCACAGTGGCCGGGAGTGCAACAAACAGTGAAGAAATGAGGTTGTTCCAAATCAACTTCAATTACCGTAGAGGGCCGCTCAAGACCTGCTCTTGCAGGGCACCCACCAATCAGGGCTGAAAACGGCTATAATAAGCGACCCCTGCAATAAAATGTGGATAGCCGATCCTACAAGGGGGGCAGCTTTATGGCATTCGAGGACCAAGCCATATAGGAATATTCAAGGCAGCCCCCAAGTGGGTTCGTCTGGGTCCAAATAGAAGGCATATACGTCTAAAGTTGTTATACTCATCCATGCATGACGTTGGCTGAATTCGAGCACATGTTAGACAGATAAATCTTGGATGCAAAAAAAAGGGAGACCAAAATTCTTCCCCGGTAACCTCAACGCATTGGCCAGAGAATAGGAAAGTTCGCTGACGAATGCAAGAAAGGGTGGTCACTTGAAGGCTTTCGCACAGCTATAAATCATATTGGCTAACGAAGGTTAGGTGAATACTTACGGGAAAAGGGGGCCGAGTTCAATTGTGGATATGTTTTTTGTTAGCTCTTCACTAGCTCACGATAGTCTTGACAGTGAAATTTACACCCACAGTGATCACCAGGCAATCGTCTTTGACCTGAAGGACGAGTCAAGCGGTTAGAGACCTGCACGTTCAACAAGGTTGATATACGAAAGCAATTGACGAATAAACATTCATAGATGTGTGTCTAGACGAAAATGCTACATCAGGCACACCCTCGGAGAGAGCCCCCCATATCACGGAGTATATCACGACGGTATGTAAATCATTGATGCGAGACGTTACGCTTTCCCCAGTGGAAGACCCATCTGCTGGTGGAATAGTGACTTGTCGGATCATCAGTCGTCGTGTCATTAGGTAAGATGAGCAATGGGTAGGGTTGACCAGAAGATGAAGCAGCGGACTTATAAGTAATCTCGAAGGAACCTGAAGCTAGCTATACCACGATTGTAATAGAGCCATTCAAAGGTCAGGCAGGACTGCGAGACAATAAAACACTCGGCCTCGACGGTATACCAAACAAAGCCCTCAAACTGGCTATTAATTCGAGACCAGACATATTTGTTAAATACTGGAGCGAATAATCTGTAATAGATTGCTCCTGGCTGTAGAGAGTCCGAGAAGCTTATTAAACCGACAATTCGGCTTCTGTGGTTTTACCTGAAAATGCGATGCACAGAAAGGGTGATGCATTCAACTCGGCCAACTGTGAACTTATAGGCAGGTCTCTGGCGGCGACTGATGTAGCCAGTTATATAACTGCACTTCTCGACAACTATTTAACAGGTAAAAACTTCTAGGACGTCACAGACAATGTACCCAAGGTACACATTTCCACAGGGATCTCATCATTATACATGATATCCTCAACATTCCAGTTACTAGCGACGTCAAAATAGTCGGTTACGCCGATGACATAGCGCATTAGTGGAGGACAAAACAGAAGAGTGCTTACCACGAAGAGTTTAGCTTAGCCAACGGTGACCAGCGAGTATTCCCACTAAGACCCGGTTGTTCTTCTTGGTGAAATTTAAACAATCATTCGAGCGCTTGGTTTCGTATCCCCTCATGAGCACCCTGAACTATTCCATTCCTCGTAAATTCGCCCAGTATACTTCCATTAGTCGTTCCTCTTCATTTGTCAATGTTGTAGCCATGAACCCATTTCCGACTCCGTTCCTAGCCAGCTTGTCCACTGCCGCATTGCCTTGTAACCCAGAAAATGCAAACCTTATGGAGCGAGCCGTACGTTTTCAGTCTGCTAAGGGATTCCCATATCACTTTGGAATTTACCTGGTAGGACCTATCAGCCTTAGTAGCCGCTTGGCGGTTAAAATAGCAATGCTGCGCCCCCTATACTTCCTTTTGAATTTGAAAGGGGCACATCTGTCTGTGGCGTACATTTACGCCTGAAATATGCTGGTATGCTTACCCAGTGTTTCAAAGTGCATTTTCCTTAGACCAATGACCCCAACACCCGCTCCCTCTGTCATAAGAGATCTGTCAGTGTTCCAGATAATCAATTTCTGGTTTAAGGTGTATGTCAATGGGACGCTATCCCAGATTGCCCTGTAGCTGCAACGTATTTCAAACCTCTTCTCGAAACTTCATTGTTATGTTCTCTCTTGGTATCAGTATTTCAGGATACCACCTAGAAAGAATATCATTTTTCCTTTGATTTAGGCAGCTCCCCGCTTCACTGGTACTTCTTTCAAATCAATCTGCCTGACATTGTTCGTACTGAAGACGATGGAGAGGGTCGTAGACATCTATATTAGAAATAACGTTCTACTACGCAATCTATTACAGATTATTCAGCAATAGTGAGATATGCGATATACTTTTAGATTGCTCAAACCTAAGGAGAGATGGGGAGCTGACATGATTTTCCGCTAATGGGGATTTTTCTGAGAGTCTGAAATAGAGACACACCATAAAATATCTAAAGCTAAGGGGATGGTAGATGAGCCCGTATAACTTCCAGCCTGGGTCCAAATTTTCTCTGTGAAGGCCTGACCATAAAAGAGTTGTTAAAAACCAGTTAGAAGAAGTCTGTAAGGACCGCACATACATAGACCGTATCAGTACAAGTGACAAGACTTACCATTATAAGTATCCCTTAAAAATTAACCACTAACATTAACGAATACCCAAAACAGCAATCCAGAGCTACTCAAAAATGACGGTTTTCTTCACTGTTTTGATATTCACAATATTGTCCACCACCAGAGGATTCAAACGTGAATAACTAATTCTATTAAAGCGCTAAAAACCAATTGCGATAGAATATCCGCCAAAGGGCCGCAATTTTAACAGAAAAGAAATTCGATTTTACAATCACTCACAACTTTTTGACGAAAATCACTGCCATGAACAAACTCAGTATTTTCCTGAAATGGGACCTCGGGATTCTTTACCTTTTACAGAACTGAATCTTTCACTACATGGCGGTTATTTTGAATCAACTGAAACCATAATAACAATTGCTGAGATCCCGGAGTATACCTATAAAAGATGCCTAGACGGTTGCTGATTGGGAAAATATACCGCTTTCAATGGAGCATATTTTAAAGGAAACCTAGTAAATTTAGATGATTAACGAATTTGTTTTTTGCTTTTTTTGCTTTGTATTTATCAACGCAGTCCCCATTTTATTTTGGAAGAATTTATTCATAATTCATTTAGATATCTGAGGAAAGAGCGGACGAAGTGAGCACGGGGTTACTTCGCGGACACTTTTTAGAACATCCCCGGTTTGACGAAAGCTTTCAGGAGCCCCATTTAGGCTCGTCCCGGACGTTGAGTTTGAAGGAGTGCTCCCGTCGACCCAGGACTTTAGAGAGGTCCTCATATGTTAAGTGCAGCGGTTTCCGAGGAGCCCTATAAGGACCCGCGAACTTGTCTCAAAGTCCCGGGGGGTGTCGTCCTCTTTTGTAGTGTGTTGAGAAGATTGAGTTGGCCGCAGTCACGAAACCGCGTCTCTGAGAAAACGCAGCATGGTGGCGTCGCTTAACCCTACTCTAATATCCAGCACAGGACAGGCGAGAAACCGCAGATTCTCCCCGTACACCATCTCCATGGGGCTGGCGGTGAATTCCTCGCGATGGCCTGTGTAAAGGCTGAGGAGGACGAAAGGCAAGGACTGCGACCACCACGGATGGTCGCGAGCCATTAAATTGGCCTTTAACATCCGCTGCCAACGTTCCAATATCGCATTGGACTGCGGATGGTATGCAGCGGCTCCGAAAAAAGACTAGACCCAAACTGCATTATCTCGCCCATGATGATTACGACTCCATTCTGGACAGAGGGTCTTGGCCCATGATTGTGCAGTAATGTCAGTCAGAGGTATTGCTTCAGGCCACCGCGTAAACCTGTCGATGATTGTGAGGTAATACTTATACCCATGCGAATCTCGCAAAGGGCCAATGATGTCGAGGTGGATAGTGCGGAAGCGTTTGCTCGACCGGGGGAATACATCTACTTCCTTTTTCATGTGCTTGTTGATCTTATACTCCTGGCACGTAAGGCATTGTCTGGCCAAAGAGTTTACGTCCTTGTTCATGGACGGTCAGAGTGTGTAAGATGGGGTACAGCGTGGAATACTTCAGTTCGAAAATCGGCCGGAATAAATGGCTTTGATCTTTTCCCTGAATTGTCGCAGAGGCAGCAGGAGTTTGGGGTAGGAATCTCCTTGAACTTTTATTTGGAGTTTGTCCTAAGGCTCTGAAGCTCTACGTCGTCTTTCTGCCCCTAGACGATTGTCATATAATCGACCGCTGCGGAGATTGTGAACTCCGAGATTCATGATAAACCAACGAAATTGCCTTTTCCAGACACGTGTTGGATGTTGAAAATAAACTGGCTAATGAAACTCAGTTGCGGAAGTTAGGGCGGACACGTTTTGTGGGCCTTTTGTTTAACCGCGAAAATAAGGGACTTATGGTCCGTGAACACGGTTAAAGGCCTGCCCTCAAAGGAGAAAGGAAAGTATTTAATAGAGAGATACGCAGCGAGTAGCTCATGGTCATAGGCGCTGTAGTTGCATTGAGCTGGATTGAGTTATTTGGAGAAAATGCTCACTTGTTGCAAGGTTTGGTTTACTCAGTGGTGAAGTCCAGCGCCTATCGCTGTGTCCGAGGCAGCAACGAACAGAAAGTGTAGCATCGGTGAGCTGTTGTTTGACGATTTCAAATGGCTGGAAAGCCTCTGTAGACCGTGACCAGCAGAGGCGTTTACACTGCCCGCGATGCAGTCAGTGGTTCAGGTCTCCACTGTACCGCAAACCACCTTCTGTTTTCTGGCTCTCCATACACCTGGTTGATAGAAGAAACAAATTTAGCCATGCACACTTGGAAAACTTGAACATACCAAAGAAATTCATGCACGGTACAATGAGATATTTTACATCAACGACCAAACGGCGATACAACTTCAAGAGAACCTATTACGTAAAAACAGGGGCTGAACTTTCCTTAAGCTTAAGTTGACAAATAGGCGACCATAGGAGCGACAATTTGAATGATCTAGAGTTATTGAAGAACCAGTACGTTGTTATCTGCAACGACAGTAAAACAACTTAGAGGGCGTTTGGTTCCTTGATCAATTCAAAACTTGATCAGAGACACAGAATTTACTTTCATTTTATATCTAGGTTCATAGAAATGAAGAAATTTTGAGACCCTGGGGGATAATGCAATTTTGGATGCCTTAAAAGATATCTTATGTATCCGCTTTAGAGCCTACAACTGCAGTTGCATAGTTAAACGCTGCCGTCAGTAACTGGGAATAGATATTCCATAAAGGGAAGGGACAACAACTGGATGTCGTTAAGTTGACTGACTTTTCTCGTCAAAGCAAAAAAAAAGCAAAAGTATTGTGGATAGAAACTCGCTAGCTGCTTATATGTTCGAAATAGGAATTTTTCAGAATCGTTAGATAGTGACTTCAGCGCCTCTGGACCCCACCCAAATCATATATCCAGAGAATCCAACCCCGCTTCTGAACGGGGTAAAGGCTAGAGAGAAGACGAGGCAGGAATGTCCATCCTGCAATAAGGGAGGTAAATCCTCCAAATATTTCCCATGTGAGTGCTCTGTCTCAGAACGCATTAGGCATCGGATTGTTGATGTTGATGGACTCTAGTTCTGAGGACTAACAACGCATTCCTAAATGGAAATCCTGCGGTTTATAAACAAAGGTGGGATATTCAGATCTTGTTCGGAGGCTTCAAATAGAATGGACCACTTTCAACTTTCACTTTTTTAAGGGAGGTGAACCACGGTGGGTTATATAATTTTTAATTATGCCTGGTGCTGGATGGTGGTTATAGTGATGGTGTATATCAGAAGCTACTAAAAACGGAATGAAATCAGCCTTTCTATACGTGCAACACTACTGACTTACTGAACATAATGTAGCTCTTCGGAGTGAGTTTGGAGCCCGAAAAATCCCTGTTGAAAGTGTCTGTTTCCCTGGTAAATTGATTTTCATTTTTAACCCCGATTTTCTGCTTACTTATATATTTCTGTTATGGACAGACGAATTCCTTCCAACCATCCAAAATAATCTAATTTCAACCTTTGTCCCGGTCCAAAGCGGGGCGGCCCACTTTTATCGGTTGCGCCGTTTTGCTCTATCAAAAGCCAGATCTGAATACAGTCGCGAGACATTTAAATCACCATTATGCGTATCAAGCCACCTGTGTTTCAGCCGCCCTTTTGGTCCCATCGACTTCGATGTTCAGACCAATCCTGGCAAGTGAATTCTCATTAGCGCGAATTACGTGGCCATACCATCGAAGACGTCTCGCTCTTGTAATTATTCCACGACTGGTGTATCCCCATATCAATTGCGGATGTGATCATGGCGCGTTACGCCACTAATCCAATGCAACATCTACATCTCCATTACCGCGAGGCGTCGTTCATTGTTTTATCAGTTTGTGGGGCGTATTTCGAATCGATTGAAAATGTAACAAAAAGAATTGAAACCGACCAGAATATACTTAATTTAAAGGACACCAAATAAATTTTTAAGATTTACTGATTTTATTTGCTTTGCTTTTGTTAACGCAGTCCCGGTTTTATTTTAGCGGAATTTATACATTCAGGACAATGAGAGTAGGCTGTAGACTAAGTCGATCAGATATACGAAGGAGAAGCAGACGCACGAGGCACACAACGTTGGTTAAGACAGAAGAATTGTTTCGAGCTGTCATAATGCATTCTGATTCTCAGATTCACGTACATCTGAATTGTAAGAGGTATAAAGTTAGCCTTGTGCACAAGGAAAACTGAGACAGACCAGAGAAATATGTGGCACGGTACAACGAGATATTTTACATCAGCGGAAACAACTTCAGAAGAACCTATCACGTAAAAACGGGAGCTGACCTTTCTTTTTGGAAACGATTGCAACAATTTTGCATGTTGACAAGTAAGCGACCCTAGGGGCGACAATTTGATTAACCTAGAATAATTGAAGGACAAGCGCCTTGCAATTTGCAACGATGATAAGGCAACTTAGAAGAGGTTTGGTTCCCTGATCAATTCAAAAGTTGATCAGAGGCACAGAATTTGCTTGAATCTTATATCTAGGTTCACTAAGGGAACTCCTTAGAGTATCCATCGAATATCCATAGAGGATAATGAAATTTTGGACGCCTTAGAAATATTTCTTCTATATCTGGACCAGAATCAACAACTGCAGTTATATGGGCTGCCGTCAATAACTATGAATAGACATTCCATAGAGAGTGAAAGCACCACGCCTTTAAACGGAGTCGCTTTTGTCGTCAAACAAAAAAATAAGCAAAAGTATTGTCGATGGAGTTTTACAGAATCGATGGCTTGTTACACTAGATAGTAACTTCAGCGTCTCTCGACTCCACCCGGATCAAGCCTATGGCCGAGAAAAATGGCCCGTTCGATATTGACGACCCAACCTCGCTTTTGAATAGGGCAAAGGCTAGAGAAAAGACAAGGCAGGAATACTATAGAATGATACGTGTCCGTCCTGTAATGAGGAAGACAAATCCTCCTCAGGGCGCATCAGGCATCAGATTTTTGGTGCTGATGCACTCTAGTTCTTGGGAGTAAGAAGAGCAAGCACCCCATCATACATGATATTTTATAACAGCGGACCTAGTACCGATCCCTGTTGTACCCCAGCCCCATCCATCACGTACCAGAGAGTCCTCTCTGAGAGGTAATTTTAAACTGGATTTGCTAAATACCTGGAGACACCTTTGTTAGCCAACGCCTCTTTAACTCTGTTCCAGTTGGCCGAGTTGAATATGTTTTTGGCATCCCGCGCAAAGCACGGCACAGCAACAAAAATCAGTGCGCATATTGCCAGGTTTACTACCATGCTGATTTCGTCCATCGTAAAGTGGGCACGTCGGAAACCAAACTGACACTCCGACAAACTATTGTTGGCTTCGACGATGGGTAGGAGCCTGTTGTAAATGAGTCTCTTCATCATCTTCCCCAATGTATCCACCAAGCAGATGGGACAATACGATGCTGAGTTTCCAGGTGACTTGCCATGTTTCGGAAGCAATACTAACTTTTGCTTTTTTCACTGGACAGGGAATGTTCCTTCTTTTAGGCACTCCTCGAAGGTTTTGGCAAAAAAGTCGGGCCTAGTCTTCACTGCCAGTTTTAAAGCTCGGTGGTGCATACCATCTAAACCTAGAGCATTGTTGTCACCAATCCTACCACATGTTTCCAGCAGCTCCTCCACAGTTACCGGGGGGATTTATCTGTACAACCATTTGCCTTCCCTTATTTTCGTGGTGCGGGAACAGAGTGGTAATAATCTGTTTCAGAAGGCGCCGACAGGTCACCTGGGGTGATCTCCGCAGGCATGGTCACACAACTGTTTGAAGCAGTTCTTGTTGCTCCTCCGTATGGCTTCGTTTAGGCAACCATGCAGTTGCCTGTGTGCCTCTTCTCGACCATCGCCATCGAGATTTCCCTTGAGCCTCTGGCAAAGCATCCTTGTCCAAAAACACGCGGCTAGCAAGTTTGCCTGGTGGTCGCTGTGAGTATCGTCCTCACTGACATTCCAAGCGACTCTACTGACTAAAGCAGAACTCACGTATGTCAGGTCCACTATAGACCCCAGGCCCCTTCCTCAGAAAGTGTACGAGACCCCAACAGTCGCCAGTACCACGGCTAGCGGCTCGAATGAACACACCCTCTCACATTAGTTGTCTGGCTGCCCCATTCAAGAACCTAGACATTAAAATCGTCGGGTATTATGATCGGCCAACATCCTCTTGCATCCAAAACCAGACCAGCAAGCAGCTTCTCAAATTAATCTGGGATACTCTATTGATCAGACGCATCAAATACAATGGCTCAGAGGCTTCAAATGAAATGGACCACTTTCGTCAGAAAACTCAGAGAAACTTTTTTAAATTAATAACTGAGCGTTTTTTTAAGGGAGGTGAACCACGGTGGATTATTTAATTCTTAGTTACGCCTAGTGATAGCTGGTTGTTATATTGCTGGTTCTTGTCAGAATCTACCGAAAAACGACAATGAAGTCCGGGTGTTCTATACGTGCAACACTACTGACTTGCTGAACCTACTGTAGCTCTTCGAAATGACACTGGAGCCCGACAAAAATCCTTGTTGAAAATGCCTGCTTCCCTGGTAAATTGATTTTCATTATTTTGAGAATGATGGGGTCCTAAGTCCGCATCAACTTAATGCTGGACCGGACCAAATGGGGAGCAACTTACTCCCTCTTTCCTGGTCCAGGGACCCCTCGCTTGGGGCTTTCACCCAAACTTGACAGAAATGTCAAGCGACGACGGCTTTACGGTTTCTTACCAGGGCAGAGGCAAATTGTCAGACTGTCTGACGTAAAGCCGTCATCGCTTGACATTTCTGATTTTCATTTTTAACCCAGATTTTCCACATGCTTGTCTTATAAACAAAAGAATTCCTTCAAGTTCTTCGGAACAATCTAATTTTCCAAAGCACCGATATCTCCAGAAATAAAAGCCAATTCAAAGGAACAGCTCATTATATCGTTATTGAACTTAAGCCCTGAACGAGTTGGGGCTATCAACATTTCCAGAAAATCACGATAAAAGTGCATTGCAAAAGTTGGAAAACTTAAAAACTCACAAGAAAAAGTGCTATCCTAGGAACTCCCAAGAGCATTAGGCGATAGTAACGACTGGAATTCAATGGGAAAACTGCGTAGGTAGGAGCTGCAACGCATTATTGAAACTTGGATGGGAAATAAAGGAGTCGTCTTGTTTCACTTCAACAAACACTTCAAAGAAATGAGTGAAATTATGTGATAGTGGAAGTATCTTCCTGTCTTAGAATATCTGATAAGATTCCCAACCCCAATATCCGCTCCGGAATTTTCAACGGCAATTATTTCCGTCATCATCCTAAGCCAATATAAAACTAAATACTCCTTTTACTATTTAATCCATCATAATCTCCACAATAAATTTAAACGAGGCCATCCACAATCTCCTTAATTACAAGGGAAGATACCACCGAAATGTTTCGCGTCGGAATGATATGATATCCTCGGTTTTATCCTTCACCCCAACAATCGCATGCTAAGGTCACATTTCAGCAAGCCTACTGCCAAGAAGCTACCCAACAAGCAGAACATCACAGCAGGAGGAGCAACCCTCACATCACCCTATCACACATTCGTATGACTTTTGCGTGCCAGTCCACGCTTCCCCCGTTTATACAATGGAACAATAATAATCAAAAACTTACCAAAAACTCGGCTCATTCCGCTAATTGACGACAAAGTGCTTTACAACTCTCAACTTCCTAATTAACTATCAATTAAGTTACACAGCCGAGCATGAGGTCCTT
Source organism: Hermetia illucens (assembly GCF_905115235.1). NCBI lineage: Eukaryota > Metazoa > Arthropoda > Insecta > Diptera > Stratiomyidae > Hermetia > Hermetia illucens. The sequence continues at coordinate 174,886,792 of NC_051850.1, forward strand.
TTCGCGTGCATGTATGTATGTCTCATTAAATGGAGTTTTTACAATTATATTAAGTATCACGTATCGAGTCCTATTTTTTAAGGGTTGCAAACATGAAAGCACTTCAATTATGCCCGACAATTCGTTTGTGTTTAACCGTAGGCACTGCGAACACGGGCCAGCCTACCCGTGAAGAGAGACATTAAAAAGGGAGGAAATCAAAAAAACAAAAAGGAAAAACAAAACAGAAGCGTGAACAGAAAACTCGGAAATGCCACTTTGTTGAGTTTCCCGGGAACACATGTCAATCACGTATGGCACCAATTTACGACAATATTCTTCAGAGCATAATGTTTACAACGACAGAAATAACAATAACGAACAAATTACAGATGGGTGGGTGTCTAACAAGCGAAATAACACAGGCCCCGAAAATTCGAGGCTAATGAAGTCGGTCCCAGGTTCCCTGAACCCCAAGTTCACTTAACCAAGCGATTCAACAAAACTTTAACTTTATAGTCTACAATAAAAAAAGGAAAAAGCCTTGAGTCCTGTGAGAAGACAAAGCCTGCTTTACCAGCAATACTACAACTTTTCCAGGACAAAGCTAGAAGGATACTAGTATCTGGACCCGAGTAGATTAAAAGTAAACACGACTACTCGAGACGAATTACTGTATTCAACTGGATACCGTTAACGAAATGAGAGCTTCTCAACAACTCCAATGCTGAGTGTCTACAATTGGCAATCCTTCGGCAAAGGCGAAACCAAGCGCCAAGCGCCACAATTCGATTCCTTGTACAAAACGACTAGAAAAACATATCGAAAACCCGCTTCAAATTATCCAAAATCCACTCGCTCTCTTTCTCTCTTGCGCTCCTTCTCATTACCACAATTGTTACTTTGCTCTCCTATTCTCCACGCAGATTCACCTCTCAGCTCCAGTAAACGTTATATGATAACACTGCAAATTGTCCTTCTCCACCGCTCTCTGAAAAATAGGAAAGGTGTGAGGCCCCGAATGAATTATGGGGAGACATAGGTACTTGCACGCATATGGCTACATATATGAAGCTCGGGCGCCACCCAAACATCTCATAAAAACCCTGCTTACCTCTCTATCAGGAGCCAGTCACTGGTAACCCTCTCTTATATACTTCTCTTATATGCAAGCTTTGAAGGAGCTCGCAGTGGTGGGGGATGTCCTGCCATGCGCTCTCGCAGGTCTCCCCACAGCTCCCCAACTAGCATAAATAAAATTACTCCCGAGAAGGATATGCGCCTTCCTCCCTGCAGAGTACATGTCCTTAGTTATGGTGTACAATAATACACAATTGATTTAAACCTAACCCTCCACGGCTACATACAATTATGCACTATCCTTAATTTTATGGCCCCCTAAAAGCATCAGAGAATTCACTCTTCAAACACTCTTCTTGCTGACCAATCCTCTCCCAACAGTGCCAGGTTCAACAGCTCCACCAGCTCCCTTTCACATCAAACAAGGACGACAACCAGCGAATGGCCGGCACGAAGGATTCTATCGTAATAAATTTCGGGATGAAATTTAATTTGCACAGGACATAAAACATTCTGTAATTTATGAAATTCATCAAAACGAATAGTAATCTCCGCGAGAGCTCCAGCAAATCATAAAACAATCTCATGAAATTAGCAAGAGAGTCCTGGAGAGCCAGGGTAGTACCGGGTTGCAACTGTCTTTCTCTATGCTGGCTCTGTATGACTTTAAAGAGAAATGAATCGCTTGCGGCATTTAATAGTACATCGGACGAGACTAGGTACGTGTCATACCAATCAATCAGGTGTTTGAGATGTGGTCACCTGGGTGTAATTACGCCTTGAGTAAAGTCAAGGAGGGACACCTGTTGATAATTCCATCGCTTGTCTTTGGCTCGTTCATCAACGTTGAGTGTGAAGATTGAGTGAACCTCAGCAAATTGAATTGTGGTGAAATGTATCTCACGGTAAAGATGGTGGAAGTAATCATAATTGTGGAATACATTAAAATTTTAAACGAATTACTTTGATAGGTGGGACTGGGAGATACAACTTTTGCTGAGGTATCTTTGATTTTGAGGAGTAGAATTTTACATCAAACGCTCTACTTTAAAAATGAAACTTTAATTATGTCAACACTTTTATATTAACCAGAATCGTTGATTATTAATCGGAGCTAAGGTTTTTTTTGGTAGGGAGGGTAGGTACCTCTACGAATGGAGTATTGAACTTGTCTCCCACTCTCCCGAATTAGAGAGCCTTTCAGTCAGAGAATTCCTTTCACTATCGGGAGGGGAGAGGAAAAAAAGGAGTTGTCAATTCAAGAAACGCTTTACCATCCGGTCCCTCCTCTGGTCAAGTTCAAGAAGAACCTGTAAATAATATGCTATACGTCTCCATCTGCCTGCGCCCCTCCTAGAACTGGCACGTCTCAACTTCCAAACTATATGCAAACCCTCCAAGCTCAACTTTCGTACCAGCAATCTCGCTGTGAGGAAAAAGTTTCTATCCAACGGAAGCCGTGCAGACTTGGGCCATTTCAGCAGTCTGCGAACCTCAGTTAACTCGCTGATAGTTAATTCCAGGAAGGATTATCAAGTCGAATTGGCGCGTGGCAACTTGAAGCCTCTAAGGTTTCACATCCGTAACGCCCGCAATGCCTCCCAGTCCCCTCCCACTTTCTTCAAATTCTCTGACTCCACTGCTACCTCTCCTCAGCTATCCTGCGGTTTACTCTGCGGCTACTTCTCCTCGGTGCTCCTCTCCCTCTCCTTCCTCTCTCCTCCGAATCTCCTGCCATTCCTCTCCGCACTCCCTCTTGAATGGAGTACCTTATTGATAACCTTAATGCTAATGTCGGGCCCGGCCCCAATGATTTTCCCAACCTCTTCCTGATTAAAACCCCTAAATTCTTTTCCCTTTCTGTCTGCATTATTTTCAATAAGAGCCTCGAAGGGAGCCATTTTCGCAGCCTGTGGAAAGAAGCCCTTAGTTTTCCCATTCAAAAATTCGGTGACCATACTCTCGCTGCTAATTACCACCCTGCTCCTCTCATCCGGCTTCAAGACCCTCGAGAGGTACGTTAATGACTGGTGGACCACCCACTTCGAACAACTTATAGCTAAGGAGCAGCACGGCTTCATAAAACATCGACCCACTGCTACCTATCTTCTGGACTGGACCAACTTTGTGGCCAAATACCTCAACTTTCGGCAGTCCACGTCATTTACACGGAATTTTCTAAAGCCTTCGATTCCGTTAACCACGAAACTCGCCTCTCTCAACATTCCTCCATCATTTATTACATGGCTTGCCTTCTACCTCTCCTTCCGATCCTGTAGTGTTTCCTTTGATGTGTGCACTTCTAGTCCTTTCCCCCAACCCTGGAGTGCCACAAGGATCAGTTCTAGGACCTCTTTCATTTTTATTCTTTATTAACGACCTCCCCTCTGTCCTCACTTGTCCTTGCTTGTTGTACACCGATGATCTCAAGCTGTTTTCCTCTGTTTCGTCCCAATGGATTGCGCTTCCCTGCTGGCAAATCTGGATACTTTGGCTCTTAATGTCAAGACCTTGAATGAGGCGTTCCTCAGCCAGACAGAGAAACGGATTCTGGAAATAACGGCGAGAACTGCGCTCGTAGTTTTAAACATCGGATCAACGCGAACGCTGTGAAGTAAGCATTCGTGACATCACTTTTACTTCGGAATCTCTGGCACCATCGGTAAACGGGTAGCGAGTCCTTGAGGACTTCTCGGCAAATGATCACCAGTGCAGCGCGTTCAAAGTGGTTGACACTACTTGTCGGCGAGCACCAACCAGATGCTCCCTCTGCCACGATGCCACGAGGGTGAAGATCGGAAAGTTCGCCAAAGCACTTGGAGCAGGCAGAGTCGCGCTAGAGTGCGCTCCGGGGAGTGGTAGCGTCGTAGCGGACACCGCCGTAAATTCAGTGATGAAGCTGATAACGACGGCGTGTGTGGCTTCCATGCCTCGGAGAGGCTCCAGCCGCGACAAGCCTTCTATGTACGGGTGGACGGCAGAAATTGCCTACCTACGGAGAGAGTGTCATAAGCTCCGCCGTTTGGTGCAAGGTTCACACGCCAACGAGGAGACATGTTCCATAAAAACACAGTGTAGATCAGCAAAAAGGAGGCTCCGCAGCGCGATAAATAAAAGCAAAGCTCGTAGCTAGCATAACCTGGTCAACGAGGTGAATGAGGACCCGTGGAAACTTGGCTATAAGCTTGTTACCCGCAAAATTGGAGCTCTGCGGAAGCCCTGTAAACTAAATACCGACCATATGGACCGCATTGTACGGGCATTATTCTCCAAACATCCTGTATTGGTTGATGTCAATAGCGCGGAAAGCGTCGGCGATTGTTCGAAGAAGCGGTTCTCATCGTGAAAAACCAGAAAAACCAGATCTTGATGGAGTTCCGGCGGAAATTGCAAAACTGGTATTCCAACAACAGAAAAACTTGCTGCTCGAAGCATTCAAGGCTCCTTAAAGGAGGACATTTTTCCTTGACGCAGGAAGGTGGCCAAACTCGCGCTAATCAACAAGGGTCAGGGAGACCCGGATCTGCCGTCTGCATACCGACCGCAGTGTATGCTTGTTACGGCCAGGAAAGTGCTCAAGAAGCTCATCAGGAGTAGATTCCCTGAAGGCAGTTCGGATTCAGAACAGGGAGATCCACAGCGCACACAGCCGCCGATCTTGACGGATAGTGCTGCTCATAACGCTTGATGGCATAAATGCCTTCAATTCCGTAAGATGGACGGATGCCATAAACACTTTAGAAAACACATTCTACGTGCCAAGCTACCTCTTGCGGATATTGAGGGATTATCTCAAAGACCGCTTCTAGCACGAGTATCCATCCTAGGGCCAGACCTATAAAATGCTTCTTATGATGGATTGCTTAGACTCGATATGCTCGAAGAGTCGCGCCTTTCCGATGTTCAAAACTATGAACCCGCCTCTGAAGTTTAACTGAAACATACTTTATTCAAGGGAAATAGAACTGAAGTAAGCCCTTACCAGGTTCCGTCCCTCCGTGCCCACAACGGCGTGCTCCAAAGCGTCAAATCTGCTGCGAAATTCCGCCATCGTAATCTCTAAACACCGAATGCAGACATAACCATCCCCTCGGCTGTGGACAAGAAACCAAAGTCGAGTGCCGTCCCAAACCTAGATGGTTTCCTTGCCCTACTTATTTCCGGCTGCTAAGGAGTTTTCTCGCGTATTGCTCCGAAACTTCAACCGCAGTGATAAACCCATTTCGTCAACCTTGAGCAAGAACACGAAGTCGATGGTACCCGATAAGTCGAGATGCCATGAAGCCGGGTCCCTATTTCGGTATTACTCGCTGATTAGCACTAGATCAACATTTATCTTTACAGCGAGACGCGCTTGCAACTGGTGAGCAGTTTCACTTCGGTGCATGTTAATTTGTAAAATGCATATTCGCGCCCTAGCCCTTTGCAGTTCCGCCCTAAGAGTTGGACACTATCCCGAGCCTGCAGTGTGTGCTTAGACATTAACGCTTTATGGCCTCCACTTCAACCTTTTCTATGAAGTAGTAAAAATCTTGGATTTCTAGAGAACACATAGTTTCTAGGTTAGAAACAATAGCCTTCTCCCCCAATTATCCCTTAACCGCTTAACAGAACGTACTCTTGCTAGTCATCTTCGGACCCAGCCGCACCCTTCGTTTTTCGGATGTAAGACATCTCCGGTGCGTTGCCTTCGAGTTTCATTCTGCTTCGGATTTCACTGAGGACTTCCGCAAATGTCTTCCTTCGGCTTAATAAGCAGAGGCGACGATCTAGTCCTACTTCGTTTCTTCATCTTTTTTGCTACTGAATTTTAGTTTGTAGCCTCCTTATCTTTAGACAGACGGGTGTCTGACGGCGTAGGCAGTCGTTTGTTGTGGTCCTTCTTAGCCTTTTTTTCTGGACCCTGGAAACTAGTTTGATAAAGTCTCCTTCAGGCACGTCGTCCTCTTTCCGCTTTTTCCCCAGTTTACTTTACAGTGGGCTATCCGCGGTCCGTTTGGCACTAGCAGCGTTTTCAGAGGGATGTGCGGCTGTTTCTGCTTTTCAATCCTCTTCCGCTGTTCTGCACGTTCGTCTGTAATCTCCTTTTACATTCAATAGTTCCTCCAGTTCTATCAGCCCGTTTTTGACGCCTTTACTGACGTTCCTCTGGAGGAGCGTCGTCGACCGCATACGCTTCACCACTGCAGCGCATTTCCTTGTGAACCTTTCCTCTTCGGCTCTAACTAGAACGGTCGACTGCAATTCTACTCGGTGCGAGTCCGAATCCACCTGCTCCGCCGAAATGCCAACAGAACAGGGTATTGGAATTGCCGTCCCCACACCATCAGTCGCGCCACTTGATAAGGCTTCCTCTTTATTTGGGGGTCCCTACGTCATATCCGCTATGTCAGCCCTCCGTGCCTCTTTCGCTGATCGCTGTGGTGAATGACGCATTTTTGCGTCGCGTGCAAAGGAACGGGCGGCAATAGTCAGGAGCGGGTGTACCCTCGAGGACACAGCCCCTACCTAAGTTCCCTGAGGCCTGATCTACGCTTAGCTGATCCCGGAATTCACGGATGGATCAACGCTCGCTCGGGGCAACGCGGTCTACTAACGCCTCGCGTTCAATGCACACTACCCGACCAGGGTCCCGAAGGGGCTGGCTCCTGACACAGATTAAAACTACCACCTTGACAGAGCTAGGCTCACATCACTCCATCAACGTCGACAGAGAGATGTCGAAGGCTCCGGGGACTCCCAGTGTGTTCCAACGTGTACCGCTCGTTCGCGGTTCGCTACTCACCGAGAGGCTTTCTCAAGGCTACTACGGGCACCTCGAGGAGTCACACCCCGTATCGTAAGCGATGCGTTAAAGGTGACTGGCGAGTCCTGGAACCGTAGTCAGATATGACGAGAATGGTGGTTGAGAGACTTTCCCTAGAACGAAGTTCCTTTGGAAAGAAAAAATGTATAGTGTTTCTGGAGGGGGGGGGGACCTACAGTTTACTGACGATCCTTGACTCATTTCATCTCCAGCTTTTTATAATCTTTATTCTTCTATCACTTCAGCCCATTTATCTAATGCAACAGCTGAACAGACTAGTATCTCAAACCCTAATCAAAGCTTGTGAATTTCCTTTGAGTACAGATGATTCTTCCACTGAAACCCCACCTTGAGTCTCAAAGGAGTTAATGCTACTTTTAGAGACATCAAAATTATGGTACGTAAAAAAGTAGTAAAACTAGAGCTAACCTTACTTATCTCCATATGTGTCGCACTGGGGCAGATAATTCTGAAAGTCACTCTCCTGTCCAAACACCCCATCAGCGACAAAGCGTTCACCTGACTGAAATAAATATGAAACAACCCCAATTTCGACAAACGATATTAACATACAAAGCTCGTTATTCATGCAAATTCCACGGAAGATTACTTGAGAATCTGAAACGTTAATGTGGAATAGGTGCTAATTTTGTTCATGCCCAGCCACTAGGCCCCGGGGTAGGAAGACACCATAGCCGACATCACTGCCACCCCCAGCCACGCTATCATCTAGGATTAGCTTGAAAAATTGCAGCTTCCAGGCACATCTCGCGGGCATTAGAGAAATCCCTCCCTAACCCCGTAGCCGACTCATAGTACAAGTTGGGCATAAAATCCACATTTATCTGCTACAATTTCAGAAGATTCACCCAAGCATTTGCCGCGACTATGACGTATTTACATATATCAATGATTCACAGATTCTCATCCGTTCACTCATCCGAATATCATCCATCCATCTATCGGAAATTTGAAATATGTGCCGACTTTCCCTCCAACATAAATTTTGAACGTAACCGATGTTTGTAAGAAACTTAAGCATCTGCAGGGTGGAGCCAAAGGGGGTGGCAAGGAAAGTGTAGGACAGATGCAAGGGAGGCTGAAGGGACCGAGATGAGTTCGCGAATCAGCCTTCCATGGTGTTGGGCTTTCAAACGAAATGATGAAAACGATGATTTCCAGATGAGATATTGCTTTTTTGATGGGAACTTTGCAGGTCTACGGTGTTACTGGCGCTGAACTGCAGAGAACTTGAGAAGGAGTCATTACCAAGGATAATTTGTTATTTTCGGATTTTGTACTGCTTCCGTGAAACTTGAACTCAAGCCGTTCCACGACAGACTTTCCCGTGAGAATACAAAACCCAACACTTACTCGAAGTAGTGAAGTAGTAAAATTCCGAATCAGTGAATCTGAATACTCTGATTGATAATTCGTTTGATTTATTTAATTTGAGATACTTCGAGTTAAGCACCGGAATAAATTCGAGAAGAGTTAATTGGGCCGTTCTCTATTAGCAATTCAAGGGAGAGTACTTGAATAAATGACGATAAAACAGAGCAGAAATGTGGGAAGTGGTGTCAAGAGTTCCGCTGTAGCTGAGTCCTTGAATTCATCCATGCATCGTCGACAATAAAAGTGTTGAACATTTCCTCAACAAAATTTTATTGCCGCTTCCTTTCCAATCGAGCATTAAGCGATTTTTCAACAAAATAATTCTGAGAGTGTGCAGAATTGTTAATTTTGACTAGCGGATCATCTGAGACTAGGTTATTTCGATCTGTAAGTCTCTAAGTCTCATGAAGGGAATGCTCCCAAAAAATCTAAACCTGAACCCAAGGGGGAGAAAACCCGGGCAGGTCAGGAGTGAAGGCAGGACCCAGGAGCTATGCTAGTGTAGTCAAGGGCATTCGACTGGCCATACTGCCAAAAAGTTTTCCCGAGCAAATACTCACTCGGGAGGAGCAGGAAATCATTGAAGACCTTGTCACCAAGCAGATGATCAAGGGTTGGACGTCGAAACTGGTGTTCGCCGGGATACGCTTTCGACCAGACCTTATACTGGTGGACTGCACGATGGAAGACACCGCAGAATGGGTTAGAACCATAGTTCCTAGATTGCCAGGCTGGGAAGGGGTGAAACTGTTAACATGTGCTGGGGATGATATACCAGGAGCCCACATGGTGACAGTTTTTCTGCCAAAGGCCGCGGCAATAGAAACGAAAGACCTTATGAGACTCCTAACTGCTCAGAATGAAGATTTCCATACTCGACTATGGAGAGTCTTCAGAAGCAAGGTGGATGGCAAGGATAAACTCCTCACGATCGGGGTAGATGACCGATCCCTGGAGGCAATTAAACGTCGGAGTTGTCATATCAACTACCGATTTGGCAACATACCCGTGCATGTGCATAGGGAAAAGCCGAGGAAAGAGACCTCGGAGGAGGCATCGGGTGGAAAACTTACCGAGGTCCCTGAAGAAGTCTCGGAAGCCATAGAGGCGGAAAGGACTGGATCAACCAGAGAAATAGACCTGCTGCCCAGTGAAGAGCAGAAGCTGGACGACCAAAACCTAGGACTCCTAGGGCTCAGGGTGGACAGCGACGCGCAGGAAAGCGCCATGTCGGAGGACGAGGGTGGCACTCCGACTCCAATCAATAACGGAGCCAATGGCCAGCACTAAGATAGCCCAGATAAACCTCCACCATGCGAAAGCTGCATCTGTAGTGATTGCAAGGGCAAATTCCAAGGAGAACATTGGAGTAGTGCTGGCTCAGGAGCCCTGGGTGTACCGGGGGCAGGTTCGCGATCTGCAAGGAGGAAGCATGCAGGTAATTTGGGACTCCTCTTGTAAAAAACCAAGAGCTTGCATAATTCTCAAACGTAATTTAAAATACATATGTCTTTCAGAGTTCTCAATCGGGGACCTTGTGGCTATCCAAGTCTCATTGGAAGCCGGGAGGAGCACTCGAGAGGCAGCGGTGGCATCGGGATACTTCCCAGGAGACGAAATCCGGGCTTTACCGGAACAAGTCGCAAAACTGACGAAGTATTGCGAGAAGAGAGCGTTACCACTTCTTCTCGGCTGCGATGCCAACGCCCACCACGAAGTTTGGGGAAGCAGCGACACCAATCGTAGAGGTGAGTACCTTCTCAAATTTATTCTTAGCAATAAGTTAGAAATATACAACGTAGGGAACACTCTAACATTTGTGACCACCACCAGACAGGAGGTACTAGATATAACTCTAGGAAATACCCTAATGAGCGGAATGGTCAGGAATTGGAGGGTGTCGGATGAACCCTCAATGTCTGATCACAGGATAATCAGATTCGACATTGAGGGTAACTCCGAAATAAAAAGAATAATAAGGAATCCTAAGAGAACGGATTGGGAATCCTCCACAACGCACTTGAGCAACAACATTGCCCACCCTCAAGGGGGCGGTGACGTTAGGAGCGAACTGGAATTAGAAACGGTGGTGGAAAACCTCAACACAATCGTCATTGACGCATATGAGGCCAGCTGTCCGGCCAAGACAGTCAAGTCATCAAGGGATGTACCATGGTGGAACAAGAACCTAGCCAGAATGAGAGCAGAGGCACGAAAACTCTTTAACCGGGCAAAACAAACCGGGGACTAGCGGAGGTATAAAAATGCTCTGACTGCGTATAGCAACGCGATCAGGGAAGCGAAACGGAACAGCTTCAGGGAATTCTGTGAAGGGATTGAACAGATCACAGAAGCAACCAGGCTGTACAAGGATGTAGCCAAAGACACGGGAATATCCTTTGTCTGCTTGAAAAAGGAAGATGGGACATTTACCGAGAATGAGGAGGACAGGGTACACCTGCTTCTCAGAACTCATTTGCCAGGGTCCTACCCCTCGGTGACAGGCGACAACAATCTGCCTGACACCCCAACAACGAATAAAAGGGGAAGGAAGGAGAGCTGGAAACTAGCAAAAGAGGTATGCTTAGAAGCTAGGCTAAGTGCCCATCTTAGTGGGAACTCTTAAGCCAATGAAATCTCCCGGAGTAGGTTACATTTTCCCAGCACTTATCCAGAGAGGCCTAGGAATTATCTTAGAGTCTCTTCTGAGGGTGGTAAGGGGAGCATAGCACTGGGTTACATACCAAGGGCATAGAGACGGGCAAAAGTGGTCTTTATTCCGAAAGCAGGTTAAAAGGATCCTTTTCACCCTAAGTCTTTCAGACCAATTTGCCTAACATCGTTCCTACTTAAAACGGTGGAGAAGGTCATCTACAACTATATTAGAACTAACGTTCTAAAGCGTAACCCCCTACATCACTGTCAACACGCTTACCGAGCAGGACGGTCAACTGAAACTGCTCTGTATCCGCTGACAGAGGTACTACGGGACGCCATAGAAACAAAAGAAATTGCACTGTGCGCGTTTTTGGATATCGAAGGAGCATTCGACAACATATCGCACACAGAGATATAAGATGCCCTGAGCCGCAAAGGAGTGGGAAACACCCTGGCACTCTGGATGGGCAAAATGCTAGAAAACAGACAAATAGAGGTACAAACAGGTGCAAATTCTATTATCATGAACACCACTCAAGACGGTCCACAGGGTGGAGCACTATCGCCGCTGATGTGGAGAGCACATACAGATGCAGGCAAGGAGATCAATATTCAGGATGGCCGGTAGTATGAGTGAGGCGGGGAGCTGCCTAAATCGAAGGAAGATGGATTTTCTTTCTAGGCGGTATCCCGAATTACTGATACTGAGGGATAACATGACAACGAGGTTTCACTTCGATAAGAAGTTTGAAACACGTTGGAGTAACAAGGCAAACTGGGAGAGCGTGGCTGCAACATACGGCTTAAACCAGCAACTGATTACTTGGTACACTGACGGATCCCTCTCAGCAGAGGCAACGGGTGCCGGTGTCATTGGTCCAAGGAAAATGTACTTTGAGCCAATGGACAGGTACACTAGCATATTCCAGGCGGATATATACGCCATGGACAAATGTGCCTCCTTTAATCTGCAAAGGAACTATAGGGGGAGAACATCGCTATTCTCACCGATAGCCAAGCAGCGATCAAGGCACTTAGGTCCAACCAGGTGAATTCTAAACTTGTATGGGAATGCCTTGAGAGACTGAATACACTCGGCTCGTCCAACAAGGTCTGGATACTTTGGGTTCCGAGCCATGCTGGGTTGAAAGGCAACGAGGCAGCGAACGAACTAGCCAAGAAGGGAGCAGGGACGCCTTTACACGGGCCAGAACCCTTCTGTGGAATCAGAAACGGTTTCATGGCTATAAATCTAAGAAATGAAGAGAAACGGTTGAGGGAACTACATTGGGCGAGCCTACCAGGGATGGAGCAGTCCAGGGTGCTTATTGGGGGATACGAACCCATGCGCACAAAGGATTGCTTAAACCTCACCAAAAAGAACCTCCGAATCATAGTGGGAATTCTCACTGGTCATTGTCGGCTGAACTATCACCTAGGGAAGCTAGGGATATCTACGGACACTGCCTGCAGGTTTTGTCAGGAGGAGGACGAAACCTCATACACGTCCTGGGACAGTGTCCGGCACTTGTGCAAAGTAGGTCGAGACACCTGGGAGAACAGTTCATACCAGACGCAAAGCTGAAACATCAGGAAGTGGGGAACATACTAAAGTTTTTAACGGTTACAGGCCCCACTGGCCGTCCCTCCTGTTCCAGTACCGCACCCAGAGACTCTCCACTAGCATCTGTCGCCAATGTAACTTCCTTATCGAATTGCGGATACGCCAAGACGGGCGGCGAGACTAGTTCTTTCTTCAACCTCTCAAAAGCCTTCTCGCACCCTTCATCCCATTCGAACTTCATATTTTTTCTCACCAGGCGATTAATAGGGGCCGCAATATTTGCAATACCGGGTACAAATCTTCTATAGTAATTGGCCAACCCAAGGAATGATTTTATCTGCTTGGGGGTTTTCGGCCGCGGGAAATCCTTGACTTTCTCTGTTAGTTTGGGATCGGGTCTAATTCCATCTTCTGAGGAAACGTGCCCCAGGTACATTGCCTCCTTCCGCAGGAACTGACACTTGGCTGGCTGTAGCCTCAGCCTAGCTTCACGGAATCGTTGAAATATCTTCCTCAATTTTCGGTTGTGCTCGCCCAGCTTTTTGGCAAACACGACTACATCATCCAGATATACAAAGCATTTTATACCCTGTAAGCCTGACAAAACCTGGTTCAGCAAAGACTGGAAAAATGCAGGAGCAGTTCTAATACCCTGTTAAACTTCAGGTGCTGGTACAAGAAACTGAATGCAGTTTTACACCTATCCTCCTGATCGATAAGCACTTGTTGGTACCCTTGCGCCAAATCGAGTGTAGAAAAGTATCTTGAGTTCCCAAGCTCATCCAAAATATCCTCAATCCGTGGCAATGGATATGACATAGGTTCCACTTTAGTGTTAAGGTCACGGAAATCTACACATAGGCGAAAAGTTTTTTCTCCGCCCTTTAGCTGCTTCTTCGGTACCAGAATGAATGGGGAGTTGTACGGACTATCACTTGGCTCAATTATGTCGTCCTCCAAAAGTTTATTTATCTGCCGATTACATTCATCCCGATGAGCCTGCGGTATCCCATACTGTGGCTTATTTGCAGGCACCGCGCCCGGCAACAGAGGTATCGAAAAAGTCTTTACTTCCGTGTACGGCAACTTATTCCCAGAGAGTAGGAATATATCTCCATACTCCAGGCACAACTGTGTAATGCTATCCCTCTTTTCCCGATTAAGATTATCCGATAACTCCAGTATCTGCTTTAACTGCTTACGTCTATCGGTGTTCAGATATCGGTTCTGACCTTTCTCCGATCGCCAGAGTTTATAGTCAGACAAATACCCGAACTCAGGCCTAAGGTTCCAAAACTTCACTTCCTTCTCATTCACGTTGATGAGCCCAACGAAAACCGTCCCATTTCGAGGTTTCACTACGGCATTACTTATAAATACACCCGGCACTACCTTCTGACGAAGACAAATTCGGGTCTCTTCAAACTCTACGGGTAACTCAACGAACTTTTCCTCCCTAATATTTTCTAGCTCTGCTTCCCCTCGTGTGGAACCTTCCCAGTTTTCAAGCTCCGACACTACGCTGTTGCTGCTTTTTCCGCCCTCTGCAGCTCTTCCATTCTTATTCCTGTATCTTCCGTCGCTGCTTCCGCACTCCTACGGTGCAGCTGGTTCGAGCCTACTCGAACGTCCTCATTCCTTATTTCGCCACTTTATACCGTCGCAAAATTCCTTTCACAGTCTTCATCCAACAATGACCGAAATACTTTCCCCTCCAGTTCGTCCTCGTCGGTTTCCTCAGTATCTTTCTCCGTCCTTTGAGAAGAATCACGTACTCCAGGATGCTTATTAACCTGTCCGTAAGCCTCCCTGGATACCGCTAAAATTCCTGAAATACAATCAATGATGGCGCGCCCCTGCAAGAAGGGTTAAATTAATCATTCACATCCAGAAGTGTCATTCCTACCCCCTAACGAACTGATGTAAAGAAAAAAGCACTCTTCATCAGCGTACTTCAATCTATATTGGGAGATAAAGCACTCTTCTCCGCGATAGTCAGCAAAAAACGATGTTGGGGCCAAAATACTCTCCCTCGACATTTGTCTACCCTGTTGGGAGCTCAATAACGAAGATCCTCCAGGCAACCAGAGGTGACACGTGAAGCTAAGCGGTGCTGAGAACTGAATGGTGCCAGAGGTTAAGAAGTGATCGAGAATGGTGAACTCTGGGTAACCTCCAGTTTCAATTAGCCTAGCCTCGGGAAAATGGTACTCTGCCGAGATCGAGATCCTTTCCCTGGTAAAACAAAAGCCAAGGCTTCCAATTATGAAAAGCTGCAAATCAGAAAACCTAAAAGAACAAAAAACCAGAACTAACATTCGATTGTGACAATCGAACCCCTGAATGGAAATGGAAAACCTGAGTTTGGACTCAGATTCTCCACTTATTCAAATGGGAACCAATCCAAGTCGGGCCCAGTCCTTATCGGGCGAGCCATAGCAGGCTTCTTCTGTGAGCACTCCTGACTCCGAGCTCCATTCAAGGCCACCTGCTAAGGCTAAAGCCTTGCCAACAGGTAAGCATATGTTTTCAGAGCGCAAACTGCCCTTCGGCAAAACAATGCCTCCTGGCAACCCGTCTTCGGGAAAATCATCTCAAAATGAACGGCCTCCGTGCAAACGCTAGTCCTCGGGGTGTGCCAACGTTGAGGGGAAAGCGGCGGAGATCGTCACGCTAGAAGTGCCGGCTCCTAAACTCATTGAAGATGAGGTGCAGTCCATGGCATCTTCATCTGAAGCGATGAGGTGAGTTGAGGAGGTTCCAAATTTCCTAAAAATATTTGCAGCATGGTAAAGCGACCACTGCACTTATCAGTCGTTCGTCGGATCAATAGCTGCAAGAAATTTATATACCTCATACGTAAAACCATTGCTTGTTGGTGGGGAAATCAGGCGCCTAAACTTCCGACATGCTGACCTGTTGTACGGCAATGGAAGTACGCACTCCTGCATGGTGGTTTCAGAGAACCTCCAGACCAATTTAGTTAACGACCTGATGAACGAAGTGATGACGACACCACAACAGCCGAATTAACCATAAAAATCAACAAGGTTAAATGGAGATTCTTTCTCACCCACTAAAATCACCCCTCTTCTTCTTCCAGTTCTCAGCAGGACTTCGCGAAGAAGGATCTGGTTTACACCAGCATGACTAAGTCACGCGTCCATTGTGCTCTCCGGGCTCGATCCAGTTCCTGTTGCATTTATCACACTCCAATTGGTTTCCAACCTCAGCATCTCCTCCACGAAATTGTGGGGTCCCATAACTGCATCGAGGGCAATGTAGTTCTTTCAATCGTGAATTTCGGACAATGTCGCAGTATTTTTTCAGAATTATCTACCATTGCTGCCATCTCCTGTACAGCTGTTTCCTCGTGGCTTTCCGGAAGACCGCAATCACTGGGTCGGATTCGGACCGGAAAGCCGCATTTACCCTTCCCCTTCCCTGTTACCCAGTGCGTACGCCAAGACAGGAGACACGTATAGTACGATTGATTTCACCGCCCCTGCGATAAGCAGCCACCAACTAGGGGCCAATATTAGGCATCTTCCTTGCTAGAGATAAGCTAGCCTTTACTGCATTTTCGAACGCATAATCCAGATTCTCCCTGGAGCTCAACATGACATCGATCATTACCCCCAGGTATCTAATAATCGATTTTAGAAACGACATCGTGATGGATTTTGGCTGTATTGTTTTTCCTACGATTGGTACTAAAGACCGCCTCCGTCTTATCTTCCGCCAGGTCCAGTTTCACCATTTGGAGCCATGCTTTGATGGCATGAATAGTCTCATTTCCATACAATTTGCAACTACTACCACCGCCAGGTCGTCTACAAAACTAATTAATGTTGTCTCCTTTGACACACGGCGGCCAAGCACTCCGTCATACATTATGTTCCACAGTTGGGACTCCAACATGGAACCTTGGTGATCACCTGCCATCACAACAGACGTAGCTCGTCTCATAGCAAAGAAGCGTCTCCGAGAGGTAATTCTCGATTATCCGAGCTAAGTAACAAGGGACACCCAGTTTAGCCAGGGTGCTCTTAATCCCATCCCAGTTGGCCGAGTTTAAGTCATTCCGGATAACCAGCGTCACTACCGCGCAATACTTACCAGCAGCCGGTGTCGCCCGAGTCAGGTCCACTACCATGGCTATTGTATCGTCAGAGTACCACGCTGTACGAAACCCATACTACCGCTCCGTCGAGCAGCTCGACGAACGGAAAAAGCCTCTTGTATATCACCCACTCAACACCTTCTCCATAGTGTATAAAAGGCACTTAGGACGATATGACAAGGGGCGTCAGGTGATTTTTCGGGGTGCGGTAGGAGAACCAATCTCTGCCCTTTTAACTGGGCGGAATAAACTCCTTCCACCATGCACAGTTCAAATGTGCGTATGAACCACGAGGGCCTGATGTTAGTAGCCAACTTCAGGGCTTTGCTCGGAATCACGTATATAACCTATAAATATAACCCTTTTAAGGCTACTTCGAATATCGCATTATCCTTTCTCCTATTGCCGATATTCTAGCTTTCTACTTATCCTTTGGCAAAGCCTCTTCGTTCGTAGATACGATGCTCTCAACAAAGCGATTTCTTGATTCCACCAGTATTTGGTTTCCTACTGTGGTAGAACTTCCGTCGCGGCGTTGTAAGGTTGCACGCCTCAGTCACACTATGACATAGCTGGCTCAATTTTTCCACCGCCGTCCCCTTCGTTTCATGACCGCCTTCTAAAGCCGCCAAAAAAGTTTCTTCCTCCAAAGCTCCAGCAGGCCACCCAGTTATCCTGGTTTTTCCAATTGTGTTGCTCACTCGGCCGTCACCTCCCCCATTTCTGATGTCGAGAAAGATGGCCTGGTGATCACTGCGGATGTAGTGTTCACTCACCTGCCAGATCATCCCTCTCGCTAGCGAGGCACTGAGGTAAGTCAGATCGGCGATTGAACCTAGCCCTCTACCGTGGAAGGTGGGCACGCATCCGACGTTAATTAGTATAGCTCCGCGAAGGTTTCAAGCAGGATTTGGCCCCTGGTGTTCGTCACTTGATTTCCACAGGCTAAGACCTATGCATTCAAATCGCCGTCAATAATTTTGAGGCTGTGGTTTCTGGTGTCCAACACCAAGCCGTATAGCATCTCCTTATATTGGAGTAATGTTGCACTAGGAGGATCAGAACAGCAGCAAATATGGACGCCGCTGACGTTTGCCCTTACAACACTGGCTCCCGGGAATGCCATTGTTTCTTGAATGACATGCCCATATCGCCAAGTTTCCAGATGAGTCTTTTGCCCACGTACTTTCCGTACGGTTCACAAATTACCACCACTTCCACATTCGACTCTAGAATGATTTGCGATAGCAAGTTTTGAGCTGCCCGGCAAAAGTTGAGGTTAATTTGTGTCAATCTCATTTAGCCCTATGATTCAGCTCTCTCCTGTATGCCGGGCACCTGTCATTACTTGCAACGTGCCAGTCGTCCACCCCCTTTTCCCTTAACACAACATGCATCGGGAATCTCTTTGATAAAATGGCCCTCATCTCCAACACTTCCTGCAACTTCTTGACCTTTCGCGAAAACTATAATAGTACATGCCGCTCCGAATTGACCGCAATCAAGGCATCCGAAGTACCTCTCGAGGGATACTTGCTCCCTAGGTCGGCACATGACCCAACCGATTTTTTCCTTGCTCGCGGTAATCAGTTTAATCCCTGATTCAACTGACAAGCTGATAACACTGGTTTGTGTATCTCCATACGCCTCCTTCATCCTCAAGCTTTTGGCTAAGGTTGAATTGTGTGACCTCATGTAGGTCTTTGCACTCGATTACTATCTGTTTCTTTCGAGGTGGAAGTCTGGAAGTCTGCATACACTTGATCACGAACCGGACCACTTGGGAAGCAACTTACTTCCTCTCTTGGATTAAATACCCAAGTTTATCAAAAAAGTTGACTGACCGTTTGGAGGCAGCGTCTGATGAGTTGCCTCTGTCCTGGACGAAACTGTCAGTCAACTTTTTTGATAAACTTGAGTATTTAACCTAAAAAAAGAGGAGTCCGTGGACCATGAGAGAGGAAGTAAGTTGCTTCTCAAGTGGCCCAGTGGATGTGGAGTCAGGACTCCCAGCATCGTCAACAAAAATACCCTCAGGACCTGACGTCTTCTTATTTTTTATGGTGAAAACTGATCGTTCAGGTTTTTTCATTGTGAATAGGGCGTAGTCCTCGACGCCTGTACGAGCTAATGTCAACAGCGCGGAGTGTTGACATCAGCTCGAGAATGTCTGGAGAATATTGCCCGTTTAATGCGGCCCATCTGATCGGTACTAAGTACGTAGGTTTTCCGCAGAACCCCGATATTGCAAGTTTATAATGAAATTCCAACGGGTCGACATTTACCTCAATCACTTTGAACACCATGCATTGATAATAGCTTGGCGAGAAGTCTAACAGAATTCACCACCCGTCCACCAACGACACTAGTGATTCCGACGCGTTGGTAAGGATCCAGTGTTTAAAACAACAAGCCCTGTTCTCATTCATCATCATCATCAACGGCGCAACAACCTGTATCCGGTCTAGGCCTGCCTTAATAAAGAACTCCAAACATCCCGCTTTTGCGTCGAGGTCCACCAATTCGATATACCTAAAAGCTCTCTGGCGTCCTGACCTACGCCATCGCTCCATCGCTCCATCGCTGTTCTCATTTTAAAAATCCATTTGCTTCTATAATCTAGGTTCACGTCCCTGTGTACGAAAGACCGTGTCCTCCAAATCATCAAGCCCGCATCAAAGTCTCATTCGGTGTTAAGTAAACGCTAGAAAAAAATTACCCCTAAACACCAAATCCAAACAAAACCATCGCCTTGGGCTTGGGCAAACATCTTAAGGCTGTTGCCGTCCCGGACCCAGAGGGTAGCGGTGCCTGAAAAGGTTGTACCTCCGGACAATCGCGCTTGATGGCCTCTTCGATCCATTCTGTAAGTCATCTCCGATAGATTTCTGGAGAGCATATTGGTTCTAGCCTCATTCCAGAGCTTTTTCTTCGAATAGCCCGTCTGTGTTGCAGTTTCCGGACCTAATTCGACGAGGGTTACACCACCCATCGTTTTCAGAAGTTAAGACCCTTCTGCTATTACTGAAACCGATACCGATTAAACGAAAGACTTCTAATACCAAGGCATAGCTGCTAATAAGAAGGCTGACAGACTGACTCGCCAAGAGTTTGCCTCCACAGTAATGGTAACATCAGAGTCTGCATTTGGCGTCAGGCCATTCATTGTCAAGCCCATTCTATGCTGGAAGGAAGCAGGGTGTCAAAATATGATATCCTTGCAAGCGTATTCCTTTATTTCCATGATAGATTACAAATCCCCGAGAGGGAAACTTATAGATTTCAAAAGTACAGGTTGTATCCCTTTAGGCACCATAAATATTGTGAATCGAACAATTTACGTCCCCAAAATGAGGAGCACATTACACGCTTTGAAATCGAAGCAGCCACTTGAGTGTCCTTTTAAACGAAGCAATATTCCATCCAACGCTCATCAGGACCATATGCATGTGGAAAAATCTAAACTAATTTGTGAAGCTATAAATCAAATAGAAACCAATTTCTCCGGATGGGGGAGGAAACGAAAAACTGAAAAAAAATTACAAGGACTTCACATCAGCCCACTCTTCCAGAACTCCCACTCCAAACATTTCATTTAACCTTAGACGAGTAGCTCCTCATTTTTCCTTATTTTCCTTCGGCGCTTTTACTTTTCATTGAAGTCGTCCTGTCTGATGATAGACACAAGTTCCAAAAGAGCCGACAAGTTCGCGTGAAACAAGGAGACAGAGACATTAGTTGAGACGTAGATATGCATGTGTGACTATGTACGGATTTGTAAGGATGAGAAGAGCAGGCATTCCCATTAAGGATACGCTATGTGAGCATTTTGTTCCTGTTATAATGTATGTCATACAATGTCCTCAATTTCACGTGCCACTTGATTTATCGTCAACGACTTGATCTCTTTTTGTAAGCCTACACTCTCCTGCCTACTTGCGCGGATGTGTTCCTTTTCGTTGTCGTCATCGTTCGCAGGACGTTTTCATCTGTCTCGAGACGTTCGTTGGGGAGGTATTTTCCTAGTATAGCGTTTGACTATTCATAGATAGGGAAGGCTACACCTAGTCGCAAGAGAAGTTGCATAATAGCGGGTCACAATAGATTTGGATTCACTATGCAACCGTAGACCGATTGCACCTACGTCTCCAGCAAATTACCCGCCGGTAGCTTCAAGGATCTTCGTTCCAGACCATTTCATTTCACACACTGGTGCCAAAACCCACTTGAATATCCCAAAACTATTGCCCATTTCTCTTTGGCTTGTGTGGAACCTACCTATTTCGGTGCCTCTCTTATACTGAGACATGCGCAACCTCGGTTCAGGGCCAATTTGCTACCTCCAATTCTCACCCTCTCCAACCAGAAGGGGCATACATTTGATATGATGATAAAGAGGACTCGTTGTCTACTTCCTGTGTCTGGATCTCCCAGTTCCTTCGTCGGAGCTTTCTGTATGATTTTGCTGCACATTGTGTTATGTGGTTGTTCGTTTCGCGCCATTGCATAACTCCTTTGTCCTTTGCAAAAGCTCAAAAGCCTATTAAATACCCCTCGAGGATTTCATTCACGGTAGTGACGGCGGCGGCACACCCTCAAGCAATTGACTACGACGACTCTTGGGACAGCTTTCAGCAGAAATTTAAAATGAATTTAGTAGTTGACTTGGTTGAGTGTTTTAGTTTGATATATGCATCTTGGGTCGTTGTCCATGTCGAACACAATCATGGGAAAATGGATGTTCAAATGCATTGTACAATGTTGCTTCCGGCATGAAGGGAAACAAATTAGTCCTAGAACATAGTGTGTCAGTTATTTTTAAAGCTTAATGGAGAGATAGTCCTGGATTCCATTCAAGGCGACACTATACTTATTGCAACTGGGAAACACAAGCACTAAGATAACTCCCAGCCCCAAGGTAGGAAGCATATGTTAACCAAAAAAACTTTTCGAGATTAGGTTAGGCTTCGAAATTGGGAGAAGGGAATCAGAGCTCCATGTACTCAGCCATTTCATTAGGCCCTTTGTACTACCTCCAAAAATGACCCGCTCAGCAGTCTCCTGCCTGTAGCGTTTACAGCCTTCAGTAAATGTCTTCCAGAGACAAAGAGTGTCCGGTTCCTTCAGTGAAGAAAACTTTCACGAAGGATCTTTGGCTATGGTCTAAGGAGGCCTGAAAATAAAATACTGGACCGTCTCCTCTTTTTTCTTATATTATTCACACATATAACTTCCTAAATTTTCCTGTGTCATAGTTTAACGAGCAGTGTCCTTTTAAAAGCTCTACTAAGGTTTCCAAATCCCCCTTCATAAGACCTTCATCCAAATTTGTCCATCCAACCACGTACTTTGGCGATCTAGTTCGCCAGCCTTCTCATTTTGAACAATGTTCAAGTACCCTGGTAACCACATCAGGAATATTTCGTTCAGTCGGTCAACTGGCTTCATGTGATTATGCTATTTAGGGTTGAAAACGCTATTTGACTGGGGGAACAGACTTGAGTGCTGCGCATGTGGCGGAACAATACTTGAGACCCGCCTCACATCCTTGTCAGCACCAAGCACTACAACTAAAAGTGCAAACAGCGCGCTCGGCGTACATGACGAAAACTAAGAAAAAACGGTCAAGAGGTCAGTCATGAAATGGGTCTCTTCCCGTTTCGTTGCCTGGTGGTCGTCGAGGAGATTATGTTATATTTAGAACATTCTTCCTCTTATTTTATTAAGTTTGTAAAGTAAAATTGGTATAACTACCATCATATCCTTCTGCACGGGCCACCCCTTCCAACTGGCAACCGACCGACCTACCTATAATGTAGGAAATAACCATTGATAACTCAACCATTTCCTGATATTTAGCAGCATCATCGTAATTCTGAATCCAAACACCGCCCATTCCTTGAAACTCCCCGATCGAGCCATTCGCACACCGCTTCCCAAAGCCGTGGATTTCAGAACCGCCAACTGGCGGCTCATAGACCGATCCCTAAGAGACAAATTGTCCCAGTTCCAACTCCTACACAACCAGAAAGTTTCCTACGAGACCGTACGATTCGTCAATATATTGAAGCAATTCAGAAGGTATGTGAGGAGTTCGTTCCAACCCACTCCCTCAATTTTCGTAACCTTACTTCTCTCCCTCAACTCACTATGGCGGAGATTATTTAGAAATATATATTCTCCACAGTTCTCCGCCCTAAAGATCCATTATCTCGACCCCCCAATTCGTGAAAGGATCTTGATCCTGTATCCTAACCATCTCCATAGCCCCCTCTCGAATATCGAGCTAAACTCAAACACATACAGGAGCCGAGGCAAATATCCCCGCGACTTGATAAAACTGCCAACCGAAGTGATATCCTTCCACAAAGATAACCCCTCCTGAGAAATCAAACGTCCTTGCTAACCATTCCATGAAAGCCCAGCACTCCACACTTCACATACATGACCAAAGCTTCGAAGCTGAAGTCAACGTATTAGTTAACTCCCTTCGATCTTCGCCGTCCTATTCACAAACAACTAACTGCACCGAACCTTTCTAGCATCCTCTCCTCGCAAACAGATACTCTGGTCCAATCCCACAAATCAACTTCGTCAAACCCAAAATGATCTTAAGGCTCATCAAACAGAGCAAAATTGAAAATTCGGCCAGACAAAATTCCCTTCATGTGGTAGGTAGGTAGATATCAGTGTTCCGAGGAGCCCAATAACCGCTGTGGTGCGCCGTTTTGATACAGGGAGGTGGAGCCTAGCCGGCTTGGATCTTCAGAGTCAGCTCGCGGCATTTAGGAAGGAATGCAGCTCTCCCACCCTGCAGCCAGAAATCTTTCTGAGGTCCCCAAAGAATGGTTTACACAGTGTCCGTAGCCTGACTCTAGTTAGAGCTTGGCAATCACAGAGAAGGTGCAAGAAGATTTCCCTTTCTTCTCCGCAGCTCCGGCAATGCGACTTGTAGGGTATGCCGAGGCTGGCGGCATGGTCCCCTATGGTCAAGTGCCCCATGCAGACCGCCGTAATCTTGAATGCATTTGCACGCTTCTGGCGCAGTAAGTCTCATGATCGGGCTATGTTATAAGCGGGCCAAATTCTCCTTCACTTGGCACAGTTCGTAAGCCTTCCCCATCTTAGGCCCGCGTCTGCTAGGTAGTGCGAGTAGACTCGTCCCCCGACAGCCGCCAGCGGAACACGGACTGTATTCACCGAAGGGCTGCCAAGAACAGATCCTCGCCTGGCCACTCCATCAGCCCGCTCATTCCCCTCTAGGTTCCTATACCCGGGAACTCAGAAGAAGGTGACCTTAAGCGTGCCGCCCAGACGGTTCAGCGCGTCTTTGCACTGTCCCACCAGCCGGGAAGATGTTGTCGCTGAGTACAAGGCATTGATGGCCGCTTGGCTGTCAGTCAGAATGCGGCTCGAATCTCGCTCCAGCCATCGACAGACTTCCAATATCGCCAGTACTTCCGCCTGGAATACACTGGTGAAACGTGGGAGAACATGCGACTTGGCTACATTATGTGTATTCGAGAAAACCCCAGCGCCGACGCCACAGCCCATTTTTTATCCCTCGGTAAAGAATAATGAGTCATAACCTTGCAACATACCGCCGGTCTTTCAGTTTGCGTGTGGCATAGTCCGTGGAGAATACCCAGATTTCCCGAGGTACTTCGTCGAGGATGTTGCTATGGCCGTAGGACTTCGCTGGCCAGTATCCGAACTCACGTAGTCCGACGGCACTGCACGTTGCAACATATTTAATGTGGAGGTCTAGGGGGAGCAGATGCAGGAGTACATTGAGAGCATCTGCCGGGCAGGACTGCAGAGCCCCAATATCACCTGCACACGCGGTTTTTTGAATCCTATTAAGCTTCATCCTATTGTATTTTTTCCTCAAAGCCTGCCACCATAAAATAGAACCGTACGTCAGGATCGGACGCACTACAGCAGTGTACATCCAGAAAACCATCATCGGCCGGAAACCCCATTTTTTTCAAAGGTTCTCTTGCAGGCATGGAAGGTTCTATGTTCAATCTCCAATTTAGCTTTGGATCCAGGATTACACCCAGATACTTTATATTAGAGGAAAGAACCAATCTTTGTTGCTTGGCTTGGTGGCGAATAGCATCAGTTGCGCTTTGGTTGGGTTTATGCTGAGACCGCACCTTGCGGCCCACAGGCACACCTTTCGCAACGCTCCTTCCATGATGTCGGCCATAATGGACAGAAACATCCCTGATACTAATATCACCAAGTCGTCGACATCCGCCACCACCTTCAATCCGCTGCTGTCCAATGTACGTAAAATTTCGTCCATTACTATTAACCAGAGCACCGGTGAGATGGTCCCACCCAGGGTCGTGCTTCTGTTCACAGCTCTGGTGAAGTGGTTGCCTCCCAGATCTGACTGGATTATCCTGGCACTTAGCATGGATATAATCCAATGCGTGAGATACCTCTCCAATCCAATACCGGCCAAGGCTTCCTTGATGGCGTTGGTTCTAAAGTTGTTAAAAGCTCAGTCTATATCCAAGAAGGCAGCTAGGCTATACTGCTTGTGCTGCAGCGGCCGCTCAACCGTGCCAATTACCTCGTGGACGGCAGTTTCTGAAGATTTTCCTTTGAGGTAGGCATGGTGGGACTTAGAGAAAGGCATTCTGTTCATAATCGTCCTTAAGTGAATATCCAGGACGCGCTCTAGGGTCTTCAGCACGAATGAGGTCAGGCTGATTGGTCGAAAGTCCTTCGCGGACTCATGGCGGTGCCTGCCCTCTTTCGGTATGAAAACCATCTGGACCCGGAGATTTATTTCCGGAGAGGCTGACTGGCAATGAGGCATTATCTGTCCCACATATAAAAAGGGAGATATCACGCAGTGCAGTACCGTCTGGTTGTGGATAAGATCCGGCTCAATAGGTTACGGTGGGCGGGTCACTTAATCCGTATGGAAGAGGATGACCCAGCCCGAAAAGTCTATAAGAGCAATATCTATGAAGAAAAAGAAGGCGAGACAGACCTTGCCTGAGATGGAGCGATGGGGCAGGTCAGGACGCAAGACCGCTTTTAGGGGTATCGAATTGGTGAACCTCGCGCAAAACCGGGATGTCTTGAGTTCCTTACTAAAGCACGCCTAGACCTGATACCAGTTGTTACGCCGTTGATGATGATAATGATGCAAAATTTACTTCCCTTCCCTAGGTCATGTTGATCTATAGAACAATGAATGATAAAAAGTTTGCGAAGTCAGAACTAGGCAAGATCGGAGCTGAGGGTCGAGTGGTCTTCAAAGTATCCTCCTTTGTATTTTATATGTATACTGCTCACAATACCCTGCTTTATAATAGATGGCAAAAGGATTTTATCAGTCTGACTAGCTGGGACCACACTGGTTGAGAGACTTGTTTTGGCGTCAAAAGCAGACACAACACCCCCAGACCAGCCAAATTGACGTTTATTCAGAAGAATTTATGGAAGAGACATGTCCTGCCAGGAAATCCTCGAAATCGCTTGACAAGTTTTATCTATCTATTTATTTATCTCTTTCATTTAATGAATAACAAACAGAGTAAACCCCAATTAGTTATTGTGCTCAGGAGGAGGAGATGAAGGAGCAGTACTCGAGGGTATTCCTCACGAGTCAAAATCAAAGAGGAGTGAAGTATAAAGCCTGACAATTTTGATGCTCGATTGGCGACCTCTAGGCGATGGGTGTCAAAGCGGAGCTTATAGTCGAAAGTGACTCCGAAGTTTGGGGGGGAATTTAAGCAGAATAAAGAATGTCCATTAAGAGAGTAGCAGCAAGAAGTGGTTGCTAATTTTAGGGAGTAGCAAAAAAATGACACTTTCTGACGTTCAACGCCAAACCATTAGTCTAGCACCAACGCACCAGAATGTCTAGGTTCGATTGAAGGGAAACACAGTCCACAGGTGATAGCAGAAAGCAGCTTAAGGTCGTGTGCAGAGAGCAAACAGGGACAAGTAGAGAGGGGGAAGGTCGTTAATAAAAAATAAAAATAACAAAGGACCCAGAATAGATCTCTGTGGGACCCCAGAGGAGGAGAAGGAGGACCGGGAAGTGCAGCCGTCAAAAGAGACGCGGCAGGATCGTTTGGAAAGGTAAGATCTAAACCATAAAAGAAGTGGCATGGGAACGCTTAGAGACGAGAGTTTGGATAGAAGCATCTTGTCATTTACAGTGTCGAAGGCTTTAGCGAAATCAGAGTAAATGGTATGTGCTTCTTGCCGTGAATTTAGTGACAAAGTTGGTAAAGTCAAGTAGGTTGGAGGCAGTGAATCTTTGCTTCACAAAGCCGTGTTACTCTTTCACTATGTGGTGGCCAAAGTGGACAGACAACCAGTCGCTGACATATCTTTCCAGGATTTTGGAACAGGAGAAGAGGAGGGAAATGTGACGATAATTCTCGGCAAACATACAATCGCCACTTTTGTGTATGGGGATGATGAGAGCCTAGAGAGAGAGATAGAGGAAGAGAAGTGGGCTTACCAGTTTTGAGCAAAAAGAGGTTTAGAAGACCATCATAGCCCGGTCCGATATTGGCATCAAGTTTACCAATTAAGATCTCGACAAGGATGGAGGTAAGAAGGGGAATGGTAGGTGATGCGGGGCAAGCTACATCCACTATCGGGAGAGATTCGGAGGAAGGAGGGGGAACATAAGCTGAGGAAAAGTATCTGCGGTGTAAATCACAAAATAGTTGGGAGGAGTTAGCTAAAGAGCCAGAGAATTTAATGGACGGAGAAAATAACTGGGCAGGGCAGTGGGAGTTGCGAATGTGGGACCACAAAGGTTTGAGGTTTCCGCGCTTTAGTGAGTCTTCAACACAAATTTTTCGTTTCGCTTTTAAGGAATCAGTTACTGGTAACGCTTGACCAGAATTGTATCGAATTGATCGCCCATCGAACAGCTTACATTATAAATATGCTCCTTCAAATGTTCAGTGGTAGGGCAGCTCATCTCATATACAGAACGCCGTAGTTTGAGAGTACCAGATGCCGATTGAAGATGCAATCTATCGGTGGCGACGACTTTATTGATCATCGCCGCATGGTCTCAAATCAGGCAAGTTCATTATGGAGAAACTTCTTTATAGCTGATGCAGTCCAGTCCAGAACCATTAAGGCTCTACATAATGAGTTTAAATTTGTGCCTTTTAAACCCTCAGCTTCGAAGTCGTCGTCAACTCACTTGGGCAGAATGCTTCAAAGGTCGTAGACGGATTGGCTTGACAAATTATCTTTATTTATAGAGGCGTTTTCCTTTTCTTTTCTTCAATTAATCAGTATTTTTTTTAGTTCTAAATATTTTGAGTTTTGTAAGCGCAGTGACGCACTTGGGCGCGAAGCAGTAGGTCACAAAATTCATAAGGAATAATTAAGACCTCGAAATGCAAAGCTTGGGTTGGAGCCCCTAAAAATGCCGCTCTTCGACATTACATGTCGCTTGACACTTCCAGGGTAGATAAGAGCCATCATTGATCCCCCATCCCCCGTTCACCGCTAGAAAATTTGCCCTGTGCTCTGTCAATAGCAGATCGGCCTTTAAGACAGCTTAGCTCCTGTCGAAAGGATGAATCTTTTTAAATATCTAATAGTGACCGCAAAGTGTTGTAACAGTGATTCCACCATCCTAAATTATTGAGATTCAATTCAACTTTTCTGGGTAACCACTTATGATAGTCGTCCACCAACACTCTCTCCACCCTCACTTCATACCACAGACCACATACGACCATAGTTGTATTTTGAAACTGACTTTAAAAACTTTCCACAATAAATTTTTGATTTTATGCAAATTTTTGCGTGTCCTACCATTTCCACAATTTTAAATGTATATCGCTGTGCTCTCTGGTATTTTATTTCAGAGTCCTGAAAATTAATTTTACAGGAAACAGACATTTAAATTTTGTTGCGACTGTCTATGTTGGTGACGTCCCTCCCCTTACATGTCGCGGTGCACCGCCAACGCCACCGTGTCCCTGTGCACCATCAGCTCAGCCTGGAACCTTCGTCCTTTCGTGCAAAATGCAATGGTTATTTAGGGAAAATGAACAGATTCGCTGGTGTCGTTTTTCGCCATCGCTCCTAGTGGCCAACAACTACATTTTTAATATTTTTTGATAGTTACTGAGCGTTCATATATTGATAACGAAATTTCAGGAAAGGTTTTGGTGGACGCAGAGGAGGTGGTTTCAACGTAGTTGTCCAAAAATTGGGACCAGAGTCACAACTGAATTAGTGATTTGTTGTCACAGGGCTTGAGTCTTGTTACTCAGGATTTATGGAAAGCGTAAAAATCAAAAATAATAATTGAATTGTGAAATATCGCGCTGAGTCCTTATTTGAAATAGGCAGAGGACGATTCCAATGCTATTCAGCCTCGTGTGAAAACACACGAGGATTAGTCAGGATTCCGCTGCAAACTCCATAAAATATTTTCAATCTCCAAACTATTTTTCACAAATCCTACTAATTGCCACATGCACAAGGATTTATCGGCAAAGTTCAGTTTTTTGAGGACGAAATTGATAAACGAGCTCCATTAGTGTCAGGTGTGTGTACAGTACACAACTCAAACTAGCAGTTTCAGCTAACCACGGTAGCAGTTCCAATGACCGAGGCTACATGAACCTGGCCAGAAGCCAATAAGAGGCATTTATATTATGCACATCCTTTTCGAAGGCGTCCTATCAGCGACGACTAATACATACGGCCATGTATTACGGAAAAGGTAGGATTGGAACAAAAATATTTATCAATACTTGGAAAAGTGCTGAAGGGACCGAACTATCTCATTGAATAAGCAACACCTTCCCATTGACCCCAAAACTTGGCCTGACATCATTCCTCGTCCTGAACGCCCACATACGCTCCCATAGATTCCCAAGCACACACTCGCCACTCGGAGACAACAATTAACCAATGACAAATGTTTGTGATGGGAATTTCAACAGAAAATTGATGGTCGAAGTAATTCGAGACTTTTGCTTTCGACCCGGAGTAGTGCTCCCACTAAAGATGTTGATGACGATGCTCTTGTCTAATGTTGGCATGGAAAAAGGTTTCCACCAGCTAAAGCTAATGTTCCTCGAGCGTTCATCCTGTTTGCCCAATGTTTGCTACTCGGTTTACCATTATTGTAAGGACCCCGGTGTACAGGATGTTTTCGTGTCTTCTAAAAGGCTCTTTGAAGTCATGCTGTGTTCTTTTAATTGCTTTCAGACGTATTAGCAGGAAGTCAATGAAATGATGATGGAGAGACCAGACGATAACACTGGGATACGTTTAATAGGGAGGATTTTGAGAGGAAAGATTTCAAGAAATTCTTCAAAGCTACATTGCTTCCCGGACATAATTATTTCCAAAATAAGCAACTTTTAAATAGGAAGAAGCGGAAGTACATAGAAGGAATTCACTTCTATAGGCTACACAAGTTATGGAGTCTGTAGCCCCCATGAGGGGATCACTGGAATTTTTAGAAAACCATGTAATTCAGTTCGCTATTAATCAACAGTTCGAAAGTATCTAGTGCATAAGGGTAGGTTTGCCCATCAAGCGGGCGATCTGATCTAATTATGGTTCAGGTCAAGGTTGCATAATTCGGCAAGTCCTTTGGGAGTAGGTTTATCCAACTAACGAAGATCTGTTTGTCTGGTGGTAACGTTTTAGGTACAAGCGAATCTGCTGGGGAATGAACCGAAGCAGCACTCCAGGAATCCATCTCTCCACACTGAGAAAAGTGCTGATAAGACCCAAGCCGAGGTGGAACAGCCTACGCCACGGGTAATGTGACCAATGGAGGGCTTCGTCTCCACTATGCAGACTCTGAATACTCTAGGTACCTCCAGTTTAAAATACGAGATATGAAAAACAGGTGTTGATTCCAAACGCATCATAGAAGGTCGAGCCGCTCTCATTTTGACAGGAGAAAATAGCCATCGAGGGCAGTACAGTCGGTGTCAACAGTAGGACCGCCATGTCAAATAAAACAAAAGACGCGGGGTAAGTATGCATTCGCTGCTTTAATTCCTTCCATTTGGTCCAATGGTTCCATGTCAGAGCACGTGGTGACCAATTCTCCAGAGGCTTTATCCGCTCGTGCGTCGTAAAAATCAGAGACGCCTAGGAAGGCAATTAGGGGAGAGTGCAATGACTCATCACAGTGAGAACCTTGGTTTTGTTGGTGTTTATGTTCAGTCCAACTCTACTTGCCTCTCCTTCCAAATCCAGCGCCATTTAGTCAATGCTCATGATCCGGTGAGACAACAAACAGACGTCGTCAGCGTCGTCGAGGTGTCATTATCCATTGAATTCCTCCTTGTCCTCCGGACAAGCCAGCATGGAGAAGGTCACCGACAACCAGAAGAAATAATATCGGTGACAGGATGCAACTCTGGCTAACACCACTTTTGACCTCCGAGATTTTATCTCTGTGCAGCCCATATCATTCCAAAATAATCCGCAAAGTATTGATATGGTCAATGCAGGAGGATCTGGAAGGGAAACCAGCCTGCTCTCTGTCTGTCAACCTTTCAGAGATTTCCAGCAACTCTCACCCATCATTTGGCGGCCTGGTCCGTTTATACATCAGGTTAAAGTTGCATAATTTGGCAAGTCTCCGCACGACCTACTCGCAGTGACCGCTGGAAACCAACTTCGCATAAGCCAAGAGTGTTTAGGACCGGGCTGGGAGTAGGCTCATCCGACTGGCTCTGTTAAGCCTGTTACTACTGCTTATGGGATCCATACATATCCCAACTTGGCGTTCGCTTCCAAAAAAAATATTCGCCCACGAAACCGTCTGCACTCGCCCCAAAGTAGCTGTCAGAAAGCTCATTTAGCCACTTCACAGGGCCCAGGCTATGTTGGTTGCTTAAAAAATGCGTCTGCACGTGCCGGCGGTCCAATCGAAAGGACGGAGGCTTGCACGCCGCCCTCGTGCCGAGTCATCAACCACGGCAGCGGCAATACAGTGCGTCGGCGGAGGCGAATTCACCGCGGCAATGCAGTCGTGGTTCTTGCCTACAATGTGCCGCCACAGCCTGCTGATCATATATTAGAGGCAAGCGGATCTGGCAGGAGATGAGCCGAAATAACAATCCCGGGATAGTCCTCCCTGCATTGACAAAGGTGCTAACAGAACCCCAAACCAAGATGAAACAGCCTCTGCCGAAGGCTGTATGCCCAGTGGGGAGCTTGGTCTTTAGTATGTGAACTCTGAATACCTTAGTCACCTTTAGTTTCAAATAAGAACCCTACCCAGCCGAGCTAACCAGAATGGACATTCTTCTCCGACTGCTTGTGGGACCAAGACACGGATTCAACAAACGAAAAATATAAAACAAAAAATGCTATAAGAATAGGTGGTTATGCCAGATGCATCAGCGGAGGATGAGCTGCAGGCATCCAGCCAGTAGTCGTGGAGAGCAGTACAATTGATGCCAGCCGCAGCACCGTTATGCCGAAAGGACTCTCGGAGTGAGGCAACAGACGCTAGGTGAAGCGAGTATCAGCCATAGTACTCCTAACCGGGAACCATAGATACGGGTGGTCCTCTCAAAAGCAAGGGCTGACAAGAATATCGGTCACCGAAAACCGGCTAAGAAGCAGAGGTCCACTGGAGTCCTATTCAAGAGCCAGCATCAAAAGATTATACACGTTTTGTTCAATCTTGCTCAGAATAAGGAAGCGGTACTGTCGACGAGCGGGATGAAAATGACCTCGCTAAATATCAGGCGATTAATGAGCAATATAATAATAAGTCCCTGAGAAACCCCGTATGCCAAGTAACCTCTGCATACAGGTAAGCAGCAACAGCCGGCCGTGCCTTCAACAACGTGGTGAGGAGTCACTTCCATGTGGCCCTGGCAGATGACATTTCCGCTAGCGGCAAGCTAGCACCAAGGGTGTCGAACTGTGTTGTTGCTGTCGGAGATGGCCATCGAGTATCTATTCGATGGCAAAGCCGAACACACAGGATTCATCTCAGGTGAGCCGTGGGTTCCACGTAATAACGTCCAAGTCACTAGGACCTTTCTCGGTTGGGCATCGCTAAAATTATCGACGTCTGGGAGAGTGTAAAGCCCAAAGTCTTCCCCTACGACGAGATCTCCCAAGGGGCCGGTTGCTCTCATCTGGTTGCCGAAGAGCTGCATGGATAAGGACAAGCTCGTCCAATACTTATATATATGGTTGTCATTCACCCCTTGGTGGGGTATGGCGCATCAACCATACCTACGTGCCATCGTTGCCAGTTACCTGAAATGCCATTCAGCTCTCTGTATGGACTTTTGGAGGCACTCAAACTCTTCCTATACTGTTCTGCGCCAAACACCCTTGAGAAGAACCACTCGTCAGTCATTTTAGTAGATTAAGGAGTAGTGGAGTCAACTTTCCATGTGCTACTCCAATATAACAATACAAAAAGAGCACTAGCACAGAACAGCCTCAACTTGACCTTGGTCTAAAAATAACTGCATTTCCAGATTTTAGATAGAACAGCTAAGGTGAATCTAACGCTGCTAATGCGTCCAGCAACATCCAGTTCCCAATTGGGACGCTTCACCTAAGACCCAAGATTGGCTTAGGTCTTCTTTCGACTCCCCACTGTAGATCCTACAAGATTATCGTATCGTTATGTACTAACAGTCTTGGCAGACGAAAGGTCAAAGGCACACGGAAAACTAAATTCATTTCAGTCGACTCCATAATAACATTATGTTCTATGTTCCACCCCGTTCAGGAAGCAAGTTTTTTAACGTTTACTTCATTATCGCTAAAGGTGCAACAACCGGTATCGGCCAGCAGACAGTAACCATCGAGAATAGTATAATCAATGCCAGCCATAGCAACCGCAGGGACTTTCCGGGATGAGGTGGTGGACGGACTAGTGCTTTCTAACTTGGAATCCACTACCGTCGAGCTGGGTGCAACAAGTACCAGTAATAGTACCCCTAACCCGAAGCTGTCAACGTCGATGCCCCCCTTAAAAGCAAGGACTGGCAAGAATGTCGGTCACCGGAAACCGACTTAGAAGCGGAGATCCACTGGAATTCTGCTCAAAAGCCAGCACCAGAATGTCATACATGTTTTGAGCGGATGGCAATTCTGCCAGCGGCCTTGGGCCAATGAGGAGACCAGGCTATCGGAGATGGTCATCGAGCATCCCCTGGACGCCGAGGATGAACACACGGGATTCATCCCGTGCTTCGATTCGTCTCATGTGGTCCGTGAATTCCAGGTTATAACATGCAACGACAATTTCTCCAGGAACTTTCTCAGTTCGTGTGCGGCTAAGATCAGCGTAAAGCTCCAAGTCATTCCATACCACTGGATTCCCAGGAGACCAGTCCAGTTGGACGACTGGGTCGCTATCAAGGAGAAGGAATCCCAAGAGAACAGCCAACGTTTTCTAATTCGTATAAACTTGCCTGGAGGCACTGAAAAAGGCAAATTGCAAAACACGGTTCAAAATCAGGAATGCAAAGCTGAAAATATTCCCCTCCGCGAATCCCCACGACGACCTAGATCTAGTCGACGCCACCAACGAGCTGTTGAATGAGATGAAAATCGACGGTCCGACCAGGATTGACGAACCCGCTACACAAGCCGATCATGCTAAGGGTAGCGCAGATAAATCTGCAACACTCGAAGTGCGCCTCAGCCAATCTGCTAGTCTTCTTCCTAGAGGAAGGACCCCGAAGCAAATATAATTTATTCCGCAGTTCAAGAGAAGCTGATCGGAACAAACCGAGAACATATATCCGCGCGAAGAGGAGTCTGCACGCTTTTCTTTGTCTCGACCTGAGTTCCAGCGACAGTGGTCATACTGGAACGGGGGCAAAGAACGTGTATACTTCCTCGGCTTACATGGCTCGGGAGTGATCAACTCCGCCAGATGAACTGCAACACTTGGCGTCCACCATAGCAGCAAACATGGTCAACCTGTTGATAGGCTGAGAGGCCAATGCAAGGCATACGCTTTAGGACAGCTCGAAAATCAACGGGAGATCTTATTATTAATACGAATCTATCGGTGTGTAATAGGAGGAGGTCCTTTATGTCACCCTAATAACCGACAATGAGATTCTCAGGGTGAAGGACTGAAGAGTGTCTGACCAGAGATCCTTCTCTGATCATAGTTAGATTCTTTTCAATATAGATCTCGTCGCAGAGGTCTCCAAGCCTATCAGAGATCCCAGGAGAATCGACTGGACGAAGTTTGGTCAAGTAATCAAGAACAAATTCTCCGGTGTGCAAATTGGCAAGACTGGCACGACAGACGAACTGGAGTCAAAGGTCGGGGCTCTGGGCAAAATATTCGATACCGCCTTTAACCCCTCGTGCCCTGCTAAGTACAACAAGAAGACGCTGCCACCGTGGTGGAATGAAGATCTCTCTAGCCTCCGGGAGCTGACCAGAGAAACTTGCAACATCTGCTACAAGCATTAATACTGGCGGCCATACAAGGACTACATGAAGAAGTACAAGTCGCCTATCGAAACCGCCAAGAGGCCGTCTTGGTTGGGCTGTTGTTAAAACATCGACAGCAGCAGCGAATTCGCAAAGCTCCATAAAATTCTGTCCAGAAACATAGAAGCCCATCTTTTCTTAAAAAGTCAGAAGCCTCTTGGACAGAATCTTCTGGTGAAACCTTGGAGCTGCTAGATCAGACGCACTTTGCCACCAGCGAGGCGAACTGTGTACGGCGACGGGTTTGTGCCCACCCCAGCCATACGAGACTATCAAATCAGTAATTAGCGAGGATAAGGTTGGCTCCGGTCCAGATGGCATACCAGTCATGCTGAAGCAGCAGAAAATGGTTGTGCCGTGATTTATCGAGATTTACCGGAGCTGTATCTCTTTTTGGAATATCTCCCACAGTCTTGGAGACGTGCACAAATGGGGCAGCCGCGGCCATAGGTCCGCGAAGGACTTTCGACCAATCGCCCTCACTTCTTTTGTGTTGAAGACCCTAGGGCGCGTCCTGAACATCGACTATAGGACGATTAAAGAGAGAATACCTTTCTTCCAACTGAATGAACAAAAATTGGTTCTTTCCTCCAATATGAAGTATCTGGATGTAATCCTGGATCCAAAACTAGATTGGACATTTAACATAGAGCTGAGGATTAAGAAAGTCGGTGTAGACTTTTATGCCTGCAAAGAAATGGGGTGTCTGGCCGAGGATGGTTCTATGGATCTACAGAGCTGTGGTGCATCCAATCCTAACGTACGATTCTATTGTATGGAGGTCGCCATGCCATTAAGATCATCATGCCCGGCCAGAGCATCAGATAACGTATTCTGCTCGAACACCCTCGTCGTCCAGCCCGGCGTCCCTACTCGCTTTCAACCACCACTTGGCCCACCAGCGATAAAGATAAAGATCGCTTGGTGGTTGCTGTGGGTGTAATGCTCACTGACGTACTAGATGGTTCCCCTCAGCAGGCGGTTCTCAAGTACGTTAGAGTCCAGGCCTCTATCTCTGAACGTAAATGAGTTCCCGACATTGGCGAGTAAAACATCCAACTCAGCAGATGTCTCGAGCAGGATACGTACTCTCTCGTTTGTCCTTCGGCTACCCCACCCATGTCACCCGCTATAATTTTCGTGTCGCGCTAGGAGGAGCGCAAAAGCTGTAGGCATGAATCCAGAAGCAATATAGGGAAATGTTGTCGGTGGCATATTCCTGTGTCCGCATTTTCGCTCAGGGGAGCTATGGAAGTTAACGTAAGTTAACAAAATGTTATTAGAGAGATGCCGAAGTCAAAGAAAAACTGGTTGACAGTGAACCTCATGTAAGTGGAACTTATAGAGATGAGGTGCCTCGGGAAATAATGTTTTGTGGTTCCGCCAAGGAAAGTGAAAGAGGCGGTGGGGATAGTTTCAGTGGGCATAAGTTGCACACATTTTTTGGTACACCAATGTCTTCCTAGATTTCCGAGCGGCACCTTATCGGTATTTGAGGTTACTGCCTAAAACCGAATTCGATGAAGCGGATGCCTCATTCTAAGAAAAAGACCGCAGTATCATGGTCATTTAGATGACTGCATGCTCTTGTAGAACTTAATTAAAGTTACGTATATTGATAGAGGTAGGACTAAGTAACAAGTGAAGCATCGGGTTAAGTGGCTTCATGCTGCGGCCTGTTGGCTTAGTTGTGTCCTACCAATGTTTGCGCGCGTGCAGGGAAAGGGTAATTTCATTGTGACTCGTGGAATCAACAAGCCTGCGATGATACCCTGCTTGCCTACAAAAACGGCAATCAAGCTTCATTATCCCTACCAAGTTCGGCATCATATCAACTACCCTAACTCCAACACAATCATATTGATCGAGGTTGGCAAGATCTTAACTATTATCCTATAAGTTTTCGATTTTTTTTCCTAGAATTGATCAGTTGCAACTTTAAAAAGCCATCCCCAACAACTTTTAGATATGTCGAATTGGTAGATCTCGCTGCAAAAGCGGGATCATAGTTTGCTATGAAGATCTTTGTGGTTTAAGGTATCCCCCGGGTAAAGATAAACCCACGGTTCTCTTTGGAAACGAATTAAGCCGTACTGATTTACACTGAGTACATCTTCCACATTGAGACTAAAAAAATATCCGACCTTCTAGGTTGTCTCTGTTTTCATGGTACCAAATAACCTTCGTTGAGGATTCTTGGAAACAGTTCCTTCTGATGAATCCATATAAGACCCTGATCGCTCTCCTCGAGGACATAAACAGGCTGTCTGGGGATGCTAAACCTCCCGTCAGACATCTCCCTTTATCGGTATAAGGAAGCGTTTCTTCTTCTTCCGGCTTTGCCGGGTTCACAAGCGGGATCGGCACTTCGTGATCGGTTCCAACATTTTATTTGATCAAAGGCATGATCTGGATTAAGTCGCGAGGACTCCAAATGACCATCCAGCGTATCAAGC
Source organism: Hermetia illucens (assembly GCF_905115235.1). Lineage (NCBI taxonomy): Eukaryota > Metazoa > Arthropoda > Insecta > Diptera > Stratiomyidae > Hermetia > Hermetia illucens. The sequence continues at coordinate 174,924,336 of NC_051850.1, forward strand.
CACTGTTGTTTCGACCGGCCTTCTGGTCGCTTACCATCGGAAAAGGGGGCGGTTGACAGATATTATATGAGCTTGCACATGTACAAATCGAGAGATTTCCTTGTAGGGGCATGTATATGCGCAAACCAGTTCGGTCAGGGCCAAACACCCTCTAGTGAATTGTTATTGACTAGCGGACGGATACTGAAATAGAATGGATGGTGGTTGGGATTGTTGGCGGCGATTTTTGGGAGTGATCGAAGTATCGAAAAATCTCAGCAGTGGGAGTCTTGAGTACTGTCCTGCAAATGTTCCAAACTTAGGTGTGGGTGCAGAATTTGTAGGACTGACGAATCTGCTTAGAGGAAATGCGATTCTTAATAGATCTTCTCATGCAGGCTTTTGGTACAAAGTACAATAGAGCAAAGCTTAATAGGATTCAAAGAACCGCGTGTGCAGTTCTACTGGAGCTCTGCAGTCCTGCCCGGCAGATGCTCTCAATGTACTCCTGTGTCCCCTCCCCTTAGACCCCCACATTAAATATGTTGTAGCGGGCATTGCTGCTAGACCACATGAGTCCGTTTTCTGGACAGCGAAGCCCTAGTAGTAACATAGAGGGCATTGCTCATGGACTATGCCGCACCAACAGGTCAAAGATGGTCTTTGGAGTCAGTGCGTTGGATTTCCTCGAATACAAACAGTATATCCGTGTCGTACTGTCTTCCAGGATTCCCCAGTGTATTCTAAGCGGAAGAACTTGCGATACTGGAAGCCTGTCGACGGCTGGAGAATGATCCGAGCCCCAAACGTAACATAACTATTCTGACCGACAGCCAAGCGGCCAACAAGGCCTTGTACTCAACGGCGACATACTCTAGGTACGTCTGACCGGCACGCTCAAAGTCATCCTTCTCTGGGTTCCCGGTCATAGGAGGAACAGGAACACAGATAAGAATGGGTGAACTGGAGGACTTTCCAGGCGGGACCCTGCTCTTGTTAGCCCTTCGGTCGGCACACTCTGTGCCCCACTGGCAACTGTGGCTGGGTCTGAGATCTGAGCCAACTGGACTCTGCTTCCTTGCTCTTATCATAGCAGTCATGGTCTTAGGAGTATGTGGCATCGAAACAGCGAACCAGAGTGCTAAATGGGCTCTTCAAGCGGCCACTGATATCTACTTACCCATCCTCGCATAGAAGAAGACCACTACTGGTAGCTGAGCTGATGCGACATCCGAGGCATGCTTTTGTTCTTTGGTACCGGACCTACTTCCTTTGAAATGATTCTCACAGATATTGGCTCGTCACTTCAGTTAGTTCAGAGAACCCATTGCCATCCTCAATTCAAAATTCAATGATGAAGGCATAATCAACATCTTGAATTTCCTTCTCCTTCTACAGTCACTGCGACTCGCCAAAAGACATAACCAAAAGTGCTAATGAAAGGACCAACATCTTGAAAGGAGTGCAACTCACTAAAGAGTTTGTTTATTGCCACTTTGCGCCAATGAGATCGTATAATTGCAAGGACTAATTATTGCCAATTTTGTTTGCATAATTGGAAGGAAATTGGACACCTTTGATTCCGATGCAATTAAACCTTGAAGGTAATGTTGCCGTCCCGAATGTGCTAACAAGTGATAACTAGGTGATTGCAAAGTTGCTTTGGTAGCCTAATTGTCTGCAAGAGTTGATTGTAATTTTGGGCAAACATTAGGACGAAATGGAGAGAGCAAGTCCTCTGAACTGGGGTTCAAAATTCAACCCCATCGATGAGTTTGTTAATTACAATCCTCCTTGGATGACTGCAGTCGAAGGATGCAACTTGATTCATTGAATGCACAAACTAATGTCCTCGACGAAACAACCCCACTCCCCTGACAGCCAAAGTTAATCGTGACTCGAAAAATTAAAATTGAAAACAAAATGTCCTAATTAAAAATTCCTGGGAAACAAATGTTTGTCTTTTACTGCCGGGACTATCTTCGCAACGCTCGCAAACGCAAAACACTACACACAAACATATACAAAGGAAAATTAGCGAAAAACTAAAAGAGCTGCGGAGGATTGTTCGAATGCCGGAAGGAGCGGCAAGGATAAATGCCTGCCGTAAAACTAGGATGAAATCCCAGTTTTAAATTCGGTACATTTCCTTATGTCTCCCGAGTGCACTTCAGTAGAGTTGTGATCCATTCTTTCATCTGGGCTCAACCCACGCTACCACCGCCCGTATCCTTCCTTGCTGGTATCACCCCCCGGAGAACACGCGCTTCCACCCAACACAATGCAGGAAGCGAATGAACTCCAAAGTAATAAATGCATTGTGCACTTCTTGCATGCAAATTAATTTTTTATAAAGTTTTCATCCCTGATTTTTTGTTATGTTATGCAAAAATCATATCTGAGCATTCTAAGGACAATATTGAGCTAGGGAAGGATCTTGAAATGGCAACTGCTCGTTATTCAGAGCATCTGATGAATATTTAGCTCCGATTTCCAATCAATAATTTGATTGTAGTGGTTGAATGGTTCTATGTTTGCTCTGACTAATTGTGCAAGGATGCGTCCTTGGGGATGTGTGGTAAGGATAATTTAATAAAATCTATCAAATTTCTCATAGAAAGAGATAGTGACTATCTCCAGCTCCGATCAAATGTGCATGCAAATACGATTTCTCAACAGCAATCTGGTTTCCTGACCCTCCCCTGCGAAGGACTCATTCACTTCATACAAACTTGCAGTCATGCCCTCAAAAACATAATTCCTCCGATGACTTATATCATATCCGAAGATTTATTCCAGCATCTTTATTAGCAACTATTGTGTGTACACAAATGGGAGACATAACCGCATCATCTCGTATGAAACTCCCATAAAATACGAAACGAAACGGTCGAATGCAAATTTCGTCCCGCTAGCAAGCAAAAAATAAAAAAAAACACAACAAGGAGCAAGGACTCAGGATGAAAGCATTTATTTTTACTTCTTTTAAAATTTACGACAACTGAAGAAGGACCTTGGGAGATGCACAGGGTGCTCTCAAAATACAAGTCTTTACTATGCGCTCGTATGCTTTACATTTTTCCTTTGTATGGCTTGTCTTCATCCTCTCGTTCCGATGCATTTTTACTCAAAACGGGAATGTCCCTTTCATCATTCATCGTGCCCACCCTGAATAGAGCCCTTGGTCTTTGAAGTTGAACTAAAAGCAGGAGAGATAGTTCATTGTGATAACTTCAAGGATCTCAAAAGAGAACCGAACGTAAAGGAATGTCCTGATAGTAACGAAGAGACTTCAATATCCAGTCTTATGAAGAGTTGGTTGTCTACTGTCCTCCTTCGTTGAGGCGAATTGATCCTGCGATGGAATAATTTGAAATGATTGGAAATGTTGAGGAGCAATACGCACAGAGTCATTGATCGCATTATCCTATATATTTTACAACCCGTTTCACATAGAAAAATAAAGTATTCATTGACGTGGATAGACTGTAGTAAGGAACTCCCCGATAGAGGGTGGGTAAGGAGTTAGTTGGTAAAAAAGATGTTTCATTATGTGCACATATGTACAATATGTCAGGGGAAAACTATTCCCATCCAGGAAAACAAAAAAAATGGAAGCTGCTGATGTAGACGCTCCTGGTTTAACGAACACCGATATGTCAAAATTGGAGCCAAGCGGCCCGGACACCGTGAACCTGGGAAGACTCCAAGCCAGCCTCACAAGAAGGCACTGCGGAAGAAGGTGAAGCACCTTGGGAATGAGAACAAGGACGTGGCTGCACTATCAGGTGCAGTAATGTCGACAGAAATCAGAGCAAGCAAACGGAATCTTCGACTCAAAGTGGACAAACTGATAGCCCACGTGAGATCACCACATTTGGCGCACCAGACTCTTCTGTCAGCGGTAATCCGCACAAGAAACGTAAGGCCAATGCATTTGTGGCGGGCACCGCTTTAATGTGCTATGCACCAGAGCCTATATCCTTGCATACCACAGGGAGCGGGAGAGAGATTTCAACGAAAGCCAGTGCCTCCCATAGACATACGAGTATGAAGGCGGAAGAAAGGAAGAGGACGTATCCGCAAGCTGCAGCCATATTCCTGACCGCTGCCTGTCACCGGTACAATTTGACATCCTTTTTTTTAAAAGAGGTGAGATTTTTACCCACTAAAATCACGCCCGACTCCATAGCTCGTGAGAAACTGTATGAGATTAAAATTGATCTCTCCATGCTTACTATCCAACTACTCCCTGATGGAAGGGATCAACCTGTAAGTCCAACGACCCTTTTCTGACTGGCCCCATCGCTGTTGCCATCTGCTTATGGATCTCTCCCTTTCGGCTTTGTTCACCTGCGATAAAGGAGAGATGGACCTGGTGTTATAAATGTTCATTATTTTGGTTGGCGGGATGTCAATCGGCATCATTCCCAAGACGACGAACACTGCATCGTCTGAGGCGGTCCTGAAGGCAGAACACACCCTTAACGCTGTTCTTCTGTAAACCGTACTCAGTTTATGTGCATTGCCGCATACAGCATGATAGAATACACCACCCTGGCTATGAGCAGCCTGCAAGTATGCCGCGGTTCTCCTACGTTCGGCATCATCCTTGCCAGAGTCATACTCGTGGTGGATGCTTTTTCCCAAGTATGCTCTATGTGCTACTTAAAATTACGTTTTCCGTCTATCATCACCCCCAAGTATTTGATGGCCGACTTGGAAGTGATAAGACGATTCCCGATTCTAATGTAAGCGTAGTTTCTTTTGCGGCGCTTAGTGATAAGGAGCACTCTCCAACCAAGCCTTAACAACACTGATTGCTTCGCTTGAGTACAACTTTGCGACAACAACCAGTGCGTAACCCACCACCGTGGCCTCCTCCGGAACCGGAAGGTTAAGTACATCATTATACATGATGTTCCACAATAGTAGGCCCAGTACAGAGCCTTGTGTGACACCCACGAAGACAACGTACTCCTTGGGTCCATCATCGGTATTATACCAGAGTGTCCGCCGTTGCAAATAGCTATCGATAATAGCGGCGACTTAGGTGGAAACACCAATCGTCGCCAGAGACTTTCGTATAAGGTTCCAATTGGCCGAGTTGAATGCATTCCTCACATCCAGGGTCCCCACCACGCAATATTTGCTGGTACAACCCCTTCCGTGAATTGCGAATTGCATTTTCGGCCAAGCCAGTAGCCATTTTGATGGCATCAATGGTTGATCTGGCTTTATGGAATCCATTCTGCCTATCTGAAAGGTCTCCTTGGCTCTCGACGACTGGGAGTAGTCTATTATAAATAACCCGCTCCAACATTTTTCCCATTATGTCTAGAAGACATATGGGTCTATAGGAGGACGGTTCCCCTGGAAGTTTGTCAGCCTTAGGAAGAAGCACCAGCTTCTGCTGCTTCCATGGTGCAGGAAATATACCCTCGGACATGTACGTTTCGAACAGCTGCGCGAAAATATCCAGTCTACATTTGACGGCAAGTTTCAAGGCCTTACTCGGTATGTCGTCAAGACCCGGGGCTTTGCTGTCGCCTATTCGACTGCGTCACGTTCAGAGGACGCTTGAAGGTGTCAGTACCCCCCTCTTGCTGGGGAAATAACCCCTGGATTATTTTCAACAAGAGCATAAGGGCACGTGATCTGCGGAGATGATCGGCCTCTGAATTGTCCTGTCACGATTTTACAGGCGCTACCCCACGATTTATGTCCGCCACGGATTTATGTCCGCTTCCAAACAGAGCTCCTTAAAACATTCCCTCTTACTCCATTGGATGGCGACCTTGAGGTTCTTGTGAGCTTCCCTATAGGCATGTTCATTTTGCCCTTGATCGATGCTACCTATTGCCCTCTGAGCCGTTCGTCTCGCTCTGCGGCAAATCGAACATAGGCTGGCAAATTCACTAGTCCACCAATAATTGGGCCTTCTAATGGGGAATGAGCATCTCCTAGGCATCGACGCGTCACATGCTTTAGAGGTGCTTTTTGTAACATGGGGGTTTGCTAGGCAGGTCTGGCCACACTTCCGTTAATATTTGCTCATCCATCGCTTTTGCAGACTATCCTGGTGTTCTTTTGGATTTCGGGATTCGGGGTGCGAGCCTCCTGCCTTGTGCCAATTTGCCGTCCTCCGGGAGGAAAAAAATTCTGGAGCCTGGAACAAAGCCAAGATTTTATCAACTTTTTCAACAATCAAGGTTTTTGCGATGGGCTCCTCCGTTTGGAGCGCACTGATGAGGCTGCCTTAAATTGACTCCAGCGGGTAATCCTTGAGTTTGAATTCTGGCGGTCGGCCTAAGTTCACTATTATGAATATCGAACTGCGCAGGGCAGAACATGTCGAATTTTGGATACGTGCCCCTCGAAGGAAGGCAGGAAACGTCATCTACATGTTGGGTGAACAGAACCCGGACATGGACTTCGGACACTGGATAGGAAAGTTCATGAATGCCAGGGAGGACTAATCTACAAACGTGGAGTGTTTCAGTTTAATATTGGAACCGGACCAAGTCTGAAAGTGTTTGGGGACAGTCACCATTTTCTTTTCTTGCTGCACCTCCATATGCGACTTTTCTCAAAGAAATCAAACATAAGGGGATTGAGTCCCAGGCGGTACGGTGTGAGAGAAACATGGCCACACGCCGACCGTGGCATACGCTGCTCGATAAACTTGAAGGTAATCTGCAGCATGTCAAAGCCTCCTTCTATCTGCTAGCAACGAAGCTGACAAAACCGCAGGACTGCCCCTACATTTTTCTGGTGTACGAGCCATAGGTTCGGTCTAATAAAATCTGTGATGTAGGGGCTGGAATCCTCCATCGAGAAGCAAAAATACCCTTTTTCAGACAATCGTTGAAAACACCCAGCAATAAGTCTGACCGATCTTGAAGCACCAGTTTGTATACCTCTGCCAGGCTACCATCGGGTCCCGGCACCTTTTTGTTTTTCATAGGGAGGACTGCCTCTTCCTTTGATAAGGAAAAGTGAGCGGCCCTCGGTGCTTTCCGCGCTGCCGTCATCAAACCATATGAGATACATATGGAATAGTGCCTGTCCAATATGGTCTATCTACTCGGCCTTAAGTCAACGAAGTTTCCGTGGAGCCCCGACTTTTCCGGTTACTATTTTATAACAGAGCCGCCACGGGTCTCCATTCACCACTTCGACCAGATCCTGCCAGCAGCGAGGTTTGTTTCTCTTTATTGTGTTGCAGACTTTTTTTTTTGGCTAATCTGTGCTCTGTCATTGTGGTACATGGGCCCTTCCGGTCGTTCAAACGAAGTTGGTGACACTCCTTCTGGAGCTCGGTAACTTCCGCCGTCTATCAATACATAGAAAGTTTGCCACGGCTCGATAACCTCTAGGGCATGAAAACTCCGCAAGCTGTCATTATCAGGTTCCCAACTGAATTTTCGACAGTATCAGCTGCAGCGCTAGAAGCCCCAGGAGTGCCCTCCAGCGCAGCGCTACCAAATCGGAAAACTTCAGCCAATCTCCCGGGGTTCACCTTCGCAAAGTTTCACGCACAAAAAGAGCTCGGGGTAGCACACACTGAGAGACTGTGTCAACCACTTCGAACGCGATGTATTAATGGTTACTTGCCGAGAAGTCTTCCAGAACTCGACACCCGTCAAGCAATAACACCAGTGATTCCAAGCAAAAGTTATGTTGGGAATGTTTCCCTCGAAACCTGGGCGACGCAACGTTGGGGTGAATCTGATGTCTAAACCTACAAGACCTGTTCTAGCCGCCTTTTCAACACTTCGTTTAAGGAGTCGGAGTGAGGTATACCCCATTCAAGTGCGCCGCTATTGAAATCACCTCCGAGCAAGATTACTCTCTCCCGTCTCCCAGGATTGCGTCCGCCAGAACATTAAAGCTGCGCCGAAAGTCCGACATCGTCTCGTTCGGTGTTAAAAAGGCACTAAAATACGTCTGCAGTTGAATGCCGTCCCGAACCCAAATATCAGCGGTAACCGATAAGTCGAGGTTCCATGAAACTGGGTCCTTGTTCTGGTATTACTCGCTGATTAGCACTAGATAAGCTTTTACCTCCGCAGCGAACTGCACTAGTAACGCGCATTCCGGTGTATGTTAACTTATAGAATGTAGATCAAGCTAGCCGCAGTGGGGCAAAGAAGATCTCAAATTTCAAGAGAGCAGATAGGCTCTTGACAAGAAACCAGAGCCTTCCCTCCCAGCAGACCCTTGACCGCCCTTCAAAACATAGCTGTATTCAGGCCTAACTCACGAGGACACTGGAAAATGAACCATATGGGCTTCTATCTTCGGATTTCATTGAAAGCTGCTGCAAATGTTTTGCCTTGAGTCAATTTAATAAGCAGAACCGAAAGTCTAGTCCTTCTTCGTTTTATTTTAGCGTCTTAGCTTTGGACAGACGGTTCTCTGACGGCGTAGCGTGTTGCTTCCTTTTGTCATTCTTTGCTTTCTGTTGTGGGCCCATAAAACTACTTACATAAAATCTCCTTTCGCAAGGACAGTCGATAGCGCTCCCACTCAACTCGTGTCCGAATTCACCTGCTCAAGTCTAGAAATTTTCTCTGGGCCTTTTTCCAGAACAGGAACAGTGCAGGGTGCTGGATTTGCTGTCCCCGCACCGTCGACCGTATCACTTTGCAGGGCTTCTTCCTTATTTGGGCGTCCTGGTGTTTAATCGAGTGTTTCAGCCCTTACTGCCTCTTTCGCTGGACGCTACACTGGGCGGCGCATTTTCATGAGGCACCCAAACGCAATCAACTCTTCCTCCTTTTCAGCTGTTTCGTCGGTTTCCTGAATTTTATTAGACATGCAAATCTTACCAGAACAACGTTTGCAAGGGAGCGAACCGTAAAACTCAGGAGCCCCCGTTCCTGACCTCTCGGAAGCCAGTTCCTTGAGGTCTGACAATGACACATCAGCTCTCTCTCGGGAAGACGCGAGCTACTAATACCAACAAGTTCAATGCACACTATCTGACCAGGGTCTCGAAGGGACTGGCTCCCGCTTCACGCCACAAATACCGCCTTGACAGAGCTAGGCTCATATTACTCTATCGACACCGGCAGAAAGTTTTCGACGGCTCCTAGGACTTCCAATGTGTCTCGGCGTGTACCGGACCAAGGACACAAGTATACTGCCAGCTAGAGGACATCATTCGCCATACTCACGACCGCTAAAAATTTCAGATGATTCCTTAAGGAAATTAGAACATGACATCCTCCAAGCCCTCATTCAGGTCAAATGGGGGAATCATCCTACATGCATCGGTGCAGATGCTTTCTATAAGCACTATGCCCTGACAGGAATTCGGTTAGATGGTAATTGTATGGTCGTTGAATGTAGTCCTGAATACGGGAATCAGAGTGCAGGTTGGCTAGCAACTCCTCTGCGAGTTTTCCCAGGGTTACGCGACTCCCGCTTTGCCAGTTTTCTGTATTTTATATCCTTTAAGATGCAATCTCCTTTTCACGTACAGACAGCATGCCTCACTTACCAGTACGTCCGCAATATCACAAGACGCGTCACCTGTGATTCTCCTGAAAGCGCTGCACAATCCTTACCGTCACTAAGCACCAAACTATGTTTACCCTCCTCCGATATCCCCACACTCAGGCGCTTCCTTCCAAAACGGTAAAGCGAACCACTCCAGCCACAAGGAATCTGCGGCTGTATCTTGGACCTCCAATTTTGGACATCATCCGTATTAGCCGCTTTCTCACAAGCACAATTCGGATGTCTCTTGAAATTGATTTTTAAGTCAAGTATCGCCGCCAGTTAATTGGTAACTGATTTTGAAATGAGGATGTGGACACCAACATGAATACTAATCGTATTTGCTACGGTTGGTTATGAGGACCGCCGCCCTCTTTTGTTCCGCAAGGTCTTGCTGAACCACCCCCACCTTTATGACACTGATGATTTCATTAGCGTATACTTCAACATCTTCATGTTGCTTCGTAACGACAACCAATTGATTATGGTGACCCCTTTGGTATGAAAAGGACAATAACCTCATTGTACACCACATTCCAGAGGAAAGAACCCAATACTGAGCCCTGCGGTTCTCCTGCCATCACGATATGCTGCTTAAATCCCTCATCCACTATGTACCAAAATGTCCTCCCTTTGAAGAAACGGTGAAGTAACTTGAAATACCCTTTTAAGCCAATGAGAATTTTATCTATTTCCAACTGGCTGAATGGATCGAACATTTTTTTATGTCTAATGTTACCAAAGCACAGCTTTTATTGGAGGAACCACTTCAAAGCCATGTCCACAATTTCGATTATTGTACAAGCTTAACAAAAACCAAACTGTCGCTCCGCCTATTATAGGTGATCCTTTCTAGCATCTTTCCTACCATGTCTACAAGGCAAATCGCCCTCTGAATTGCAGCTTAAGAGAGTACACCTCTTGCTCTTGCGGAGATTGTGGCAATTCTCTTTTATAATCTTGACATCTAAGTGGTAACAGACACGAATCCAGTGTTGGATTGTTACTGGCGACTACTGAAAAATGCGCTCTCTCAGCCTGGGAGCCTATTTTTGATAGGATTTTGCCTGCAACATTCTGATCCAGGTTAGGAAGTATCACAATCGTACAGCACCAACGGAGCAATTACACGTAGTTCAGGGGACCCTTCTCACAGGTGACGTTGTGATCGTGATGGGAGATCTGAATGCTTAACTGAGCTCTGACAACACTTTCGTCAGTCATCTGATGGGCATGATGATGAACAACTGAAGAGGTGGAAAGAACATTTCATCATAGTTCTTAGCTGTATCACATCCGGTGAGGTTCCGACTCTAATTAAGGAAACAGCTAGTCACCGTAACATCCGAATACAAACTTTTCCTCGATCAGATCCCCTGCTTCCACCCGGACAAAAATAATGAGAAACCGAAACCTTTCCCAGAGAGTGACAGAAGTAAATGGTGGTTAAGATTCCAATCAAAGGCGCTCGTTTTAAGTCTAACAATTGGAGGGGTATCTGCATGTTGCCCGTCGTCATAAAGATAACTAAAATAGTTCTGGAACGCATCAAAGAATATCTCGAAAGCTTGATGGACAGAGAACAGGCTGGTTTCCGCTTCGAATCACATGGTACAATGAGATAAAATCTACCCAATTAATCTAACGTCCAAAGCGCAGTCTGCCAACCTTGCATTTTATTACCGATATCGTTTCTCCTTTTTATCGGTGGCGTTCTCGATAGTGCCTTGGAGAAGATCGTGAAGTGTTTCAACGGAAAATGTCATCTTTCCTCAAACAACCCCACCACTCGTATGACAGCTGCTTGCTCTCCTCTCTCTCCGGATCATGCACTTTGGCGAAATGGCTCTATAATTGCGAAGTGAGACAAGTAAAGTTGGAATGAAAACCACCAAAACCAAGGTTCTCTTTATGACGGGTTATTGTACTCTCTATATCTGCATCAGCGGACAGAGCACTGAAGGCGTCGATCAGTTTCTATATCTAGGAAACGTGGTTCCTACCGATGGTAGCACCAAGTTGGAAGTCACTCGACATGTTAACCACGCTAGATCCGCTTTTACTGCCTTGTTCAAAATCTGGAAATGAGGTTTTTTCTACGCCAAGACCAAGTTGAGACTGTTCTATGCTAATATTCTTTCTGTGTTGCTATATGGGAGTAGCGCATGGAAAGTGACAAAAGCTCCAAGTGTGCGTGAAGGCTTGTCTGCAACGTATCATAAGAGTTCGCTGACCTAATGTTATTTCCAATAAAGAACTTGGTCGACGAACAGGTTAGCTACCCATGGGCGATATGATCGATTAAGAAGGGGAAAAATTAAATTGCTGGCTAATGATGCAAATCAAGCTTTGGTGAGAATATTCTGGACCAACAGCGTGATTAAAATTTGAGGGTTCGAGAGGAAGTTATAATACCTTATGTTTACACAGGATGCGCATATTGTTCCTTGGAGGACCTGTTCCTTCCATTAAATGCAGCGAAGGGGAGTTTTGACAAAACTTGGATATTGCAAGTGTGTAACCACCAATCCACGCACGGTATCCAAACATGCCACAACGACCTCCAGTTTTTCAACTGGACGCCGGTTCATCAGTTTAACGATGTTGGCATAAGCTGTTGGAGCTTGGAGTGCTTTCCGAATCCAACAAATTGCCAAAGAAATTGAATGGACAATTGCACCGGTTTAAGAAGAGTCTATATAGTGAACGTATACCTCGAGGTTGAGCACTGGTCCAAGCATATTTCGCAAGCGCTCAACGGTGAAGTTGGAATCGAGCTGGTTGTGGTGTTAAACAAGTGAACAAGTATACCTCATACAAGAACCGTGGGTTGTTGGTGGGGCAGTCAGGGGCCTAAACTTCCAACATGTTGACCTATTGTATGCCAATGGAAGCGATCGACCCCGCACCTGCATGGTAGTCTCCAAAGACTTCCAAGCAAACCTGGTTAACGACCTATGTGATGGCGACACCACATCGGCTAAGCTAACCATAAAAAGTCAACAGGGAGATAAAGAGATACTATGGTGCTCTGCATATTTCCCCTACGACGCAGAAGACGTTCCCAGTGGAACATTCATCAGAGCTATCCAATATGCCAAAAGTAGAGGCATGGGGGTAATAGCAGGATGCGATGTCAACGCTCACCACATATGCTGGGGAAGTTCGAACATCAATGCAAGAGGATCGAGACTACTGGAGTATCTAGTAGGTGCCGATTTGCAGATCCTAAATGTGGGCAATGAACCCACTTTCTTCAACGTGATCAGGCGAGAGGTCATCGACATCACGGTGGCATCTCCTGACATTGCGGCTCTGATCGGAGAGTGGCGAGTATCAAACGATATCACACTCTCGGATCACAGACGCATTGATTTCGTTATGGGCATGGATCCACCTCCACCCACTCCATTTCGGAATCCGAGAAAGACAGATTGGGTAATGTATCAAACAGAATTGAGCGCCCGAGTCACGATCCCTGGGAAGCGCATCAAATCCATTGCTGGAATTAAGAAGACAACCCAGATGATCACAACTAACATGAGAGGAGCTTTCGAAGAAAGCTGTCCACTCAAGATGCCAAAGAAGGGTAAAACACCATGGTGGAACTCGGATTTGGCAGAGGAGAACGACAAGGATGCTCCTTAATCGTGCTCTGAAGGGTGAATCAAGCACTAGCTGGAATCGCTATAAAGAGGCACAGAAGGTTCTAAAGAAGAGCATAAGATCGGCTAAACGATCATCTTGGAGACGCTTTTGCGAAGAGACTAACTATCTTGAGACAACCTCAAAGCTAAAGCGAATTCTGGTCAAAGAACGTAGCCAGAAACTGGGTTATTTACGTTTACAGAATGGGAAGTACACAGAAGGCGATGATGAAACGGCAAATCATTTGCTTGAAGTACACTTCCCAGGCAGCATCCAAAATCTAATCTCGGAGCCAACAGGTGCATACAGCCCTCAACCGAGAGACTGGAATCTGGCATGCAAAGTAGTATCACTGGAGCGAGTGAAATGGTCATTTAACTCCATAGATACAAGTCTGCAGGTCCGGATGGCATCATCCCTGCGCTAGTAATAGAAGGAATGGATGCCCTGGGTCTACACATTCGGAGTATATATCGTACATGCCTAGCACGTGCTTATATTCCAATTAAATGGCGGGATGTGAAGGTGTTGTTCATTCCCAAACCAGGAAAACCCACCTACACAGACGCAAAAAGCTTTCGACCGATCAGCCTAACGTCCTTTCTGCTAAAAGGACTAGAAAGATTAGTAGATCGATTTATAAGGGATACACACATTCCCAAGTGGCCACTTCACCATAGGCAACACGCCTACCAGAAAGGCAAATCCACGGCAAAAATTGAAAAGGCGATGTCCGAAAAAGAATACGCCTTAGGCGCATTCATGGGCATCGAAGGTGCCTTCAATTATGCCTCATTCGCGGCAATTTGTGATGCGGCAAGACGGGCGGGAATCGAACCGCTGCTAATCAGTTGGATCCTTCATATGCTAGAGTGGAGGAAAATCCACATATCGGTCGGCTAGAAGTCTATTGGACTAGGATGTCTCAGGGGCTGCACACAGGGAGGCGTTCTCTCTCCACTGTTATGGCCCTTGGTGATGGATACCCTGCTGTGGCTCCTGGAGGACAAAAAAGTCTTCGCGCAAGCATTTGCGGACGACCTAGCCGTAATAATTACCGGCAAGTTTGCGGACATAGTATGTGACCGCTTGAATGCAACTCTGCATGTTATCCACAGCTGGTGCCTCCGCAATGGACTCACGGCGAACGCTAGGAAGACTGGACTAGTTATGTTCACTAGGAACGTCAGGTGGGACAGCTATACGCTACCCACCTTAGCAGGGGCGGAAATCCAGCTGGCACAAACAGTCAAATACTTAGTAGTACATTTCGACTCCAAGTTAACGTGGAAGCATCATATCCAGGAACAATATCAGAAATCCTGCAGATTGCTCTGGTGCTGTAGGAATGCGATAGGTAAGACCTGGGGACTTTCACCTAAATGGATATGCTGTATACATCCATAATAAAACCCATTTTGATGTATGCATGCATCGTCTGGTGGCCAAGACTGAACTTTGCTAACAGCAGGAAGCTGCTAACGCAGATTCAGAGACTTGGTTGCCTAAGTATTACTGGAGCAATGAGTACTACGCCGACGGCGGCACTTGAAGCTATCCTAAATTTACCCCCCATTCACTTGTAGGTGCAACGGAAAACGGCCAATGACGCATATAGGCTCGATACCATTGGGGCGTGGAAAGGCGGCCAATCAAACGGGCATGCGTCTATCTGGAAATTCCTTGAAAAACATCCGGTAGCCCTGATGCCGACCGATCATATGGTTTCCAGATTCGTCTTTGAAATGACATACACTGTCGTAATCACCGAAAGAGAAGAATGGTCGACAAGTGGCCATGAGTCTTTTCAGATTACAGACTTAATAATCTCCACTGACGGGTCAGTCACGGCGGATGGATCGGGTGCAGGAGAATCCGATTATAAAACTGGCCCGACCCCTCGGAAAAATGACGACCATATTCCAGGCGGAGATATATGCCATTTCATTGGCAGCAGAAGAATGTCTGCGACAAAAATGGAGGGGTCGTACCATTCCAATCTGTTCCGACAGTCGGGCGGCATTATCAGCACTAAATGGCAACAACATATCAAGCCAGTTGGTGTGGAGTTGTGATCAGCTGCTGCTGAAACTTGGCCGACTGAACGAAACATTTCTGATGTGGGTGGCGGGGCACTCTAACATCGCCGGTAATAAGGAGGCTGACAGACTGGCTCGCCGAGGGTCTGGATCCACAATGGTGGGGCCAGAACCAGCTCTTGGAATCCGACCATCTACTGTCAAGTCTACTCTGAAGGGTGAAATTGCAAGGATTCACGCAACAGAATGGAAAAATTTGGACTCTTGCCGGCAAGCGAAAATCCTTGTGAAGGAGCCTAGGGCCACTAGAGTGGCATTTATGTTGTCTCTTAAGAAATCGGACATGAAAACCCTAGTAGGGCTTTTGACGGGACACTGCCCCTTAAAGTACCATATGGAAAAGATTGGGGTAGTGGTTTCGGCTGTATGCAGCCAATGTGAAGAGGAAGAGAAGACAGCCCTGCACTTTTTATGCAGCTGCCCGGCATCCTCAGATCTCAGACGAAGACACCTTGGCAAGCTTTTCTTCAGTGAAGAATCTGCACACTCTCTGCCTCTGGAGAATGTTCTCAGATTCGCTAAAGCCTGCGAACACCGTAGCCGGGAAGCCATTGAATAGGTAACTTACGGGGATAGTACAATGGACCTAATAATGGCCTGAGTGCTCGGAGCTGCGGCTCCCCCCAGTTAACTAAACTAACTAACTAAACAAGTGAACCTGCTAGGGTTGCAACCGGTGAGGATCTCATAGGAACACACTCTTCGAAAAATCTGCCATCTGGCTTCCCAGAAAAACACCGTCTGTTTGCAGGGGAAGTTTTTCGGTAAGACTTAGGTATTCTCAAGGCACGTGCAGTAGACAAAAGGAACGTGTCCCAAGATGACTAACGAGTGAATCGCCCCAAGGGCGCTTGGTGCTGAACGGTAGATGAGGAGTGCGGTCGTACCGGGAAGTACTGAGAGGAGTTGAACCGCATTTTGGCTACCGCCATACCCTACCTGACTCTATTGTTAACTAGGTACATTAGGACAAATCCATGTGACGTATAAGTGGACCTCAATAGTTTTCAAGAGAGACTGCAAAACAACGCTGGTCCTTGTCAAATATTTTTCATATAAATTTCGGGAAAAATTGAAGGAAGAATCTGAATAGGAACCTGTCCAATTACCAAATCGTTTAAACTGGAAAAACTAAAATTAAAACCAAGAAACACTTTAGTAATGACGACTAACCGAACATTTATTGTCCGGAATAAAGTTCCATAGTACTAAATGTGCCTGAACTTCAGAACCTCCATATATATCCTTCTGAAAAAAATTCAAATGAAATGAAGATGTCACTTCACGTCACTCTCTGCTCTGCACATAAAATATCCTTCCCTCCTATACACGTCCTTGCATTCTTACTTTCTCACATCAAGACATGAGGACACTACTTCAAAAAAAATGTAGTTTGATGTCCCTTCATCCTTTCTGTCGAATAAATCTGAAGCAGCGAAATCTTGAGTCTGAACTGTACACTGAATGCCGGCAAAGAGTTGTTCTGCTGACTATGGTATAAAGCGTCCAGTAGGGTATTGGTCCATCCTCCTTACCTTGGCTGGATGCTGGATGTTTCATTCATGCTGACAGGTTACGGGACATTATGCCATTGAAATGCAGAGATCTGTTGTTATGCACTTCGGACGATTGAACTTTTAGTCAATAAGGATAAAGGAGGAATGCTTAAGCAATAAAGTTGAACCGTTTTCAAAAGAAAAGTCGCCAGATTTCAGACGGATTCGAGCGTTATGGAGGACTTGAGTAGGATGCAAGCTCTTTAAAGTGATGTCCTTTCAATCGACAACTCACGATTTGAACCAAATGGATTGGAGGAATTGTTAAGTCGGGGGTTGTATAGACAAGGAATTTTCAACTTTTGCTGTGATATCGGTTCAAAGTGTTATAGATAAATCTCATATTTCCATGCCGCATTCTGATTCAAACTCTCATTGCTTTGCCTGAATTCTGCCAGTTACCAAAAAATCAACCCTTAAAGTTATACTACGAAACAAAGTAAGCTTTTTATTCGTACTTCCTGTTAAGGCGAATCTCTGATGTTTTCCTGAAAGGGAGGATGCACAATTCGGAATCCATTTTGCTCTTAAGGATGCATTGTAACTTGGAAGGTTGAATATATCCTTGCAAAGCATTAGCTCCCCAACAAACTTGAAATAATAAGAACCACCCAGAACTTGGAGTCTTTATAGCTGCATCGTAAACTCCAAAGGCCTCATCTCATCCTAGCTTAGCAGGATATATCGCGAGATATCTGCAAAATAAAGTGCTCACAAAAATGTTCATAACGGATATAATAAATAGCGTAATCCACCCCGCAGTGGACCAACTCAGACAACGGAAATAAACCCACTTATAGCTTCGTGTATTCACCCTCTACGTGTCCACCTTATTTCTAGTATTTGGTGCTGGTGCTGCTGCCATAGTCCGTCCGGTAAGAAATGAAATGAAGGCAAAATATCACATACTAAAATACTCGGAGAGTGCAGCCATTATCAGTACCGTATAGCCCCTGGGCCTAGATAAAACCTACAATTTACTTCTCTGGCTCGCTTTCGCGCCTAAATGAACGAAAATATCGTTAAATACTGGCCATCGCGCCATAGTCAAAATTGCTTTGTTCCTGTTAATATTGTCAGCCCAGTTCGGGACATTGTATAATGTCCCATAAATTACTTTCCTTCGAACCGGACAAGCTTCCTACTCCTCCCACTCATCCTGGGTACCATAGGCTCGACATCGTCTTTAATGGCAGACGAGCAGATAGCATAGACCAATACCAACACCAAAAACAACAGAAAGGATGCTAAATTAATACGCGAGACAAAATTGCCCGAACTCCTCCACTAGCTGGCATCCAACACTGAATGCGAGGAGGACGTGCGGAACGAGAACAATGTAATTTAATGGATGCCAACATTTTCCACACATAATTTATTAATTAATTAATAATTAATAAACGGAAATAAACTGAATTATCCGTGTTCATTACGAGATCGTAATTAACATCTGAGGGTGCGGACGCGGTCATTAAATCTTCTGGGAGGTTACTTTTAATGTCATATAAAATATTTGAACATCTGCTAGGGCTATTAGTCCTGTTGGCTTGGCAATACTGAAAATATGTACAGAACTTTGGCATGCTAAAATCATGTAAGACACAAGTAAAGTACATATGCTCTTTCCTGGAGGATGTTCATGCATTTAATAGCCTTAAATGGTGCTCCTGTGCGAGATTTCATCATAAAATTACAAAGATTCCAAGGGGAACCTCCGCGAAAAAAATAAACGAACAAGGGTAGTTCCGTGGGGCGGAGTTATTTTCGTAGTAAACTGATGACTTCATTGTATTTCTTCGAAGGGTAGGTAGGTATCAGTGGCCGCTCCGAGGAGCCCAGTTAGCGCTGTGGTACGCCGTTTTGATGCTGCAAACTCCTAATACCGTGACTGCTGTTATGAGAGCAGGGAGGCAGGACCTAGCCAGCTCGGATTTTCAGAGCATCCACGAAAAAGCAGCTCTCCCACCCTGCAGCTAGAAATCTCCTTGAGGTCTCCAAAGAATGGTTTACCCAGTGTCCGTAGCCTCACTCTCGCTAGAGCTGGACAATCGCAGAGAAAGCGCATGAAAGTTTCCCTTCCTTCTCCGCAGCTTCGGCAATGCCAGTTGTAGGGTATGCCTAGCCTGGTGGCATGGTCCACTATGAGCCAGTGCCCCGTGCAGACCGCCGTAATCTTGAATGCATTTGCACACGTCTGGCACAGGAGCTCTCGTGGTTGGACTATATTATAAGCGGGCCAAATCCTCCTTTACTTGGCACAGCTCGTAAGTCTTCGCAATCCAAGGCCCGCCCCTGACAGTCGCCAGCGAAACACCGACTGTATTCACCGAAAGGCTGCCAAGAGCAGAGCCTCGCCTGGTCAATCCGTCAGCCCGCTCATTCCCCTCTATGTTCCTATGCACGGAAACCCAGAGGACAGTGATCTTGACCGTGCCGCCCAGATGGTTCAGCGCATCTCTGCACTGCCCCACCAGCCTGGAGGATGTCATGACTGAATACAAGGCCTTCATGGCTGCTTAGCTGTCGGTCAGAATGGCTATGTTACACTTGGGGCTCGAATCTCTCTCCATCCATCGACAGACTTCCAATATCGCCAGTACTTCCGCCTGGGATACACTGGCGAAACCTGGCAAACCATACGACTTGTATACACTGTGTGTATTCGAGAAAACCTCCTTTCCGACTCCACAGGCTATCTTTGATCCATCAGTAAAGAATACTGAGTCATTATCCTGCAACACGCCGCCGATCTTCCACTTTGCCCTGGTTGGAAGGTGGGGAATGCCCAGATTTCCCAAGGTACTTCGTCTAGGATGTTACTGTAGCCGTAGGACTTCGCTGCATAGTATCCGGACTCACGTAGTCTGACAGCACTGCACGTTACAACATATTTAATGTGGAGGTCTAGGGGAAGTAGATACAGGAGTACATTGAGAGCATCTACCGGGCAGGACTGCAGAGCCCCAGTAGCACCTGCATACGCGGTTCTTTGAATCCTATTAAGCTTCGTCCCATTGTATTTTTTGCTCAAAGCCTGCCACCATACAATTTTTTTTTTGGGGTAGGGTAGGTGAATGCATTTACGCACACAGTGTTGGACTCCCGATTCGGTACGTCGTCGGACTACCAACTAAACACCTCCCCATCGTCAGAGTGCTAGCCTGGAACCGTTTGTCACATTACTTCGGGCCAGCCCCCGAACTCTCCCGCCTTGCGGAGCCTTCAAATCAGGGAATTCCTTTCACCAACGGGAGGGGAGAGGAGGAAGGGAACTGTCAGTTCAAGGAACCCCCTGCCATCCGGCTCCTCCACCGGTCGAGTTCTATCTTCTTAGCAACGAGAAGGGCCCGAACGTAATGGGCAACACGGTTCCAGCTATCAGCAATCCTCAGCATCTCTTCCACAATGTTGTCTGGAGAGAGATCCTCTGTGTTTAAATAGAGCTGCTGACGAACCCCATCCCATCTTCCACAAGAAAAAAAAGTGTGGTGGGCATCGTCCACAACTCCATTGCAATACACACAATCCGGAGAACGCGCCTTTCCAATCTTGTGCAGGTAAGACTGAAAACTTCCATGCCCACTTAAAAATTGGGTAAGGAAATAGTCAGTCTCACCATGCTTCCGGTTCAGCCACGCACCTAAGTTCCCGATGAGCCGCGCAGTCCATCTGCCTCTAGTTTCATTTTGCCAACAGAGCTGCCACTCGTCTAGAGTGTGTTGCCGTTCTTCGCGAGCAACCACCTTCTTTGGCTCATCTCCCTTGTGCTTGTATATGGCCTGACGCTCCCTAGCAAGAAGGGCAACGGGGATAACTCCCGCGATCACCATCACGGCCGGTTCAGAGACAGTGCGATACGCAGACGCCACCCGTAAAGCTCCCCATCTCTGTACTTGCGCGAGGCGTCTACGATATACCTCCTTGTTAAGAGCGCCAGCCCATACCTCTGCGCCGTAGAGCTGGACAGGCTGCGTTGAACTCATCAGGAGACGTCGCCTACTAGACGTAGGACCCCCAATGTTTGCAATTAGCCTACTTAACGCCGAAACTCCAGCCGCAGCCTTGTTCGCTGCTGCTTGGATTTGCTCAGAAAAGCTCATCTTTGAGTCAAGAATCAACCCGAGGTACTTTACCGCTGCTTTTGACTCGATTATCGACTCGCCGAACGATATGGGACGCAGGGTCGGCATTCTCTTCTTAGTCAGGATGACTACTTCGGTTTTTTCCAGTGCAAGGTTGAAACCATGAGTAGTCATCCATCCGCTTACCCGTCGCATCAATATGCCGAGTCTGCTTTGCGCCTGTTCGACAGTGGGTCAAGCAACAAGTGCTGCGACATCATCTGCGTAGCTGACCAGGCGCGACTCTTCTGGCATGGCGAGTTTAGGCAGACTGTCATAGGTAGCGTTCCAGAGGTCCGGCCCTAGGATGGATCCCTGTGCTACCCCCGACTTGACCTCCATCCACCTTTAACCCTCCAGTGTTTCATAGAGCAGGGAGCGGTTCCTCAGATAGTCCCTCAAAATCCGTAAGAGATAGTTCGGCACGTTGAAGGTATTGTCTAGTGTGCCTAGAATGTCTTTCCATCTTACGGAATTAAAGGCGTTTCTGACATCAAGCGTTAGGAGGAGCACCACCCGTCGAGTTCGGCGGCTATGTGCCTCTGCTCGTCGAACGGCGTCCACGACCTGCATGACAGCATCAATTGTCGATCTCCCTGCTCTAAAACCAAACTGCCGGGGAGATAAATCTCCGGCAGCGCATATCGCTTCAGCGAGTCTACTTCTAATGAACTTTTCGAGCACTTTCCCAGCAGTATCAAGCATACATAGTGGGCGGTATGAAGACGGCAGTTCGGGATCGCCTTTCCCTTTAGGGATCAGCGCAAGCCTCGCAACTTTCCAACGAGGAGGGAAAATGCCCTCTTTCAGGCAAGCGTTGAATGCGCTGAGCAGTAGGTCTGGCCGGTGTTGGAATACCAGTTTGTACACCTCTGCTGGAATACCATCGGGTCCTGGCGCCTTCTTGTTTTTCATAGAGAGGACTGCCTGTTCCAACTCTTTTACAGAGAAAAGTGGACAGTCCTCTGCGCTCTCCGCGCCGACGTCACCATCCCATACGGGGTGTGCAGGGAAAAGTGCCCTCACAATGCGGTCCATCTGCTCGGCCTTAAGTGAACAGGGTTTCCGCTGAGCCCCGATTTTTCGGGTTACAAGTTTGTAACCGAGTCCCCACGGATCCCCATTCACCTCGTCGAGAGTTCCCAGAGTTTCGACAAACTTCCCGGTGTTCACTTTCGCGACGTTCCATACACAGGAAGATCGCTGGGGTGGCGCACACCGAGAGTTTGTGTCCACCACTTCGAAAGCAATGTATTGGTAGTCACTTGCCGAAAAGTCTTCCAGAACTCGCCACCCGTCCACCAGCGACACCAGTGATTCCGATGCGAAGGTTACGTCTGGAATGCTTCCTTCGCAGCCCGGGCGCCGGAACGTTGGGGTGGATCCAGTGTTTAGAACTAGCAGTCCTGTTCTCGCCGCCATTTCCAGAATTCGTTTCCCTCTGGAATCTGTGTGAGGCATGCCCCATTCAAGTGCCCTAGCATTGAAGTCACCCCCGACCAGGATCCACCCATCCGTGCTTAAGATAGCGTCCTCCAAAGCCTCAAGCCTCCGACGAAAGTCCGGCATCGTCTCATTCGGCGTAAGATAGACACTAAAAAACGTTATCCCTGAACACCGAATCCAGACAAAGCCGTCCCCTCGGCCTTGGGCAAGAACCCCCAGGAGGGTGCCGTCCCGAACCCAGATGGCAGCGGTACCTGATATGTCTGGGTGCCATGAAACTGGGCCCTTGTTTCGGTACTGCTCACTGATGAGTACTAAATCAGCTTTGGTCTCCGCAGCGAACCGCGCTAGCAACTCGTGAGCGGTTGCACTCCGGTGCATATTGATTTGTACGATGCGAATCATGTTGACTGTATCCTAGCTCTTTCCAGTTCTGCTCTGAAAACTGGACACCGCCCCGATCCCGCAGTGTGCGCAATGCTTTCATCAGTCGCACCACGGTCCCTGCATAGGATAGAGCTTTCCTTTTCATTGCAGCTGTTCGCTTTATGGCCTGCCTGACCGCATTTACGGCATGTTGCCCTTCTGTCAGGTCCCCGACAGTTTGCAGATGTGTGCTCATAATCCAAACATCTGTAACATTTGGTTGGGGCGGCCCGAATTCGTATCCTACACACTACCCAACCAATTCTTATTTTCCTGCTGTTTAGAAGCTTCCTCGCGTATTGCTCGGCAACTTCCACCACAGCGAGTTTTTGGCCTCGGGAGTTTGCGGAAGTGATACCAACCCGGACATTGGTTACCTCCGGGCATTCGCGTTTGATGGCCTCTTCTACCTCGTTCTTTTCCGTGAGACAGTCAAGGTATCGGATTTCTAAAGCACACATGGGTTCCAGGCTAGAAACCAAAGCTTTTTCTCCTAGAAGCCCCTTGACTGCTTCACAGAACATGACTTTAATTATAGTCTTCGGGCCTAGTTCCACTAAACTCCACCACCTTTCGTTTTAGGTATGGAAGACACCTCCGCTCCGTTGTCTTCGGGTTTGATTTTGTAACGGATTTCGCTGAGGACTTCCGCAAAAGTCTTGCCTTCCGTCGGCTTAATAAGCAAAGCTGGCGGTCTAGTCCTCCTTCGTCTCCCCACCTTTTCTTTTGGCGCTCCGTCCTTCGTGTCCGCCTTAGTTTTAGGCAGAGGTTCTTCTGATGGCGCAACGTGTTGTTGTCTTTTGATCCTCTTCGCCTTCTTCTTTTCAGCCCTGGAGAGTACCTGAGTGAAGTCTCCTTCAGATGTCCCTTCCTCCTTTCGTTTTTTACCAAGTTCGCTCTGCAATGGGCCGTCAGCGATCCGTTTGGTACTCGTGGTGTTCTCCTCGGGAAGCGCGGTTGTTTCTGCTTCCTGCGGATTTTGTCTTACTTTCCATGTTCGCCTATAGTATGAAATCCTGTCCAGGAGCTCTTCCAGTTCCGCTAGCCCGTTTTTCACCCCCTTACCGACGTTTTTCTGAAGGAACGTCGAAGATCGCATGTGTTTCACAACTGCCGTGCATTTTTTAATAAGTGTTTCCTCTTCCGCTTGCGCCAGAGTAATCGACAGTCCTCCCACTCGGCTTATATTCGAAACCATTTTATTAGTTTCGGCAGTTTCCACTGTGCCTCTTTCCCCAATTACAGCACTGTGCGGTATGGTCTGGGTTCCTATCTGTGTTGCAGGTACCGCATCATTTTCCGAGTCTTTCTCTCCATCTGCGCGTCCCGATGTCTCGTCGGGTATTTCAGCCCTTGTTGCGTCCTTCGCTGGGCGCTGGGGTGAACGGCGCATTTTCGTGCTGCGAATAAACGCAGCTAGCTCACTCTCCATTTCCACTATCTCCTCATTTCGTTCGTTTTTATTCTCCATTTGAGTTGTTTACCAACGCATCGTGTGCAAGGGAGCGGGCCGCAATAGTCAGGAACGGGTATACCCTCGGGGACACAGCCCCTACCCAAGTTCCCTGAGGCCTGACCTACGCTTAGCTGATCCCGGAATTCACGGACGGATCAGCGCTCGCTCGGGGCAACGCGGTCTACTAACACCGGTTCAATGCACACTACCCGACCAGGGTCCCGAAGAGGCTAGCTCCTGAAACACGCCACAACTACCACCTTGGCAGAGCTAGGCTCACATCACCCCATCGACGTCGACAGGGAGTTGTCGACGGCTCCGGGGACTCCCAGTGTGTCCCGGCGTGTATCGGTCATTAGCAGTTCGCTCTTCACCGAGAAACTTTCTCGAGGCTACTACCTAGGACGCAAGTATTATGCCAGCTAGGGGGTCAGAACTTCTTGCTCGTGCACCTCGGGGACGCCACTCCTCGTAACGTAAACGACCCATGAAGGATCGTTGACGATCCCTGAGGGACCACCATACAATAGAGCCGCACGTTAGGATTGGACGCACTATATCGGTATACATTCAGAGAACCATCCTCGGGCGGAGACCCCATTTCTTTGCAAAGGTTCTCTTGCAGGCATAGAAGGCTATACAGGTCTTAACCCCCAGTTCTATGTTCAATCTCGAATTTAGCTTTGGATCCAGGATTACACTCACTTTACATTAGAGGAAAGAACCAATGTTTGTTCATTCAGCCGTGGTAGGTGGAATTCAGGTATCCCTGTCTTGGTGGTGAATAGCATCAGTTCCGCTTTGGTTGGGTTTATGCTGGGTCCGCATCTTGCGGCCCACAGGCACACCTTTTGCAACGCTCCTTCCATGATGTCGCTCATAATAGACGGAAACATCCCTGATACAAATATCATTAAGTCGTCTGCATACGTCACCACCTTCACCCGACTGCTGTCCAATGTTCGTAAAATTTCGTCAATTACTATTAACCAGAACACCGGAAAGATGGGGTGGCACCTTGGGCGCTTCTTTTCACAGCTCTCGTCAAGTGGTTGCCTCGTAGATCCCACTGGATTATCCTGGTACTTAACATGGCTATAATCCAATGCGTAAGATACCCCTCCAATCCAATACTGTTCAAGGCTTCCTTGATGGCGTTGGTACTAACGTTGTTGAAAGCCCCCTCTATATTCAAGAAGACAGCTAGAGTATACTGCTTGTACTGCAGCGACCGCTCAGCCGTGCCACTTACCTCGTGGAGGGCGGTTTCGGTGGATTTTCCTTTGAGGTAGTCATCCTGGGGATTAGAAAAAGGCGTTCTCTCCATAATCGTCCTTAAGTGGATGTCCAGGGCGCGCTCTAGGGTGTGCAACACGAAAGGGGTCAGGCTGATTGGTTGGAAGTCCTTCACGGACTTTTGACCACGCCTGCGCACCGAAGAGTATGTTCTTAATTACTTGACCAAACTTCCTCCAGTCGGTCCTCCACGGGGTCTCTGAAGGGTTTGGAGACCTCCGCGGTGAGATTTAGACTGAAAAGTATCCAAGTGTAATCCGAGAAGGATCTCTCCAGTCCACTCTCCAGTCCTCGACCCTAAGAATCGCATTGTCAGTTATTAAGATGATATCAAGGACCTCCTCGCAACCGCGACAGTTCTCCGAGCTGGGGAAATGGGAGGTTGGTGTACTGCCTCTGT
This sequence comes from Hermetia illucens, assembly GCF_905115235.1. Classification (NCBI taxonomy): domain Eukaryota; kingdom Metazoa; phylum Arthropoda; class Insecta; order Diptera; family Stratiomyidae; genus Hermetia; species Hermetia illucens. The sequence continues at coordinate 174,950,270 of NC_051850.1, forward strand.
TACACCCCGATAGGTTTGAAGTAATAATAAAATCAAAGACTCAGTCACCCCTCTCGTTGATTTTCAAGCTGCCCCAAAGCGTATGCGTTGCATTGGCGTCGCAACCTATCAACAGGTTGGCCTTCTTTGTTGCTATGGTCTTCGTCAGATATTGTATCATAGTTCTTCTGGCGGAGCTGATCGGTCGTGAGCCATGTAAGCCGAGGAAATATACACGTTTTTTACCCCCGTCTCCTCCAGCTTGACCACAACTAGGTCGCTGGTGCTCAGGTCCGGACACAGAAAAGCATGCAGAATATTCCTCGCGAGAATACATGCTCTTTGTCTGTCCTAATCAGTGTCTCCTGTGCTGTGGAATAAATTAAAATATTTGCTTCGGAGCCCTTTGATGGTTCAGTCGCCTCCAGGGCTGCTGTATCAATGCGATGTCGATGTCTTCCTCCAGGAGAAAGACAAGCAGATTAGTCGAGGTGCACTTCGAGTGCTTCAAATTTATCTGCATTACCCTCAGCACGCTCTGCTTCATTCGAAAGAACTGAAAAAAATTGCAGTCCAAGTCCAGTACAAAGAAAAGAAAATGGAGGCATTAAATTCAAACGACGGATAAGGATTAAAAGTCAAGGAAAAAGGCAAAAGATAAATAATAAAAGACAAAAAACCCATAAACAGCTCGAGGAACTGGAGGGGCCAGGTCTGGATCGGATGCAGAACTTCTGGTACAAAAACTTCACCAGTATACATACATGGTCGGTTGGCACACAGCATAAATCAGGGTCATGAGTCGGCCGGAGGAATTTCCATCCTTCCTCACTGCGAGGATTACCTACCTTATCCTTAAAAAGGACACGGTGCAGGACCTCGTAAACACAAGACCGATTACGTGCTTACCAACCCTCTACAAATTCATAACGTCCATTATTAGTGGATGGGTCCATCCGCAACTCAAGTCCAACAACATTTTGTTCGAGGAGCAGAAGAGCTGCCAAGTTGGGTCAAGGGGTTGCAAAGAGCAACTCATTATCGACTCGGTAGTTGTAGGACAAGCAACTAGAGGCCAAAGAAACCTCTTTAGTTGCTATTTCGATTATGCCAAGGCTTTTGACAGCGTTCCGCATACCTGGCTAATCGATGTCCTACATCTATATCACATTGTTACGAAACTAATGAAGTTTTCGGCGACAATCATGAAAGGGTGGCATACTACCTCATCAGTGCGTACATCTGAGGGTGCTAGTAACGCAGAGCCCATCCATTTGCGGAAGGGCATCTTCCAGAGGGATTCTTTGCGGCCCTTTTGGTTGTGTATGGCACTGAACCCCCTTTCATGGCTACTGAATGATGCTAGAGGGCATAGTTTTGCAATAAAGTATGACCTCCGTGCCAAGTGCGATCTGACACACTTGATGTACTTAGATGACGTCAAGTTGTCTGCTGGTACTGAAGACCACCTTAGAAGTCTGTTGCGAATAGTGAAAATGAATATTCGGCTGGAGTTTGAATTAAACAAGTGTCGAATCTAAGCCATCCGTAAAGGTCATCACGAGCCGCATGTCGAATATAGCATTGGTGACCTCAAACAAAGCTATGACCTAGACAGACTTCTACAACCACCTAGGAATTCTGTTAGGAACCTATGCTCGATTTGGTAATCTGAAGGATGCTCTGCTGTTTGAACTCCTGCGATGTCTGAAGCTGGTAATGAAATCTCGGGAAAGAATAAAACAAGCGCATTGAATGTATTCGCTACACCTTCACTGGCTTATGCATTAAGAATATTACCGTGGACGAAGACCGATTTGGAAATCATCTAGCGGCGGATACAGACAACTATGTCCAAATTCCGAATGCATCATCCAAACTCTGCCATGGAGCGGATGAACCTACCTCGTGACATCGGAGGTAGGGGCGTAGTTGACGTGGCGGCACAACATCATCGCCAAGTCGACTCACTGCACACATATTTTTACAGCAAAGAGCAGGCGAAGCCCTTGCATGCGGCTGTCTGTAAGACAGACTGCGGACTGACTCCACTAAAACTTGAAGGATCAATCTTTCAATCCTCTGAGTAGGATGAAGTCGGACCAAGAGCGGATCGATGAATGGAAGTCGAAGGCAATGCATGGGAAACACTTGAATTGTCTTTAGCAGCCATTTGTCGATTTGCGTTTGTCGGCTTTGTGCTGGGAACTCTTTGCTGAGACGGAGGGATTTATGTGTGACATTCAGAATGGCGTGGTCGCCACCTGAGCTTATAAAATGCTCAGCATGAAAGAGCGGATAGAAAACGACCAGTGCAAAATTTGCGGTTCAACGTTAGAGACGTTAACCCATCTCATTTCTGACTGCACTGTTATGGCACCGGTGCAATACACCACCAGGCATAATGCTGGATGTAAGGTAATTCATCAAAACCTTGCATACAAGCATGGGCTGATCGCGGGAGCATGTCCGGTATACCGTGATGAGCCACACGCAGTACTTGGTAGTTCTGTTTGCAAAATGTATTGGGACCGATAAGTTTTAACTGATCGGCACATTCCAAACAACAAGCCTGACGGGCTGTTAGTTGACAAGACGGGTCGGTTTCTTTCTGATGTCGCCATCCCCCATAATAGCAACATTGAACGGAAATACTTGCAGAAGAAGATGAACTATGAGCCACTGCTCGGGGAATCAAAGAAATTTGGCGTCTCGAACGAATGGTTATAGTTCCCATAATATTATCAGCTACAGAATAAATCCCACCCTTGATGTCCGGGGACTCTCACACAGTCTGGTTCAAACTATGCAGAAATACACCATTCTGCCTCCGTGCACGATGTTGCGGGGACTTCTCAATGGATTCTCCCACTAAACTAACACCGACCACCACCATCAGTTTTTAGGTAGGTAGGATCGTCCGAGCCTAAATGCTCGCACTTAGTGCTATATTAAATAAAATCTGGCATCTGCCGACATTGTGACTACTCGGAAAGAAAATAAAAAAGTGGGTAGAGGTTGAAATTTCAACCTCATCTCCAGACCCGTGAGGAGAAGAAGTAGCCCCCTCTTCAACCCCGACGAAAACTCATAGCGTTCAACCCCTTAAAAAGTAATGGCGCTTAAAATTGGTATTTTTATATCAGCAGTTTGGATTTTCAACCCTACCTGTTAAGGAGAGAGGAAGGAGAAGGTATGTAAGAGGAAGGGTAAGGTTCCTCCTCTCTAACTCTGCTAAAAATTACCGAGTTTATCCCCATAAAATGTATGGCTTCGTGATTTAATTTTTAACCTCATCTCTGCAGGTAGAAAAGAGAATATAAATGAGGAGAGATCCTTTTTTTCAAACCCCGTTAAAAAATCGTGGCCGTAACCCGCGTCTTATATACATAGCTGTCAGTCGCTTCTAACCCGCGTCTTATATACATAGTTGTCAATCACTTCTTTGTGGGGTATAGCGCGGCTACCTCAAATGACCTACAGTTCCTCCACCGTTTCCTGAGATCCCTGCACTCCTTCTCTACTGTTCTGCACCAAGTACTCTTGGGATGACCCACCCATCGGCCATCTTGGGAGAGTGGATTCCACTGCATGGCGTAGTCCTCAATACCATTATCGCCCCTCTTCAATCTCTGACCTATCCGCTGCCACTTTCACCTCCCGACCGCAGTCCCTACGAGTGCCAGGCCTGTGCGTCCACCAAGTTCTTCATTTTAGATAGTACCATGCCAGCGTACTTCGATGATACGACGCAGACAGGTGCTCATGAAAGCTTGGAGCTATAGCTATAGCAACACAGAAAGGACACTAGCACTGAACAGTTTCAACTTGACCTTGAAAGCTGCATTTTAAAATTTTAAACAGGGCAGTGAAAACGGATCAAGCGCTGTTAATGCCTTGGGCAACATCCAGTTCGCTGACACCATCATATGTCGCTCTGATAAATGCTATTAGTTTCTCTGGAATGACGGTCCTCCAAGGAGCACATCAGATACACTCCCTGTTCACGCTACGGACAGTTTTTTCGAAATCGATGAAGATCAAATGCAGTGGAGATTTAAATTCCGCACACTGTTCCGAAATGATCCGTAGAGTGTTGATGTGATCAATGCAGGAGGATCCAGGGTGCTACCGAGGTCTTTTTGGATGCGTTCCAGGATTATTTTAGCTATTATCTTTGGAACGGCTATTACCTTTGGAACTTGGAGGGCCGCAGCCCCCCAACTCTGCGAGAAGTGGCAGACGCAACACGCAAGCAAACGTGAGCGATCATGAGACGGTGATTCCTTTCGAGACCGATGTCAAAACCTTTTTTGTTACACACATCCAGGAAACAACTCCCGATCGCGAAGTGGTCGATCAGTTGCCCGTACGTTGTCGGTTAGGTGAAAGCTAACTGACCTTATGGCAGGTACTGTGCTCGAACAATGTGGTGGTGGAAGTTACAAAAATCCACCAACCTCCCACCATTACCGTTGCGGTCACCAAGTCCATACTTCCATATCACATGTCCGAGTAAAGTGTTGTCAGATCTCACCTTGGCATTCAGATCACCCATCACGAGTTTCAAAATTTTTAGGTTGCTGGCCCATCAATTCCTATCCTCTTTAGTCACCGTTCGCAAGTAGCGGGGAAGACTTTGAGTGTATTCGTAATAAGCTTATTGCCAGGGCAATCATCGTCGCGATATGCAAGAGAGATTGCAAAGGATAAGTGGGGGTCGTACGCCTATTACTGACAGTGGTTCTGGTACTAATAGTGTTCAAGCAAAGACATAATAATATATTTGGGGACAAAGAGTAGACAGCAGAACGGACTGGGTTGGATATGCAGCTCCCCAGAAACCAAGCTTCGTCTTTACCAAGACTGTTAGCGGGTAATGATTGCCGCACCATGTACGAGGTGACCCTACCATTAACAAAATGCCACAGATCTAGACTGAGGAGACGGAGAACTTCACCCTTAGTCCAAGGTGTCCAAAATATGATGCGAACCACGCCCATGTAACTGACTTTATTCAAACGGAGCTTCACTGATATCTAGGTCATCTTAGTGCTACGGGCTATAGAATGACGAACCTCTTAAACCTTACTTTCGTGGGAACTAAGCAAGTACACTAACAAAGAAAAACATGTTACTTCAGTCCAACTGTGGAGCGACATGAGGAAAGACAAGCCAATTCACGGAGGTCATATAAAGAATTTGATGTTGCCACGCATTGACATCAAAGCGTCAAACAAATGGCTGCTTAACGCTGTAGTTGTAGGTTATGCAACTGTGTAGAGGAGACCATCCAGCACGTAACATCTGCATACAGGATGTTAAGCAGCGCCGAGTAAACTAGTCGTCATAATTCTGTCGGCAAGATTCGCCATCAAAACTTTGCGTTGAAGGATAACTCAGTGGCAAATTACCATCCTCATTATAAGTAAACTCCACAGAGACTCTTGAAAAATGAAAATTCTCACCCACAGCGTTAATCGCAATAGGCTCGATCTAGCTCTGCTTTTCAAGGAAGAACGGGAGTGATGCGTGCCTTTAGGTTGGTCGCCCCTAGCTCCGCTTTAGCGGGAAAATTGTTAGTGGGCAAGGGACTTAGGCCCAAATAAATGAACTCTAGACAGGTATGCGAATATCTTAATACACTACACTTGGTTCATACAATAAGGTCCGAATAGTTTGGGTTGTAGCCCATATAAAGTTAGAAGGCAGTAAAAGGTTAAACGGATCAGAACCCCTGAAGAGAAAGGGGAGTTCATGGGCAATGACAACAAGAAAGGAAGAGAAACAGTTGAGGAACCTATACTATGCACACTTACCAGGAATGGAATACTCCAGGATGCTCATGAGGAAAATTCTCGCTAGCAGGATTATTTGAACGTCCAGAGCCTTAGGATCTTAGTGGTAACCCGCTCAGGTCACTATAGGCTAAATTACCACCTTGAAAAACTAGGAATATCTGCGGGCACTAGATTCTGTGCCAAAGAGATGAGACCTCCATACATATCCTGGCATAATGTTTGGTAGTTGTGCAAACTATGCTAAGGCACCTGGGAGAATACTTAGCATCAAACCCATGGAAACAAAATTCCTGCCAGTTATTGGATTGGCCAACAAACTATAGTTAATAGGTATACTGCGGCGGTACATCGGAAGCGCGAAGCTAGACGCCAACATGAATTCGCCTTCACCGCTGCATTCAATGGCCACAGAAACAGCTGACGGACTAACATGAGACTGGGGCGAATAAAATGTCAGGAAACACAGTTTGTGTGTCAAGAGAAAAAGTCGAGTCATGTCGTTAACATAGATAACATATTTGAGCTTAGGTATCAAACAGTGACAGTGATTAGCAAAAGAAGTGTTTAAATTTCGTGTCGCTAAAGTGGTGACCCCGACGTGATGGAGGAGTGCTCGTACGTCAGTTTGAAGGATCAGCTGATTCGGCGCCTTTCAGTGAGTGAGGAAGCAAGGCTGAATCACTTGCTGAATGAGCTGACTCTAAATCACCGTACCCCCAGCTAGTTGCTGCGAGAAATGAAGCAGTTGCGTGGGGTTGAAGTCAGCTTGGAGCAGCTAAAGTCTCTCTGACTGCAGCGATTCCTGGAAAGCACCCGCGCCATCTTGGCCTGCGCGGATTCGGAATCGCTGGAGGTGTTATCCGCCACGACTGACAAAGTGCACGAGGTGTACACGCGCCCCCTAGTCGCGGGAGTTTCCCGAGGCACAACTCGAGAAATCGACAAGCTGAAGTCAATGGTGACGAGATTGGCCGACGTGGTCACCAAGCTCACTGCGGCCACTGGAACTTTGCGTTCGGGAGGTAGATCTCGATCGCAATCACGATCGAGGTCTGCTTCCCGAAGGAGGCGTTAGGGTAATTGTACGCCCGGTGCCACCGAAAATACGGAGCTCAAGCGACTAAATGTACCACCGGATGCACGTTTAGCGCAGTGAAAAACTAGGCTAGCTGGAATGCCCCGGTAACGCAGTACCACGCGATCTTACAATCTTCGCCCCCTAAGCAGGCGTCACTACCTGATCGACACGAATGCTGAGGTGTCGGTTCTCCCTGTACTCCATCCGCAAAATCTGCGTTTAGCGGCCGCGAACTCATCTCCCATCAGCACCTATAGCTATAGGAGGGTGACCGTGAGTCTCGGACTCCGCCGAACGCTTTCATGGCGCTTCATTTTAACGGACATCAGCATCCCCATATTAGGCGCAGACTTCCTGTATCACTATGGGCGGCTGGTTGACTTACAGGACAGAACATTAATAGACCCCGCAACCTCGTTACAGACGTCAGGGAAGATTTCTACCTGCTGAGATGACACTTTCTCGATAATTTTCGAGGACGTTGCCGACCATCGCATTCGCGCACTCCTCCGAAAATTTCGGAACTTCACAACGGAAAGCAGTTTCTCCAAGCCGGTAAAGCACGATGTGCAATACTATATCAATAGCACCAGCTCGCCAATCTTCTCAAAGGTGTGTCCTAGTTCATCCAAGAAGCTTGCTATTGTGAAGAGCGAGTTTGAAAATTTGATGAAACAGGGTATCTGCAGACCATCAAATTGTTGTTGGTCCTCTCCCTTTCATATGGTCTCCAAGCCAAACTGTGAATGGAGGTCATGCGGAGATAATAGGCGTCTGAATGCTCAGACAGTTCCAGACCGATATCCCATACCACTCATCCACGATTTCGCGCTCTCATTAACGAATTGCCGTGTTTTTTACGACTTTGGATCTAGCCAAGGCGTACCACCTAGTCCCTGTAGCTCCCGAAGATATTCCAAAAATGGGTCTTTGCACACCTTTCGCACTCTTCAAGTTCTCTGGGATGACTTTCAGGCCGATGTTCACATGGAAGTATTCCACGCGATTCACGATTTTGCGCGTCCAGGCATCAGGACGAAGAACCGGTTACTCACCGAAAAATATTTCTGGCATCTATGAACAAAGGCGTAAATTCTTGAGCCACACAGTGCATCACGTGTCAGAAGTGCAAGATCAACAAGCACGTTCGAGAAGAAGTAGGTGTGTTCCCTCGTTCAACCAAGCGCTTTCACACCATCCATCTCGACATCATCGTCCCTTTGCGAGATTCGCACGGATTCAAGTATTGCCTCACAATCATCGACAGGTTTACGCGGTGACCTGAAGCATTACCTCTGTCTAACATTAAGGCGCAATCATGTGCCGAGGCCCTCTGTCGAGAATGGATTATGACCTTTGGTGTTCCAGCCGTCATCATCACGGACCAGGGAATGCACGGCTTTAAAGAGCATATGACTACTGCATACCATCCACAGTCCAATAGTATTCTGGAACGTTAGCACCAGACGCTGAATGCCGCTCTAATGGCCCGCGGCGATCGGTCGCGGTCCTTGCCTGTCGTCCTCTTCGGCCTCCGCACAGCCCAGCGAGAGGAGTTCGCGGCGAACCCAGCGGAGATGGTTTACGGGGACAATCTACGCCTCCCCGCCAATCCTATTCTGAACATCAAAACAGGGTTAAATGACTCGGGAATGCTGCGTCTGCTTAAGGACGCGATTTCGAAGATGCGGCCGACTCCACCGTCCAAACGCCTCCAGGGGGCTCGAGATGTATGACCAAGTCCTCATCAGGGTGGAGGCCCCTCTTAACCCGCTGTAACCACCATACGAAAGCCCCTTTAAGTTCTGGAACGAGGCGAGCACTCGTTCAAACTCAACGTCCATGGTGGACCCGAGTGGGTGTCCTTGTCAAATCCGCCCGGTGACCCCCATTGACGGGATGACGCGGACGGTTTGCTTCGCTGAACCCGCGCGGTTTGAGCTGAGGGTGAAGTGATGTGGTGGCACATCGGAGGTGCAATCCTAGGTGCCAACATGAATTCGTCTCCACCGCTGCATTCAATGGCCGTAGAAACAGTTGGCAGACTGGCATGAAACTGGGGCGAATAAAATGTCAGGAATGACAGTTTGGGCGTCAAGAGAAAAAGTCGACTCATGTCCACCGACCCTAGTAAACGTAAAAAACGTAACGTTAACATAAATAAGATATCTGAACTTAAGTAACAAAGAAATGTAGTACATATGGTTGAAGAAGTTTTGGTCTAATACGACCTGATTGTTCTAGATTCACTTTACGCGGTAATTAATGAATGCACTTTCGAATACTGAAGTACACATCGCACTAGAAACACACTTTTATTTTTACCATTGCATTAATATTAGAACTTTTATTTTTATCATTGCATCAAAATTGGAATCTTTATTTTTTTAACATTGCATCAAAATTAGAACCTTTTTTCATTGAAAAATCTTATGTCAAAACTAATTTCCTAACTTCCATTATTTTTTCGATCAAACCCAGGCCTACTCCGCCACGGAGAACACCGGTGTTGTTAACCCCGCTGCGCCACATCACTCTGCCCCCAGATGAAACCTAGGGGTTTCAACGACTGAACCCGGAGCTGTGTTTTCCCATCGTTCGGCGAAGCGAACGCGACGTTGATTTGGGGCGCAAATGGGCTTCAGCCTGGATAGGAGACAGCCTTCTTATGTCCGATCTCGAACTGGAAGAAATGTTCTCCTCGCTCGAAAACACAGTACGGGCCTTCGTATGGAGGCTGCAGCGGCTTCTGGAGAGCATCCGTCCTAACCAGGACGTGCGTGCACATGTCCAGCTCCTTAGGAGCGCAGGCATGTGCGACGAGTGTCGGGTGGGAGGTGTGGCTTTAATGTGGCGAAGGTTGTCTTTCAGCAGGCGCAACAATGCCGAATCTGTGAGACCCGATCTCTTGTCGAAGACCGGATTACTTGAGAGCCTTGGGTTTTCCCCCTATACCAGCTCCGCGGGGCAGGCAGCAAATTCTTCTCGGCGGGTTGTTCGTAAGCCGAGTAGGACGACAGGCAAGACCTGAATCCAGGACGGATCATCGCGAGCCATAATGGCGGCTTTCAGCGTCCGGTCCCAACGTTCTAGCATCCCATTTGATTGCGGGTGGTAAGCCGTAGTTCGCTGGCGTTTGAACCCCAGGAGTTTACCTAACTCCGAGAAAAGGACGGACTCAAATTGCATTTCCTGGTCAGTGATGATCACTGCAGGGACACCAAAGCGAGAACAGACGGGTTCGGCACAAGATTACGCCGTAATGTTCTTCAGAGGTATTGCCTCCGGCCACCGCGTACACCTGTCGATAATTGTAAGGCAATACTTGTAACCGTGCGAGTCTCGCGATGTCGAAGTGGATTGTGCGGAAGCGCTTGGTAGTGCGAGGAAGTGAACCCACTTCTTTTCTTGCATGCCTGGTGACCTTATTTCTGGCATGCGATGCACTGGCACTGGCCCAGGAGTTGATGTCCTTAATCATGGGGGACCAGAAATATTTCTCGGTGACTAACCGGTTTGACGTCCTAATGCCTGGATGCGCTACGTCGTGAACCAAACACTTCCTTGCGAAAGGTGGCGGAAATGTATGGCCAAGATCCCTTTTCCGAGTATTCGCAGCAGAGAGAGAGGTTCGAGCCGAAGATGGGAAACTCCCGAAATTTATATTTGGGGTTGGATTTGAGGCTCTTAAGTACTGCGTCATCCTCCTGCGAAGAGTGTAGCATCAGCCAGTTGTTGTCGGGATTTAACAAACGCGCGGACAGCCTCTTCAGACCACACAATCTCTCGTGTGTCCTTTTTTTTTTGGGGCCAGACAGGTACGCGTTCAAAACGGACTAGTTTTGGGCGGCCCTGGGCAGGAAACGACGATAGAAGTTTAACATGCCCAAGAACCTCCGCACATCCTTCACAGTTTTCGGACGCGGAAAGCTTGTAATTGCTTGCACCTTGTCTGGGTCGGGCTGCATTCCGTCAGGGGAAATGAAGTGGCCGAGGAATCTCACCTGTGTCTGGAGAAACTTGCATTTATCAACGTTTAGGACTAAACCGGCCTCAAGGAGACGTTGAAAAATAATGCACTCGAGGTGGGCTAAGTGCTCAGACTCTGAGAAAGAAGCGACCAGAACATCATCCAAATATACGAAACAGAAGTCTAGGTTTCGCAGGACCGAGTGGATGAACCTTTGAAAGATTTGCGCCGCATTGCACAACCCGAAAGTCATCCGTGTGAACTCGAAGAGTCTGAAAGGTGTGCATATTTCCGTCTTCGGCATGTCTTCTGGATGATATGCCTTGGTTAAATCCAAGGTCGAAAAGATGCGGCAGTTTGCGAGATGATGCGCAAAGTTGTGGATGTGCGTTTAGCCTTCTATAATCCCCACAGGGACGCCATTCGCCATTTGGCTCAGGGACCATATGGAGTGGCGAAGACCGACAGCTGGCCGAAGATCTGCAGATACCCTGTTGCATAAGATGTTCGAATTCTTTCCATGCAATAGCCAGCTTCTGGGGTGGTAGGAGGCGCACCTTTAAGAAGATAGGGGAATGGGAGTGCGTTAATGTGGTGCTGTACATTGTGCTTCACTGGTTTAGAGAGACTATATTCGGCAGTAATCTGGCTGAACTTTTGGAGAAGTGGTCGAACACGAGAGTCAGTGATGAATTAAGGTTGGTTGTGGAGTTTATAAGGGGCCTGATCTGCAAATCCACCAGCAACCTATAGTGACACAAGAAGTCTGCGCATACTGTCCGGAAGCCACTGCAGCCTCCAGACCGCTGGTGACTGTCAATCGAATTAACAACATCGAAATAAATTTCGAATGTTATTAACCCCGCTACGCCACAAAGTGTTTAAATTTTGTGTCGCTAAACTATTACCATCGAGAAGGCGCATAATTTTTTGGACATAGCACAACTTCCCTTGACACTAACCATTATCATCATTGGTCACAATAAATCCTTGTTTTGTACGGGTACCCCTTCAAAATCCCACAAGAATGTGCACTCATCTCTGTGGCAAATCAATAGTCAAAGTTTCACTCCTCCTCAAAGCAGGATCATAACCTAACTCGTTTGCAACAACCACACAACAGGAGGCTTCAAAACAAACAATGAAGACTTATCAGCGCGTTCGATAAAAGTAGCTCCTCCGCCAAGATACCATCCCGATGACCACCCTCTATCCATCAATTCGCCACGCCACTCTCCCAGTCCTTAAATAATTGAATTGTCACTTGAAAACGTCTTCGAAACGATTTCCATCCCTTTCATGTTTTTCCGTTTGCATCTGTATCTACTAGCATCCAATAAAAATTAACTCACAACAATTTTGGCGTTAAAGTTCTCGACATGACGTGATTAATGACATCGCAGTCCATCAGAGATTAGTCATGGCGATGCCAGCACTTCGGGGTAATGTTCCGCCATAGCTGGTGGTGAAGCTGCTTCATCCAGCACTCAGTTTGCTTCCGTTGTACGATTTTGCTCCTTTTTTTGCTGTTATCCACCTTGGGAAGGACAAGAGCGTTGAGTATTTTTGGCAGTCGGGAGTATCGCATAATAGATGGTGCAAATATACACATACATTTCTACCGAGCGAAACCGTCCGATTTGCTTGGAATACCAGCAGCAACAATCCACTTGGTTGGGAGAAACGAGAAGCTAATTATTTAAATGGATGACATCTTCCGTTTTCCACTATAATTGGTCCACTTTGTCCGTGTCACAATCATCCATCACAAGGATTGATTTCGCATCGCTGCTGGTTTACGAGTGTCTCTATCGTGTTTAAAATGAGATATGCCTGTATTTGTGTCAGGACGAGTGATAGTAATTTATCTTTTATTGAAATCTGCTCGACTCGCTTCCATGGGAGTAACTTGGAACTATGTTGAATTTGAATGGAGCTAATGAAGTGCATGCAGAACTGGAAGGGGGACTTCCTATATTGGGCGCACAATAAAAATAACGAAGCTGATTGGAATTGCGCAGTAATTATGATAGTCCCTTAGGATTCATCCCAACATCGTAGCCCCAACAAAACTTCTCCACTATCAACATTGATGGCATTAAATTATTCAACTTTAAATCGAGGACCATACACTAACCAACCTCTACATCACGTAGAAATTTACGGGATCATAAGTGCGTGCAATTAGTGTCACCGACTATCTCCGCAGCCATATCACGTCCAAAGATGATGTTTTGGTATTGTTCCACTTCTGATTTCCAATTAAAACGTGTCTGGAGATAACGTGACCATTTCGATCTGCACCTCTCCCTGGGCCTTCGGCCATAGTCACCGCCGATAACATTGAGCCCGTGTTGAACTGTGAAGCAGGCAAGTGCTTCCATTATTTAGGCCGGACGATATGCACACCCTACACCTGCCCAGTAGCGTCAACATCCGTCACATTACAATCAATCTCAGATAGGGCGTCACAAATTCACTAACCAGCATTGCTACTTAAAGCCCACCTTGCTCCTTGAATCGCCCATGCATATCTAATTCCGCCGAGACTCCATTCTTGGCCAGGTCATCCAATACCCGGCCGTATCGGGATGAAATTAAGTGCGATATCAGTGTTCATCAGCATCATCGGCCCAGCTCGCACGTCATCAGGGTTGGCAGTGCAATTTGGTTGCACTGAGTCCTTCAGTGTCAGATGAGCAGACAAAAATTCAAATAATGGACCCTACGCAACCAAAGTAATGCGAAATCCAGAACAACGTGTCTGGGAAGCATAGCGACCTGGGACTTACCCCCATGTCCTTATTTATATAAGTCGATGGTCATTAATCAATGCGAGGCTCTTTTTTTGCGGTCGCGTCGCTCATCCTGTTTGAATTGGTAATACTGTAAATTAGACGATGATAAGCATTCGAACAAGGATAACAACAACAACTTTGCAATACGAAGTAGATACACCGATGGATAGAAATAACCTGATTTCATCTCGAAGAGAAAAGTGAAGATATTCGATTAATTACGCCAACTTAATTGAAATTTGTCCATTTCGGCCAGAAAAATAGCAGAATACGATACCCTTAATGGAATTTTTCTTCCCCCGATTCAAGCGCCCGCACCGTGTCTTACTCTCCTGGATCCTGGATACTTTTTTCAACATCGTCACTCCGTTACCCTAGAAAAGTATGCAGTCCGACATCTTCGTAATGTGTAATACGAAACTTTTATCACAACAACGTTGCGATGATGGGAGCCGTTACCATCAATCCCTTTTAATTTTGTTTTTAGGGTTATATGAATCGATTCCATTCCACGTCATCGATAGCTTCCTCTCGATGGATCCGCTCTGATAGTTTTTGTCTGTGTCTTCCGTTTCCAATGGAAAGGGAGTCATTTCTTGTTGCTTATTGTATTTTTGCTTATTATCTCCAATTACTTTTAATAGTTTTTTTGCTAATAATTGAAGTGCTGATACGGATTTCATCCTCTTTGGTTATAAAAAGGATACTAGAATGAAACTTTCCTTTGGTTTGTAGGTGGAAATTTTACAGGGGGACCTGGTGTAAAAAAAGTTTCCTTCGGGATTGGAAGCGGAACTGTTTTTGGGAAACAATAGGTTGAGGATGCTGGGAGTCCTGAGTCCGCATCTACTTGGTAATGAACCGGACCACTTGGGAAGCAACTTACTTCCACCTTTGTAGTCCACGGACTCCTCTTTTTTGGGTTAAACGCCCAAGTTTTCCAAAAAAAAAGAAAAAGTTGACTGATAGTTTCGTCGGGGTCAAGCAGTGTACTGCAGGATAGACTGATGCGGAACATAGCTCCCCGAGGCCAACCTATCTTTCTCTAAGGATGAGTTGTCTCTCCTCTGGGACGGTGTGTGCCTTTTCGGGGGCCAAGCCTCTCGTCTACCAAGACCGTTAGTGAGTGGTGATAGCCACACCCTGTACGAGGTGACCCTACTATTAACAAACCGCTACGGATCTAGACTGAGGAGTCGAAAAACACCTCCCCCAATCCGGGGTGTCATGCGAACCGTGCCCATTGGACAGTTTGCAGTCGGGGGTAACTGACTGTATTCGAACGGAGCCTCACTGATACCTGGTCGCCTCAGTGAGTAAGTTAGATCTTACCGTGCTACGGGGGCTATGGCACGGCGGACCTCTTAACCCCCATACTCGTGGGAATCAAATGAGTACAAAACTAGAAAAGAAAACAAAAACCAAAAAAGCGGGGCCCCGTACTGCACCAAAACTGGTTAATCAGGCGGAGGCACGTCTCCGAATTACTGAAAGCCAGGTGACTACACCCAAGAAGGGAGAAGTTGGGACGTCAAGCAGTGAATCCAAGGTGGGCATTGGTATACTGCGTGGACTACAGCCAACGAACACCACTGCTCAAAGAGCAGGGACCAGCAAAAGCACGTCTGAGATAAATATAACAGACGTCAGGAAGGAGACAGGTCTCAGTGGCGCCGGGGTTAAATGGTACCTGCGCTATCTGAAGGAAGGCCTGAAACCAGAAGAGGCCCTTAAGAAGGCTCAGGACAGACCTAAGCCATCTCTACCGGAGCCGAGAAAGCGGGGAGCAGCAGAGATCAGCCCGCATGAAGGGAATGCTCCCAAAAAACCCAGACCTGAACCCACGGGAGGAGAAAACCCGGGCAGGTCAGGAGTGAAAGCAGGACCCAGGAAGCCCGGCATTAGCTATGCTAGTGCGGTTAAGGGCATTCGACTGGCCATACTGCCAAAAAGGTTTCCCGAGCAAATACTCACTCGGGAGGAACGGGAAATCATTGAAGAACTTGTCGTCAAGAAGATGATCAAGGGTTGGACGTCGAAACTGGTGTTCACCGGGATACGCTTTCGACCAGGCCTTATACTGGTGGACTGCGCGACGGAAGGTACCGCAGAATGGGTTAGAACCATAATTCCTAGATTGCCAGGCTGGGAAGGGGTGGAACTGTCAACATGTGCTGGAGATGATATACCAGGAGCCCACATGGTGACAGTTTTTCTGCCAAAAGCCGCGGCAATAGTAACAGAAGACCTTATGAGACTCCTAATTGCTCAGAACGAAGATCTCCATACTCGACTATGGGGAGTCTTCAGAAGCAAGGTGGAGGGAAAGGGTAAACTCCTCACGATCGGGGTAGATGACCGATCCCTAGAGGCAATTAAACGTCGGAGTTATCATATCAACTACCGATTTGGCAACATACCCGTGCATGTGCACAAGGAAAAGCCAAGGAAAGAGACCTCGGAGGAGGCATCGGGTGGAAAACTTACCGAGGTCCCTGAAGAAGTCGCGGAAGCCATAGAGGCGGAAAGAACGGGATCAACCAGGGAAATAGACCTGCTGCCCAGTGAAGAGCAGAAGCTGGACGACCTAGACCTAGGACTCCTAGGACTCGGGATGGACAGCGACGCGCAGGAAAGCGCCATTTCGGAGGAGGAGGGTGACACTCCGACAGTGGAGAAGAGCTCCAAACAATAACGGAGCCAATGGCCAGCACTAGGATAGCCCAGATAAACCTCCACCATGCGAGAGCTGCATCTGCAGTGATTGCAAGGGCAAATTCCAAGGAGAACATTGGAATAGTGCTGGCTCAGGAGCCCTGGGTGTACCGGGGGCAGATTCGCGGTCTGCAAGGAGGAGACATGCAGGTAATTTGGGACTCCTCTTGTGAAAAACCAAGAGCTTGCATAATTCTCAAACGTAATTTAAAATACATATGTCTTTCAGAGTTCTTAACCGGGGACCTTGTGGCTATCCAAGTCTCATTGGAAGCCGGGAGGAGCACTCAAGAGGTAGTTGTAGCATCGGGATACTTCCCAGGAGACGAGAGCCGGGCTCCACCGGAACAAGTCGCAAAGCTGACGGAGTATTGCGAGGAGAGGGCGTTACCACTTCTTCTCGGCTGCGATGCCAACGCCCCCCACGAAGTGTGGGGAAGCAGTGACACTAATCGTAGAGGTGAGTACCTTCTCGAATTTATTCTTAGTAATAAGTTAGAAATATACAACGTAGGGAACACTCCAACATTTGTGACCAGCACCAGACAAGAGGTACTATATATAACTCTAGGAAATACCCTAATAAATGGGATGGTCAGGAATTGGAGGGTGTCGGATGAACCCTCAATGTCTGATCACAGGATAATCAGATTCGACATTGAGGGTAACTCCGAAATAAAAAGAATAATAAGGAATCCAAAAAGAACGGATTGGGAATCCTACACAATGCACCTGAGCAACAACATTGCCCACCTTCAAGGGGGCGATGACATCAGGAGCGAATTAGAATTAGAAACAGTGGTGGAAGACCTCAACACAATCGTCATTGACGCATATGAGGCCAGCTGTCCGGCCAAGACAGTCAAGTCATCAAGGGATGTACCATGGTGGAACAGGAACTTAGCCAGAATGAGAACGGAGGTACGAAAACTCTTTAACCGGGCAAAACGAACCGGGGACTGGCGGAGGTATAAAAATGCACTGACTGCGTATAGCAACGCCATCAGGGAAGCTAAACGGAACAGCTTTAGGGAATTCTGTGAAGGGATTGAACAGATCACAGAAGCAACCAGGCTGTACAAGGCTGTAGCCAAAGACGGGGGAATATCCTCTGTCTGCTTGAAAAAGGAAGAAGGGACATTCACCGAGAATGAGGAGGACAGGGTACACCTGCTTTTCAGAACTCATTTCCCAGGGTCCTACCCCTTGGCGGCAGGCGACAATAATCTGCCTGACACCCCAACAACGAATAAAAGGGGAAGGAAAGAGAGCTGGAAACTAGCAAAAGAGGTATGCTCAGAAGCTAGGCTAAGATGGGCAGTGGGAACCTTTCAACCAATGAAATCTCCCGGAGCAGATGGCATTTTCCCAGCACTTATCCAGAGAGGCCTAGGAATTATCTTAGAGTCTCTTCTGAGGGTGGTAAGGGGGAGCATAGCACTGGGTTACATACCAAGGGCATGGAGACGGGCAAAAGTGGTCTTTATTCCGAAGGCGGGTAAAAAGGATCCTTTTCACCCTAAATCTTTCAGACCAATCTGCCTAACATCGTTCGTACTCAAAACGGTGGAGAAGGTCATAGACAACTATATTAGAACTAACGTCCTAAAGCGTAATCCCTTACATCACTGTCAACACGCTTACCGGGCAGGAAGGTCAACTGAAACTGCTCTGTATCAGCTGACAGAGGTACTACGGGACGCCATAGAAACAAAAGAAATTGCAGTGTGCGCGTTTTTGGATATCGAAGGAGCATTCGACAACACATCGCACACAGAGATACAGGATGCCCTGAGCCGCAAAGGAGTGGGAAACACCCTGACACTCTGGATGGGCAAAATGCTAGAAAGCAGACAAATAGAGGTACAAACAGGTACAAATTCTATTATCATGAACACCACTGAAGGCTGTCCACAGGGCGGAGTACTATCGCCGCTGATCTGGAGTATGGTAGTGGATGAACTCCTGGACGTGTTAACTAATACTGGAATACAAGTCCAGGGCTACGCGGACGACATTGTTCTAATCTGTAGGGGCAAATATGAAGATACCCTATGTGATAGAATCCAAACTGGATTAAGGGTTACTAGTGCCTGGTGCAGGAAGGTGGGACTGCGGATCAACCCAACCAAAACCACCATAGTACCATTCACTAGGAGGCGTAAGCTGCATCACCTGAAAGCCATAACATTACATGATATGGAGGTGAAACGAGAAACAGAGGTCAAATATTTGGGAATCACGCTAGACCAAAAATTACTCTGGAAGACACATGTCGGAAACACTTGTCGGAAAGCCACGAGGGCTCTGATGACTTGCAGATCCATAGCAGGAAAAAAATGGGGTTGCAGCCCGAAGATACTATTTTGGATATATACTGCAATAGTACGACCAATGATTACCTATGGAGCGGTAATCTGGGCAGAAAGAACCCAACTCAGCACACAAGCCAGGGAATTACATAAGCTCCAAAGGCTGGCTTGCGTGTGTATCAGTGGGGCAATGAGAACATGCCCAACGACATCCCTGGAGGTCCTTCTGGGATTAACCCCTCTCCATCTGCACATACAGATGCAGGCAAGGAGATCAATATTCAGGATGGCCGGTAGCATGAGTGAGGCGGGGAGCTGCCTAAATCGAAGGAAAATTGATATCCTTTCTAGGCGGTATCCCGAATTACTGATACCGAGGGACAACATGACAACGAGGTTTCACTTCGATAAGAAGTTTGAAACACGTTGGAGTAACAAGGCAAACTCGGAGAGCGTGGCAGCGACATACGGCTTAAACCAGCAATTGATTACTTGGTACACTGACGGATCCCTCATAGCAGAGGGAGCGGGTGCCGGTGTCATTGGTCCAAGGAAAATGTACTTTGAGCCAATGGGCAGGTACACTAGCATATTCCAGGCGGAAATTTACGCCATAGACAAATGTGCCTCCTTTAATCTGCAAAGCAACTACAGGGGGCAGAACATAGCTATTCTCACCGATAGCCAAGCAGCGATCAAGGCACTTAGGTCCAACCAGGTGAACTCTAAGCTGGTATGGGAATGCCTTGAGAGACTGAAGGTCTGGATACTTTGGGTTCCAGGCCATGCTGGCCTGGAAGGCAATGAGGCAGCGGATGAACTAGCCAAGAAGGGAGCAGGGATGCCTTTACACGGGCCAGAACCCCTCTGTGGAATCGGAAACGGTTTCATGGCTATGAATCTAAGAAACGAAGAGAAACGGTTGAGGGAACTATATTGGGCGGGCCTACCAGGGATGGAGCAGTCCAGGGTGCTTATTGGGGGATACGAACCCATGCGCACAAAGGATTGCTTAAACCTCACCAAAAAGAACCTTCGAATCATAGTGGGAATTCTCACTGGTCATTGTCGGCTGAACTACCACCTAGGGAAGCTAGGGATATCTACGGACACTGCCTGCAGGTTCTGTGAGGAGGAGGACGAAACCTCTATGCACGTCCTGGGACAGTGTCCGGCACTTGTGCAAAGTAGGTCGATACATCTGGGAGAACACTTAATACCAGATGCAAAGCTGAAACTTCTGGAAGTGGGGAACATACTAAAGTTCCTAACGGTTACAGGCCTGCTTGAGATACTATGATCAACAGGTACACTATAGCCAGTAAAAGAGGCACAATAGTTCTTCAAGGAAGCGGTGCGACTTTCCCTTAACAGAATAATAATAATGACAGTTTCGTCCAGAGCAAATGTAACTCATCAGATGCTGCCTCACCTCTGCCCTGGGAGCAGTAGATGGACATCGCTCCATTTATATAAAATCCCAAACACGTGATGGGTACGAATTATATTCAAGTGAAATCCGTCATAAGTTCAGAGGTGAGGCAGCGTCTAATGAGGTGCCTCTGCCCCAGACGAAACTGTCAGTCAAATTTTTCTTTTTTTTTTTGGAAAACTTGGGCATTTAACCCAAAAAGGAGGGATCCGTGGACTACACAGGAGGAAGTAAGTTGCTGTCCAAGTGATCCGGTCCTTCACCAAGTGGGTGCAGACTCAGGTCTCCCAGAATCCTCAAAAAAAAATTCACTTCAGCCTGGCTTATGTCTGAACTTATGACAGATTTCACTTGGATATAATTCGTACCCATTACCCGGTTGCGATTTTATATAAATGGAGCGATTACCATCAGCCGTTACTTTCGGTCACGCTGCTCCTAGGGCAGAGGTGAGGCAGGCCCTGATGAGTTGCCTCGGCCCTTGACGAAACCGCCAGTTAACTTTTTCATTTTTCTGTTAAGGATAAGTTTTTTTAATGAAACTGGATATTTCAAAACTAGAAGTGAAGCCTTCCCTGTAGGTTGCTTAAGGGCATATTTACTGTGAACCATTCCAGCAAACCTTCCAATTTAAGGCAAGTCAAATGCGTTCTGCAGCCTTGTCCTTTTATTTATCTATTTATTTCATCATCATCATCGTGGCACTACAGCCCCACGTCGGGCCATGACCACCTGGATCGTTGTACTCCAATTACCTCGGTCACGTGACCTCATCCTACAATCTTGAAAGACCAATAGTTGCTCGCCATCCGTATATATTGCCCTCTCCCACCTTGTTCTCGGTATACAACAAGGACAACAACCAACAAAGGCCACTGCTACAAAAACAAGGACAAACGAAAGTACGTCTAAAATCAATACACCAGACGTCAGGAAGGGGACAGGTCTCAGTGGCGCAGGTGCTAAATGGTACCTACATAATCTGAAGGGAGACCTGAAACTAGAAGAGGTCCTTAAGAAGGCTCCCAAGAGGGAAGAAAACCCGGGTAGGTCAGGAAGGAAGGAAGAAATCAGTAAGGCCGCCGTTAGCTATGCAAGTACGGTCAAGGGCCAACTGCCAAAACTTTTCCCGAGCAAATACGCACTCGTGAAGAGCAGGGAACCATCGAAGATCTTATCGTCAGGCAGATGTGCGAACGATTGGCTGCGAAACTTGCATTCATCGGGATATGGTTTCGACCAGGTCACATGCTGGTGGACTGTGCGACGGAGGACACTGCAGAGTAGCTTAGGACGATAGTTCCTAAATTGCTAGACTCGAAAAGAGCGGAACTGTCGACATGTGCTGGAGATGATATACCAGGAGCACACATGGTGACAGTGTTTCTTGCGAAAGTCGCATAAATAGAGACGGAAGATATCATGGGCGTCCTAATCGCTCAGAAGGAGGATCCCCATACGCGATTATGGAGAGTCTTTAGAAGCAAGCAGGGCAGATGCACGATCGGGGTGGATGACTGATCCCTAGAGGCAATCAAACGTCAGAGTTGAAATATCAACCAAAGATTTAACAACATATAACTCCGCCATGCTACTTGTACATTGTATGCTGGTCCCAAGCCCAGGTAAAGTAGGAGGGAAATCAGGGAAAGAGATAAATAGAGTATAGTTGGAGTTATTCCGCTTTGCTAAATCCTACCTGATCTCTCTTGGTGACAGCTCCCACGACAGGCCGACCAAGAAAATGCAATAAACTTCTCTATTTTAGTAGCCAGCACACACTCAATACGGTGTTGGCATTGCCATCTCAGAGGGTTTCCGTGATGAAGCTCACCATTATATCAGCTGATCGCACTATTCACTTCTTCACCGCGTACGCACCACAGACAGGTCGACCTGATGCTAAGAAAGATGCCTTGTGGCCTCGATAAAAAGGACTGCAACGTGCCCGCTAACGACCATATCACCATTGCCAGCTTTATGTTCATGTAGGTGAAAAGGCAGACGGTAACAGATGCCATGGTGGAAAGGGCTTTGGAGCGCGCAATGACCTACGACCTTGTTCTTATGAATACATGGTTCATCAAACGATTGTCTCATCTTCCTACATTTTATAGTGGGAACAGTAAAACGAAAATCGACTATATTCTCATAAGACGCCGACATTTTACCACCATCACTAATTGCAAAGCCGTTCCCTATGAGACGATTGCACCTCAACATCGGCCGTCCTACAAATTAAGCCACCGATAAAACAGCGTGAGGAACGCACTGGCCCGCTGCGAATTAAATGGTGGCAATTTCGTAAGAAGAAAGAAGAAATGACCTCACTTACGCGATTACCAACCATTACGAATGTGGAACCAAATGAAAGACACGATCCACAAAGCGGCCTGCAACTCTCGGGGTCACCAAGCCAGGTAAGCGGTACATCAACCGAGATACTTGTTCGGAGTGCCTATATTGAAATGAAGGTCCTGAAAAAAACGCCCCTACCACAAATTTCTCAACGATAAAACGCTGGCTAATTGGCAAATTTATAAGAATGCCAACCGGGAAGCAAAGAAAGCCGTCGCTGTTACCCGAGCGTCCCATTACAAAAATCTTTACGATAAACTGGACACTCTGGATGTTAAATGAAATCTGTATCGACTTGCCAAAAGCCGAAACGAAAGCACACAGAATATCGAACACTTCTGTTGCGTTAATGACAAGAACGGTACTTTGCTTACCAACCGTCAAGCCGCAATGGATAGATGACGAGAATATTTCGAGCAGATTTCAGCTGAAAAATTTGCTCATCATCCACTTCCACAATCATTGCCGGCATTAGGCGCAATTCCACCTGTCAGCGCAACTGGTGCTCGGAGGTGGCGGTGAGGAAGATGGGGCGGCAACCCTATCGGCCAAACCAAAACCAAGTGGTCGAGGAGAACCTCCATAGTGGTGGCACCGGGATACGCTGTAATTACTTTGGCTTGCCGGCCGTGATTCAGTAGGCGAATGCTCCAAAGACCTAATTAGGGCGATCAGACCCGAGTCTGCACGGGGACTCATCTGAAGTGGCAAATTGGTCACGAAACCTTACCAGGGGTATACTGGTACCATGGGAACCGGGAAAGCCCCTGGACTCACATACTTCGGGAGAACTCCTGTTGTATGTGGGGACAGCTCGGTTATTTGCGGTTGGCCCCCCTAGTGGGAGTTTCATGGTGGTTGTGGTTGTGCTCAAGCGAGAAGAGACCTTCGGGCCTCGACGTGGTGTTGCGTATCAACACGGGTGCCGTACCCCATAGTTCAGTAGAGATTTAGGTAATTCTTGCATCCACCAGTATGAATGCTAAGCCATGCACTTGGTATAGACTGGTACCGTTGTGACTTGTCTCAGCGGGGCTCTGATTGTGGTCACAAAATCAATCCGTGTCTGAAGAGGACCGTAGGATTAAGTCTCACGACAGGTGCCTACGTAAAACACTATGGGCTTCACTGTCAGCGCAACTGGTGCTCAGAGGTAGCGGTGAGGAAGACGGGGCAGCAACCCTGTCGGCTGAACCAAAACCAAGTGGCCGATGAGAACCTCCATAGTGGTGGCACCGGGAGACGCTCTACTCACTTTGGCTTGCCGGTCGTGATGCAGTAGGCGAATGCTCCAAAGGCCTAATTAGGGCGATCAGACCCGAGTCTGCATGGAGACTCATCTGAAGTGATACTTGGCCACGAAACCTCACCAGGGGTATACTGGTACCATGGGAACCTGGATAGCTCCTGGACTCTCATACTTCGGGTGAACTCCCGTGGGTACAGCTCGGTTATTTGCGTTTGACCCCCTAGTGGGAGCTTCATGGGGGTTGTTGGTTATGCTCAAGCGAGAAGAGACCTTCGGGCCTCGGCGTGGTGTTGCGTTTCAACACGGGTGCCATACTCCTTAGTTCGGTAGAGATTTAGGTATGTCTTGCATCCACCAGTATGAATGCTAAGCCATATACTTGGTATAGACTGGTACCGTTGTTGCTTCTCTCAAGCAATAAAACGAATGAAATCGGAGAAAGTTACAGGACCCTACGACATCGCATCATCATCAACGGCGCAACAACGGGTATCCGGTCTAGGCCTGCCTTAATAAGGCCCCGTCTTCTTTCTCTACCATATATATTGCCCTTATAGACTTTGCGGGTGGGATCATCCTCATCCATACGGATTAAGTGACCCGCCCACCGTAACCTATTGAGCCGGATTTTATCCACAACCGGACGGTCATGGTATCGCTCATAGATTTCGTCATTGTGTAGGCTACGAAATCGTCCATCCTCATGTAGTGGGCCAAAAATTCTTCGGAGGATTCTTCTCTCGAACGCGGCCAAGAGTTCGCAATTTTTCTTGCTGAGAACCCAAGTTTCCGAGGAATACATGAGGGCTGGCAAAATCATAGTCTTGTACAGTAAAAGCTTTGACGTTTCGAGCGAAACAGTTTTTGTAAGCTGAAATAGGCTCTGTTGGC
Organism: Hermetia illucens; assembly: GCF_905115235.1. NCBI lineage: Eukaryota > Metazoa > Arthropoda > Insecta > Diptera > Stratiomyidae > Hermetia > Hermetia illucens. Next base: position 174,974,853 of record NC_051850.1, read on the forward strand.
TGACAACAACCGTGCGCGGATTACATCATCGTAGCTGTTATCGACTGTGATTTTCGACCCTAGATAGGAGAAATTGTCAACGGTCTCAAAGTTGTATTCTCCTATCTTTATTCTTCTTCGTGTTTTACCAGTGCGGTTTGATGTTGTTCGTTGATTCGTCTTCGGTGCTGACGTTGCCACCAGATATTTTGTCTTGCCTTCATTGATGTGCAGCCCAAGATCTCACGCCAGTTACCGCCCGCTCGATCTGGATGAAGGCAGTTTGTACGTCTCGGGGCGTTCTTCCCATGATGTCGATATCGTCAGCATAGGCCAATAGTTGGGTGGACTTAAAGAGGATCGTACCTCTTGCATTTACCTCAGCATCACGAATCACTTTCTCGAGGGCCAGGTTAAAGAGGACGCATGGTAGCGCATCCCCTTGTCATAGACCGTTGTTGATGTCCAATGCTCTTGAAAGTGATCCTGCTGCTTTTATCTGGCCTTGCACATTGGTCAGGGTCAGCCTAGTCAGTCTTATTAATTTCGTCGGGATACCGAATTCTCTCATGGCCGTGTACAGTTTTACCCTGGCTATGCTATCACAGGCGCTTTAAAGTCGATGAACAGATGGTGCAACTGTTGTCCATATTCCAACAGTTTTTCCATCGCTTGCCGCAGCGAGAAAATCTGATCCGTTGCTGATTTTCCTGGAGTGAAGCCTCTTTGGTATGGGCCAATGATGTTCTGGGCATATGGGGCTATCCGGCCTAGCAAGATAGCAGAGAATACCTTATAGATGGTACTCAGCAACGTGATAACTCTATAATTGCTGCACTGTGTGATATCTCCCTTTTTATTTATGTATGAGGCAGATAATGCCTCGTTGCCAATCGTCAGGCATTGATTCGCTGTCCCACACCTTGAGCACAAGTTGATGAACCACTTGGTGTAACTGGTCGCCTCCATATTTAACCAATTCGGCTATAATTCCATCGGCTCCTGGCGACTTATAATTTTTTAGCCGATGAATTGCACGGACTGTTTCTCCTAAACTTGGTGGTGGCAGTATTTGTCCGTTGTCTTCAATTGGCGGGACCTCCAACTCGTCGATGTTCTGGTTGTTCAGTAGTTCATCAAAGTACTCAACCCATCGCTCCACTATGCCCATTCTGTCGGAAATCAGATTTCCCTCTTTGTCTCGGCAGGATGAGCATCGAGGTGTATAAGGCTTCATCCTGCTGACTTGTCGGTAAAACTTCCGCGCCTGGTGCAGTTGCTCCCTGTACTTTTCTAGTTCACAGACTTGTTGGTTCTCCCAGACTTTCCTTTTTCCGTCTGTGAAGTCGCTTCTCCGCTCGATGGAGTTTGTGATAAGTCTCTGCACGTGCCCGCGTTCTTTGAGAATGCAACATTACTCGGTATGCGGCATTCTTCCGTTGTTCCTTTTGCGGCTGGGGCCAAGTATATTTGTGGCCTTCCTTATCCATGATAACGTTCTTGAGGTGGTTGTGAAGATCATTTGTTGATACTTCATCTCCAGGTCCTCTGTTGACTGCGGTTATTGCGGCATCCATTTCCCTCTTATAGGTGGCGCGGAGGACTGTGTTGTGGATGGCTTCAGTGTTAACTCTCACCTGATTGTCAGAGGGGATTCTGGGTGGTGTTGTTATTCGAGCTCAGAGCACCATGCCAACGAGATAGTGATCCGAGTCTATATTGGCCCCCTACCTGTTCTGACATTCATCAAGGCTGAGAGGTGGCGGCGTTCGATCAACACGTGGTCAATTTGGTTGAAAGTGGTCCCGTCTGGAGAGACCCACGTATGTTTGTGGACCGCTTTCCGCGCTAACCAGGTATTTCCAACAACCATTTCGTGTGACCCTGCTAATTGAATAATCCGCAGTCCTTTATCATTTGTATTTTCGTGTAAGCTATGGGAGCCAACGTATCGCCTGAATACGGGCTCCTTCCCTTCTTGGTTGTTAAAATCCCCAAGTATGATTTTGATATCATATCTGGGACAGGCTTCAAGTGTTCATTCTTCTCCGACTCTGCAGTCTCCTCTGTAGGGGCGTAAACGTTAATGAGGCTTATATTTCTAAACTTGCCTCGCAAACGCAGAGTGCATAGCCGTTTGCTTATGTTTTCAAAGCCAATAACAGCAGGTTTCATTTTTTTGGCTGACTAAGAAACCTACTCCGAGCACATGGTTTACTGGATGACCGCTATAACATATGGTGTAGTGGCTCTTTTCCAGGAAACCGGTCCCTGTCCATCGCATCTCTTGCAACGCTGTTATATCAGCCCTATATTGGAACAGGGTATCGGCTAGCTGCTCATCAGCTTCATCTCTGTACAGAGAGCGCACGTTCCATGAGAAAATGCGCAAATCGTTATTCCGTTGTCGTTGCCGGGTTCGTCGCTGTAAAATCCGTCCAGTCCGGGACTCCTGTTATGGCTTCGTAACTTCGGTTTTCCGTGCAGGGTTGTCAGCCCTACCCAACCCCCAACCTGGAGGACCCGTTGGTACAATTTGTCCCGTTTTTAGGCGCGGGAGACTCGCCTTCATCCTTCTCCGTCTACAGCTTTTCGTTAAGAAAGAGCTCCCAGCGGTCACCACGTGGAGGTGGAGATAGGGTTTGGTAGTAGAGCTGTTGGTGTTGGTTCAGCAGGCATTTCCCAGGTTTTATGCTCCATCGTGGGTACCAATCCACGTTTCGCCCTGGGACCTATACTACCCTTTGACCATCCCAGCGTAGGGCTAATTCTTACCTAGAGTCGTACATTGCTGATGCGCGCTTGAACTTCTTACTTAAGAATCCTCAACGGAGAATATAGACTGTTCCTTATGGTATGGACCACAGGACGATCCTAATGAAGGTTGTATACAGGACCGTGGAGAGAAAATCCAATTCCAGGGCTAAAATGGAAGGGGTTTTTGGTGAAAATCATACGGCCTCTTTCCTTCAATGGAATTTCTATACTTGGCATCGAAAAAACCCCAGGCCCGGGGAACATCCACCCCTTTCCACCCTCCTTTCGACTAGCCAGATGGTGTATGATGCGCGCAAAGTTTACCTTCTGCAATGATGTTCACAGGCTGCAGTTCAAACGAACAGATTGGAAGGAATTTGAGAAGAGATTTGGTCGGGAGCATTGTGGGGAATGCCGTCCTTCAGCACTCCCTAGGACTTTGGGAGAACCCACACTCGTTCTCCACTGTTTGGCGCCAAGTGCTCCTCCTTTTTAAGTCTACATCAGCTGCTTCCTGCTGTTAGCAAAGTTGGCATATTGAGTGGACAACTCTCTTCGAAAGTTTCGATGCGCCTCCCTAAGGATGGTAACTTGGGTGATTAATTCTGTTTTATACGTTGATCAATCTATCTGCCGGCGATTCCTATAATCTGATATTGTTCATTACTCCTCCGCTTTCCGACGAGAACCAGCATGTGGAGGGAGGGAGATTCCACCGTGATGTCGACGATCTCTCGCCTGACCGTATTGAAAAATGTGGGTTCATCATTCAAGTTGAGAATCTGCCAGCTATTGTTACAGTCTCCAACAGACGTAATAGGCGCTAAGGTGACATGGCAACTAGATAGCCCTATGTATGGTTCATTTGACTATTGTGGTATCACCATCACATAAGTCGTTAACGAGTATAGCCTGGAAGTATTTTAAAACCACCAGTTTGGAAGGAAGTCTGAAACTTCCATTGGCATACAATAGATCAGCTTGTTGAAAGTTTCGGGCCTGATTTCCCCACCAACAACCCGTGGTTTTTGTATGGGGTATATATATGTCTTGCAGCTATTGATCTCACGACTGATTAGTGCAGTGGCGCTTTACAATGCTGAAAAATTATTTGAGAAATACGGCATCTGAAGCTTAGCGTTCACCTCCCCTTCAATGGCCTTAGGAACCGTCACTTGTAACATGACGGTCTCAGCCGAAGTAGTCAAGGTCCGCACTAATAAGGAAAATTCCTGGCCTCTCAGCTGTCTTTCCTGCTCTGCTCTGCAGCACTCAGATGGAGGCGCTGAAGTTATTCCGGATACCAAGTTGTTTCACAGGCCCAGCACCCTTACGGTCCTGATCTGGAAGCCAGACAATCCCTTCAGGATTAGTCGCGCACTCTGAACATGGAACTGAGGCTTAAGAATATATAGACTTCTATGCCTGCAAGATAATCTTTGCAAAGAAATGGGATCTCCTGTCGAGGATGGTTCTCTGTATGCACACAGCCGTGACCCATCTTAACCTACGGCTCTATTCTATGGTGCCCGGCTTTGAGGAAAAAGTACATTTGAGTGAAGCTTAAAAACATTCAACATTCAACCGCGTGTGCAGGGGCTCTGAAGTCCTGCTTAGCAGATATTCTTAGTATACTCCCGAATCTTCTCCTTCTAGACCTCCACATTAAATGCGCTGTTGCGTGCAATGCCCGCAGACTATGTGAGTTCGGATGCTGGACAACGAAGTCCTACGGTACAGTAATATCCTAGACGAAATTCCTTGGTAGATCTGGGCATTCCCCACATGCTATACCGCACGCAAACTGAACTTCACGAGAAATTTTGCCATGGACTTTGCAACCAGGGTAGAGTGGAAGACCGGCAGAGTGTTGCAAGATTATGACACATTGTTCATCACCGACAGTTCAAAAATGGCCTGTGAAGTCAGTGCGGGGGTTTTCTCGATTAAACATAGTGTATCCGATTCGAATGCTCTCCCAGGTTTCGCTAGTGTATTCCAAACGCAAGTACTGGCGATGCTGGAAGCATGTCAATAACTGGGGTATGATCGGAGCCGCAAGGGTAACATAGCCATACTGACCGGAAACCGAGCGTCTATTAAGGCCTTTTGCTCAGCAACGACATCCTCCAGGCTGATAGCGACGTGCAGAAATGCTCCGAACAGTCTGGGCGGCTTGTTCAAGGTCACTTTCCTTTGGGTTTCCAGGCATTTGAATATAGAGAGGAATGTGCGGGCTGACGGATTGACCAGCCGGGGCTCTACTCTTGACAGCATTTTGGCAGGTACAGTCGGTGCCCCCTGGCGACTGTCAAAAGCGGAATTTACTCGCAGTTCACGCGAAAGCTTATCGAACCCGTCGTCGCCCATCCTAGGAGAGCGGGCTCCACTGCATGGCATAACAAGCCCCCTTAATGTGTGACCTATCCACTGCTACTTCCAATGTCCGATCACATCACCCACGTGCGCCGATCAAAGTCTTCGCTTGAAACAGTATCAGGCTAGCGTTCTCCGGTGATACGCCGCAGACAGGTTTTAACGAAAACTTGGAGCTTCCGAGTGACAGTGGTGGTGACTTTCCTTGTGCTAATCCCTTATAGTACCGCAGAAAGAATGAGAGGTGTCTTCGATGGTATGGCCACACAATTCGTGCTAACGAGAATTCGCTTGTCAAGATTGGTCTGAACATCGAAGTCGATGGTAAACGACTAAAAGGCAAACATAAACAACGGTAGCTTGATACGACTCCGCTTGTGAACGGGACAAAGGCTGAAGAAAAAGAAGAAGATAGAAATGTTTCTCTGGACATTAGATGCTGGCCTTCATTTCCTTTCCGAATGTTCCGCACTAGTTAAGCAGCCGTTTGAACAAAATCCATCCTCTTCGGTGCGATAATTTGCGCTTAGCAACGTTTTTCCCGCCTTCAGTATGTACCTCCGAGATCGCCATCCTTTCTCAAACCTTGTGTTCAAAGAGGTCTTTCCTTTTTGACAGTCAGAGCTATTACTTTCAACGGTGCTATTCTCTCTCTCACTCTGACTATAAGTTTCGCTACATCCTCAGACGTGTCAAGGAGTAGACGAGGCAATTAACACCAAGTGGACAAGAAGACCCTTCAAGTAGTGCCGTAGGCGCATGCCCTACTAGTTGTGGCGATCGGACCCAGGTCTGCACGGGACCAGCCTAAAGTGGCTCCCGCCACGAAGTTATCTGCTATCATGAGAACCCGGGTAGCTGTCTGAGGGCAGACGTCTCAGGAGAACTGCTAAGAGAGAGAACCGTGAGATTATGCCAACACGGCAGATATTCTGGTAAACCCACCAGGACACTAGGACAGAAGTTCTCGCTACCGTTTCACAAGAGGTCCACTTCCAGCTTTTATGCCTGGAAGTTTGGTGCAAAACCTGCTATTCATATAATTCAAGACAATAATTACAGGTGAGGGCAATCCTGACTATAATCAAACCTAGCAAACAGTTATGAAGCTCCATCAAAGGAGAGGTACATGTAAGGATATTATTTCAACGATTCATCATGTTGCTGTGAATTCTGATCCTTGAGTGAGTTATGGGAGCCACATTCACCAGCAATAACCTTAAACATATCATCGTAAATACGTAGCTACTTGAACATGAGACTACCGTTTGGCAACGCAAAACCGATATATGAATATCGAAAGCTCTGAACTCAGGTAATTTCAGGTGCATCTCTCAGAGCTAACAAATACCACCCCCTTTGCGATAAAATAAAACCAAAAATCTATAAATGGAAATGATTACCAACTAATGCAACAGAGCATCCTTACGTAACTTAATTGCCAATAGTGCAGATAGTATAATGTGCGGTTATTAACATTTCCAAGGAAAGTTTGATGCAGGGATCCGCATTCAAATAAAATCCCCAGGAATTATCCATACCAACTCCATGTCGACGATATCATCAAAAGGATTTTCAAATGCTACTGCATCTATCCGCCATTCTCGTTTTATTGTTGTTTAACAAACCAAAGGATTATTGTGTAGCACGGATTAAATTTGATTTTACTACGTTTTTTTTTCGTTTTAAGCTCATCCCTTTTCAGCTCGTTTAATAGAAGGATACTGCGCGTTCGATGGACGAAGCGAGGACAAAGCTCTTGGCCGTTAACTGACGCCATTACGGTGGCCATAGGAATGCCGTTGTGGTGGACACTTATTGTTCGTCCTGGCGCTAGGTTTGAAGTGTTCACTTGGTCGGCAACCTGCTTCGCCTCTATCTGGAAATAATCGGGATGATGGCAAGTGGAGTGCATATAAGAGTTCCGAGGAAGTTGTCCCGACTGTGGCAGGCATGCGAGCTTTGCTAGCATTCAATGGTGAGGAATCGAACAAACAAATTCGTGACATTTTCGTTTGTTTTTGCTGTTTTCGATATTTACCGTACATGACTATTTCAAATTAGTTCATCTCAGCAGTTTTCATCTCTCGAAACCGATGGAAACATGTTCTGGTTTTTTCTCCATTTCTTCCTGTTCGGCCTCCGTTTCAGAGTTCTATATTTTTTCAGAGGATCGAGGAATTAATTTTGAGGTAATTTGATATATTAAATAGAACTAGGCAATATTTTCTTCCTGTTGGGGACAATGTAATTCAGCCCAACGAGGAAGTGGCCATAAGGACTTGGATGAAGCTCGGACGATGAAAGACTTCAAGGCGAGAAAAAAGCAATGGGGGAATTCGAACTCCAGTCAATATATCGCGCTTTACCCGCTGCTGTCAGCTTGCTTCCAAATAACGGAAATGAACCCTCGGGCCTAGTAGTCGATTCAGCCCTTATGGGTACCACACTAACGAGCGAGAGATATTGCATTGCATATTGATCTACAATGGTGACCTCGACATCGGCGGAATGCGCGCCGAAAACCACATACAAAGTGGAGGTGACAATACATCCAATACTCCTGCGGAGCTGCTGACTTCACCGCAATCATCGTACTCAACCGTCCGGGTCAAATCTCGAGTGGCTACGCCCCAGTGTTGTATTGTCACAGCGCCCAGATTGCCTGCAAATTCTCCGAAATCAAGAAGAAGGTCGATCCTTATTCTGGCATGACCACCGAAGAAAACCTCGACGTCTGCTCCGTTGTCGAAGAAGCGGCTACTTCTGCGGCTGCCAGGAATTTTTTATAATTAATTCCCATTCTTAACTCGGTGGTTGCGGGAATTTTTGGCGCAAATTCTTATTACCTACAACTAGTGGTGACCACATGCAATAAAGGCAGTGAAAACCGGTGTAAAAGGAGTGTAGAAGGAAGTGTTCAAAGGTTGACAAACAATCGCATTATGCCTACGTTGCTGACGACTCCGTCATCGGTATCCTCACCCCAACCAAACCTTAGTGCATCGAGTACCTCCAGGAGCTCCCTTCTTTGGATCGTTTCGTCGTTCATGATGGAGGCAGACCGCCGCTGTCGATGTAATTAAGGCGATTCACCATCATCTTTCTATGGGCAATGCAACTAATTATTATATCCAAAATAAATATAATTGCTTCCATCGGTTCCATCCATCACTTGCTGGACGAACTGATACTAAGCGACCCCCAGCCAACTGCTTCGAGGAACGAAGCAGCTGGCTGGGGATACGGTCTGCTCAGATCCAGCTTCGTATGGATGCGTGGACTTCCGGCCGCAGTTTCAGAGCTGACAGCGACTGTAAGTACTTTGCTTTCGGTAGGTAGATCTCGATCGCAGTTGAAGTCGAAGCCTACTTTCCATAATGGACGTCCGGGTAGTGGGTCCGCACCGGGCCCGACAATTTGCTGGTACCACCGTAAATTTGGAGACAAAGCAACTGACTGTACCAGCGTATTCACTTTCAACACAAAAAAACTACACTCGCTCGGTGCTTCGGCGGTGGATACTCGGAGCGTAGTCCCACGTGGCCGTCCAATTTTGACCCCTTGAGCAAACGTTGCTTTCTCATCGACCTGCAAGCGGAGGTGTTGATTCTTCCGTCTCCCCGTCCAAAGACACTAATGTCGCAAAACTTACGACTGGCTACCGCGAACTCCTTGCCAATGACGAAGGGGTTCAGCCTTGACGAGGAGACCCATATTTCTCCGCCTCGAACATCGAGCTTGAAAGAGTGCTTCCTTCTCTCCAGGACTTTAAAGGAGCTCTCGTATGGTGGGTGCAGTGGACTCCGAGGAGCTTCCACCCTAATGAGAACCTGTGAGCATGTCTCGAGGTCCCCGGAGGTCGACCTTCGGGAACGTGTACCGAGAAGGTGGAGTCGATCGCGTTTCGAAACCCCGTATCTGAGCAGGCGCACCATGCTGGAGTCAATTAACCCTGATATGCAGCACAGGGTCGTCGGGGAGTCGCAGATTCTCCCCGTACACCATCTCCGCGGGGCTGGCCGCGAACTCCTCTCGATGAGCTGTGCGAACGCCGAGAAGAACGAAAGGCAAGCACTGCGACCACGACGTTCCAACATCCCATTAGACTGCGGATTGTATTCAGTAAGCCTGTGACGTTTGAAACCAAGGAGCTTGCTTAACTCCAAGCAAAGAGTAGACTCAAACTGCATTCCCTGGTCCATGATGATTACGGCTGGTACACCAAAGCGCGGGATTCACTCTCGACAGAGGGCCTCAGCACATGATTATGCCTTAATGTCAGCCAGAGGTATTGCTCCAGGCCACCGCGTAAACCTGTGGGTGATTGCGAGGCAATGCTTGTATCCGTGCAAGTCTCGCAAAGGACCAATGATGTGGAGGTGGATGGTGTGGAAGCCCTTGGTCGACCTACGGAATACGCCTACTTCCTTTCTTAAGTGCTTGTTGGTTTTACACTTCTGGCACGCAATGCACTGTCTGGCCTAAGCTTTTACGTCCTTCTTCATGGACGGCTAGAAGTATTTTCCGGTGACTAACCGGTTCGTCATCCTGATGCCTGGGTGCGCAAGAGCGTGTATTGCGTGAAATACTTCCTTGTGAAAATCGACGGAATGAGTGGCCTAGGTGCCTTGTCTGAGGTCTCGCAGAGTAAGTAGGGGTTTGAATCGAGGACAGGAAACTCCTTGAACTTGTATTTGGAGTTTACCTTCAGGCTCTGAAGCTCGGCGTTGTCTTTCTGCACCTCAACGATTGCCGTATAATTGACGTCGGCGGGGACTTTGGCCTCCGAGATTCGAGATAAAGCGTCAGCAGCAACGTTGTCTTTTCCTTTTGTTGTATGAGGTTAGATATTGTCTTCTATTTGTAGTTAAGTCTTAAATTGATAGACCAGTAGCTTACTCCAAACTACAATTTTATTTTATAGTGTATATATATATAGTGTATATATTTCGAGAGCAACTTACTCCCTTCATCAGTACAAAGCTACTTTAGCTTTGTACTGATGATGTACACTATAAAATAAAATTGTAGCTTGGAGTAAGCTACTTTTGTTATATGTCGGAAATAAATTGGCTGATGAAGCTCAGTTGCCGAAGTTGAGATTTCCGCCACCACGGGGTGTGCGTACACCTTGTCAAGCGTGGCGGAAAACACCTCCAGCGACCCCGAGTCCACGCAGGCCAAGGTGGCACGGGTGCTCTCCGGAAGCTGTTGCAAACAAATCGTTTTCAAAAGTTTTCAGCCGACCTTGTCCCCACCCAGCTGCCACCTTTCTCGGAGCAGCTGGCTAGGGGTACGGTCGCCCAGTATCAGCTCGTTCAGTTCAGGCCTTGGATCTTGGCCAAGTAAAGTTGGGCTGAAGATAAACACCAATAAAACTTTAAATGGCTTGAGTACTTTGAATTATTTCTGACAAATACTCGCTACTGAAGCACGAAATTAGTTTGGATTTAAGGATTTTCAGATCTGCGCGAATTTGCCTCTAAAGAATGACAAATGAAATTTCTTTCTTGTATTTTGAATTATATTTCTGTTTTCTCAAAATGATAAGGTTTGTTATAATTCAACTGTAATATTACACATAAATGAATTCGTGAACGGTTATGAACTGACTGTCAACTTCAATTATTTCTTACAATTTTTTTTCTAATCAGATATCAAGGCCTACTCCGCCGCGGCGAACACCAATGGTGACATCTGTCAGTCGAATTAACAACATTCGAACTAAATTTCGAATGTTGTTAACCCTACGCCACAAAACCAAGTTTCTTAGTCTGGTAGGGTATCACACTCTCTCTACCTGCATTAATGGGCAGAACATCAAAAGCGTCGATCAATTTTTATTTCTAGGAAGCATGGTTTCTGCCGACGACGGCATCGAATTTGATGTTACACAACTTATAATATCGCTAAATCCGCTTTCGCTGCGCTGTCTAAAATCTGGAAATGCAGTTATCTTAACACAAAGATCAAGTTGAGACTGTTCTGTGCTAGCGTTCTTTCTGTTTTGCTATGTAGGAGTAGCGCATGGCAAGTGAACTCTACTTTGCTTCAAAAGCTCCAAGCTTTCTTCAATACCTGTCTGCGTCGTGTCATCGGAGTGCACTGACCTATCACTATTTCATGCGAAGAATTTGTTCGAGGCACACGCTTGGCACCCATACGCACTATGATCGGAAAACGGAAATAGCAGTGGATAGGTGGCATTAAGGAGAGGCGAAAATTGATCCCCCAAGATGGCCAACACGTGGATCGCTCCAGGGGCACTGGGCACAGAACAGTAGGGGAGGAGTGTAAACATCTCGTGAAGTCATGGGAGTGCTGAAGGGCATTTCAAGTAACCGCGAACGATGGCACGTAGGTGTGGTTGCCACGCTATATCCCAACAAAGGATGCAGGGCAACCATATATACCCATAAAAGACCTCTTTCGACGATAAGCTGGACTTGTCTTATGAATCGCGTCTCCAGAATCCCTGGCTTCATATTGTATACCTGTTTCGAGTTTGACTTTCCCTCACCCTGCTTAACAATCTTCAATCCCTTTGATCAAAGGATCCTTTAGTAATCTTTCTGTTCTCTTCTCCGTATACATAATTATCACCACCTCGAAAAACCTCAACGCAATTTCACTCGATGTCTCTTCTTTAAGAAGAACTTCCTACAGGTGAGGGGATGGACTTTCCTGGCTTTACACTTAGCTTTCGGTGTAGCACGAACAACCCAAAAATTGTGGAAGAGCCTTTTGCAGGGCTAGAACTTTATTTCCAGTTCCCTATTCCAAGGCTATATATGTAACCAGTATAATGCATTACAATCTGGCCCGGTAAACTCTCGCCGTGATTACAGTTTTAAGTGTAGGCTAACCTTTCTATCATACTTTCTTTTTTGCTGGGGTCTATATTTAACAGGATAATCTCAAATATACAAATTCCAATAACAAACAAGTCGAGAAACCGGAAACTGGACGTTTCAGGTATGAAAGATTTTATGTATTATATTTTTTTTATAAAAACATTTGGGTGGTCATTCGCCCTATTGGTACCTAGCACGTAATATATACATATATTATGTGGGAATATCCACTTTCGGATTCGAAATTTTGTGATGGGTAGCCTAGGTACCATATAATGGCAGCCTCCTGATCTTTTTCAGATTTTTCGGTTGGGTAGTTTCTGAGAATGGGTTCGTGACAGAAATAATGACTTTCGACCCCCCACACTCCCCACCTTTCCAACTAATTTGAAAACTAAGACCGGCTTCGGTCGATACTAACCGACGCCTTTCCTTTGATATCCCACATGACTATCTTTGGTGAAAAAAAAGACCAAGAGAAGGATCCATTCAAAAGCAGCTCGTCAACTATGAGATATCCACCAATGCCAAAGACGATCCAAACTTTAAGGTGCAGGCAAGGTCAATAGAGTCCTTTATAATAGATCACAGATAGAAGAAAATAATACTAATGATGCGCCAAACCCAGCTGTGCCAACAGTGTCACAAGCGAGCCAGAAAAAACAAAAGTGCGCATTCGTCCAGAGGCGATTGTTATCACCTGTAAGGGCAATCTGTCCTACGTGGAGATATTCAGAAAAGTCAAAGCTGATCCCGACCTAAAAAAATCTGAAGAACCCAGAAAGGGGTTATTCGACCTGAAAGGATCCAGCGTAGGCAAAACTGATGACTTTCGCATTGAAGTTAAAAGCTCACTTGAGGAGAATGCCGCAATGCATGCCAAAAAATATGAGATCTACACAATATGATCTCGATGAATTGACATCGAAAGGGGAGGGAAATTCGTACTACTCTTAAGGAGCATTTTAATTTGGAAGAACTTGCCGAGGAGTCTGTTGTGGGTTTACCAAAAGCCTGTGGCGATACTCTGTTGGGTCTGGTCTTTCTATTATCCTGCGCCAGAAGGTTCAAACGGACTTCCACTTGCAAGTTGCTTCAAATAAGACAATAAAAGTACTTCAATTTATAGTCAACCTCTAAGTAACTTTCACTCCGGATGTTTGCATTTAGAGTAATTTCCAGTTTAGCGCGTTAGTTAGCAAAACAGAAAATGAAATCAGTGGAAAATCCATTCAGCTTTAAGAACACGAATAAAACGTGAGAATGCGAGTAGCGTGCAGACCACAACTGATTTGGAAGCGTCTCAATAGCTCAGGATGAACTGCTAAAACCAAATTCAATTTTTGTTCTTTGTTTTAATCTTGCCTTTAATTTAATTTAATATTTTTAGCCTTTTTTTTAGATTACATAAGTTTAATTTAAAACAAAGCACCGAAACCGATCAAGAAGACACGTCTGCTTACACCGCCGCGGTTGGAACACAAGAGACCGACTTATCTCCATGCGGTCCTTACTGTCCCAACCAACGGCATATTTTTCGCCGCTAATTCTCCACTCCCCGGTGCGTTCGGAAAATGAGTGAGTGGAGAGTTCGCCATCTACCCGTCCGCATCCGCAACATTCGAAATAAATTTCGAATGCCGCAGATCCTGCCGCGCCACAACTCAAACGGCCACAATAAGAGTACCAGCAAAGGCAGCGCTGAGTTGTTGGCGACCGGAAAAGTTAAGATTGGATGGGTTGCCTACCATTTAAGAGAACAAACTTCACTAAAGAAGTGCTTTAAATGCCTCATGTTTGGGCACTTCGTGAAGGCAGGCACCAGCGACTGATTCGACTGGTGGAACGGCGATATGGGCTTGCGGTCGACAGGCCATACAATGTACTGCAAGTCAGGCAGCCAGTGGCTGTGTGTGGGCGAAAAGAAGTGGTGTATAAGTATACAGCTGCTTCGCTGCACTAAGTTTGACACGAAGCTCAAAAGTGATTGCTAGTGATTTCAACGTTTGGATCCTTGAGTGGGATAGAGAGAAACTGGGCCCCCGTTTATTAGAAGCTTTCGCGCAGATGGATATAGTTTTGACTAACCAAGGTGCTATAAACACTTTCCATAAAAGGGGGTCAGGCTCGGTTGTAGACCTGACCGCGTGGTATGTCTTAGTGTATCAGCGAACGCTACACCCACAGCGATCACCAGGCAATCTTCTTTGGGACATGTATCCAGCCACAGGGCAAAGACCCATCAGGCGTGAGTGAGCAGACCTTCATAGAGGTGTGGTTAGATCAACCTGATAAAGCAGGCGCCTCTACCGAAATAGCCGTCCATGTGGCCGAATGCATCGCCAAAGCATGTAACGCGTCCATGCTTAGGAGGTGCTCATTCCCCAGTAGAATATCAAACTGCTGGTGGAATGGTGAACTTCGATTAGCCTGCCACCGACCCAGACGAGCGGCTCAGAAAGGGGTAGGTAAAATCGATCAGGAGCGAAAAGAGTGCGCCTATAAGGCAGCCCGCAAAAGCCTCAAGCTCGCAATCCAGCGAAGCAAGAGGAAATGTTTTAAGGAGCTCTGCTCAGAAGCGGACGTAAACCCGTGGGGGAGTACTTATTGAATCGTGATGGTACGATTCAGAGGCCGTTCATCTGAATGTGAATGTGACGGCAATTCCGCCAACCAGCAGAGACGGAGCTACTGGAAATCTGCGGTAGAATAGGAGACAATAAAACGCCGAGCCTGGACGAAGTACCTAATAAGGCCCTTAAGCTTGCCGTAAAATCCAGACTGGACATGCTCACTGATTCCTTCGAGGTGTGCATGCCCGAGAGGATATTTCCAGCGGCATGGAAGCGGAAGAAGTGAACCTCCAGGTGAACCATTCTTATACCGACCCATGTGTCTTCTGGATACTATGGGGAGAAAATGTTGGAGCAGGTAAGCGGATAGATTACTTGCGATTGTTGAGAGTCAAGGAGGCCTTTTAAATCGGCAGTATGGGTTCCTTAAATCCAGATCAACCATGCCATCAAATTGGTTACTGGCTTGGCGGAATGTGAAATTCACCGAATGGGTAGTAGCAGCGAATATTGCGTGGTAGTAGCCCTCGACATGAAAAATGCATTCAATTCAGCCAATTGAAATTTAATACGGAAATTCCTAGAGAAGCTGGTATTCCCGCCTATCTCGCTGCTATCATCGATAGTTATTTAGCTGAAAGAAGGCTCTGATATGACACCGATGACGGACCTCAGGAATCCTTTGTTTCCGCGAGTGTCCCGCAGGGTTCCGTATTGGGCCCACCACTGTAAAACATCATGTACATCAATGTACTTAATCTTCCGCTTCCAAAGAACTGTGACTGTGGTGGGTTATGCTAAGGACATAGCGCAAGTTGTTGTCGCAAAGCATCTCGAGACAGCTGCTGGTCTGCCACTTGCGAAAGAAGCAACGGAAGCGTTCCAAATCACTAAGCGGAAATCATATAATCACTTCCAAGTCGACCATCAAATACTTAGGAGTAGTGATAGACAGGAAGCTCAGTTATAGGCAACACTTGCAGTATATTTGCGACAAATCAACCGCTGTAACTATGGAAGTAAGGATAATGCCGAACATGGAAGGGCCACGATATACGTCTAGGTTACTTATAACTAGGGTGGTGAGCTCAATCATGCTCTATGTGACCCCAGCTTCGAGAAAGGCGTTGCTGAGATCAGCTAACCCTAACAAACTGAGTGCAGTTTACAGGAGGGTAGCCCTGAAGGTATGCTCTGCCTTCAGAGCTGTCACAGATAGTGCAGCAGTCGTCGTCTCGGGGATGATGCCAATTGACATCTTGACAGATGAGATGGCGAACATACACAATGCGAAGCCAATTTCTCCCTTATCGCAGATAAAGAACACTGAGAGGGAGAGATCCATTAATAGATGGCAAGATCGGTGGCAACGCTTAGGAAAAGGTCGGTGAACTCGTAGGCTCATATTTGCCATCAAGCAATGGTTGGAGAGACGACACGGTGAAATTAATTATAATCTCAAACAAATTCTCATGGGGCACGGAGGATATCGCCAATACCTACACAGGTTTACGCTATAGACCTCACCCGACTGTCCAAATTGCGAAGGAGTCCGACAGGACCCAGAACATGTATTTTTCCAATATTTGTGGAAGAAAGGAGGAATCTAGAAGACAGCCTAGGAGAGATTTTGGTCCAAGAAAATCGGGTGCAGAGAATGGTAGTATGTCAAGAGGATTGGGATGCGGTCAACTCCATGATCGTATCCTATTCAGAACAAACTGCGAAAAGCAGAGAAGGAGAGAAAAGTCCGGTCACATACGCCGCGTATAGAAAAAAGATGACCAAGAGTGTCCTACACTAATGATAAAAAAAAAGTGGCCACCCAAACTTTTTCCGAAAATCCAAACTTGAACCCTAGTTTCTCCCCAATTGATAACAATTTCAAATATCTGTCGTCCGTCCAGTCGCTCTCTATGGTTCTGAGTGTTGGCCGACCATAAAAGACAATGAACGGCGTCTTGCGGTAATGGAGACGAAGATGCTACGTTGGACTAGTGGCGTCACACGTTTAGATCACATCCGAAATGAGGATATCCGCGATCGTTATGGGGTTGCACCGATCGTGGAAAAGTTACGAGAGAGGCGTCTTCGATGGTATGGTCACGCAGTTCGTGCAAATGAGAATTCACTTGCCAAGATTGGTCTGAACATCGAAGTCGATGGTAAACGACCAAAAGGCAGACCTAAGCAACGGTGGTTTGATACGCTGGATGGCGATTTGAAAGCCTCGAGATTGCACCCAGATCAGGCATTCGATAGAGCCAAATGGCGAAGCCGATCACGACGAGCCGACCCCGCTTGTGAACGGGACAAAGGCTGAAGAAAAAGAAGAAGAAGAAGAAGAAATACTATGGTAGGAAGTGTAAAGGCTATTTATAAATAAAAAACAAATTTTTTACTATTAATAAGAGGTATGTCCTCCTTTATTTTTAATAACATTATCAATTCTGTTTGGCATGGAATTAATTAGTACTTCTAAATACTCCTCGGAGATTTTATTCCAGGCACCCAAAACAGCTTCCCATAGCTCGTTTAAGTTGTTAATTGTCTTGTCGTGAATCTCACGATCAATATGGTCCCATATATTTTCGATGGGATTTAAATCAGGGCTTTGAGCAGGCCAATCAAGAGTCCTTATATGTTTTTGGGCCAACCAATCGGATATGAGCCTTGTCTTATGGCATGGTGCATTATCTTGTTGGAAAGTTAATAGGCGAGGTGTTCTGAACCTCGCTAGACTTGGTACCAGTGATGTTTCTAAAATATTTTTATATTCAGCTGAGTTGATTTTTGTATTCACTGGTACCCGGTGCAGTACACCTACTGTTTTTGAGGAAAAACAGCCCCATACCATTATTCCAAGGTTGCCTTTCTGCGTTTCCTGGATGCAATCCTCACTGTATTCCTCGCCTGACCTACGAAGACAGCGTTGCGGCCTGTCCGATCGAAGGCAAAATCTTGATTCGTCCGACCAAATGATTTTAGTCCAGTCGGTGTTTCGATGGTCTTTGGCCCAAACCAATCTTGCAGCTTTGTGCCTCGGTTTAAGAGCCGGAACTTTTCGACAGCGCCGACTGCGAATGCCAACATCTTTCAAACGGCGTGAAATCGTGTGGCGACTTACTAAGTTTCCGCTGGCTGGCACAAAATCTTTAGATATTTGTGCGATCGACGATTTCCGATTCCTCAGCGCGTGTTGTTCCAACGCTCTCGTGTCTCTGCTATTCATTTTTCGTGGTCTTCCGGAGCCTTTCTTACGTGCTACACTGCCGCTTGCTTGTTTACGTCGCAAAACTTGCTGCACGCCGCTTCTCAAAACTTCGACATCCGATTTTTTAAAAATTCTCACGATTTCGCGTTGTGATTTGCCAGACTCGCTTAGTCCTACGATGCGTCCTTTTTCTTCCTCCGTTAATTGCCTGTAGAAAAAATGTATACACTTTTCTTGAGTTTCTTTTCAAACAAAATGATTTTTTGAAAATAAGTCAAATATATGAATTTTTAATCTTCAAACTGATTTCTTCGCTTGCTTCCAGGACTCTACCAGGATTATCCTTGTGAAAAGTCCTTGAGGCAAGCCTAATTTTTGATGAGTTTTTTCTTACTATCCTTTTCTACTAAGTTAATGATAATAATTACTTACCGCTGTTTTGGAGACATTTTAATTCGACAAATTATTAAAAATGTATTTCAAGCACTATTTCCACCTTTGAATGATTTTTCACTATTTCTAAATTTTGTATCCTTGCACTTCGTCTGTTTGTTAGGAACTGATGTCCTTTGATGTTCTGATGTCCCTTTTTATACCTGCTTCATTGCAAAATTACGAAAAACCCCGAAATATTACATGCGGCGGCAATATTTGACACTCTTTCGACACCAGGTAGGTGGCCACTTTTTTTTAAGGTTTTGTGTGAAACAAAACCTTATTAGAATGGTGACGGTGTCTGTCTGTCCGTCTGTCCGTCTGTCTGTCTGTCTGTCTGTCTGTCTATCTGTCTGTCTGTCTGTCTGTCACACCCGATTTATTCGGAAACGGCTAGACCGATTGTCACGAAAATTGGTGAGAGTATGTAATCTGGTGATCGCTTTACATGCAGTAAGTGGCACCATCTTGCGTTAAGTTTAAGGGGGGGCTCTCCGTACATGTGAATGGAGGGTGCAAATTTTTTTTTCACAGAATGTAGCCAAGTAGGGTATCAAATGAAAGGTCTCAATTAGTACTTTTCGAATCTGGTTCAATATTTGATATTAGATGAAACATAGGGGAGTAAGGGTTGAAAATATGACCCACAAAAAGTGTAACAGGTCTCGTTCTCAGAACCTATCCAACCGAAAAATCTGGAAAAAATCACAGTGGTGCACCTCTACGAAATCTAGGCCTCAAAATATATCCGGTTCCGATATCTGCACAAATAAAGTTAATAATAGTATATTTCCATATTTTAGAAATTTACCCGGCACCCCCCCTTATGTTCATCCCAGAAATACAAAATTTGGCATGAATGTAACGAAGAATATAATGCACAGTTTGGTCAAGTTTGAAGAAAATCCAACTATTATTAACAAAGTTATTGGGGGTGAAACTTTACAATTTTTTGTGAATTTCGTGCACTCTACAACCCGCATGACGTCATCATCACATATCAATTCGTCAATACCACAACGAAATGAATTCTTCTGAATTGGGTCGCAGACAATTATTTTGTTTTAGTTTTTTAGTTATTTGTCAACCAGACATGTGTATATGTAGGTATATAATATATGCGTGCTAATGAACTTTGCGGCTAGTGCCTAATTCAGATAGATATAAGACGTAAATCGGAAATATGGGTACGATAAATTTAGATACGTGCATATATGTGTACAGCAGGTAATAGGCAGTTTGTTTGTTTAGGGTGAGCGTGATATCTATGGCTCTAATATGTACGTATGTCTCGTAGTTTGGAAAAATATGAAGGATTATGTTGGATTTGTAGCTATATACGGACAGGGAAATGTGCGTCTCTTACATAAGATGAACACAAAACCTTTATACCCGAAGCGCGAGCTTCCGGTATTCCGACTTGTTGATCATTAGTGTAGAGTGATCTGACTCCGCTCCGTCATATAATACCTTATGGTGATTCCGCGGGGCACCGAGGGAGTCGGGGCTAGTTTTAGTGGGTAAAAACCATACACACTGGTGTGTCCAGAGCAATATCTTCTAAAGATTTCCACCTCCTCAGGCAGACAGACAGACAGTAAACCAATTTTAATAAGGTTTTGTTTTAGACCAAATCTTAAAAACGACAGAAAGATAGACAGCGGGCTGATTTTTATAAGGTTTTGTTTCACAGAAAACCTTTAAAGTGATCCTTAACGACAGGATCAAAAACATTTGTCAGTAGGAGGAGGTTGGCCAAAAAGACCACGTTTGCAAGGCAGAGCTTCGGGAAAACACGTGGGCTATGTCCGTTAAACCCACAAAACTGTCATTAAGTTAGTGTGAAAGCCTAAACTTAGGAAAATATTATATTCTATCGTAAAAATCAAGGATATTATTCATCAAATCGTGTGCTTTCATTACATATGTTATCATTCCGATTTTCATGGAAAATGTAATCGAATATCTCATTGAATAAGAGAAAATCTTCCAAGGGAGTAGCACGCATATTGATGCTTTCATATTTTCCCAGAATACCTTGGACTGTTTCTTCCCAGGCTAAACATAAACAAGTGTGATGCGATAGAATAAAGGCACATTCACCACCACATCCAGCCCATAAATGGAAAACTTTTCCCGCAAGTTGTGAACCTTTCTTCTTAGTCAAATCTCTGTAAAAGATGGCAAGGAAACTTTGACATAATGCCGCAAATTATTTAAGGTTTTCAGTGATGACTTTTTTCTTCTTTCATGATATTCAAAATTTCGTCCTTTCTTCATAAAGCTTCTTTTCCCTGAGTGGAGTTGTAACGCGTTTTCGTATCCTGCGGATCATCCTTACGAGGGAAAAGAGACTGCGACGACATAGGACTAGCTTCGAGCTGAGAACGATAAGTTTGAGGTGTCGTTGTCTCTCATATATTGACAACTTCTTTTTATATTTTTTCGATCGTCTCTGATGTCCCTTTCACCGCCAGGAGCAATGTTATTCGCTTGGTCATGGCGGATTTCGTGTACTCAAGCATGTGCCTGCACGTATCCTCCTAGACCTGCATATACTCATGTACATATAATACAATGTTTGCGATGGGTGATGGAAAACCCGGGAAAAGTTTTTTTTAAAGAATTTGTCAATGCAGATTTACTTTCTGGAAATTCGACAAGGATTTAAGTCGACGGCGAAGCATGTAGCTGAGCCACAGTCAGTGCGGCATTGATTTTCAATTCAGGAAAATTTGAAATCTTATTACATCCAACTACGAAGGACATTGGCGGCGATTGAGTATCACTCAAGGATTTCATCTCTGATATTTGTGGCTTACCGAGAAGAAGTTTCAATGCTTGAACCGGGAAGTTTGATTTTGCGGCAAGTTTCATGTTTGCCCTTCTAGACAGATACACGTCTAGGATCGAATTTTTTCTACTTGAATAGAAAAAGACATGATTGAGCAGAATGAGCCTAGAAGTTGGGGTACAGGAGGACTGAGTGCCACATGAATTCGATCTAAATATTTGAGCAAGTTCAACTCGAGTGTGCCAAGTATGTGCAATTAAAATTATCCGGCACAGAGACAAGGGAGTCCTTTGTATTTTCTTAGCGTGTATGCCTTTCATTTGCATCCTCCTGCCAAGAAATTCACGCCATTAATAAACGAGACGACACCTTAAGTTGATACGACCCAGCAAATTTATAGTGTGGCGGGTATCTAATTTGGCAGACTTCCTTTCGAATGGCGAAAAAAATGAAACGGTTTCAGTTCATCCCTAGGTTTTTTGTTGGGATAGATACCCCTTCCCGCCTGGAATAATCGTAAGGTTTTACACCCATAAGTATACCGAAATACACAACCCCCTGCTTCTAGGATCTTATGTGGAATCCTTTCTTCATGCTCCATCCGCTCTATGGACTTGTCGCGTGATTATTACTCCAAACTTGATTAGCTTCCCTGTATGTAATTATTGTAACGGTTCCAATTGTTTTTGGCTGGAACCTGAGGGATTTTGGGGCGGTTGTGACTCTTATCTAGAAAACAAATTGGAAAAACTCTCGGGCGGTGATTATGTTTGCCTTTTAAGTGGTCTCTCCTCTAAAGCAAGGATTAAGGATAATTCTTGGCATAATTCCAAAATTGCTTGGAGAGTCGTAGCAAGAGGCAAACAAATAAGTGGTTGCGATCTGTTTTGGCATTTATGTCGAATATAGAAGGGTTGTTTCCTATTTGCATTTTTTTTTTGCAATGACTTTCTCTAATAAAATATGGGAAGATAACACGAAATGGAAATTTTTATTAACGGATATCAATGATTTACTGCAAGCCTTACCATGGTTGATAAATTTAGAGATGTATAATAGTCACCGATGGGATACTACCCTCAATTGCGGATTTAGTTTAGTTTACTGAGGGGAGCCGCCGCTCCGAGCACTTAGGCCATTGTTAGGCCCATTGTACTATCCCCGTAAATCGCCTACTCAATGGCTTCCAGCCTCCGACGTTCGCAGACTTTAGCAAATCTGAGCACATTCTCCAGAGGCAGAGAGTGTGCAAATTTTTCGTTGAAGAAAACCTTACCAAGGTATTTTCGTCTGAGGTCTGAAAAGGCCGGGCAGCTGAATATAAACGGCAGAGTCGTCTGCTCCTCCTCCTCACATTCGCTGCACATATCAGAAACCACCACCTTAATATTTTCCGTATGGTAGTTTAAGGAGCAGTGTTTCGTTAAAAGCCCTACTAGGGTTTTCATGTCCCACTTCTTAAGAGACAACAAAAATGGCACTCTGGCGACCCCAGGTTCTTTCACAAGGATTTGTGCCTATCGACAAGAGTCAAATTTATTCACTCCGCTGCGTGAATCCTTGCAATTTAAACCTTCAGAGTAGACTTGACAATGGATGGCCGGATGCCAAAAGCTGGCTCTGGTCCCACCAATATGGACTCAAACCCTCGGCGAGCCCGTCTATCAACCACCTGCGATGTTTGAGTGCCCAGCAGCACATCAGGAATGTTTCATTCAGTCGGCCAAGTTTCCGCAGCACCTAATGACAACTCCACACCGACTGCCTTGATATTACGTTGCTGTTTAGTGTCGATAATGCTGCCCGACTGTCGGAACAGATTCAAATGGTGCGACCCCTCCATTTTTGTCACAGACATTCTTCTGCTGCCAATGAAATGATATGTATCTCCACCTGGAATATGGTCATCATTTTTCCGAGGGTTCGGGCCAGTTCCATAATCTAATTCCGCGAGAACACCCCTGTGCCCAATCCGCCTTCCATGACTGACTTGTCAGTGAAGATTATTAAGTCTGTAATCTGAAAAGACTCATGGCCATTTATCGACTTTTTTGGTGATTACGACAGTGTATGCCTTTTCAAAGACGAACCTGGAAACCATATAGTCGGCCGGCATCAGAGCTGCCGGTTGTTTGCCAATGAATTCTGTCTGCATCGTTGATTGCCTGAAATCCGTTTGCCCGGAGACGGTTTACTCGAAGGCGGTTTGCCCGAAGGCTGTTTGATGTCTATGGACAGATACTTACCCATGAGCAAGACTTTAGCCTCAGCGCTGATTGGGCCCGGGGACAGGAGTGCTGACAAAAGAGGCATGCTTCGGCTCGTCCGTTAAGGACTGGGTCACACTTAGACTGAGGTTCTCCATCGATGAGCTTAGGGTTGCCCCTTCGCTCGGGGTTGGATCGTCACGATC
Organism: Hermetia illucens; assembly: GCF_905115235.1. Lineage (NCBI taxonomy): Eukaryota > Metazoa > Arthropoda > Insecta > Diptera > Stratiomyidae > Hermetia > Hermetia illucens. The sequence continues at coordinate 174,998,251 of NC_051850.1, forward strand.
GAGTTTTAATTTTAGTTTTTGAGTGTGAGAACTTACCGACATTACTAAAATCACGTACTCAATCTTGCTGACACTACTGTTTATCGCAAAAAGTGTTGTTACACTTCTGAATCAGGCTAACTCCGAAGTTAGAAGTTAGGCTTGAGGCGTTAAACACACTAAGTTCAGTAATTGTTGCATTTTTACGAATGATACTCAGATAAGATAGGTAACAGACCGTTTATTCTCTGAGAAATCTTGGCTGACCTCCTACATGCTCCGACATGAAGTCAAAGAATTCTTTCTGGAGCTCAGTGTTCCTCAACCATTGTCTTCCCTGCCCGAGAAATTGCTGTACTGCTTTAGAGTCCCCAAGATTAATATCGCCCTGAACAATCGATACTACGTATCCTCCTCTAAACTAGTATCATCATCCTGACTGATTGGCATGTCTGAAAAGCTCAATTTCAGTTCGAATTCTTCCATAGAAATTTACGCAGTGTTGACTTTGGGGACGTGTACCTCGTCTTAACCAGAAATCACCCAGCCGAGACATATGCTCTGCGCACTCAAAAAAGCTTTGTTACGATGTTGAGTCCTAACAGAATCGAGCATGAGAAGCATGTTCCACGGCCAGGTCACCTAATTTCTTACCAGGGAACAACGATCTGAGTCTCCGCGGTAAAAGCTGAATACTCCCTTTAGTCACTCGCCTAACAACGACCGCAATAGAGGTACAAACAGGTACAAATTCTATTATCATGAACACCACTCAAGGCTGTCCACAGGGTGGAGTACTATCGCCGCTGATGTGGAGTATGGTAGTGGATGAACTCCTGGACGTGTTAACTAATACTGGAATACAAGTCCAGGGCTACGCGGACGACATTGTTCTAATCTGTAGGGGCAAATATGAAGATACCCTATGTGATAGAATCCAAACTGGATTAAGGGTTACTAGTGCCTGGTGCAGGAAGGTGGGACTGCGGATCAACCCAACCAAAACCACCATAGTATCATTCACTAGGAGGCGTAAGCTGGATCACCTGAAAGCCATAACATTACATGATATGGAGGTGAAACGAGAAACAGAGGTCAAATACTTGGGAATCACGCTAGACCAAAAATTACTCTGGAAGACACATGTCGGAAACACTTGTCGAAAAGCCACGAGGGCTCTGATGACTTGCAGATCCATAGCAGGAAAAAAATGGGGTTGCAGCCCGAAGATACTACTTTGGATATATACTGCAATAGTAAGACCAATGATTACCTATGGAGCGGTAATCTGGGCAGAAAGAACCGAACTCAGCACACAAGCCAGGGAATTACATAAGCTCCAAAGGCTGGCTTGCGTGTGTATCAGTGGGGCAATGAGGACATGCCCAACGGCATCCCTGGAGGTATTTCTGGGATTTTTTTTTTGGGGTAGGGTACGTGAATGCATTTACGCACACAGTGTTGGACTCCCGATTCGGTACGTCGTCGGACTACCAACTAAACACTTCCCCATCGTCAGAGAGCTAGTCTGGAACCGTTTGTCACATTACTTCGGGCCAGCCCCCGAACTCTCCCGCTTTGCGGAGCCTTCAAATCAGGGAATGCCTTTCACCAACGGGAGGGGAGAGGAGGAAGGGAACTGTCAGTTCAAGGAACACCCTGCCATCCGGCTCCTCCACCGGTCGAGTTCTATCTTCTTAGCAACAAGAAGGGCCCGAACGTAATGGGCAACACGGTTCCAGCTATCAGCAGTCCTCAGCATCTCCTCCACAATGTTGTCTGGAGAGAGATCTCCTGTGCTTAAATAGAGCTGCTGACGAACCCCATCCCACTTTCCACAAGAAAAAAAAGTGTGGTGGGCATCGTCCACAACTCCATTGCAAAACACACAATCCGGAGAACGCGCCGCAAGATTGGAATCTTGTGCAGGTAAGACTGAAAATTTCCATGCCCACTTAAAAATTGGGTAAGGAAATAGTCAGTCTCACCATGCTTCCGATTCAGCCACGCACCTAAGTTGCCGATGAGCCGCGCAGTCCATCTGCCTCTAGTTTCATTTTGCCAAGAGAGCTGCCACTCGTCTAGAGTATGTTGCCGTTCTTCGCGAGCAACCACCTCCCTTGGCTCATCTCCCTTGCGCTTGTGTATGGCCTGACGCTCCCTAGGAAGAAGGGCAACGGGGATAACTCCCGCGATCACCATGACGGCAGGTTCAGAGACTGTGCGGTACGCAGACGCCACCCGTAAAGCTCCCCGTCTCTGTACTTGCGCGAGGCGTCTACGATATACCTCCTTGTTAAGAGCGCCAGCCCATACCTCTGCGCCCTAGAGCAGGGCAGACTGCGTTGAACTCATCAGGAGACGTCGCCTATGAGACGTAGGACTCCCAATGTTTGCCATTAGCCTACTTAACGCCGAAACTCCAGCCGCGGCCTTGTTCGCTGCTGCTTGGATTTGCTCAGAAAAACTCATCTTTGAGTCAAGAGTCAACCCGAGGTACTTTACCGCAGATTTTGACTCGATGGTCGACTCGTCGAACGATATGGGACGCAGGGTCGGAATTCTCTTCTTAGTCAGGATGACTATTTCGGTTTTTTCCAGTGCAAGGTTGAAACCATGAGTAGTCATCCATCCGCTTACCCGGCGCATCAATATGCCGAGTCTGCTTTGCGCCTGTTCGACAGTGCGTCCAGCAACAAGCGCTGCGACATCATCTGCATAGCCGACCAGGCGCGACTCTTCTGGCATGTTGAGTTTAAGCAGACTGTCATAGGTAGCGTTCCAGAGGTCCGGCCCTAGGATGGATCCCTGTGCTACCCCCGACGTGACCTCCATCCACCTTTGACCCTCTAGTGTTTCATAGAGCAGGGAGCGGTTCCTCAGATAGTCCCTCAAAATCCGTAAGAGATAGTTCGGCACGTTGAAGGTATTGTCTAGTGTGCCTAGAATGTCCTTCCATCTTACGGAATTGAAGGCGTTTCTGACGTCAAGCGTTACGAGGAGCACCACCCGTCGAGTTCGGCGGCTATGTGCCTCTGCTCGTCGAACGGCGTCCACGACTTGCATGACAGCCTCAATTGTCGATCTCCCTACCCTAAAACCAAACTGCCGTGGAGATAAATCTCCGGCAGCGCGTATCGCTTCAGCGAGTCTACTTCTGATGAGCTTTTCGAGCACTTTCCCAGCAGTATCAAGCATACATATAATAATAATAATAATCATTGGCGCAACAATCCATGTTGGATCAGGGCCTTGAAGTGTGTTAGAGCACTTCATTCAAGACCGTAACGGTACACTAGGAGGCAATGTGGTCAGCATTGCGCTCGCCCGAGATTATTACCCTGATTTGACTCAGGTACTCATTCACAGCTGAGTCGACTGGTATCCGACGTCAAATCACGATACAAATTCCACTGCCGCCAGTGAGATTTGAACCGCGACCTTCCGTACGACAGCCTTGCGCTCTAACCACTCAGCTATCCGGACACATATCAAGCATACATAGTGGGCGATATAAAGACGGCAGTTCGGGATCGCCTTTCCCTTTAGGGATCAGCGCAAGCCTCGCAACTTTCCAACGAGCAGGGAAAATGCCCTCTTTCAGGCAAGCGTTGAATGCGCCGAGCAGTAGGTCTGGCCGGTGTTGGAGTACCAGTTTGTACACCTCTGCTGGAATACCATCGGGTCCTGGCGCCTTCTTGTTTTTCATAGAGAGGACTGTCTGTTGCAACTCTTTTACAGAGAAAGGTGGACAGTCCTCTGCGCTCTCCGCGCCGACGTCATCATCCCATACGGGGTGTGCAGGGAAGAGTGCCCTCACAATGCGGTCCATCTGCTCGGCCTTAAGTGAACAGGGTTTCCGCAGAGCCCCGATTTTTCGGGTTACAAGTTTGTAACCGAGTCCCCACGGATCCCCATTCACCTCGTCGATCAGATCTTGCCAGCAGCGAGCTTTGCTCTTGTTTATTGCGCTGCGGAGTCTCCTTTTGGCTGATTTGTACTCCATCATTGTGGTACATGCCTCCTCCTGGTCGCCTAGACGTTGTGTTAAGCGGCGGAGCCTGTGACATTCCTTCCGGAGCCCTGCGATTTCCACTGTCCACCAATACATGGAGCGGTAATCTGGGCAGAAAGAACCCAACTCAGCACACAAGCCAGGGAATTACATAAGCTCGAAAGGCTGGCTTGCGTGTGTATCAGTGGGGCAATGAGGACATGCCCAACGGCATCCCTGGGGATCCTTCTGGGATTAACTCCTCTCCATCTGTACATACAGATGCAGGCAAGGAGATCAATATTCAGGATGGCCGGTAGTATGAGTGAGGCGGGGAGCTGCCTAAATCGAAGGAAGATTGATATCCTTTCTGGGCGGTATCCCGAATTACTGATACCGAGGGACAACATAACAACGAGGTTTCACTTCGATAAGAAGTTTGAAACACGTTGGAGTAACAAGGCAAACTGGGTGAGCGTAGCTGCGACATACAGCTTAAACCAGCAACTGATTACTTGGTACACTGACGGATCCCTCACAGCAGAGGGAGCGGGTGCCGGTGTCATTGGTCCAAGGAAAATGTACTTTGCGCCAATGGGCAGGTACACTAGCATATTCCAGGCGGAAATTTACGCCATAGACAAATGTGCCTCCTTTAATCTGCAAAGGAACTACAGGGGGCAGAACATTGCTATTCTCACCGATAGCCAAGCAGCGATTAAGGCACTTAGGTCCAACCAGGTGAACTCTAAACTGGTATGGGAATGCCTTGAGAGACTGAATACACTCGGCTCGTCCAACAAGGTCTGGATACTTTGGGTTCCAGGCCATGCTGGGTTGGAAGGCAATGAGGCAGCGGATGAACTAGCCAAGAAGGGAGCAGCGATGCCTTTACACGGGCCAGAACCCTTCTGTGGAATCGGAAACGGTTTCATGGCTATGAATCTAAGAAACGAAGAGAAACGGTTGAGGGAACTATATTGGGCGGGCCTGCCAGGGATGGAGCAGTCCAGGGTGCTTATTGGGGGATACGAACCCATGCGCACAAAGGATTGCTTAAACCTCAACAAAAAGAACCTCCGAATCATAGTGAGAATTCTCACTGGTCATTGTCGGCTGAACTATCACCTAGGGAAGCTAGGGATATCTACGGACACTGCCTGCAGGTTCTGTGAGGAGGAGGACGAAACCTCTATGCACGTCGTGGGACAGTGTCCGGCACTTGTGCAAAGTAGGTCGATACATCTGGGAGAACACTTAATACCAGATGCAAAGCTGAAACTTCTGGAAGTGGGGAACATACTAAAGTTCCTAACGGTTACAGGTCTGCTTGAGATACTATGATCAACAGGTACACTATAACCAATAAAAGATCACCACTAGATCACTAAACTAAGGGCACAATAGTTCTTCAAGGACGCGGTGCGACTTTCCCTTAACAGAATAATAATAATAACAACGACCGCCTTCGTCTCAATCTGGGATCCATCCTATAACTGCAAAGCCACGGCAATTGGTGGCACCTTCCCTCCCGAAACTCCACGTAATTTTGATAATTCCACATCCGTTTTCTTTTTGATTAACCAGAATTTCTGGACAAATATCCTCAGTTGCTATGATTTTCCTGGTCGCACAACACACATTGCTTCTTACACTCTGTCCGGAATGTGCTGATATATGGTATGGTATGGTTTTTTTTACATCCTACCCCAATACGGAATTTATTGCAAAATGTACATCAATCAATCCTAGAATCATCAACTTTTGCAATAATACAGTCTATACCATAGAGCATGATACTACCGAGTTTGGTGGAAGTCTCTTTATTACTAACAGAATTATAATAGGTCAAATTTGTCACTTTTGTGCAGTATTTTAATCCTTCTATGTAACCTGGTGGAGATCTAGGATGACCTGGATCCCATTTTCTATCAACATCCGCTGATTGCTGTACTGGCGCTCAAGAAGTTTCCAATCCTTACTGTAGTTCTCACCGTACACTTTCAAATATTCCACGACTAAACTTGAGGTTTTCCATCTGTTCGATATTTAAACCAACAAGGACGGAATTGAACATACTTCGAAAAGACTCAAAATAACTAAAATTTCCGACGTGCGAAGGAATCTCTGGAGAGCATAGTCTAGCTGGATATCCTAGGTCTCAAGACTGTAACCCTTCCGCTGGGTAAGCTCTCATACTATAGGTCTACACAGGAGGGCAGGGCTAGTTCAATAATACACTTAGAACGCAGTGTATCCTTGGTCTGATGTTATACGGTAAGTTGCGCGTTCACAATGCACTCGATTTGTATGGGGCTGTGATTTTCGTCCTATTTGGTTTTTGGCTCAATGTCAAAGTCCACACGGGAGACTGCATAAAGCAAAATGGAGCTGATAACTCTAAAAATGGGGTGTCTATGGTTTCGCCATGTGCGTCCTACATTCGGTAAAATGTTCACCAAAAATGTAGCAACTTTGGAAGACTTTGTTGGTAAACCGTCAAGATATGACTTAAAGTTTAATTTGTGGTCAATCATGACTACCAAGTATTTGACCACTTGCTGCGAATGTATGGTGCCAATCCTAATCTTTATCGATGTTTGCTACTGAAGCAGTTGTGATCACTAAACTAAGATCACAACTGCTTTAGATTTATGCTCTCTTCCAGCCAAGATTTAATTTCAAAAAGTGCCTTGTCTCCTTAATATCCTGTGCCGCGATAGCCACTTCGATATAAGGGTTCGCCAAACAGCAAATAGACAGTCCCCGGGAACTGTCCATGCCGCAGTCCGTCGCGGACAGGTGATGCCAAACGCCCTGTGCGTGCGGACAGTCTGCTTTCTGTTTGGCGAGCCCTATAATCTGGGAAGCTAATAACGATCGCTCCTTTGAGAAACCATAACCTCGTGCATTATTATTCACAGGGGAGGACCGGTTCTTGTGAAACCCTACCGATTATTCAATACGCCTTAGGTCCGTCGTTACAATAACCTCTCTCGGTGGAATTATATGACTAATTGAGAGCGTCTAACTTGCTTGAAGCCTAAATCAATTTGCTCCACTTCGCAAGACTTATTGGCAGAATTTCCGTCACCGTACTAATAGCATTGACAATAATTCTCGCTTTTCGGAATCCGATCCGCCTAACTGGGAGACCAACCTCCCTTTCTGCGTTCGTACAAAACTACTGTATGATAGATGACGCGTTCGAAAAGTCTACCGAAGCCTTTTAATAGGCACATAGGGCTGTAAGGCGAAGAATAACCCAAGGCTTATTTAGCTTCGGAACTAGTACCAACTTCTATTACTTCCACTTTTCCGGGAAAATTCGTTCTCTGAAGCATACCTTACAGGTTTCAGCGAACCAAATGAAAGGGCTCAATTCGTATATTTCAGAACCAGCCTAACTTTCAGACCAGCTCTGGTTCGCACAACCTATACACTCGACCTATACAAAAACCTGAAGATGGTCCCAGGACGCGTCTATATATAATCTAGGCCTCAAAATACATACCATTTCGGTATAGGTTCGAAAGAAGTTAACAATGACATATTACTATGATATATTTTAGAATTTACCAAAAGGACCCCCCTTTAATTCATTCTAGAACGAACTAACATGAAGGATAATATAGGGCATAATTACGGGAAGTTTCAATAAAATCCTGCAATAACAAAGTTTCCAATTTTGTGTGAATTCACGGGCGGCACTCTACTCTGGAAAGTCGAATGATAGCAGATATGAATCCGGTATCGGGTTGATCCTGACGCCAATCGCAAGGCGCGCTCGCTTAACCTAAGAGCCGGTTTCTGGTAGATTTCTAACTACAAGATTCCGGTCCAGGTATAGGAACATCATAATTATACAGTGCACCAACGAAAACTCCCGACATAGTGGAAAAGATGCTTTCTACGAACAATTATAGTATACGCAGTTAACTGGATGCTTCCTGCATTGTGATCGTGAATGCCAATGTGGGATCTGACATCACCCTGCTCGCACAAGTGATAGGGGAAAACAGTCTTGGCGACCGTGACGTTAATAGTGGGAGGTTCGTGCAACTTCGGTTCTTCAATTTTCTTCGCCTCATCGTTGGTAACATATTGTTTGAGCACAAAACCCACCATAAGGTCAGTTAGGTTTCATCAACCGACATCGTATGAACAATCAGATCGACAGCTTCACGATCAGTAATAGATTTGTTGTCACCTGGATGTACACAACAAGAGAGGCGCTGACTTTGGTCTCAAAAGGGATCATCATCTGATAGTCGCTTAACGTAAGCGTTTTCCTGTTGCGTATGCCACTTCTCGCGTGGTTGAAGAGCTACGACCCCCCAAATTCGACCGCTTGTATGATCCAGCTGTCGCTCGACAGTGCGAATATCGATGAGCATTCGGCCGCCATCAAAAAAGCTTTTTTCTCGGTTGCTACACAGGTCGTTCGTCACATCCCGAAAAGGCGTCATAAGATTTGGTTGACTGGGGAATCTTGTAAACGAATCGATGAACAGGATGAAAAGAAGAGGCGGGTTATGGCCGGCGTAATGCCCTTGAACTCCAATACCGATCGAAATCACGAGAAGTTCAGCGGAGTGTTCGCGGTGACATTATTACTTCAAAAGAGCATACAGCACTACGAAAGGACTTCCATGTAGTCGCAAATCTTCTCATGGTGAAGGACTTTAACGTTTGAATTCACAATGAGGACCAACTAAAGAAATGGAAAGAACACTTCACCACGGCTCTTAACCGTATCACATCCGATGAGGTTCCTCCTCTTCTGAATGAAATGGCTAGCTACCGTACCATGCGGATACGGACTGCTCCTCTAAACAGAAGATTTTTGCAAATGACTTTTTCCGCACTTGTAGGAGACTGACCGATAGAGCCCGAAACTCTTCAGACTTATTACCAAACAGAATTTTTCACACTTCACGAGGCGGAATCGAAAGCAAAGAAAAGGTTGGATTTGCAATGATTTGACTTGATTTACTTGAATGTGTGAGTTTGATTATAATATTTTAAATTTAAGAGGAAAACGCTAAAACTTTGTTCAGTCACGAGCGATGTGATCAGTGCCGCGGTTGGATACAGAAGAGACCGACTTATTTCCATGCGGTCCTTACTGTCCCAACCAACGGCATTTTTTTACCGCTGGTTCTCCACTCCCCTGGTGCGTTCAGAAAACGAGTGAGTGGAGAGTTTCGGAGTTCAGCGCCATCTACCCGTCCGCATCCGCAACATCCGAAATAAATTTCGAATGCTGCAGATCCTGCCGCGCCACATCACTCCGCCCCCAGACGAAACCTAGGGGGTTTCGGCGACGGATCCCCGAACTTCGTTCGCCGTTAATCCACAAAGCGGACACGAAGAAATGTTCTCCCCTCTCGAAAACGCGGTACGGGCCCTCATATGGAGGCTGCAGCGGCTTCCGGACGGCATCCGTCCTGATCAGCACGTGCGTGCATGTGTCCAGTTCCTTGGGCGAACAAGCAGGTATGGACGAGTGTCGAGTGGGTGGTGGCGCTTTGATGCGTCGGAGATTGTCCCTCAGCAGACGCACCAACCCCGACTCCGTGAGACCCGATCTCTTGTCGAAGACCGGATCGCTTGGGAGTCTTGGGTTCTCCCTGTAAACCAGCTCCGCGGGGCTGGCAGCAAATTCCTCTCGGCGGGTTGTACGAAGGCCGAGTAGGACGAGAGGCAAGACTTGAGTCCAGGACGGGTCGTCGCGTGCCATAATGGCGGCTTTCAGCGTCCGGTGCCAACGTTCTAGCATCCCATTGGACTGCGGGTGGTATGCAGTAGTCCGCTGGCGTTTAAAACCCAGGAGTTTGCCTAACTCGGAGAAAAGGGTGGACTCAAATTGCATTCCCTGGTCAGTGATGACCACTGCAGGGACGCCAAAGCGAGGTATCCACTCTCGGCAGAGGGCTTCGGCACAAGATTGTGCCGTAATGTCTTTCAGAGGTATTGCCTCAGGCCACCGCGTGAACCTGTCGATGATTGTGAGGCAATACTTGTAACCGTGCGAGTCTCGCAAAGGCCCTATTATGTCGAGGTGTATGGTGTGGAAACGCTTGGTAGTGCGGGGGAATGAGCCCACTTCTTTCCTTACATGCCTGGAGACTTTACACTTCTGGCATGCGATGCATTCTCTGGCCCAGGAATTGATATCCTTGTTCATGGAGGGCCAGAAGTATTTTCCGGTGACTAACCGGTTTGTTGTCCTGATGCCGGGGTGCGCCGAGTCGTGAACTGCGTGGAACACTTCCTTGCGAAATGTGGCCGGAATGTATGGCCGAGGTCCCTTTTCCGAGTCTTCGCAGCAGAGCGAGGGGTTTGAGCCGAAGATGGGCAACTCCCGAAATTTGTATTTGGGGTTGGACTTGAGGCTCTGAAGTGCTGCGTCATCCACTTGCGCCTTGGCAATAGCCGAGAAATCGAGTGAGGCGGGGATGTTAACTTCGGAGACACGAGACAAAGCGTCAGCAACAATGTTGTCCTTCCCAGACACGTGCTGGATGTCTGACGTGAACTGGCTTATGAAGCTCAGGTGTCGAAGCTGACGAGGGGACGCTTTGTCGGGCTTCTGTTTCAAAGCAAACGTCAGAGGCTTATGGTCCGTGAACACTGTGAACGGCCTGCCTTCTAGGGAGAAACGGAAGTATTTGATGGACAGGTATGCGGCGAGCAGTTCGCGATCGTAGGTGCTGTAGTTCCGTTGAGCGGGATTCAACTGCTTCGAGAAGAAGCTCAACGGCTGCCAAACTTGGTCCACCTTTTGGTGAAGGGCAGCACCTACTGCGATGTCAGAGGCATCAACAAAAACGGCTAGGGGTGCATCTTGATGAGGAAATGCCAAAAGTGTAGCGTCAGCCAGTTGCTGTCTGGATTTATTGAACGCGCAGACAGCCTCTTCAGACCACACAATCTCTCGTGTGTCTTGTGTTTTGGGGCCAGACAAGTACGCATTCAAAATGGACTGGTGATGGGCGGCCTTGGGCAGGAAACGACGATAAAAGTTTAGCATTCCCAAGAACCTCCTCAACTCCCTCACTGTTTTTGGACGCGTGGAGCTTGTAATTGCTTGCACCTTGTCTGGGTCGGGCTGTATTCCTTCAGGGGAAATGGAGTGGCCGAGGAATCTCACCTGTTTTTGAAGGAATTTGCACTTCTCAACGTTTAAGACTAAACCGGCCTCAAGGAGACGTTGAAAAATGCACTCGAGATGGGCTAAGTGCTCAAACTCAGTAGAAGAAGCGACCAAAACATCATCCAAGTAGACGAAACAGAAATCGAGGTTTCGCAGGACTGAGTGAATGAACCTTTGAAAGGTTTGCGCCGCATTGCACAATCCGAAAGTCATTCGGGTGAACTCGAAGAGTCTAAAGGATGTGCATATTGCCGTCTTTGGAATGTCTTCAGGAGCTACTGGGATTTGGTGGTATGCCTTGGCTAAGTCCAAGGTCGAAAAGATGCGGCAATTCGCGAAGTGATGCGCAAAGTCGTGGATGAGTGGAATTGGATATCGGTCAGGAACAGTCTGTGCGTTTAGCCTTCTGTAATCCCCACAGGGACGCCATTCGCCATTTGGCTTAGGGACCATATGTAAAGGGGAAGACCAACAGCTGTTTGAGGGCCTGCAGATACCCTGTTGAACAAGTTGTTCAAATTCTTTCCGCGCGATAGCCAGTTTCTGGGGTGGTAGAGGACGCACCTTTGAGAAAATCGGGGAACCAGTAGTATTTATGTGGTGCTGCACATTGTGCTTCACTGGTTTCGAGAGACTACACTCGGTAGTAATCTGGCTGAACTTTTGGAGGAGTGTCCGAACACGAGAGTCGGAGATGTCTTCCAAAAGAACGGAAAGGTTATTGTCAGCGTGAGATACCATTTGGCCCGACGAATTTAGTTTGATTGTGGGGTCTATAAGGGACTTATTTTGCAAGTCCACCAGCAACCCATAGTGACACAAGAAGTCTGCGCCTAATATGGGGAAGCTGACATCCGCCAGGATGAAACGCCACGGAAACGTCCTACGCAAGCCAAGACTCACGTCCACTTGCCTGTACCCGTATGTATTGATGCGGGAGGAATTTGCTGCCGCCAGTTTGAGGGGTTGTGGGTATAGTCGATGATGCTGGGGTACGGGAAGAACCGAAACCTCCGCACCCGTGTCGACGAGGTAGTTGCGCCTGCTGAGGGGGTCGAAAATAGTTAGGCAACGTGGCGCTGCGCTCTGGGTGGCCGTCGCCAAGACCCCCCGCGGACCTAGTTTTTTGCGGTAGGCGCGAATTTGCAAGGTAGCGTACATCTTGTCGCTTTATCTCCGAACTTACGATGATACCAGCAAATACCTTGGTCCGCAGGCTGTCTTGACGACCTGCTACCCGAACGCCCTTTTCGTGTGGCAGACCGTGAGCGAGCTCGCGACCTGGCACTCGAACGCTGAGCGTCCAACGTCGCCCGCATCTCGGCCACGCTGGCAGTTAAGGCCGCGATCTCGCGCCGTAAGTCGCTGACCTCATCCGACGGTGGTTGAACGGCCGCTATGGTTGGGCGAACGTACACCTCCTGTACCTGGTCGGCCGTCGCTGCTAGTTCCTCCAAGGAACCGGAGACGCAGGCTAGGATCGCCTGGGTGCCCTCCGGGAGCCGACGCAGCCAGAGCGACCCGATCAAATCGTCGCCGATCTTGCTCCCACCCAATTGCCTCATTTCACGAAGCAATTGGCTGGGAGTTCGATCACCCAACGTTAAACCCGCCAGCAAGTGGTCTAATTTTGCCGACACGCTTGCCGACAGGCGCCTGATCAACTCGCTCTTGAGCTGCGAGTACGATGCCGACTTCACCACGTCGGACACCAGAAGTATGGACTCTTCGTCCAGGCCGACCACCGCGTAGTTGAAACGGGTCGCGTCCGATGTGATGCCGGACATTTGGAACTGTGCTTCCAAATGCACGAACCACAGCTCGGGGTTCCGCCGCCAAAACGGAGGAACGCGTACGGCGAGGGCGGTCACTTGTGGGTCCGATGGGCCTGCCGCGTCTTTATTGTCAAACGACATTTTTCTTACCGAAAAGTACGAGATTGAGATGCAGACGCGGTGAGTTTATACTGAAACGCGGTGAACTTTACACCGACACGGCAGGCCGCACCCACAAATGCACGCACGAAACGAGAAAAACAACGACCGAAGCGGACGCTCTCCAGCGCAGACCAAAAACACCAAGGAAATGTAGAACCCGCGATGCGAAACACTTCAACGCCGTCTCTTGCAGCGATTTTACTTTTATTATCACTTTTTTTCTTTAAATAATATTTCAGCAAACAATTATTTTGACAGAGATGGATGAATTGAAAATGAACATTGTTGGAATATAAATTTAATTTGAGTTTCTAAAACACGTAGCTGCTGTTTGGCTTTGCTCTTTCACCAGAATTTTCAAATCGGCAAGCAACTGTTCATCCGGCGGGGTGGGCCACTGGCCGGGGCTCGGCGCAGCGTATCCGTAGGCGCTTCGTCGGCTGCAAGGAAGCAAGAGTTCCGGAATGCGTTGGCTCAGCTGCTGCTGCTGCTTTTCGGCCGGCCCGTTGCGACAGGTACAAAAAGACGATCCCTGCCGCTGCCTAAGTTGGGCGGATGTCGGCCGGACAGCTCCTCTGATCTGTTGATTCCCGGCTCGGGCTGGCGTGAATGCGATCAGCAGTCGCGGGTGATTCCTTTCACCGGGGCGGAGGTTTGAACTTGAGATCCTTGGGCTGTTGCTGATCGTCGCCGCGACTACTCCTGTCCCTCTTCTTCTTTATCGGGGTCACCACTTTTGCAAATGACTTTTTCCGCACTTGTAGGAGACTGACCGATAGAGCCCGAAACTCTTCAGACTTATTACCAAACAGAATTTTTCACACTTCACGAGGCGGAATCGAAAGCAAAGAAAAGGTTGGATTTGCAATGATTTGACTTGATTTACTTTGTTCAGTCACGAGCGATGTGATCAGTGCCGCGGTTGGATACAGAAGAGACCGACTTATTTCCATGCGGTCCTTACTGTCCCAACCAACGGCATTTTTTTACCGCTGGTTCTCCACTCCCCTGGTGCGTTCAGAAAACGAGCGAGTGGAGAGTTTCGGAGTTCAGCGCCATCTACCCGTCCGCATCCGCAACATCCGAAATAAATTTCGAATGCTGCAGATCCTGCCGCGCCACAAGATAAATCTTTTCGGTCATCAATGCACTCAAACGTGGTAAAGCCGTATATTGTTTATCGTTGCACCTGCAGTTACTAAAGATCTGCTACTTCCACACGTACGGAAATCTTGGGTATCCGAGACCTTTCCCAGAGATTGGAAGAAGGGAATGATGAATAAGATTTCAAAGAAAGGAACCCATTTTTGTGTATCAATTGAAGGGGTATCTGCATGTTCCAGGCCGTTCAAAAGATAATAGCTAAAATAACCTTGGAACGCATCAAATAACATCTCGAAAGCTTCATCGACTGAGGGTAGGCTGGTTTCCACTCTTGCATTGACCACATCAACATCCTACGGACAATTTTGCGCGCGGAGGTTAAATCGTTGCTACACCTGCTCTTCATCGATTTCGAGAAAGGTTTAGATTGTGTGAACAGGGAGTGTATCTGGAGTGCTCTACGTATGAGGGGCATTCCGGAGAAATTAATAGATATTATCAGAACGACATATAAAGGCGTGATAGGTCACGTACTGCAGCAAGGGAAAATCTCAGAAGATTTTGAGGTCCAAAGCATTGCATCCTGTGAACTTCGGATTGCATCCTTGCAGAATTCCTAAATACTTGTAGAAGTCTGCCTCGGTCATAGCTTCGATGTGTAAGTCACCAATGCTATGTCCGGCATGCGGCTCGTGATGACCTTTACGAATGGCTTGGATTCGATATTTGTCTAATCCAAACTCCATCTGAATATCACGGCTGAACATGTCTATTATTCGCAACACTCTTCTAAGATGGTCGTCAGTACCAAGTACATCGAGTGTGTTAATTCGCACTTAGCACGTAGGCCATATTTTGTTGCCCCTCCGTATACGGATGGGCTCTGGGGTATTAGCACCCTCAGATATACACACTGATAAGATGGTATGCGACCCTTCCATGACTGTCGCCAAAAACTTTATTAGTTTCTGATCAATGCTATACAGATGTAGGACATCGATTAGTCAGGTATGTGGGACGCTGTCGAAAGCCTTGGCATAATCGATATAGCAACTAAACAGGTTTCTTTGGCCTCTAGTGGCTTATCCTACAACTACCAAGTCAATAATGAGTTGGTCTTTGCAACCCCTTGACCCAACTCGGTAGCCCTTCTGCTTCTCGGACAGAATGTTGTTGGTCTCGAGATGTGCATTGACCCTTCCACTAATAATTAACGTTATGAATTTGTTGAGGGTTGGTAAGCAAATAATCAGTCTTGAGTCTGTGGGGTCCTCCACGGTGTCCTTTTTAGGTATAAGGTAGGCAATCCCCGCAGTGAGGAAGGATGGAAATTCCTCCGACCGACTCATGACCTCATTTATACTGTGTGCCGACAGTGTACGCTAGTAAATTTCTCATACCAGGAATTCTGCACCCGATCCGGACCTGGGCCCCTCCAGTTCTTCGAGCTGTTTATGGCTCGTAGAACTTCCTCTTCGGTAACATCCGCAAAATTCAAGCGAGACGTATTGGCATGATGGGTGCATTTGGCGGTGATCCACTCAGCATGCTGGGCGGGTAACCCCTAAAGTCCACCCCAATACTCTTTCGCTCCCGTCACCGAAAACTGTACTGTCTGGAGGCTCTGTTGGGATTCCTTCAGAGATCTGAAAAAGCTGGTTCCTCGCGTATGTTGCATTCTGGACACGTCTGGAGTGACTTTCGTCATACCGTCGTAACCGACTCCATATGACAGAAAGTTTCTGCTTTTTGTGTCCAAAATTTCAACTACAAGTGTCTCACCGGGCAATCTGCAATCTGAGTGGTGGAGAAGAGTGCTTCGGCGCGTACTGAAACTGTTGCCTACAGTGCGGGGTGGTGTTGTTGATGCCGCCGCCTCTGCCCTCATCGACTCTCAGTCACCAGTTTCCCCGATGACTTCAAGTTGAAGACGCTCCCTGATGATGGCCGGGATTTTGTTACTGCGAGTTATAAAGCGGTACTGGTCTGCGACTCGCTTTACAGTCACGTGCGCGAATTGCGGGGAACGCTCGACGAATCTCTGGTGCACCAAGGGGCGGTGAGATGTTGTACCCGCCCTCGCCGTTATTTCGTAGTAGGAGCGGATGATGAAGAGGTTCATTTCTTCAGTCCACTTCATCCGCTGCCTACGCGAACCTGCTGAAGTAGTCGCCACCGGCGACTGGCGAAAAAGCTGCAGCAGGCGGAGCAATGCTCCTGGTCCTCGTGGCGCCTAGACGTCGAACCGCCCCACGACTAACGATTTTGACGCCGTGCTGTCCATTACGGGAGCCCGACCCAGTCGTCAAGTCAATTGCATTGCGGGCCACGCCATGCTATGGTGCCCAAGATGCCCGACGAGTGGGTCGCCCCCCAAAACGGTAGAGGAAAAGTGCAACGACTCGGGAAGTCGTGGGGGATGCTGAAGAGCTAACAACGGGCATAGATGTCGATGGTGTGCTATACCCCACCAAGGGGTAAATAACAACCATATATTGAAGGCTCTCGAGAAAGAAAGAGCCGGAGGGCTAGCTAGTTTCAGCCTAATCCTCTGAATTCAGGAAACCGTTTAGTTCGTAGTCCATTGACTTACCATAATGAGTCCATAAAAGCATTTTACCACCCTTCCAAAAAAACTCGCATATCCCTGAATCAAACTTCGGAAAGCAAGCAAGAGAATATACCGAAACTTTTCCTAACCTTCCAAGTTCAATCCTGATTCACACTATAAACGGCTTATCGCCTGTTAAGATGAAAACTTAAAATTTTCCTTGGACCGTTCAGTAGATTCACTTTTCACTCTAATTCCCATCAATTAGCGAACTTTACAATCTTGAAAATTTCTGATAAATTGCTTAACCCTTCTCTGAATTCTCCCAAGCTAGACCCCATTACAAGCCAGAACACTGAGTTTTATATAATAACAATAAGCCTCACCCCCTGCCCCAAAAATTTATATCAGTACTAAAATCGACAAAAAAAAAGTTTACAATCTCTAAAACAATATTTCATGGTCCAAGGGAATAAAATGAATTGAGCATTTTGCCTTTAACCTGCAATCAAACGACCACTTGGCCCTCCCCATCCAATAGACCAACAGAACGACGAGTAATCAATTGCCTTTTCACACTGAACCAATGTATTCATGGCCACTTCAATGTTCTACCCTTTTTCCTTTCCGGCGGCTGTATTCAGCCATTGCCCTTAAAAGTTATTGGTAATTATAAAAAAAAATTGATGAATGGATAAAGAGATTGTCCAGCAATTTAGGATGAATAGATCCAAGTCATAAAAGCCGAGTGAACCAGCCATGCCTCAAGGGTACACTTTGTAATGAAAATAAAAATTTGGAATGATTACAATCGAGCGAGCATAAAAAAATAGAACGTAGACCCCCTGAAATAAGGGATGAAAGCTTTTTAGTGAAAAATAGTAACAATTATCGATTTTTATGGTGAAATGTTTTTGATGGACTCAGGCGTGTGCATGGGACAAATTATTGCATTGCGTCAAGACTAAGTCATATTTATTGTCCTGTTGATTCTAAAAAGGACTCTGATTCAAACGAGTCAAAGTAATCGATATGCAATCACAAATTAAATGAATTTAAGTTCCGGAACCCATTGCCAGCAAAATGACTATTCCTCGTCACGTTTTCAATCCTTTTGCCTCCATGCTGAAAAGGACGAAGGAATTATGTAACCATACCGAACTGGAGGACTAACTTTTCTGTGTTTGAAAATATGAATGCATAAATAAATAGTAGTCAAGGATGGTACTCGCACCATCATAATAATGATTGCTCAACTTGTGACCTGCTCAATGAGCAGAGGTGGTAGTCAGAGGGATTTCTCGGAAGGACTTCCAGTGAATATCTATTGTAGAATTCTGTGGAAATTATAGAATCAATGAAGGATGTAATACCATTGAAACATTGAAGATGTAATTCTTTGGGATAACATGGACATTACCCTACTATAAATCATTTAACCTTCTTTTAACACCACCACCAGGCAGGCCATAAAGCGAACACCTGCAATGAAAAGGAAAGCTGCGTCCTATGCAGGGACCGTGGAGCGACTGATGAGAGCCTTGCGCACACTACGGGTTTCCAGTTTCCAGAGCAGAACTAGAAAGAGCTAGGACACGGTCAACAAGATTCGCATCCTACAAATCAATATGCACCGGAGTGCAACCGCTCACGAGTTGCTAGCGCAGTTCGCTGCGAAGACCAAAGCTGATTTAGTACTCATCAGTGAGCTGTACCGAAACAAGGACCCAGTTTCATGGCACCCAGACAAATCAGGTACCGCTGCCATGTGGGTTCGGGACGCCACCCTCCTTAGGGTTCTTGCTCAAGGCCAAGGGGACGGCTTTGTCTGAATTCGGTGTTCAAGGATAACGTTTTTTAGTGTCTACCTTACGCCGAATGAGACGATGCCGGACTTTCGTCGGAGGCTTGATGCTTTGGAGGACGCTATCTTAAGCACGGATGGGCGGATCCTGGTCTTGGGTGACTTCAATGCTAGGGCACTTGAAGGGGGATGCCTCACACAAATTCCAGAGGGAAACGAATTCTGGAAATGGCGGCGAGAACAGGACTGGTAGTTCTAAACACAGGATCCACCCCAACGTTCCGGCGCCCGGGCTGCGAAGGAAGCATTCCAGACGTAACCTTCGCACCGGAATCAGTGGTGTCACTGGCGAGTTCTGGAAGACTTCTCGGCAAGTGACCACCAATACATTGCTTTCGAAGTGGTGGACACAAACTCTCGGTGTGAGCCACCCCAGCGATCTTTCTGTGCATGGAACGTCGCAAAAGTGAACACCGGGAAGTTTGTCGAAACTCTGGGAACAAGTGGGCCCACGCTGGAGCGTACTCCTGGGGACGGTGGCGCCGCAGCTGACACTGTCGCAAATTCAGTTATGAGCCTGAAAACGGCGGTTTGCGGAGCCTCCATGCCCAAGAAGACATCGAGGCGCGGCAAACCTTCCATGTATTGGTGGACAGTGGAAATCGCAGAGGTCCGGAAGGAGTGTCACAGGCTCCGCCGCTTAACACAACACAACGTCTAGGCGACCGGGAGGAGGCATGTACTAAAATAATGGAGTACAAATCAGCCAAAAGGAGACTCCGCAGCGCAATAAACAAGGGCAAAGCTCGCTGCTGGCAAGATCTGGTCGACGAGGTGAACGGGGATCCGTGGGGACTCGGTTACAAACTGATAACCCGAAAAATCGGGGCTCTGCGAAAACCCTGTTCACTTAAGGCCGAGCAGATGGACCGCATGGTAAGGGCACTCTTCCCTGCGTAGCCCATATGGGGTGGTGACGTCGGCGCGGAGAGCGCAGAGGACTGTCCACTTTTCTCTATAAAAGAGTTGGAACAGGCATCCGTCTCCATGAAAAACAAGAAGGTGCCAGGACCCGATGGTATTCCAGCAGAGGTATACAAACTGGTATTCGAACACCGGCCAGACCTACTGCTCGGCACATTCAACGCTTGCCTGAAAGAGGGCATTTTCCCTGCTCGTTGGCTTGCGCTGATCCATAAAGGGAAAGACGATCCCAAATTGCCGTCTTCATACCGCCCACTACGTATGCTTGACACTGCTGGGAAAGTGCTTGAAAAGCTCATCAGAAGCAGACTCGCTGAAGCGATACACGCTGCCGGAGATTTATCTCCCCGGCAGATTGGTTTTAGAGCAGGGAGATCGACAATTGATGCTATCATGCAAGTCGTGGACGCCGTTCGGCGAGCAGAGGCACATAGTCGCCGAACTCGACGGGTGGTGCTCCTCGTAACACTTGACGTTAGAAACGCCTTTAATTCCGTAAGATGGAAAGACATTCTAGGCACACTAGACAATACTTTCAACGTGCCGAACTATCTCTTACGGATTTTGAGGGACTATCTGAGGAACCGCTCCCTGCTCTATGAAACACTAGAGGGTCAAAAGTGGATGGAGGCCACGTCGGGGGTAGCACAGGGATCCATCCTAAGGCCGGACCTTTGGAACGCTACCTATGACAGTCTGCTTAAACTCGACATGCCAGAAGAGTCGCGCCTGGTCGGCTATGCAGATTATGTCGCAGCGCTTGTTGCTGGACGCAATGTCGAACAGGCGCAAAGCAGACTCGGCATATTGATGCGACGGGTAAGCGGATGGATGACTACTCATGGTTTCAACCTTGCACTGGAAAAAACCGAAGTAGTCATCCTGACTAAAAAAAAAATTCCGACCCTGCGTCCCATATCGTTAGGCGAGCCGATAATCGAGTCAAAATCTGCTGTAAAGTACCTCGGTTGACTCTTGACTCAAAGATGAGCTTTCCTGAGCAAATCAAAGCAGGAACGAACAAGGCTGCGGCTGGAGTTTCGGCGTTAAGTAGGCTAATGGCAAACATTGGGGGTCCTACGTCTAGTAGGCGACGTCTCCTGATGAGCTCAACGCAGTCTTCCCTGCTCTAGGGCGCAGAGGTATGGGCTGGCGCTCTTAACAAGGAGGTATATCGTAAACGCCTCGCGCAAGTACAGAGACGGGGAGCTTTACGGGTGGCGTCTGCATACCGTACTGTCTCTGAACCGGCCGTGATGGTGATCGCGGGAGTGATCCCCGTTGCCCTTCTTGCTAGGGAGCGTCAGGCCATATACAAGCGCAAGTCAGATGAGTCAAGGAGGTGGTTCCTCGCGAAGAACGGCAACACACTCTAGACGAGTGGCAGCTCTCTTGGCAAAATGAAACTAGAAGCAGATGGACTGCGCAGCTCATCGGCAACTTAGGTGCGTGGCTGAATCGGAAGCACGGTGAGACTAACTATTTCCTTACCCAATTTTTAAGTGGGCATGGAAGTTTTCAGTTTGACCTGCACAAGATTGGAAAGGCGGCATCTCCGGATTGTGTGTTTTGCAATGGAGTTGTGGACGACGCCCACCACACTTTTTTTTCTTGTGGAAGGTGGGATGGAGTTCGTCAGTAGCTCTATTTAAACACAGGAGATCTCTCTCCAGACAACATTGTCCAAGAGATGCTGAGGACTGCTGACAGATGGATCGTGTTGCCCATTACGTTCGGGCCCTTCTCGTTGCTAAGAAGATAGAACTAGACCGATGGAGGAGCCGGATTGCAGGGGGTTCCTTGAACTGACAGTTCCCTTCCTCCTCTCCCCTCCCGTTGGTGAAAGAAATTCCCTGATTTGAAGGCTCCCTAAGGCGGGAGAGTTTGGGGACTAGCCCGAAGTAATGTGACAAACGGTTCCAGGCTGGCTCTCTGACGATGGGGAGGTGTCTAGTTGGTAGTCCGACGACATACCGAATCGGGAGTCCAACACTGTGTGCGTAAATGCATTCACCTACCCTACCCCAAAAAAAACACTACCACGACCTGAATAAAAATTCAAGACGCAATTGGTTCGGAAACTATCACAATGGAAGATGATATCCAGAGAGCAAAAGGGGGTGTTTCATTACCTGCTTGAATCTATGGAGCAAATGCCTAAATCCCACCGAAAAAGGAGCTAAATATCCCGACTTGCTACTGTACACAGGTTCTAGTTATCAAAATGGTTAAAAGTTCTTTCTTCAGAAGTGAAATGCCTATGCACTTGTCCACCAAACCCTGAACTCAGTATCAACCCTTGTTGGAAAACACCACCATGAAATGGACCTCAATACCGGTAATTTCCCTGCAAAGTGGAAATGAAAGAAAACCCCAACGATCGGCCACAGAAGCCCAACAACGCCAACAAACACTCACTGCCATACACATACCCACCCTAAACAACCCCATCAACCCAACACAACCCGAATGTTGCAGAAATATCAAGAAAATGAATCTGTGCAAATACTCAAAACAGTTCAAGGAAATTGCAAAAGGGACAAACGGAGCAAGGAAACGATTGCAAACATCCATTTGTTTCTGCTCGTTCCATGATGGTTCCCTTGCTAAATGGAAGAATGAGTGAGGCTTCCGGGCCACGTGATGTTGTTCAATATCACGTGATATTTGCACACGACTCATTTGAATTAAATTTTTCCTTCACTTCAATTAAATCGTTTCGGTTTTGCTGCCTTTCTCCGCATTCCATTTCATATCATAACGAAATGTGTGCGAGCATTTTGGAAACCATAGCGCAAGGACTTGCTGTACAGAGATGAGTTCAACTTGTATGGTTGTGATATTGGTAGCAGAACGTTACTAATTACAATGTTGCATTCACTCCATGTAGGATGCAAAAGCGCACAATATTGTGTATAGGGAACAAATGCAATTTGGCCATTGTCATCGGTCGGATTAGTTCTGGACGAAACAACATCGAGTTTATGTCACGTGCACTCGGTAAATACAATGCTCTTATCCTTTTTATACTCCATAGTCAAGTAGAGGAGCAAAAAAAAGGTTTAAGCAGTTGAATGTTCCTAGATATATGTATCTGTTTATTCACAAGATTCAACCGTTGAATATTAAATGCTGGCAAATGATATACTTTACATTTGAAGAAGTCCTTTCGAAAGTCCTCTTCCTTCGGTCTTGTGTTAGCAACTTATTTTTTATCTTTGTGATTGCACAATCTATTTCAACGACTTTTCCCATACCAATATAAATGCAGAATTATGAATTGAAAACTAGGATGAGGTAGGTGGCTACAAGTCACCCCTCCGCAAAGCCCAATTGGGACTAGGTGCATCAGGTGCAGCAGGTTTTCCACCGTGACACCAGACATCTCTTAGAAGAACTAATTACCCAGTGTAAGATTGACTCTACCTAGAGCTAATCAATAGCAAAGGAAATGCCCAAAGTTCTCCCCTTCTCCTCTCACAACATCGACAATACGAATTGAAGAGTATGCCAAGTCTGCTGGCATGGTCTCCTATAGGCTGTCCCTTGCAGACCACAATAATCCTCTAAACGTCTGCGCATCCGGCTGGATTTTGTTGTAGGAGCGCTAAATCCTCCCCGTCCCAGTACAGATGGTTTGTCTTCGTCATCTGGAGTCAGCGACTGTCGAATAGTGGGAGTAGGTCCCACCATTAACAAGCGCCAGCGAAACACAGACTACGCCCAACAAGAGACTGTCAAGAGGTGAATCCCGCCTTACCAATCTGTCGGTCTGGTCATTCAACTTAACTTTGGGAAACCAGAGAAAGGTGATTTTGAGAATGTCGCCCAGACTGTTCAGTTCATCTTTGCTCTGCTCCCACCAGCGTGAGGGATTTCACCACTGAGCACAAAATCTTAATAGCTGTTTGGTTGTGGGTCAGAATGGCTACTCGAATCATACTCCAGCCATCGACAAGCTTTCAGTTTCACCCGTATCTTCGCCGCAGTACTCAACTATGCTGGGAGTATCCCAAGTCCTAACACCGCCACAAATCGCTGGTTTTCTATTCTGTCCTGGTTAGGAATCCCACCTCAAAACTTCTCATGAAGCTTAGCTTGTGTGTGGCCTAGTCCATTGGAAATGCCTGAGTTCCCGCGATACTTCATCTAGAATTGCCACGCCCTAGGCTGTGTAGTTCCGTAACCAAACATACAAACTCACGGAATCTAGCAGCTCTAGACGATACAACGTATTTAACATTGGGAGCCGGGAGTATGATATTAAAGAATACACTACGGACATCCACCAAGTAAGACTGCAGTAACACCTGCAGATGAGGTTCTTTGGGTCCTATAAAGTTTACATATTTGGTTGTTGTTCAGCCTTTGGTAGCGTACAGCGCGTCAATCACACTTATATGCATTACTGGTGAGTAGCCTGTGCGCCGATCGGGTTCGTCGTCAGGCCAGCATACCCCGATGACATGTCGCGAGGAAATTTTCATGACGACTTGGAGCTTTTGAGTAGCAGTGGAGGGCCACATTCCCTCTTCCATACAGCAGCATAGAAGGAACACTAGCACGGAACGGTCTCGCCTTTTAATTGGCGTTAACTTAACTGCATTGCCGAAATGCGAATTTAGTGCTATTAATGTGTTGGACAACTTCCAGTTCGGTGCCACCGTCGGCAGGAACCACGCTTTCTAGATATACAGATTGATCGACATCTTCAATGTTCTGCCAAGGAGAGTGCGATGACCCGTCAGACAGAGAACATTGGTTTTGTTGGTGTTTAGCTTCAATATAACTCTACCAGCCTCTCTTGCCAAATCCAAAGCCATTTGCCCAAGTTCCATGAAAGAACACACAAATGTCATCAGCGTAATCGAAATGTTTGAGGAAAAAGGTCATTGTCCATTGAATTCCTCCTCGTCCCCAGGACAGGGCTGCACGAAGTATACCACCGATAAAAAAGAAGAACAGGATGCAACCCTGGCGGATTCCGCTTTGGACCTGCAAATCCTTTGAAATTTTACCTCGGTAAAGCTCGTGACATTTTGCGCCATCATATTTTGTCTGATAGTAGCTATTAGTTTCTCCTCCCTCCTGTGTAGAACACTCCGGATAAACTCCCGGTTTACGCTATCAAAAGCCTTCTCAAAATCGATGAAGAACAGGTACTGCGACAATCAAAACAAAACTCCACGCACTGTTCCCAAAATGATCCGGAGGGTGTTGATGTGATCAATGCAAGAGGATCCGAAGCAGAAACCTGCCCTCTGTCCACCAGGTCTTCGAAATGTTCTTTGATGCGTTCCAGGATTATTCTAGCTATTATCATTGCAGCGGCAGCAAGCACCAAATAACCCTCCATTGTCACATTCAAAACGAGTATCCTTCTTTGGGATCTTAACGATCATCCCCTTCTTCCACTCTCTGGGAAAGGTCTCAGATTTCCAAGATTTCCGTACGAGTTGAAGCAGCAGATCTGTAGTAACTGCAAGGGCAGCGGTAAATAACTATGCGAGAAGACCGTCAAGCCCTGCGGCTTAACTCCGTTTGAGGGCATTGATGGTCGAAATGATTTCTCTTGGAGCCATTTCATCCACAAGAGGAGGAACTTCACCAGATGTGAAGTGAAGTGAAGTGTTCTTTCCACCTCTTCAGTTGCTCGTCATTGTGGCTGAGAAGTCGACCGTTTACGTCCTTCCCAAGACGATCAAACGATTTGCGACCACATGCAAGCTCTTTCGTGATGCTGTATACACTTCTGAAATCATTGCGATCTGTGGCATCTTCTGCTTCCCTGACCAATAACAAATTCACCCTTTTCAAAAGCGTACACTACGCTGAAATTCCAGGGAGTTCACACAGTATCAGAGTTCAAGTGTGTCACGCCCGTCATCACTCGAAGCGGCCAAGAGAGCCGTGAATCCCTTCCGTTCATCGATCCGCTTTGACGATTCCGCAGTCAGCCGCATCTTGTGATGTCCCTTTGGGATGTGGCCGATGACCGGATTAATACTCGAAAAAAGGCATTTTTTATGGCGACCTAATGTTCATCAGCATTCCCAGGCCGGTTACTCAGTATATCTGCGTCCGATCAAAAAGATAGCTCTCCCTTTGTCCAGCAACAGCTACGTTATACAAGCGACCGATATTGAATTCGAGTTCGGGGGGTCGCTGCTCTCTAACCCTGGAAGAAGTGGCGGACTAAACAGGTAAGCAAACAGAAGCGGCCATCACATGTTAATCACTTTCGAGGCCGATGTCAGCACATCCCTCCTTACGTACATCCAGGACACAACTCCTAAATCTACTGCTGATCGTTAAGTGGCCGATCTGATTGCTCGTACGGTGAGGGTCGGTTGAAACCCAACTGACCTTATGTCATTCTCCATGTTCCAACAATGTGCCACTAACGACGAAAAGGTGAAAGTTGCAAAAATCAACGAACCTCCAACCATTACCGTTGCGGTCGCTAGGACCGTGTTTCCCCATCACATATCCGAGCAAGGTGTTGTCAGATCCCACCTTGACATTCAGACCACCCATCACGATCACAATGTCACCTTTAGGAAGCTTACCGCGAATCGCATTTAATTGCTCTCCACTAAATCGGAAGTCTCCCTTGGGTCATAGCACCGAACAATTATGATGCTCCTTAACCTGGACCGGAATCTTGCAGTTAGAAGTCTATCAAAAATCGGCTTCCAGGTCAAGAGAGCGCACTTTGCTGCTACCAGTTGCCTTTCGAGAGTACAAAAGCACATTGCCGCAAGAGAGCGGGGAATACTCTCTACCATCTTACTTCGCTTAACCCATAACGTCCAGGTTACATCGTTGCTGCTTGAGTTGGAGAAAACGAGCACTCTGAAGGCCCTCGCTACCGTTGTCGAGAAACCAATCACAGTCCGTTTTCGATAGCCAAAGATCGTAGCCGTGAGGTCAGTCCCTATCCGAGGCGTTGTTGATGTTTCGATGGCAATAAACATTCAAAATTTAAAGGTTACTAGCCTACAAATTTCTATCCCGCCCTTTACGACAAGCAGGAAAGGCTATGAGTATATAGTTAAGGTCCAACTCACAGGGCGCAAGTGGATTGGTGACGCATGAAGGAAAGGAGAAAATGGAGTCAACGACCGGCACGTTACAGGTGATGATAGATGCCCACATATAAAAAAGAGCTAAATCATGGCGGTTGGCACAAATCAACCTCAACCACTACAAGGGAGCTCGCAAGCTATTCAAATTTTTGCCTGCGATTTCAAAGCATGGTCATTGGAGTCGGAAAGCCGAGTGACGAACACCAGGGACCAAATCCTACTTGAAACCACCACGAATATTTTTGAATATTTTACTAGCCAACGTTGGATGTGTATCAACTTTTCGAAACAGAGGGTTAGACTCGATTTGACTTACGTTGGTACCTCGTTGGCAAAGGGTATGGTCTATGTCAGCGAGTAAATGAGGCATGCGACTCTACAATGCCGCAACGAGGTTTCCACCATAGTAGGAAAATAAATTATTGGTGGAACCAGGAAATCGCGTTGTCAAGATTATCTTGTCTGGAAGCAAGGAGATTTTGTTAAAGGACAAGAGCGAAATCAGTGTATCGAGTGCTGGAGAGAGAATATTCAGATCTTGATTCATGGAGTGGAAGTGATGTTTGCCGTCCAGTTACAGAGACACCTGGTGCACCCTCTTTATATCGCCCTATCTGTCTTTTACCAGTTATGGGGAAGATCTTAACGTTAGTGAAATGCAGCAAACTGCTTCCATTTGTCGAGTTAGCAGATGGCCTATTGGGATGCAGTATAGGTTTAGTCGATCCAGATCTATGATCAATGCGGTAACAACGGTCATAGAACTAACTCGGGAGGAGTGGGCCGTTAGTAAGTGCAGCGTGGTGATGATGCTAGATATCAGGAGTGCCTTGAATTCGGCCAACTTGGGTTATATTCGGGATACTGGGCTAAACTGAGTGCCCCTGCTGAGACCTTCTGTTGAGAGTGGATTGACGGTAATAATAATCAATCATCAAAGAATTTTGTTTTGAATTCTCTTTTCTAGGAGTTAGATAAATTCGACTTCAAACGCCACCGGACAACCGGGTACCACCTACAGAACAATGGAATGCTTGAAAGATGACACAAGACGCTGAAAGCCAATAAAATATCGCTGCCACTCATTCTACCTGGCCTCCGAACAGCCAATTGGCGCATATCCCACGGAGCTGGTATATAGGGAGAACCAGAGATACACAGGCAACCAATGTCCCAAGGGTAAATATCACAACTTTGCATATCCAAGGTTCCATATTTGGTTTCAGTACCTATGTCTTACCCACAACCCTTTTCGTCAGGAAAAATTATTAATTATTTGGTTCGTCCAACATTCACCTTTTTTATCGTTAGGATCCTGATCTTATTAGGAATTGTCCCGAGACCTGCTCTAACATTTTTTACAATAATTTTCCCAATATTCATTTGCTGATGTCATCCGGATATCCTTGAGCATGACACTCTGCTTGGTTGAGCAAGACTAGCTTCTCATCTACCAGGTTCTACCGTAGAAGTGATAGGACTCCCTCCTGCATAAGGCAGCGTGCATAGTCTACCCCCGCAGATGTTCTTGAACCAGCCTGCTTGTCAATGCCTGCTATATCCGTCAGAAACAGAACAATTAATATATACCCAGACCTGACGAGAGCGGTGGGACGAGGGATTCTCCCGGCCCAAGATTTGCTCGAGGCGCTAGAATGAAAATTTTAATAAAAAAGGGGATAATAGGAGGAGCCACATAAATTTCACCTCAGGTTCCCCTTTTTCTGCATCATTTTCAACCCAGGGCCGACTTTTCTCCCTACGGCCCAGTATATACCAGACAAGGAAAAATTGTAGCCTTGAAACTAGAAAAATAACCAACTAATCATGTGGTAGAAAAGGGACCTCGTGCCCGTAAAGTAAGTCACTAGCCACTTCTAAACATTTCTATATAGATTAACTCATAAAAATAGACTTTATTCATTGAGATAGTCCTCTATTCAGCTTCACTAAGTTTTCTAGCAATAAGACCTCCTTTAACTGAATGATATATCTGACGGAAAGCAACAGAATCAACCATGTTACTATCTGTAATAAACATATCGTCAACACAATGCAATACATTAGCATTGCACACAACCACATCAGATATATCTTCATCCGGTTTCTTTATTGACTTGCATCTATCCTTCTGCGAGTATCTGCGAGTATCCTTGTATATCTTCTACTCTTGCTAGAGCGCAAGTATACAAGATGCAGATTTCATCCCTTACTTCCCAGCTCCTGTCGCCTGTCACTCGTGTAGCATTCGTTGGGGGATGTTAAGCTAATTTATTGCCTGACAAATCCGATCAAATCATCAATGCCAGACACGTAGAAAAATCGAATGCCTGTTTATAGTTACATTCAACTTCTGTCGAACATTATCTCGAAAAAGGGAATCCTGGAAGACTGAAGAAAAAGTATATTTTGAAGGAACAATGAATGCAACAATGAAAAAGCGGAACAGTTTAAATTTATTCTGTTCAGGCAAAGATTATGAACATCAATGCGGGTAGCAATAATCTGCTTGTATGCATTTTGATTCGGGGGCGTGTCTTATAACCAATCTTTTAAATGGAACAATTAAACAAAATTTCAGTTGAGTTTTAATAACGTGTACTGTATTTCGGGAACCATTTGTTCTCTTTTTTGGTGCGAGAAAACCTCACACTGATGAAGGGAAGAAAAGTTTTGTAATGAACTTAAGGGGCATAGGAGGATCAGACGATCATCCTAAGTGCTCGAAATCTAGAGGAAAGAGCTGTCCTAGAAACCTAAAAAGTTGGCGAAATTGACTGTGACGGTCCGCCCGCAAAAACTGGAGCTCCACCAAAGTGTTTGGTTGACACGTTCTTGCACGCCTCTGTGCTAGCCAGGCTCGCAAACATAGGGGGGTCTTGTAAGTGCTTTGATTTCTCCCACCCTGAAATCCGCGCTAAGTTGTTGTCAGCCAACAGAGCTTATTTCAGCTTACAAAAGCTGTTGCGCTCGAAACGTCTCACCATAGGGTCAAAGTTCTTATCGTACAAGACAATGATCTTGCCAGTCGTCATATGTTCCTCGGAGACTTGGGTTCTTAGTAAGAAGAATTGCGAACTCTTGGCCGCGTTCGAGAGAATCCTCCGGAGAATTGTTGGCCCCCTACATGAGCATGGACGATTCCATAGCCTACGTAACGACGAAATCTATGAACGATACTATGACCGTCAGGTTGTGGATAAAATCCGGCTCAATATATTACGGTGGGCGAGTCACTTAATCCGTATTAATGAGAATGATCCAGCCCGGAAAGTCTATAAGGGCAATATCTATGGCAGAAAAAGAAGACGAGGTAGACCCTGCCTGAAATGGAGCGATGACGTAGGTCAGGACGCCAGACAGCTTTTAGTAATATCGAATTGGTGGACCTTGGCCCAAAATCGGGATGTCTGGAGTTCCTTATTAAGGCAGGCCTAGATCGGATACCGGTTTAAGGATTCTCTAGATGACTGGAATATCCTTGAACTGATGCGAGAGCGCATGCAAGGTCCATCCGAAGATTTAGACAGGTTCTATAAAGATGTGCGTTCGCTAGCCAATAAGCTAGAAAATTCCTTAACGGAAGAGTTCCTTAACTGCAGAGTTGCCACATCGTGGGCTGACACCCGACGTCCAGAGACAACTTCTCTATATTCCGGCAGCAGCGCGAAATTTTAGAGGTACATCTTTCAAGCAGGTTCTCTAATCAATTGTGCAGCTTTTCTGCTGAATCTGAAGAGGTTGTTGACATAAGAAACATCTCAGGAAATCCTCAGTCGGAGATTCAAAATCGTGAACCGATACTTTTGGTTCTGAGGCCGTTGCACGCAAGACTGTAACAATACCAAGCTGCCAGAGAACGGATCTTCGGAATGGCAGAGACGGCGACGAAAAAGCCTAAGCGCTCAACTCTTCGCTTACTTCAATATTGGCGACAAATAATGCACAACCGTCGTCTCTACTACTCTGCCGTTCTTACAAGTCGGTCGGCCAGTTGACGACACACTAGCGAGCAAGGTTCGAGGCTGTCATTGGCAGTTTTTCGTCTTTCGAGTCGGAGGGCTTAGGACGTACAAGTCTAACGACACACGTCATCGATGTCGGGAATAATAAACCGATTAAACAGAGAACTTCTCAGTCTCTCCCGCCATCGAAAAGCTCCTCTATGAAGAGATTGGTCGGATGATGGCTTTGGGAATCATTGAAGAATCGCAAAGCGTCTGGTCTTCACCAGTCACCCTTGTCGTGAAACCTGAAGGGGGTAAGGTGATCAATTTAATCGTGAACGACACTTATTCTTTACCTCTCTTCGAGGGGATTTTCAGTCGCCTCCCGAAGCCTAAATTCATTATTAAGTCTCGATCTGAAGGATGCATTCTGACAAATTCCTCTGGATGAGGGGTCCAAGGATAAGACTGCCTTGACCGTTCCAGGGCGGCCCCTCTATCAGTTCATGACCATGCCGTTTGGGCTCTGCAATCTACCCCAAACCATACAACGACTGACTGACTCATCAAATCTTTGTATATCTGGATTATTTGTTGTTCATTACAAAGACCTTCGACCAGCATTTCGTCATCATCATCAATGGTGCAACAACCGATATCCGGTCTAGGCCTGCCTTAATAAGGAACTCCAGACATCCCGGTTTTGCGCCGAAGTCCACCAATTTGATATCCCTAAGAGCTGTCTGGCGTCGTTATGTGGGCTACGGAATTGTCCATCCTTCTGTAGGGGGCCAAAGATTTTTCGGAGGATTCTTCTCTCCAACACGGCCAAGAGTTCGCAATTTTTCTTGCTAAGAACCCAAGTTTCCGAGAAATACATAAGGACTGGCAAGATCATTGTCTTGTATGGTAAGAGCTTCGACCCTACGGTGAGACGTTTCGAGCGAAACAGTTTTTTTAAGCTGGAAAGAGGACGCATGATAGGGCATCCCCTTGTCGTAGGCCGTTGTTGATGTCGAATGGTCCTGAGAATGACCCTGCTGCTTTTATCTGGCCTCGCACATTGGTCAGGGTCAGCCTAGTCAATCTTATCAATTTCGTCGTGATACCGAATTCTCTCATGGCCGTGTACAGTTTTACCCCGGCTATGCTATCATAGGCGGCTTTAAAGTCGATGAATAGATGGTGCAACTGGTGTTCATATTCCAACAGTTTTTCCATCGCTTGCCGGGAGAGAAAATCTGATCTGTTGCTGATTTGCTGGAGTGAAGCCTCTTTGGTATGGGCCAATGATATTGTGGGCGTATGGGGCTATCCGACCTAGCAAGATAGAAGAGAATATCTTATAGATGGTGCTCTGCAACGTGACTGCACTGCGTGATATCCCCCTTTTTATGTATGGAGCAGATAATGCCCCGTTGTCAGTTGTCAGGCATTGATTCGCAGTTGATGAACCACTTGGTGTAGTTGGTTGCCTCCATATTTGACCAATTCGGCTCTAATTCCATGGGCTCCTAGCGACTTATGGTTTTTAAGCCACTGAATTGCACGGACTGTTTCTTCTATACTTGGTGGTGGCAGTATTTGTCCGTCGTCTTCAGTTTGTGGGACCTCCAACTCGTCGATATTTTGGTTGTTGAACCGTTCATCAAAATACTCAACCCAACGTTCCAATATGCCAGTTCTGTCAGAAATCAGATTTCCCTCTTTGTCTCGGCAAGATGAGCATCGAGGAATATAAGGCTTCATCCTGCTAACTTGTTGGTAAAACTTACAAGCCTGGTGCGGTTGCTCCCTCTACTTTTCGAGTTCACAGACCTGTTGATTCTCCCAGGCTTCCTTTTTCCGTTTGTGAAGTCGCTTCTCCGCTCGACGGGGTTCGTGATTAGTCTGTACGCGTGCCGGCGTTTTTTGAGAATGTAATGTTCCTACGTATGCGGCATTCTTCCGTTCCGTTGCTAGCTTACGTTCATCGTCGAACCAACTGTTCCGACTTTTCTTGCGATTGGGACCAAGTATGTTTGTGGTCGTATTTATGATAACGCTCTTCAGGCGGTTGTGAAGATCATTGGTTGATGCTTCATCTCCAGGATCTCTGTTGACTGCGGCATCCATTTCCCTCTTAGAGGTGTTGCGGAGGATTGTGTTGTGGAAGGCTTCACTGTTAACTCTCACCTGATTGTCAGAGGGGATTCTGGGCGGTGTTGTTATTCGAGCTCGGAGCACCTTGCCAACAAGATAGTAATCCGAGTCTATATTGGCCCCCTATATGTTCTGACATTCATCAAGGCTGAGAGATGGCGGAGTTCGATTAGCACGTGGTCAATTTGGTTGAAAGTGGTCCCGTCTAGAGAGGCTCACATATGTTTGTGGACCGTTTTCCACGGAAACCAGGTACTTCCAACAACCATTTCGTGTGACACTGCTAACTGAATAACCCGCAGTCGTTATCATTGGTATCCCTATGGAAGCTGTGGGAGCTGGGGACTTATCACCTGAATTCCGACTCCGTCTCTACTTGACTGTTGAAATCTCCAAGCAGGATTTTGATATCATACTTGGAACAGGCTTCGGGGGTCCGCTTAACTGCCTCGTAGAAGGTATCCTTCTCCGACTCTGCAGTCTCCTCTGTAGGGGCGTGAACTTTAATGAGGCTTATATTTTTAAATTTTCCTCGCAAGGGCAGAGTACATATACATAGCCTTTCGCTTATCTTTTCCAAGCCGATAACAGCAGGTTCCATTTTTTGGCTGATGCGCAAATCGTTATTCCGTTATCGTTGCAGGTTCGTCGTTTTCAAGTCCATCCTATCCGAGGCTCCTTCTGTGGCTTTGTAACTTTGGTTTTTCCGTGTAGGGTTGTCAACCCTACCCAACCTCCAACCTGGAGAACCAGTTGGTATAAATCGTCCTGTTTTTTAGGCGCGGCAGACTCGCCTTCATTCTCTCCGTCTACAGTTTTTCATTAAGAAAGAACTCCCAGCGATCACCACGTGGATGTGGAGATAAGGTTTGGTAGTAGAGCTGTTGGCGTTGGTTCTGATAACTGGCGTGTCCAGGCCAATGTCTTTTGATAATTTTCATCCTACGCCTGCAATTCCCGATGGTTCCATTCTTTTAGCTCAACTTCTGAGGATGTTGGCATACCTGGTGGCATGTCCTCGTATATCACGTCCTTATTTCCGAGCATTCTTTCACAATGCATTTTCTTCACATCGGCTTGGATGTTTCCCAGGTGCACAGTGCCCGACCTGTTTACCTATACCAATATGGGTAGTGGCTCAAACTTTTCTTCCACTTTCTGGAAGGCTTGTTCAGAACTAGCCTGTAGCATTCACCAATAAAAGGAGTTCTCCCACCCTTCAGTTAGAGATCTCTTTGAGGTCCTCAAAGACTAGTAGCCTGGCTTTACCTAGGGCTGGGCAACCGTAAAAGAGGCGCCTGAGGGTTTTTTGCTCTTTTCCGTAGCTTCGCAATGAGAATTGTAGGGTATGCTAAGTCTGACGGCATGGTTCCTCATAGGCCGATGACCCGTGCAGATCGCCCTAATCTTGTATGTACGCTCAAGAGCTCCCATAATCGGATTTTGTTATAGGCGGACCAAATTCTCCTCGACTTCACAGCACTCTATCCTATTAAGCTTTCTTCTATTGAACTTTTTACTCAGAGCCTGCCACCTTGTCTTGGTAGTTAATAGCATCAGTTCCGTTTTGGTTAGATTTATTTCCAGTGCGCATCTTGCGGTCCACAGGCACAACTTTTCACTGACACTGATAATGGAGGGAAACATCACTACTACACTAATATAACCAAGTCGTCGGCATACCCCACCATCTTCAACTTTCCCCTGTGTAATGTCTGTAAAATTTCGCCTATCATTTGCAACTA
This sequence comes from Hermetia illucens, assembly GCF_905115235.1. Classification (NCBI taxonomy): domain Eukaryota; kingdom Metazoa; phylum Arthropoda; class Insecta; order Diptera; family Stratiomyidae; genus Hermetia; species Hermetia illucens. Next base: position 175,032,685 of record NC_051850.1, read on the forward strand.
GAGTACTGGACGGATGACGCTGCGCTGTGTCGTGCTAGCTGCCTATAATGCCAGTCGGAATTGATAGTCTTGCGCATCTTGGCTGCATACCCTCCAAGCAAGGTTCTGACTCATATTCCTTCTCTCTTGTGGGGAAGTGCGTCTGAGCCGACAGCGTCAGGGTTTCACCATAAGATTTCGTTCAGGAGCCTACCGATTTCTTAAGAAAGGACGGGTTCCTATGTTCTTTGGACAGAATCTTACTGAGTCTAGCAGATTCGCTGGAGCTTTCAATGTCTTGACAATAATCCAACGAGGACCGTCTCTTGGCAATCTCGATGCCCGACGTGTACTTCTTCAGGCAGTCGTTACATGGCTGCCGCGATTTGTGCCTGCAGCAGATGATAAAGGTCTCCGTGGTCAGCTTCCTTAGGCTAGACAGATCTTCATTCTACCACGGAGGCAATGTTTTGTGTTGCTGTATATAGCATGACACAAAACTTTAAAGGCGGTTTCGAATGCCTTTTCTAAAGCTCCTACCTTTGACTCATTTCGTATATCGTGTCAGTCTTACCAATTTTGCACTGAAGAGTTTGTTCTTGATAACTTGACCAAAATTTCTCCAGCCGATCCTCCTGGGATCTCTAAAAGATTCGGAAGCCTTTGCGGCAAAATCTACATTGAAAAGTATCCAACTGCTCTCTCTCTCTCTGAGTTCTCCATCCTAAAAATCCCATTGTCAGTTGGAAGGGTGACAACAAGGATCTTCTAATAACCGTCATAATTCTCCGAACTGGGAAAATGGAAGATTGGTGTACTGTCCCTATTACACACCATTAGATATGTATTAATATTAAAATCAAAGAATGACTCACCTCTTCCGTTGATTTGCGAGCTGCCTTAAAGCGTAGCTGGAACTCAGGTCCGGACACTAAGAAGCGTGCAGGCTCTTCCTGGCGAGGATACAAGATCTAGACCGGTCCCGATCAGTTTCTCTGCTGTGGAATAAATTATAATATTTGTTTTGGAGCCCTTCGAAGGGTCAGTCGCCTCCGATCCAGGGCTCTGGTATTAGTGCGACGTCGATGTCTTTCCCTAGGAGGAAGATAAGCAGATTAACTGAGACGCACTTCAAGTATTGCAGATTTATCTGCGTTATCCTTAGCATGATTTGGACTATCGATCTTCATCTCCTGTTTCCCGTTGAGGGCGTCGACTAGATGCAGGTCATTATCTGGTTCGGCGAACCGAAATGCTTTCAACTGTCTCACACATTAGCCAGACAAATATCCGAGTCAGCATTAAACATCAGACAGACAAATGTTTACGTCGGACAAATGCCTGCTTCAGACAAAACATGTTTCTCCATCAGACAAATGTCTATGTCTGTCTCACCCATCAGTCAGACAAATGTCTTGATCGGCATCAGATAGGCAAATGTCTATGTCAGACAAATCTCCGTTTCAGAGAAAATCGTTTTCTGCATCAGACAAATGTCCTGTATTTGCCGTGTCCATGACATCAACACATAGTACACATACAGCAGACGCTTATACGCAACTATCTTCCCCCAACTTCCTATATGCATTTACTTACATATATGGAGAAATCCGATGTTGACATAAAAAATCAAAATAAAAAAAAATCATCAAATCTTATAGTTTGGTTTCTTGAGTACTCTTCAACTTTGGTGACTGTCGGTTCGCTTGTTCTTGAATTATAAAGCTACAACGCATTTGCAACAGTAAATCTGAAATTATACATGAAATCAAGCGTCAATACCCATTTAAGCAAAATCCATAGACTTGATTCAGCATCCACGGCCAAGACGACGCTATGACAAAAAAAGATTTATATGTGTCTGAAGGGCACCGGGCGCCGGGTTGGGCTGGGCTGTTGGGCTCATTCTCGTCAGTTGATCCGAATGGGCAGTTTCGTCATCCACACCACTGGGTGCAGGTCCTCCTCTTTGCTATTTATACTTACCGAGGTATGAAAAATATGTACCCACGAATTATATTCATGTGAAATTTTCCATACAAAAACTTCAACGATTAAAATTAGTCTGAAAACTTGAAATATTTCAAGTCATGATAACTTCGCCTGAAAATAGCCTAAACGTTGATTGTGGGAGATGAAAAACGTGACTTTTCAAAATCATTGATGTGGAAGGTAACTATGTGGATTAAAATTATCTTGGTAAAGTTGAGCAAGTTCATATGATGCAGAAGACAACTGACGTTGAGGCAAATTCAGCAAGTTGGCGAAAATCAGGAAAAGAAAATTAGAAAGGAATTCCTTTCAGCAGGCAAAGTGCAAGCTTGCCCAAAGTGTTTGGGGGGAGGGGCTGAAACACATTACCAAAAACCGACAACGATAGCGGGTAGGTGTAGTTACCCTTTGGTGTTTGTTAATTCTGACTTTTGAAGTAATCAACCAGTTTTTAACAGAAAGGAAAATCTGATAATTTACTTTACGTTTCGGCAGTAATGGTAACGAGCTATATAGCAGATCCTGGCAGGTACAACATCTCCGAAACAAAAGGCGTTAATACGGAAACTTCAATAAGTTTTTTACCGCATGTTAATTATACTAAGTAGAATGTAATGTGTAATGTTGACTAATATTTGTCTCTATCGATTGCTTACAACATATTTTCCATTTTACAAGATTAAGAAATTAAATTAATGCGTAACTATTTATAGAGACAGTGACAATGTTTACAAGGCTTTGGCGGAAATAATGACCGAACACAGGGGCACAGGGAGTATCACTCGCATCTTTACCTGGGCAACGATAAACCATACATTTCTGGAAAATTCACAGGCCACAAAAAATTTATTTGCACTGAACGGGATTCGAACCTTGGGTCGGATGAATATATTGCGAAATCACTTGGATTGTAATTCTTATGATCTTCTTCAACTGAAAGATGAAAAATGAATAATAATGAACGCAGTCATATATTATCTATTAAGATTGGAGTTCAAGTTTAAAAATGGCAGTCCACTTCTTAGAAGTATAGTATTTCGTTTTGGAATAGCAAAAAAACTTTCAATGGGGTTTTTACGGACTTATTTGTACAGCAAGGCAAAAACCAATATTTCAACATCCTTCCTGACATTTCACACGCGAAATTAATTTGTCAGTTACCGGTCTCCTGAAGTTTCTTGCCGCGACTTATGACGTCACACACAATCGCGCGGGCTTTTCAGTGCGTTTAAATTTCATTGAAATGTAAAATGCTGATAATTTACAAAATACAGTTTTTTTCAAACACGGTCTTTTATAGTTTTGTTAGATCGCACCACAGAAATGATTTCCGCCATTAGTGAATGTAAAGCGGGGAGTCTATTGTGCCTTGAATTTGGCATACTATATAGTATCACGGCTTAGTGGAGGTATCCCACCTGTGGAGTTATCCTACATGGCCCCGAACGTTCACTCCCGGTCAACTCCGGTTTGTATAATTTGTGACCAGATGTAAACGTAGAACGGACAAATATCCATCTCTATCCGCTCTATCACAATCTTGCCTAAAATCATAAAAGGGAGGACTCCATACTAAAGAGTATCTTCATGCAATATGACCTTGAGATGCCAAGGTTAGTTAGTTTAGTTTACTGGGGGGATCCGCAACTCCGAGTCATTGTTAGGCCCATTGTACTATCCCCGTAAATCGCCTATTCAATGGCTTCCCGCCTACGGCGTTCGCAGGCTTTGGCGAATCTGAGAACATTCTCCAGAGGCAGAGAATGTGCAGATCCTTCATTGAAGAAAACCTTGCCAAGGTGTCTTCGTCTCAGATCTAAGGAGGCCGGGCAGTTACATAAAAAGTGCAGGGCCGTCTCTTCCTCCTCACATTGGCTGCACATAACCGAAACCACCACCCCAATCTTTTCCATATGGTAGTTTAAGGAGCAATATCCCGTTAAAAGCCCTACTAGGGTTTTCATGCCCCATTTTTGTCGCAGACATTCTTCTGCTACCAATGAAATGGCATATATTTCCGCCTGGAATATGGTCGTCATTTTTCCGAGGGGTCGGGCCCGTTCCATAATCGGATTCCCCGAGAGCACCCCTGCATTCGATCCGCCCTGCATGACTGACCCATCGGTGAAGATTATTAAGTCTGTAATCTGAAAAGACTCATGACCATTTGTCGACCATTTTTTCTCTTTCGGTGATTACGACAGTGTATGTCTTTTCAAAGACGAATCTGAAAATCATATGATCGGTCGGCATCAGAGCTATCGGATGTTAGTCAACGAATTTCCAGATAGACGCATGACCGTGTGATTGGCCACCTTTCCATGCTCCGATGGTGTAGGGTCTATATGCGTCATTGGCTGCTTTCTGTTTCACCTCCAAATAAATGGATAGCGTCAGGTGCCGCAGTCGGCGTAGTGCTCGTTGCTCCAGTAATACTTAAGCAACCAAGCCTCTGAATCTGTGTTAGCAGCTTCCTGCTGTTAGCAAAGTTCAGTCTCAGTCACCAGATGATGCATGGATACATCAAAATGGGTTTAATTATGGATGTATACATCCAGTGTCGCATTCCTACAGCACCAGAGAAATTTCAGATATTGTTCCTGGATATGCTGCTTCCACGTTAACTTGGAGTCGAAATATACTGCCAAATACTTGACTGTTTGTGCCAGCTGGATTTCCGCCCCTGCGAAGATGGGTAGCGTACAGCTGCCCCACCTGACGTTCCTAGTGAACATAACTAGTCCAGTATTCCTAGCGTTCACCGTGAGTCCATTCCGGAGGCACCAACTGTGAATTTCATGCAGAGTTGCACTCAAGCGGTCCCACACCCCTTCCTGTGGGTAGCCCCTAAGACATCCTGCTTCAATAGACTTCTGGCCGACCAATATATGGATTTTCTTCCACTCAAGCATGTGAAGGTTCCAACTGATTAGCAGCGGTTCAATTCCATGCTGTCTTGTTGCATCACAAATTGCCGCGAATGAGACATAATTGAAGGCACCTTCAGTGTCCATGAATGCGCCTAAGGCATATTCTTTTTCGGACATCGCCTTTTCAATTTTTACCGTAAGATCATGAAGTGCTGTCTCCGTTGATTTGCCTTCATGATGGGCGTGTTGCCTATGGTGAAGTGGCCACTTAGGAATATGTATATCCCTTATAAACCGATCTAGTAGTCTTTCTAGTCCTTTTAGACATTAGACTGAAAGGTCGGAAGCTTTTTACGTCTGTGTAGCTGGGTTTCCTTGGTTTGGGAATGAATAACACCTTCACATCACGCCAATTAATTGGAATATAAGTGTGTGCTAGGCATGAGCGATATATATTCCGAATATGTAGACCCAGGGCATCCATTCCCTCTATTACTAGCGCAGGAATGATGCCATCCGGATCTGCAGACTTGTACCTATGGAACGAGTTAAATGCCCATTTTACTGATACTACTTTGCATGCCAAATTCCAGTCTCTCGGTTGAGGGCTGTATGCACCTGTTGGGCCCGACATTAGATTTTGGATACTGCCTGGGAAGTGCACTTTAAGCAAATGGTTTGCCGCTTCTTCATCGCTTTCTGTGTACCTCCCATTCTGTAAACATAAATAACCCAGTTTCTGGCTACGTTCTTTAACCAGAAACCGTTTCAGTTTTGAGTTTGCTTCAAGAGAGTTAGTCTAGTTGGAATCATTTGGGTTGTTTTCTCAATTCCAATACAGGAAATGAAGCACCTCATCTACGTTTGAAATTACGATGCCGAGGGCTGCACGTCCCCTTCAATGATTTTAGGAGCCGACAATTGTAACGTGACGGTCCCCAGCCCGTAGTAGAGCCGCCAGACCGATTTTTCCCGAGCCTTCTTACCATGGGGTTCGGAAAGGCCGATAGTGAGAAAAGTTCCCGGCCTATCGGCTCTCTCCTGTTTTGCTGCCTAGCAGCATCCAGGTGGAAGTGTTGAGTTTATTCTACACACCAAGTTGTTCCAGGGAAACTGAACACGGCCATGAGAGAATTCAATATCCCGACGAAATTGATAAGACTGGCTAGGCTGACCCTGACCAAAGTGCGAGGCCAGATAAAAGCAGCAGGATCACTCTAAAGACCATTCGACATCAACAACGGGCTAAGACAAGGGGATGCCCTATCATGCGTCCTATTTAACTTGGCCCTGGAGAAAGTGATTCGCCATGTCGACGTAAATGCAAGAGGTACTATCCTATTCAAGTTCACCCAACTACTGGCCTATGCTGACGATATTGACATCATGGGAAGAACAACCCGAGATATACAATCTACCTTCATCCAGATCGAGCAAGCGGCGCGAGATCTTGGGCTACACATTAATGAGGGCAAGACGAAGTACATGGTGGCAACGTCAGCGCCAAAAACCGAAAGAACGAACAACATCGAATCGCACTGGTCAAACGAAAAGAATGAAGATAGGAGACTACAACTTTCAGGGCGTTGACAATTTTTCCTATCTAGCTTCGAAAATCACAACCGGTAACTCGCCAGTCCTCATGTATTCCTCGGAAACTTGGGTTCTTAGCAAGAAAAATTGCGAGCTCTTGGCCGCGTTCGAGAGAAGAATCCTCCGAAGAATTTTTGGCTCCCTACATGAGGATGGACGATTCCGTAGCCTACACAATGACGAAATCTGTGAGCGATACCATGACCGTACGGTTGTGGATAAAATCCGGCTCAATAGGTTACGGTGGGCGGGTCACTTAATCCGTATGGATGAAGATGATCCCACCCGGAAAGTCTATAAGGGCAATATCTATGGTAGGAAAAGAAGACGAGGCAGACCCTGCCTAAGATGGAGCGATGGCGTGGGCCAGGACGCCAGACAGCTTTTAGGGATATCGAATTGGTGGACCTCGGCGCAAAACCGGGATGTCTGGAGTTCCTTATTAAGACAGGCCTAGACCGGATACCGGTTGTTACGCCGTTGATGATGATGATGATGGTTCTTGGGCAGGTGAAACTACTACAGTGCGCGCAATTTCTATATACGCACCCCATATATTGCTCGTTGTGTCTATATAGAAACCTTGAGAAATATTAAGTTTATATGATAGTAAATGTATCTTTATTTAAGTTTAGAACAATGGAAAAAATAAGCAAATTACATCTTAATTTTTTTTAAATTTACAAAAATTATATTTTTATTGCGCAATTCTAAATACGCACTTGCACTTTTAAGCTTATTAAAATAAATAAACGCATATTGACTAGTTACTAATATTTTGTTTTGCATCCCATTAGACCTTATGATTTCGAAAATTCGATTTGGCGTTGAGACTATTAAATTTTTAAAGTATTTTCTTCGATTTTGTCTCAGCATTCTAAAATTGTTTTCTTTAACTCAAGTACAGAGCTAAATTGGCGTTCATTCGCATGCATTGCAAGTATCCACCATATATTCTCTATGGGGTTAAGATCAGAATTTCGATGTGGCCACTACAAAATTTTTATTTGTTTGTCATTTAAAAATGATTTCGTATATGCAGAAGCGTGTACCGCGGCGTTGTCATGTGGCAAATTCCAGTCAATGTTATGATTCTCATCTAAATGCGGCATCAAAATGGCTTCCAGAAGCTCAGTATAAATTACTGAGTTCAGTTTGGTTGGTACGATTCCCTGTCGAAGGTTACCGGGAAAAGAAAATGCCCCCCAAACCATAACACTGGCGCCTCCAAAGTTGCGACTCATTCAAGGAGCTTCATTTTTTTTAGATCGTGCCAAAATTCCCTAAATCCAGCTGGGCCATAAAGGTTGAATTTCTTCTCATTCGAAAAAAATACTGCCTTCCATTCTTCTTCCTATTTCATCCACGATCTAACACATTTGAGACAAGCCTTATTATTTGCCGGTGTTGAATGAGGTGCTTTAGTAAGCTTTTAATATTTAATGCTGTTATGGAAAATTTGTCGCACCCGTCTCTTTTTAATAGGAAGAAGTAATTTCGACATGATCTGGAACGAATCTTTCTAGTAGCCTCCTCCTTAATCAGGGCGATTTCTCTTTTCCCGACTTTTTTACAGCCACGCGGATGCTTTTTTGTACCGTATTTTACCTTTAATCTAAACAAGTTCTGCACAACTCCGTCGGATCTACCGTTTTCCCTCAACATCGCTCTCATTGCGCAGCCCGAATCTTCCATTCTGGGAAGTTGGCCTTTTTTTCTTCGGTTAACATTTTACCACGATTCATCGCTATAATCTAAGCTAAAAAAGTGAAAGTTGCGGACTGTTTTACGCAGAACACTACAAAATTTCAGGTCACACCTTTTATTTCCAAAAAAACTTTTTGAAAGTAAAAGATAACACTGAGTACGCGCCCGCGCACAAGTAAGACCTACATGCGACTTGCATCTAATTTCGACATCATAAAAAGTGGTGCGTCAGAATTGGAAGGCTCTCACTAGATCAAGAGAAACCATATCATCACTCACTCCGTGGTGATTGGTGGCTCCTCACGGTATTAATAGTTACGGACATAAAAATATATTTACCTACGAATTATATTCATATGAAATTTTTCATATCATTCACATTATCACTATACCCAAGTATCGAACCATTTAGTGATGATTCAAACCATATCGAAGCCATCTAAAAATAGTACAGCTTCGACTTATATCATTTCGGATTATGACATAGCCATAATTATATAGACGCGCCGTTGAATTTTGTCAATGGAATATTTACATTTTAATACAACAACAGCTGAAGGAGCAAAGCACGGCCGTAGAGAACAATTGCATGCTGCTAAGATAGCAGAGTGAAGTTTAAACAAAATTCGATGGGCGATATTATTATGATTTCGAAGAGTTAAAAGGCCTTTAAACTTCAAACGTGTTTTTCTCAAAATCATATTATTGAAATCGGCGCGCAGTAGAACTCGAAGCGTTTTCATTAACCATCGACTTGAAAATTTATTTGTCACTCCTTCATTTCATTATCTAGTGAAGTACACACAACAATTTATATAGTGCATTTTTTAAATAAACATTTTTTTTGAGAATTGCTGGACCGGACCAAATGAGGAGCAACTTACTCCCTCTTTTTTTGGTCCACGGACGCCTCGTTTGGGGCTTAGCACCCAAACTTTCTAAAAATTAGGCGATGACGGCTTTACGGTTTCTTACCAGGGCATCACAAGTCGCAGCCTACTGAAGTTTCTTCTTGGCCCAAAAGGAAATATTCGGACCGACATCGCCCGACTAAATTCAGTTTTTTTTAATCATATTTAAATTTTGATGATCATTCCAATGCGAGTTAACATTTTTTAAACCAAACTTTAACTTTAATCTTAATTTATAACATATGACTACGTTAGAATGTTGTCATGTATCATGCAACAAATTCCACTGAATATTCATCCAGCCGAAGGTTCGAACCCCGCTCAGTGCAAAAACGATATTTTGACGAATTTTCAAAAAAATACATTCTATCGCAGCCCAGGTAAAGACGCGATTGAAGTCTCTGTGTTCGGACGTTGTTTCTACCAAAACTGTGTAAACATTGTCCTTATGCATTAACTTCACTGCATTGTCTCTATCTGTCTTTTACATTGGGACCTGCAAATCATTTTTGTAGCAAAGAGACAGGTATTTGCGAAATATATAGACGAGCCAAATTCAACCCATTAACCACATTTCTAAGGCCCTCCTAAATAGTAAATCTAACCCTAAAATCTAAAATTCCTCCCCTCTAGGACACTCTTGGCTAGGTAAGAGTACATAGGGGGTAAGCATAGGCTATTGTAATGTGCTAATTGTAAAAAGTAGTTAAGTTGTTATTTTATATTAGTTTAAGTTAGATTAAGTTTAATTAAGTAAGTATTATATATTAAACCTTCTCCCAGCACAGCTTGTCAAGATTGATGTATACCTTAAGTATATACCAAGTAGTTGCGCAAATCATTAAGCTCATCTCGTAATTCACACAGCAGTTTGCTGTGAGAAAAGTGTTGTCTTTTTAGAAGCCATTTCCTCGAGCACTTTGAGCGCCGAGTATTTTTCGAACATCCCATTTCCTTCTTCCTCTTCGCAAGACAACATGCAAAAATTGACCAGAGGAGTTTTTCTTCCATCATCGATGCCACCAAAACTGCCAAAAATTCGATACAGACCTGCACCATCTGGACGCTCGCTCATTTGCAATGTCGGGAGACCGGACGTTCCAGGTATAAAAGGTTTTGTGTTTCCCTATGTGAGGGGCGATGAGTGCATGACAGTTCCGCACGTATGTAGATAAAAATTCCATTGTCTTCTATTTTTTAGAAAGCCATTTAAATAAATTATTTGATAGAAAGCACTACATTGATAATAGTGAACCTCATACGATTCACACTCGAAGTTTATTATATTAATAAGTTTATATCAGTAGATATCGGAATGGAACATATTTTGAGGCCTAGATTTCATCTAAGCGCATCACCCAGATTTTTTTTTTTATTTTTAGGTTGGGTAGTTTCTGAAAAAAATGAGTCCTATATCACTTTTAAGTGTCTACATTTCGACTCCTTACTCGAGTACATTTCGACTCCTTACTCGAGTTCTTTACATTTTACATCAAAACTATCAGTTTCGGAAAGTGCTAACCGAGACCTTTCATTTGATGCCCTACACGGCTATATCCGGTAAAAAAATTGTAAATCCCCCTTTTGCATATATGGAAAGCCCACCCCCCTAAAAACCCTACATAAATTTATGTCACTCACGGTATCCGTGAGATTTCACAGTTACCATCTGTCCACCAAATTCGTTCGGATCGATTTAGTCGTTTTGGAAAAAAAGTGCATGTGCCAGGCAGACAGACAGTGAATCGATTTTAGTAAGTTTTATTTTACATAAAAATTAATCAAATAATAAATGCGCGTTCCGAATTTATCTTTTTCAACGGATATGTTAATTGGGCAGGTGGAACTACTGTTTCATATACACTATGCAAAATTCGTATTGGTACACTACACATTTTATCAATTTTTCGGATAATATTCGAAATTAGTATGTTAGCTCCGACCACTATTGCATTAACAGGAATGGGAATATTTTGCTTAAGTCAAAACAAAAATATGCTTTTAGTACAATACTTGTTATGCCACCCTGTAAAATTTCAATTGTTAACTTCAAGTAAAGTGTGATAAGCAATTTCGAGCAAAGCATAGTTAAAAAATGGCTTTTTTTTTAAAAAAAGAATTATAATGGGTAGGAAATCTGGTGAACTGCTTAACAGGGAGCGAAAACTAGTGGTGCAATTGCACAAGGACGGCAAATCCTTAAGGAAAATAGGAAACATTTTCCATAGAAGTCATTCTACCATCCAAAGTCTCGTTGTGATTTACAAAAAGACCGACAGAATCCAAAACAATAAGAAACCGAAGTAGACTCCCATAGAAAATGTGTTTTTTTTAATCCAATTAAGTGTACGAACACGGATTTTGTTTGGATCAGAATATGAAATGTTTTTTTTTTATGTTTGAAATATTTTTAATGTTTGTATATTACTATTTTCAATAAACAATGTTATTCCTTACAATAATTCATCAAAGAGACGCAATAAAGTCTTGAAAAAAAATCAAAATTTGAAACGGAAAATTCCAAAATTGACTTGAAAAAGTAAAATTTGTATGGAAATTTCTGAAATTAATTTGTAAAAATTTGGAACATATACCGTTTCAAAGGTCTAATTCTCCCCAATACAAATGATGACGAATTAACCTCCTTTTCGCGAAATTCTCAATATTAACGAAGATACGGGCGTTCAAAATTTTTCCAAAGATTCCTCCACTTTCCGGACATTTTCCAGCAACCTAGACCCCTCAACCTATTTCTCTTGCAGGTCTAATTCTCCCCAATGCAAGTGTGCTTTGTAAACAGAAAACAAAATTCTGAGCTTGGAAATTAAAACCATTTATTCAAATTTCAGAGCACACATAAATAAATTGCTTTGCCAAGCTTTTCTAATTTTTGGAGTTCTAATTTTCGAACGATTACTGCAACATATTTTTTCTTCTTCGGTAGCACTGCATACAGTCGATTTATTACCATCTTCCACGTTTTATCATTATAAGCAAAAAAGACTCATCAAAAAGGTAAAACCGAATTCAGAATTACGTCCCTTGCAAAGCAAGGCCCTCAGGAAGTCAGGAAGAAATTTGTCATCAACAACGGCATGAAACCCAATTATCCCACCAAGGCTATATCTACAAGTTCATTGAAAATATGTACCTACGAATTATATTCATGTCAAATTTTCCATAGAACAAACTCAACTCAAAATATTATAATTTGACATTTAAAAATATCACCCATAATGAAAAATTGGTCCCCATCTCTTCGGCACATTACTCTTGCCTAAGAAAACTATGACTAACCTCCTATTTTCACTTCAAAGATTACCCCAAACTGAACAATAACCATAAATTGCACTTAAATTCCGTTTATTTATTAATCACCAATCAAAAAAGTTATCCACCATGCAAAGTTGAAATAAAAAGAACGTTGTCATTCGGCTGCAGCTCATATTCCAATTCACCCTAAAAAAAAACAGAGAAACTGTTCAGGAAACTTGTTTAAGGACTTTCTCTATTAATTCATTTACCAATAATTCCCAGTCGGCATCATTCACTAAAACTAAAATTCCCGGTCGCCTGGAAAAATTGAACTTGAAAAACTCTCTTCCTCTCAAGCAAGATATTTGCGAATTTTTACTTACACTGAGTCATTCTGGAGGAACAGTTCTGGCCGTTCTCTTAGCAGATTGTCTCGTATCCACCCCAATAGCTCCTTTATTTTCCCTGGAAAGAAATAAGAAGTTAATGCAAGAAATGAAGGGGAGTCAGGGCAACTTACAAGTTTTGCTTCCGTCCAGCGTAACTTGCCGCTTTTTCACGTTATCGAACAGGAGCTCAGCGCCGCCACTACGAAAAAAAGAGCAGAACAGACTAAGTCTTAGTTAATTAAATCAAATCAAAGCAAACTCACCCGAATTCTAAAACTAAAGGTAAATCCGTGCCGCCCATACTGAAACAAACGAATCCAAAGCTACCTCATAACCTGCAATGAGTGTCCACGGCATGAACCAAAATAGAGTGAAGTTTGCTGTCGTGCTGGAAACATACCCAGGCGGGATGTCGCTTTGAATGAAACTGAATGAGGTTTTTATATTGCTTTTATTGAACTACTTTGGCCTATAATCTACCGCTAATTATTAGTCCCGCCTTTGCGATTACTTTCGATTGGTTCAGATTTGTTGAGTCTGAAATCGATTGGCTTGTCGTAGCCCATGATTTTCACATAGTGTTCAGTGTCGGAGAACATTGTGGGCTCGACGAAGAGCGGCACTTTGCCTACTACAAATGAGGTAAACATTCCTGGCACGTCTGGCACTTTCACATCTGACGCCTTGAATTTTGTCTGTGAACAAGCAAAAAAACGATAAAAAATGTCCCAGGACGACAAAATATATTCCACAAAATCCTACCTCAATCTTTGTCAAGAAGATTGATATCGTTGTGGCTGTATATTCCTCTGTGCTCGGATTGTAATGTATATGCGTGACATACTTTTTCGTTATAAAATGCAGCAGGACCGGCGTTACAAAGGTGAAAAACCCAACAAATCCGCACATCAAAACTATGATCGGGGTCCCACCGAGTTTGCCGGCTTGTTCGTAGATGACAGGTTGCGCTGCTAATCCTGTGAGGCTCGTTGTGAGGGAAAAGACTTTCACTGCCTTCATTCGAGATGTTAAGGAGCCATGGTAGATTAATTCTGGTTTATCTGGACTGGATTTTCCAGGTTCTGTTGCCAAAGTTCTAAGCGCAAATCCAATTCGACGGGACACATAACCTTGCTTCAGGTTAGATTTTAATGGAATTGAAGCAATCGAGTGATGATTTCGGGCGAGACAGGTTGTTATCGAAAAAATACGCGACGAAAACATAGTTTCAGGACTATATCACCGAATATATATCACGAAAACGGGGAATAAGGCAATCCTTGCAGGCGATTTGCAATCAACTACGATTGAAATGACAACTGATTTCAGATGCCCTCAAACTGTAAATGAAAACTTTCCTTGAAAGTGGTGGTCCAAAATCCAAGATGCAATCCAAAAATATTTAATGTAGATGCAGATCTACTTGCCTTTTGCATGATTTATAACGGCTATGCCCGGAGAGCTAATTTATTTGATATTATTTTTTGTTAGCGAATGAATGAATGAATTCTAACAAACAGTAAATGTTCTTATAGCCACGCAACAGAAGGAGGGCATTTTTCCTTGTCGCTGGAAGGTGACCAGACTCACGCTGATCAGCAAGGGAAAAGGACACCCAGAGCTCCAGTCTGCATATCGACCGCTAAGTACATATGCTTGAAACAGCCGGGAAAGTGCTCGAGATGCTCATCAGGAGTAGACTCGTTGAAGCGATCAGCGATCAGAAATGCCTTCAATTCCGTAAGATGGACAGATATGCTCGGCACATTAGAAAACTCATTCCACGCTATTTCTTGCGGATATTGAGGGATTATCTGAAAGACCGCTCCCTGCTCTATGAGACCCTAGAAGAACAGAGAAAAATGCAAATCACGTCAAGAGTAGCACAGGGATCCGTCCTAGGGCCGGACCTTTCGAACGCTTCCTACGATAGCCTGCTGAGACTCGGTAAGCCTGAAGAGTCGCGTGTGGTCAGTTATGCAGACGACGTTGCGGCACTGGTTGCCGGACGCACTGTTGAACAGGCGCAAAGCAGACTTGGCATATTGACGCCACGGGTAAGCGGGATGGAGACTGCTCATGGTTTAAGCCTTGTGTTGAAAAAGCCCGAAATAGTGTATCAAACGGTGCCAGACTAGTTCTCTCATGACAGAGAGGTGTTTCGTTGGTAGTCCGACAGCTCGATTCGGAAAGCTCATTTATTAATTATGATCATCAACAGCGCAACAACCAGTATCCGATGTAGGCCTGCCTTAATAAGGAACTCCAGACAAACGACCGATTTTGCGCCGAGGTCCACCAATTCGATATCCCTAAAAGCTGTCTGGCGTCCTGACCTACACCATCACTCCATCTCAGGCAGGGTCTGCCTTGTCTTCTTTCTGTACCATAGACATTGCCTTATACATTTTCCGGGCTGGATCATCCTCATCCATACGGAGTAGGTGCCGCAAATTTTTGAGCAGGATTTTATCCACAACCAGACGATCATGGTATCACTCATAGATTTCATCGTTATTAAGGCTACGGAATCGTCCATCCTCATGTAGGTGGCCCAAAAATTCTTCGGACTATTCTTCTCTCGAAAGCAGTCTAGAGTTCCCAATTTTTCTTGTTGTTGTTCAGTAGTTCATCAAAGTACTCAACACATCGCTTCAATATGCCCATTGTGTCGGAAATCAGATTTCCCTCTTTGTCGAGGGTTGTAAGGCTCCGCGCGTGTGCGCGTCCATTGAGATTGCACCATTACTCGGTATGCGGCATCCTTCCGTTCCGGTACTAACTTACATTCATCGTCAAACCAGTCGTTCCGCTTCTTTTTGCAGCCGGGGTCAAGTATGTGTGTAGCCGTATTTATCATAACGCCCTTCAGGTGATTGTAAAAATCATTTGTCGATGCTTCATCTTCAGGAACTATTATATGTTGACTGCGGTTATTGCGGCATCCATTTCCTCTTATAGATGTAACGGAGGGCTGTGCTGTGGATGGCTTCAGTGTTAACTATCACTTGATTGTCAGAGAGGATTCTAGGTGGTGTTGTTATTCGAACCCGGAACATCATGCTAACGAGATAGTAATTCGAGTCTATATTGGCCCTCTTTATGTTCTGACGTTATTAAGGCTGAGAGGTGGCGGCGTTCGATCGACACGTGGTCAATTTGGTTGAAAGTGGTCCTGCCTGAAGAAATCCACGTTTGTTTATGAACCGCTTTCTGTGGGAACTACTTCCAACAACCATTTCGTATTATACTGCTAACTGATTAATCCGCAATCCGTTATCATTGGTATCCTTATGTAAGCTATGGTAGTCAACGTATCGCCTAAATACGGGTTCCGTCCCTACTTGGCTGTTAAAATCCCCAAGTATGATTTTGATATCATACCCGGGAAAGGCTTCTAGGGTTCGTTCTATTGCCTCGTAGAAGGTCTCCTTTTCCGACTCTGCAGTCTTCTCTGTAGTGTGTAAATTAATGGAAATCTTCGACATATTGTTAAATAATTGACTCACAGGGGCCAGCGTAAAAGTGAGCAGGATTCAAACCTTGGGCGGATTAGGTATTCTGCGGTATCTGATATTATTTGTATTAGGTTCATTTATCTCCTTGCCAAGATATGCTTTCTTTGCAATTTGGCAACTGCAGTTCTTTAACTGAATCATGAAAAATGAATAACAGTGACGCAAAATTCGAACGCAGTCATATATTATTAATTAAGATTGAAATTTAAGTTATTGTGATCCTCCTGACTGACTTTCAGCGGGATTTTTGTAGAGCTGTTTGTACAGCAAGGCACGGAACAACATTTTATCGTCCTTCCTGCCATTTCACCGCCCAAATTAACTGAAGTTTTTTGACTTGAATTGTGACGTCACGTAACATGGCGCGGACTTTTCAGCGCGTTTGAATTTGATTGAAGTTTAAAATGCTCATAATTTAAAAAAAATCAGTTTTTTTTTAAAAAGATCAATGATTGGGGATGATCGTTAAGATTCCAAAGAAGGGCACCCGTTTTGGGTTTGACAATTGGAGAGGAGTCTGCGTGCTCCCTGCCGTTGCAAAGATAATAGCTAAAATAATCCTGGAATGTATTAAAGAAAATCTCGAAAGCTCGATCGACAGAGAGTAGGCTGGTTTCCACTCCGGATCCTCCTGTGTTCACCACATCAACAAATTGAGGATCATTTTGGAACAGTGCACGGAGTTTAGATCTTTGCTGCACCTGTTCTTCATCGATTTCGAAAAAGCTTTCGATACCGTGGAGCAGGGAGTGCATCTGAAGCGCTCTATGCAGGAAGGACATTCCGGAGAAACTAATAGCTATTATCAAAGCAACAAAATTCAGCGTGCTGCATCGAGGTTAAATCTAGAAGGAATTTGAGGTCCAATGCGAAACCTGTCTGGGTTGCATTTCGCCAATGATATTAATTTTTTTTTTCGTTTGCTGTGAATAGAGAAGCATGGAGAGTCAAACTGAAGATAAACACAAAAAAACAAGATTCTCGATCTGACATCATACTCTTCCTATCTGGTTTAATGGGCAGAGCGTCGAGGGCATTGATCAATTTGTATATCTAGGAAGCAAGGTTTCTCCCAATGGTGGTAGCGAACTTGAGGTCGGTCGACGCATTAATAGCGCTAGATCCGTCTTCGCTGCCTTGCCTAAACTAAGATTAAGTTGAGACCGTTCTCTGCTAATGTTCTTTCTGTGTTCTAAGGGAGGAGTAGAGAAAGTAGTGCATGGAAAGCAATCATCACTGTTACTCAAGAGCTCCAAATCTTCGACATGCTTTCAGGATACATAGGTCTGATTCTGTTTCGAACGAGCAACTTCTTCGGCAAATAGGCCCAGTTGCTCATAAGGTCGAGTGGCAATGGATCGATAACACATTAAAGAGGGGCGACAATTCCATTGCTGGTTATTTCATGCAGTGCAATCCACTCTCCCAAAATAGCCAACGAGTGGGTCGCCACAGTTGCATTGTCGTAGCGCAGTAGAGGAAATATGCAAGCCTCGCGAAAACACCTAGAAATAGTTGAAGCGAATTTCAATGAACCGTGAATGATGACGCGTGAGCGTGGTTGACGCGCCATGCCCCATTAAGAGGTGAATGGTAACCATATATGTATATAAACTCTTTCGTCGTTTTACTTAATTAAGCTTCTTGGTTTACCCTATGTTGGTGCGTGGGCAATCCTCGCACGATATCCTGCATATGCCGTTCTTTTTCCTCCTGTTTCTTAGAGTCTATCTCTGTGGTTAATAATCCTTTGAGCGTGTGATTCCAGCTTGATCCTACCACATCAATCAATTGGCCATGATGCGTCGCAAGGAGGATAGCTTAGTCTGTTACTTAGGAGGATACCAGGTTTGCTGTATTTCATTGTGCCGAAACAAATGTGGGAAGAGTAAAGATTTAAACATTTTTCATTCACTCTTGATCTAAATTCACGTCATTTTATGGAAATGATGAGTTAAGATGGGCCAACTTTGACCTAAAAAAAAATTAGTCCCATTCGCCTAATGGCGCTAATGCTCTTCGGTAAACTTGATTTTTCTAGAGACGCTAATAAGCTTGTTCAAATAATTCTGCCTGCTTAGCAGTGGTCCTTTTCCGAGCAGTTCTTGTTTTCTTAGATCATGCGGCGCACCAAATTTCGGAAAGTCGAATAAGGTTCTCGTCTCTTTCACTGTCCGGGTTTGTAATAGTTATTACTTTTGCTTTTATAACTAAAATCGAGCGCTTGAGGTGCGATGAATCCAATGCTTTCAACAATTTCAAATTTGACTTTTTTGGAGATATTCACGCATAGTCAAATGGATAAGCTTTCTCCTCAGTGAACATTTACTCGGTTACGAGTGACCAGACTATGCTGTTGAATTGGGATCTCTCGGTGCTTTGTTGGCCGTTAAGGTAGCGCAACCGGACACTAGCAAAATATCAGGATACGTTTGATATTACCACACTTAGCTGTTACCCTTCGAAACAGCTGTACCTTATTTTCTTTTTCTTCAGCCTTTGTCCCGTTCACAAGCGGGGTCGGCTCGTCGTGACCCTTGGCCTTTTGGCTCTATCAACTGCCTGATCTGGATGCAATCTCGAGGCTTTTAGATCCCCATCCACTGTATCAAGCCACCGTTGTTTCGGTCTGCCTCTTGGTCGTTTATCATCGACTTCGATGTTCAGGTAAATCTTTATTTACATTACTTACTTACTAGCTTCTGCTAGTACATCAAAAATGGGACTGGTTAACAATATCGGACTAACGAAAACACAGTAACGATTTAATTAAAAATAATATATTTCATAAACTTAAAAACAAATGTACGCATTCATCCATACATTAAACAATTATTCAATCTTACGCCGAATTAGTTTGTTTTTTAAAGCCACCCTTCTTGAAGGGTTTTTTCTCTTTGTTAATAAATTTATTCTTACTATTATCTTTATTTTTGAACTTGTTGAAAGACTTTCCTGGTCCGCCACCATTTTCCAATTTGTGTGTGTTCTCATTGTGTTTCTTATTGAACTTTTGGTTCTGATGTTTCTTCTTCGGAGATGAATTCTTGTTATCATCCTTCAAAGAAGCGGTGCCTTGGAACTTTTTGAATGATACTGTCTGGTCATCCTGTTGGTCGTCCTTCTGTTTGGAGCCGTCCGATTTATGCTGTTTGTGTTCCTGTTTTATCGGCGAATTTTCATGTTTGTTTTTGTTTTTATTTTTCTTGTTCTGCTTCTGCGGCTGATCTTGCACTACAAATGAATCATCAGCTTCTCGTTTGCCCTTTTCGGCCTTTTTTTGCTTAATTTTCTTCTTAGCTGGAGACGAATCTTCATCGTTTTCTTCCTTGACTTTCTTTAAATCCTTCTTTTTCTTCTTAGCGGGAACGTCTACCGTGTTATCGTCTGATGTTGACTTTTCCTTCTTGAGTTTTCTCTTACCCTTCTTCGAATGGGATTCGTCCTCATTTGCTTGACCATTTTCCGAAGTTCCTGCTTCACCTTCCTCAGCGCTTTGCTTTTTCTTATTCTTTTTCTTTTGATCTGCACCGACAAATGCAACACTCAATTTATTTTCACCAATTTCTAATTTCTTCCGTTTAATAATCGTTGCATCCTTGGGCGTGGGAAGAGTTACAACCGCTGAATTATGTCCTCCTGGTTTCTTAGCATAAACGAATTTAAACTCGACGGCATTTGGGAATAGATCCTTAACTTCATTAACGCTCACACTGGCTGGGATTTTTCCAACAATAATTGTTGATGTGAAGATTCTTCCTTCTGTTTTTGTTGCAGATTTCTTCAGCTTCTTCTGAGCCCGCTTCTGTGCTAGTTTTTTCTGTCGACGTGCAACTAACTTTGCGATGAAATCTTCTGAATCGGTTTTTGGAACGGTCACGCACAATCGCTTTCCATCAACTTCAGTTTTCTTTAGTTGCTTGAAGGCTTTCTTGCAATCTTCCGGAGTGGCGAAATCGACCAGACAAATTCTTGTGCTAGGCTGCCTAGGTCGATGGACTTTAATGATTCGATCACAAAGTTCTTTCACGTTAGACTCAAGCAAGTTGACGTCTTCAGGAACCCTTTTCGGAAACCGAAGACACAAACATTTGCCTTTCTTGGCACTATATTTCTCCTTTATACGTTCTTCTGGTGTTTGGGTGGGAACTGGCGGTTTTTGCTTTTTAGCTTTCTTCGATGCTTCTTTATTTTTCTTATCCTTTACCGATTTCTCTTTTCCTTTCTTTTTGGTTGGTTTTTCTTCCTCGCTGCTTTGGTCGTCTTCAGGAGATTGGTCGTCCCCACTTGACTCCGACTTCTGACTCCCTGACTCCTCTTCTTCATATTGGTCTTGGCTGATATCTGAGTCACTTTCCGACGACGACATTATGATTTATCTGGAAGAAAAAGAGGTTAAGAGTCGCCTTGCAACTTCACAATAGAACCAAGAGAGAAAAAGTGAATAATTAATGCTATTCGCTGATTATCAAGAAAAAGATAGGTGAAAAAAGTCGGGGATAAAGCCTGGCCTTGATAACGAGCAATAATAGGTGTTAGTTGAACGGATTTGCAGACAATCGTTTCGGATCTTGCGTATGAACCGAATATAAAGGAACATCTAATGTATAGCCAGATGGACCATACCTAATAAACGCTGGATTGCCTCTAAGCACAAGACCTCACACACACACATCCAAGGGATCATGCAGTGATCACACACGCGAACCTTGCTGGTGAACTGAAATGTGCGAACGAGAAGAAAAGAAGTCCAAAATCAGGATACCGCCAGGTGTAAACTCACAACCACCTAACATACAAAAAGGCCTCGATGAAAGGATGTTCGCTAAAAATGGAAACAGCAAAGGTTGGCTTTCTTACCAAAAGGAAACCAACAACCTGGAGGTTACTCATCGTGTCGCCCAATATGCCTTTCTCATCGTATGGGAAACAACCTAAAAGAAATAATTGCAGATAGATTGCTAGAAAAAACTGAAAGTTTAAGATCTCAATCTCATATGCAGTTTGTTCTGTAAATGGCACTCCACTGTCAGTGCAACAAATGTGATGATAGACACCGAAGTCACTACCA
Organism: Hermetia illucens; assembly: GCF_905115235.1. Lineage (NCBI taxonomy): Eukaryota > Metazoa > Arthropoda > Insecta > Diptera > Stratiomyidae > Hermetia > Hermetia illucens. The sequence continues at coordinate 175,053,970 of NC_051850.1, forward strand.
TAGAAGGCAAGAAGCGGCAATCATACTCCTACTTCACCGTGTCTCTGCCATAGTCTCTCAGGGGTCGATACTGGATATGAGACAACAGAGAATGAAGCGTTTTGGAAAATCCAAAACTAACGGAAAGCCGCTGAACTAGGGCTCATGGAAGCTGAAAGAGCCTCGTGTTTATCTCCTGTTAACTCCTTGGCGGAGTATAGAGCATCCACACACTGAAGCTTTGCTTCAGTTCCATTATCATCACACTTAACGCTGCGCAAGTGATAAGCTCACAGCAGCAAGTCAAACACAAACCTCCACAATGACAGGAAGTCGAACTCAGAACAACGAGATCGAGACGCCAGAACTCTAAAACCCCAATCATCGCGAGTTATTGGGCAATAGAGGATGAGAGTTTGGTCTGAACATTTATCACAGCTCCAATGTGTCGCATCCACTCCTGTTCGCAACAACCAACAGCCCACAACTCCTTAGGTTCATCAATCGACCCCGAATCTGTTACAGTCAGTCAGGTCTAGTCACTGTGATGTAGAGAGAAATGAAATCTCGGATGCTGCAAAGTTTATCATGCCGAAAAGCAGGAAGACTTGCCGAAGTGTTATTGTGGTCATTCTGACAGGCCATAGTTTAAGAATTATACAAGATCATACGTGTCTCTGCTGTAATAGCGAAATCCACGAAGCATTTTCTATGTGAACGCCCCACCTATGGACACATCAGACATCCTGCTGCAACGGGTAGTATCAGATCCACTAACGGATATCTTGCGAGGCATAAACGAATCCGGGATATTCAGTCCAGTTCAATGGGCCACCACGGCCTAAGTGCTCAGAGGCTATGCAAGATCCAAACGTAAAAACTATGGAGACAGCCTAGTAGGTAGAATTCAATTATTCATGTTAATCGTAAGCTATCGGGTTATTGAATTTTTGGCGCACCTGAATCGTAGAAATGGTTTCCACCATTAATGCAAACAAGACGGGGAGTTCATTGTGATGTTCTTTAGCCCGGACCGGAGTTCCGTAGTTAAAATTCTGTAGGACACCGGCTTCTAGGTCATGATGTGATTGTTGTCAACAATAGTCTCGCTCCGGAATGACATCTGCTACCATTTGGCTTTCCAGAGTAGAAACGCACAGCGCCACAAGAAGGAGAAGAGTATTCTTCAGATTCCCACCATCTCACTTTACTGATGCCCAGACTTCCGAGCAAATTGAAGAAAAGGAGCATTTGATAGCCCTCAATGCCGTTAGCAAGGAGCGTGTCTATATCCTAGAAATCAATCATAAGCCGATAGCCAAAAGTCGTATGTAACCCTGGCATCAATCTCTATCCGGTGGACGTTTCAATTGCAGAAAAGTTTCGAATTTTGTAAATTGCTGACCTACGGATTTCCATCCTGTTTAGTCGCCTTAAAGCAATTCAACAGAAAATTCTATACAACGAAGACTTTGGAGCGCATGCCTCACAACCATCCGCAACATTGTTAAAATTACCATCAACTAGACCACGTTTGACGCAGCACATGTAACACGATTTCATCCTGCTTTGGCTTCCATGACCTAGAAAAGACATTTGACTCAATACCCCACAAACTTAAAAGACCAAACCATATATACTATATACTACACCCTGCCGCATACATACATTGCCAGCCAGAAGCATACGAGTGCCAAGATGGGCGCCGGCCAAGCTGTTCATTTGAAATAGTGTCCGGCCCGCGTACTCCGATGATACGACGCAGATAGGTATTGACGAAAGCTTGGAACTTTTGGTTAACAGTGGAGTTCACTTTCCATGAGCTACTCCCATATAACAACACAGAAATAACACTAGCCCAGAACAATCTCAATTTAATCTTAGGATTGAAATAACTGCATTTCCAGACTTTAGGCAGGGCAGCGAAAGCGGATCTAGCGCTGTTAATGTTCTGCCCATTAATGCAGATACTGAGGGTGCGATGATCCGTCAAACTGAGAACCTTGGTTTTGTTGGTGTTTACCTTCAGTCCGACTCTACTTTCCTCTGTTTCCACATCCAAAGCCATTTGGCCAAGGTCCATGACCCGGTGAGTGAGAAAGCAAACAGATGTCATCAGCGTAGTCAAGATATTTCAAGAATGATGTCATTGTCCATTGAATTTCTCCACGTCCTCCGGAAAGGACAGCACGAAGAAACGTCACCGATAGCAAGAAGAAATAATATCGGTGGCAGGATACAACTCTGGCGGAATCAGTTTTGGACTTCAAAACCCTCCGAGATTTTTACTCGTTGCAGCACATGACATTTTGCGCCATCATATGTCGCTCTGATAATAACTATTGGCTTCTCCGGAATACCCCTCCCTGTTCACGATATCGAGCGGTTTCTCGAAATCCGTGAAGAGCAAGTACAGCGAAGATTTAAATTTCGCGCACTGTTCCCAAATGATCCGTATGGTGTTGATGTGGTTGATGTAGGAGGATCCCCAACGAAAATCAACCTGCTCTCTGTCGATCAAACTTTCGAGATGCTTTTTGATGCGTTTCAGGACTATTTTAGCTATTATCTTTACGACGGCAGGAAGCATGCGGATAAACCTTTAATTGTCGCACTCAAAGCGGGTGCCCTTTTTTGGAATCTTAACGATCACCCACTTCTTCCACTCTCTGGGAAAGTCTCGGACTCTCATGATTTCCATAAGAATAGAAGCAGCAGATCTGCAGGTGCAGCTATAAATAACTCGGAGGGACCGTCAAGCCCAGCGGTGTCACTCCGTTTGAGTGCATTGATGGTCAAAATGATTTCTCTTCTGCTTGGACGAACAGTCCGTATCACATTTTACCGTGTCTAGCCATTTCATCCACAAGAGGAAGAATCTCCCCGGATGTAATACGATTAAGGACCAGGGTGAAATGTTCTTTCAGTTGTTCATCATCGTGGATGAGCTCCGCTAACGTCCCTTACAGGACCATCGAAAGAATTGCGACCATATGCAAGCTCTTTCGTGATGCGGTATATAGTTCTGAAATCATTACGATCTGCGGGATTTTCCGCTTACCTTACTTACCAGCGCAATACCAAATTCTCTCTTGCCACGGCGTAAACTACGCTAAACTTCTCGGGAATTCGCTCGGTATCAAAGTTCGAGCGGGTCACGCCCGCCTTCGCAGCGATCAGTAGACCCTCAACCCCTTCCGTTCATCAATCCGCTTCCGAAACTCCGCAGGCCGCCAGATCTTATGACGCCCATTCAGAACGTGGCTGCCAACCTGTGCAGTGGCCCAATGCTCATCGATATTTTCAGGCATGTTACTCAGTAGATCTGCCGTTTGATCAGCAAGATCGCACTGTCCAGCGACAGCGGGGTCGTACAAGCGATCGATGTTGAACTTAGGGGGTCGCAGCTCCCCAACCCTGCGAGAAGTGGCGGACGCAACACGCAAGCAAACGTAAGCGGCCGATGTCAGCGCCTCTCTTGTTACGCACATCTAGAAGGCAACTTCTAAACCTGCTGCTGATGTCGAAATGGTCGATTTGATTACTTTTACGGCATCGGTCAGTTCAAACCCAACTAATCTTACGGCAGGCTGTGTGCTAGAACAGTGTGCCACTAATCACGAGGCGTTGGAAGTTGCAGAAAGCAGCATTACCGTTACGATCGGCAAGACCATGCTTCCCCATCACATTTCCGAACAAAGTGTTGGCAGATCCCACCTTGACATTCAGATCACCCATGACGATCACAATGTCACCTTTAGGAAGCTTTCCCTGAACCGTGTTTAATTACTTAAAGAAGACATCCGTCTCCACTATATCGGAAGTCTCTGCTGGTGTGCCGCATTGTTCAATTGTGATGCTTCTCTGTCAGTCTGTCAGAAAACGGCTTCCAATTCAACCGTCAAAAGCAACCCGACACCAGATTCGCGTCTGCTACCTCTTGGCTCCAGAGTACAAAAGCACACTTTGCTGCAAGAGGGAGGGGAGTACTCTCCCGAGTCCCACCATCTTATTCTGCTTAGTCCTAAAATATCCAGTTTATATCGCTGGAATTCCCGCTCAAACTGGAGAAAGTGAGCATTCTGAGGAACTTCGCTACCGTTTTCAAGAAGCCTGCGCACATTCCAGAAGCAAATCATAGTCCGTTTTCGATAGCCAAAGGTCGTTAACAAAAAAAATAATGAAATTTGTAAAATAAATTCAGTATTTAGTCAGTACGAGAAAACAGTCGGGATAGGACGGAGAGTTGTCTTGCAATTTATTGTTTCAATTGTATTTAACTCAAAATATAGTTCATTAGTCAATTTCTTTTGACTCTTCGAGTTCATACGGATGACTTTCGGGTTATGCAATACGGCGCAAACCTTTCAAAGGTTCATCCATTCGGTCCTCCGAAACCTCGATTTCTGTTTCGTATATTTGGATGATGTTTTGGTCGCTTCTTCCTCAGAGTCTGAGCACTTAGCCCATCTCGAGTGCATTTTTCAACGTCTCCTTGAGGCCGGTTTAGTCCTAAACGTTGAGAATTGCAAATTCCTTCAAAAACAGGTGAGATTCCTCGGCCACTCCATTTCCCATGAAGGAATACAGCCCGACCCAGACAAGGTGCAAGCAATTACAAGCTTCCCGCGTCCGAAAACAGTGAGGGAGTTGAGGAGGTTCTTGGGCATGCTAAACTTCTACCGTCGTTTCCTGCCCAAGGCCGCCCATCACCAGTCCGTTTTGAACGCGTACTTGTCTGGCCCCAAAACAAAGGACACACGAGAGATTGTTTGGTCTGAAGAGGCTGTCCGCGCGTTCGATAAATCCCGACCGCAACTGGCTGATGCTTCACCATTGGCATTTCCTCGACAAGATGCACCCTTAGTCGTTTTTGTTGATGCCTCTGACATCGCAGTAGGTGCTGCTCTTCACCAAAAGGTGAATCAGGTCTGGCAGCCGTTGAGCTTCTTCTCCAGGCAGTTAAACCCCGCTCAACGGAACTACAGCACTTACGATCGAGAACTGCTCGCCGCGTATTTGAGCATTAAGTACTTCCGCTTCTCCCTTGAAGGCAGGCCGTTCACAACGTTCACGGACCATAAGCCTCTCACATATGCTTTGAAACAAAAGCCCGACAAAGCGTCCCCTTGTCAGCTTCGACATTTGAGCTTTATAATCCAGTTCACGTCTGACATTCAGCACGTGTCCAGCAAGGACAACACAGTTGCTGACGCTTTGTCACGTATCTCCGAGGTTAACATCCCCACCTCACTCGATTTCTCGGCTATCGCCAAGGCGCAGGAGGATGACGCAGTACTTTAGAGCCTCAAATCCAACCCCACATACAAATTTCAAGAGTTGCCAATCTTCGACCCCAGCCATACATTCCGGCCACCTTTCGCAAGGAAGTGTTCCACGCGGTTCACGACGTAGCGCATACAGGCATCAAGACGTCAAATTGTTAGTCACCAAGAAATACTTCTGGCGGTTTCTCTACCCAAGGAAATCGAGATTTGATACAAATTGAAAGGCAAGAAGACAAATTTTATTCTTCTCGGAAAACATTTATAGTCAATGGATTCATTTTTCAACAAGATAGTGACCCAAACCACAGCTCATGATCATGTGAAAGAAGAGACACAGATAGAAGGGCTATTGGGAAACACGAAAGGGCCCCTGTGGAGCCCAGATCTACTTTCCATAAAGTTTTTTATAGGAAGAGCTTGGTCGGAAGGTTCGTAATTGATGCGTCCCGCCATATCAGCACATATTGTAGGCTTTGCAAGAGAGCGGGAAGTCGAACACTAAAAAACATTTCGAATGATTTATGGGCTGCGGTCAATGCCCCCCGCGTGGCCTTCCTGTTATTAGCAGAGTTCAACAACATACAAGGCATCCATTTGACTTAAGCAAGGTTTCATCAAAAATATATAAAATAGAAATCACATGAAAATAGTGAACTGGGAGCACACAACGAGTTGAATATTGCCCAAATTGCCCAAATTCCTCTACGACTGGATGGCGGGTAAAGCGCATGCTAACTTCTTGAAATTTCTAAAACGAAATAAGCAACTCCAAGAACGCTTTTCGACTCGTAAGTAAAGGGAAACCACAAAAGGCGGTGAAAAGATAGTAGAAAGACCCAGATAGATCGCAAAATCACTTAAATAGCTTAATTCCAAGGGCTGCGGGGACATGATGTTAACCTTCCAAGGAGAAGTGAGTTTTGTGGAAACCCGCCTCACGAACGCCATCCACCTTCTGCGTATCAGTTTGAAGATTTTCGAAGTTGAAATACAGCACATAAACTAGACAAAATTGCATTTAAAAACTCACCAAATCTCCTTTAAGAAAATCCACCGCAAAAATATCAAAGACAGACAACAACACCTTCCACACGTGGTACTGCTCGGAAATCTGTCAAAACAGCGGCAGGCCGCCGGGTGGGAATCGCATATGAGAAGAGTGTCATTGATATCGCATGCGACACAGATGTCATACCAGTAGTATCACTGCTGAAAAAGACTATAATAACGACAGCGCGCGAAGGTGACTGAAACGTCAAATTTGTTTTTCAAAAGTTCATTAAACATGAGTAAACCAGATATTCGAACAAAAAGAGTGCCAGTGGAATTGAAACGATTAAATGCTTCCTATGAAGTTCATTGTAAAATCAAAAAAATCTGATAATGTTTTGCTCTGAAGAATTAAAACTGTTTCTTTAAGGTATTGACTGCAAGCCGGCTGACGAAGGAGATTTTACAAAGCTGCAGGCCATTGTGCCAGGACCCAAGGATTCATCCTATCAACGGGGAAAATTCAAAGTATCGATAGAATTCACAGCACAATATCCATTTCAACCGCCTGTGGTAAAATTTATTACACCAATTTACCACCCAAACATTGATAATGGTGAGTAACTTTTATGATGCAAATTTTCTCTTCATGCCTACCGCTTAGCAAAAATTATCTCACTGAAATTATTAAAATCAATTCATTGCCTGTTTATCTCTCGAATGAAGCATCATTTCTGTATTCTGCTCCAAGGGGCACGCCACAATAATTTCATCATTTCAATGATCAGTAATCGTTCCGAGCTGAAATTAATAATAATAACGAACTCAACTCAACAATTCTCAACGAATCCCAACAGAGCGTCCAGACAGTACAGTTTTCGGTGACGGAAGCAAATGATTATTGGGGTGGACTTTGGGGGTTACCCGCCCAGCATCGTGAGTGGATCTCCGCCATGCCAATACGCCTGGCATGATTTTTGCGGATGTTACCGAAGAGGAAGTTCGACGAGCCAGAAACAGCTCGAAGAGCTGGAAGGTCCCTGGTCTGGACCGGGTGCAGAATTTCTGGTATAAGAAATTCACCAGCGTACGCAGTCGGTTGGCACACAACACAAACCAGGTAATGAGTCGACCGGAGGAATTTCCACCCTTCCTCACTGCGGGGATTACCTACCTTATCCCTAAGAAGCACACGGTGCAGGACCCCGCAGGCACAAGACCGATTACTTGCTTACCAACACTCTACAAATTCATAACGTCCATTATTAGTGGAACGATCAATGCGCACCTCGAGACCAACAACATTTTGTCCGAAGAGCAGAAGGGCTGCCGAGTTGGGTCAAGTCGTTGCAAAGAGCAACTCATTATCGACTCGGTATGTGTAATACAAACAACAAGAGGCCAAAGAAACCTCTTTAGTTGCTATATCGATGATGCCAAGCCTTTCAACAGGGTCCTGTCTACCTGGCTAATCGATGTCCTGCAACTGTATCTCATTTATCCGAAACTAATAAAGTTTTTAGCGACAGTTATGGAAGGGTGGCATTCCACCTTATCAGTGCATACATCTGAGGGTGCCAATACCTCAGATCCCATCCGTTTAGGGAAAGGCATCTTCCAGGGGGATTCGTTGAATCCCCTTTGCTTTCGCATGGCACTGAACCCCCTTTCATAGCTACTGAATGATGCAAGAGGGCATGGTTTTGCAATAAAAATGGCCTCCGTGCTAAGCGCGAACTGACACACTTGATGTACTCAGATGAGATCAAGCTGTATGCTGGTACTGACGACCATCTTAGAAGTCTGTTGCGAATAATAGGCATGTTCAGCCGTGATATTCGGATGGAATTTGGATTAGACAAATGTCGAATCGAAGCCATCCGCAAAGGTCATCACGAGCCACATGCCGGACATAGCATTGGTGACCTCCACACTCCACATTGAAGCTATGACCGAGACAGACTTCTACAAGTACTTAGGAATTCTGCAAGGAACCCATGCTCGAGTTGGTGAACTGAAGGATGCTCTGCTGTCCGAATTCCTGCGACGTGTAAAGCTGGTGCTGAAATCACATCTCTCGGGGAAGAAAAAAATAAGCGCGTTGAATGTATTCGCTATCCCTTCACTAGCTTATGCATTCGCAATATTGCCGTGGACGAAGACCGATCTGAAAAACGTCCAGCGGCGGATATGGACAACTATGTCCAAATTCCGAATGCATCATCCAAAGTCTGCCGTGAAGCGGATGAATCTGGCTCATGACATTGGAAGTAGGGGCGTGGTTGACGTGCCGACACATCATCATCGCCAAGTCGACCCGCTGCACGCTTATTTTTACAGGAAAGAGCAGGCGAGTCCCTTGCCTGCGGTTGTCTGTAAGGCAGACTGTAGACTGACTCCACTTAACTTGCAGGATCGATCTTTCAATCCTCTGAGTGGGGTGACGTCGGACCAAGAGCGGATCGATGAATAGAAGTCGAAGGCAATGCACGGTAAACACGTGAATTGTCTTTGGCAGCCATTTGTCGAACAAATGGCTGGGTCCTGGAGAACTCTTTACTGAGACGGAGGAGTTTATGTGTGCCATTCAGGACGGCGTGGTCGCCACCCGAGCTTATAAAAAGCTCATCATGAAAGAACAGGTGGAGAACGACCAGTGCAGAATGTGTGGTTCGGCGTTAGAGACATTGGACCATCTCATTTCTGACTGTACTGTTATGGCACCGGTGCAATACATCGCCAGGTATAATGCTGTATGTAAGGTTATCCATCAAACCCTTGCATACAAGCATGGGCTGATCACGGGAACATGTCCGGTTTACCGATATGAGCCACAAGCAGTACTTGATAGTTCTGCTTACAGCATGTATCGGGACCGGAAAGTTCTGACTGATCGCCATACTGCACACAACAAGCCTGACGTACTGTTTGTTGACAAGACGGGCCGCTCCGCGTATGTATGATAATTGATGTTGCTATCCCCCAGAACAGCAACATCGAACGGAAATACGTGGAGAAGATGGTGAACTATGAGCCACTGGCTCCGGAAATCAAAGAAATTTGGTGTCTCGAGCGAGTGGTTGTAGTTCCCATAATATTGTCAGCTACAGATATTGTACCTAAATTCCTTACGGCTTCCCTTAATGTCCGGAGACTTTGGCACAATCTGGTTCAAACCATGCAGAAGTACACCATTCTGCATACGTGCTCCATATTGCAGGGAGTTCTCGACGGATTCTCCCGTTGACCTACCACTGGCCACCACCAGCGCCCCTTTAGTTTTTAAGTAGGTAGGATCGTTCGAGCCTAAATGCTTGGCACTTAGTGCTAGTATTAGGTAAAATCCGACATCTACCGAGATTGTGACAACTCGGAAATAATAATGGTTGGCGCAACAATCCAATTGGATCAGGGCCTTGAAGTGTATTAGAGTACTTCATTCGGGGCCGTGACGGTACACTACAGTACACTGTAGGAGGCAATGTGGTCAGCATTGCGCTCGCCCGAGATTATTACCCTGATTTGACTCAGGTACTCATTCACGGCTGAGTCGACTGGTATCCGACGTCATATCACGATCCAAATTCCACTGCCACCAGTAAGATTTGAATCACGGCTGAAATTAACACTTTAAATGTATCGTTGTCACAAACGGGCAATTTATGGTGACAACCAAGGTATCAGAAAGGACTAGATGATAGCTTTATATGGGGTCATCACAACAGAAAGTTAGTAGATGAACGCATATAGGTCACTATACATATTTGCAATGGTTTGAATTAGGAGGTAGTTTGTTAGCCGAAGTCTTAAAATGAAAGATTGCCTTGGTCATCAGGAAGGACCCTCTGCCAGACTTCGTTAAAAGAGTGGAAAAGGCGCTGGATGAATGCAAGCCCATTATTAAGAAAGCAGCCGAATTGGGAATGCCTAACCCATCTCTGCCCAGAATCAAATGCTTCCCCGAGATACATAAAGAAGGCAACGAAGTCAGGGAGATAATCACAGCAACGAATTCACCGACCCAAAATATTGTGAAGTGGCTCTTGGAAGAAGTCAAAAGGTTAGGCCTAAAAACAAGAAAACGAGCAGTTGGAAACGGCAGAAAAGTCATTGCCAGGCTCAACAAGATCGGGGGGATACAAAGTGATAAAATATTAGTATCCTTTGACGTTAAAACGCTGTTCCCAAGTGTACCGATGAAGGAAGCTCTACACTTGTTCGAGGAATGGATCACGACACACGAAAACTCATCTGAATGAAGGAAGAAGGCTAAACTGTATAAGAAACTGGCCTTCACGTGCATGAGTGAATCCTCTTTCACATTCAGGAAAATTTTTTAAAAAACAACCTCCGAGACAGCAATGGGCAACCCCCTCTCATCGCTGCTATGCGAGGTATTTATGGAGCACCTGGAGAAGCAGGAACTACCCCAAGATTCTCAACCGGGCACACAGGAACATTGATTTCACCATGGAAGTCGCAAAGAAAGGGGAGATACCGTTCCTAAACTTAAAAATAATCCGGGAAAGAGGGGATTTTGAATTCTACATCTACAGGAAACCGACTCAGACACAACCATCACATACACCTCAAACCACGATTTCCACCATAAGATGGCGGCGTACAACTTTATGATTCACTGGATGGTCACAACACCGCTCAATGAGGAGAGAAAAAATAAAGAAATGAGCTTCATCCTGGAACAGTCAAGAAAAACGGATACAACGGAACCTCATCGAAAATGGGATCAAAAACAAACTACGCCAGGACTCAAGGCAGCCACTTTCAACACTCTTTCAGGAGGTGAACACAGAACCTAGGCAATGGATAACATTAACCTACTCAGGTTGGACGCAGAACATCAATAGGCGGCTACATAAACGAGGATTCCGGGTCACCTTGACCAGCAGACGATACCTACTTAGGATCCGGTTACAATCAGTCAAGGACAAAAAAGAGTGTACGGAAAAAAGCCGCATTTATAGGATTTCTTGCCCAAACTGTGACAAGACTTAGTCCACATCACTTAGAACACTTAAAGGAGGACGAATCCGCTAGAAATAAGAATAACCCACACATATGGTCGGCGGTTACCAGACATATAATAGAGCAGGGACATCACTTGTCGTTGGACAACGCCAATATTTTGAAGGAAGTGAACGAACGTTAGGAGACTAGATTCCTACAAGAGCCTCCACATCTTGGAAATTCCCTCCGAGAAAAGGCTAAACACGGACACGGGCAACTTAGACCGACGATAAATTGCATAATTTCTGTTTACTGCTCCAAGGGGCACGCCATGATAATTTCATCATTCCAATGATCGAAAATCGCTCTGCGATGAAGTTAACACTTTAAATGTATCTATGTAGCAGAAAGGTGCTAAATGATAATTTTATATGGGATCATCACAACAGAAAGTGGTCCGGTCCGTCACCAGGTGGGTGCGGACCCAGGACTCTCAGCATCCTCCACAAAAAAGAAAGTTATTAGATGAACGCATATAGGTCACTATACATATTTGCAATTGAAAACAAAAATTCAAAACCTAATTAAACTTTCAGAACTAAATGAACACAAAGCAGGTTTCTATTAGGATGAAAGGAGCTTTTAAATGCTTGAAAATTTGGACTGTTACAACTGCATTGTGCTCACGAGTGAATACGCAATTGTTTTTCTTTTTCAGCTGGGAAAATATGCCTAGATATCCTGCGACTACCTCCAAATGGTTCCTACAATCCAGCGATAACATTAGAATCCATTTTACTATCCATTCAACTGCTACTAGCGTCACCAAATCCCGATGATCCGTTACAGAGCAACATTGCCGACGTTTACAAACACGACAGAGAAACATTCTATAAAAATGCACGAGAATATACTGAAAAATATGCGACAGATGACTGTGAACCTGAGGTAAAGAAGAAAAAAACCTACAGTTGAATTTGGGAGCTTATTTGTTTGCAATTTAGGATGACTTCGATATTGCATATTTCTTATAATGTTATATTATGAAAATAAATTTATCTACACTTCGAATGTGTCATTAAATACACTTTTAATTGCCCGGTCACCCCACCATCTCGTGGAAATTATAGAGGCATGACTTTTGAATGTAGTTGTTCCTTAAATTACTTAATTGTAGCTTATCCACAACCAGAAGATCATGGTATCCTTATAGATTACGTCGTTATATAGGCTACGGATTCGTGCAGCACCCCATCATGCACCTACTCAATTTGAATGAAGGCAGTTCGTATATCTCTAGTTGTTCCTCCCATGATGTCGATATCGTCAGCATAGGCCAGTAGTTGGATGGACTTAAAGGGGATGGTGTCTCTCGTGTTTACCTCAGCATCACGGATCACTTTTTTCAAGGCCAGGTTAAGGAGGACCCATGATAGGGCATCGACTTGTCTTAAACCGTTGTTAATGCCGAATCGTCTCGAGAGTCATGCTGCTGCTTTTACCTGGCCTCGACATTAGTCAGGGTTAACCTAGTGAGTCTTATCAATTTCGTGTAAAATTTTACTCTATGCCATCATAACTTTGAAGTCAATGAGAAGATGGTCATATTCCAACAGTTCACACAGCAACAACACGCAGCACATCTCTTGCCGCAAGAGAAAATCTGATCTATTGCTGATTTACCTGGAATTAAGGCCAATATGTCCGTCGTCTTCAGTTGGCGGAACCTTCAACTCGCCGATATTCTGGTTGTTAGCAGTTCATCAAAATACTCAACCCATCGCTCCAACAAGCCGATTCAGCCGGAAATCATATTTTAGGATTCCTCCCTGTACTTTTCGAGTTGATTGGTTGTAAAGTCCCTTCTCCGCTTGACAAAGTTCGTGATAGGTCTCTGCGGATACCCGCGTTCTTTGAAAGCGCAACATTATCCGGTGCAAACTTAAATTTTTCGTCGAAACAGCCGTTCTAATTTTTTTTTGGGACAGGGGCCAAGTATATATGTAGCCATATACCCCCTCCCCTATATGTTGTGACATTCATCAAGACTGATAGGTGAGAAAGTGTTTGTTTGTTTGTGGACTGTTTCCCGCACAAACCAGGCACTTCCACCAACCATTTCGTGTCATACTGCTAATTGAATAAACGGCAGTCCGTTATCATTGGTATTTTTATGTAAGCTATAGGAATCATTGTATCGCTTGCATATGGGATCCGTCACTACTTGGCTGTTAAAATCTCCAAGTATGATTTTTATTTCATACCTGGGGCAAGCTTTGAGGGTGCAGTCTCCTTTGTAGGGGCGTGAGCATTATTGAGGTTTATGATTCGAAATTTGCCTCGCTAGCGCAGAATGTATAGCCGTTCGCTTATGTTTTCAAAGCCGGTAACAGCAAGTTTCATTTTTTGACTGACCTACTCCCAGCACATGGTTTACTGCATGGCCACTATAATACATGCTGTAATGGCTCTTGTCTAGGAAACCGGTCCTGGTCCAGCACATCCCTTGTAACGCTGTTACTTCAGCCTTATATTGGGACAGGGTATCGGCTAACTACTGTATACAAGGTTTTAATGAATCATCTTCTAATAATAATAATATTGTCAAGGGACAACGTCCTAAAGGCACTATTGTGGCCGTTACTGGTTAGAGTATACCTATAAACTATATAATGCTGTTTAAATATATAACGAACATGAACTCTATTATGTTCCTTACTTCCAAGTGTTTTAACCTGGCATCTGGTATTAAGTATTCTCCATGGTGCCTGAACCTACTTTTCACTAGTGCCGGACTGCGTTCCAGGTTTCATCACTCTCGTCACAGAATCCACAGAATTGTATCCGTAGATCTCCCCAGCTTGCGATAGTTTAGTCTGCAGTGACCAGTGAGTATTCCCACTATGACCCGGAGGTGCTTCTAATTGAGGTTTCGAGCGCTTGGTTTCGCATTCCTATATGAGCACTCTGGTCTGCTCCGCGCGAGATCTTGGGCTGCACATCAATGAAGGCAAGACAAAATAGTACCGAAAACCAACCAACCAACAACGCACTGGTCAAACGGAAAGAATAAAAATAGGAGACTACAACTTTGACACCGTTGATAATTTCTCCTATCTAAGGTCGAAAATCACAACCGATATCAGCTACGATGATGAAATCCGCGCTCGGTTGTTACAAAAACTGTTCCGCTCGAAACGTCTCACCATAGGGTCAAAGCTCTTACTGTACAAGACTTTGATCTTTCCAGTCCTCATGTATTCCTCGGAAACTTGGGTTCTTAGCAAGAAAAATTGCGAACTCTTGGCCGCGTTCGAGAGAAGAATCCTCCGGACAATTTTTGGCTGCCTACATGAGGATGGACGATTCCGTAACCTACATAACGACGAAATCTATGAGCGATACCATGACCATCAAGTTGTGGATAAAATCCGGCTCAATAGGTTACGGTGGACGGGTCACTTTATCCGTATGGATTCCATTCCATCAACCCTCTTGCTATTGGATAATCATACTTCCCACTGATCAATTGAAGTGATTGACATGCCCCCCCCCCCCCCCCTGCACACACCGAATGCAGCCATTGGGCATCTCAGTGTTTGGTAAGCAGCAAACAATGTATGCTGGGAAACATCACGACTGGAAAAAGAGCCACGTAGGCGTTACATTAGATCTTCATTACGTGCCGCTTCAAGGCATCAGGAGTTTTCCCATTAAATCATCACTCCTTCACCGATGTCGACTTCATAGCTGCACAGTTAAGCGGTGAAAACCGATCCGATAATGAAGACGAAGACCAAGAAACTTAACAATGTATTGTGGTTTTATCCTCTTGTGATGTTGTTGCAAACGAAGAAGTTGTAACATTTGAAGCTTCATTATCTGAAGCACACAAAACATCTGGTATATCATCTGCTTCTCTACATGATGCATTAAAAATTGTTGCTCTAGCAAAACAAGCTAAATCGGCCAAAAAGTTAAATCGAGGTCGAAAAGCTGATGCAAAGGAGCATTTTGACATCGCCGGAAGTGGTAAGCAATTTGCAACAAAAAGCTAATAACAGGCGCAAGAAGCGCAGAAACAAAAACATGATGCAAGGGTAAATCAAGCAAAGCAACGAAAAATTCGGGCTTCAGTTACACCAAAGAAGAATCAGCAAGAGCCACCAACGACTGATGAAGACGTGAATTCCTGCATCATTTGCAGCAAAAAATTCGCAAAGAAGAAGAACCGAAACAACACGATTCATTGCAACGAGTGTGATCGAGCTGCTCACTTGCAATATGTACACATAAACAACATCGATTTTTTCTTTCTATTTTTCATTAAAATCGTATATAGTTTCATTATGAAGTCATAAATAAACGTTTTACATGAATATTTGTTCAAATTTTCTCAATTCGCAAGGTGGTTCGACGTTCCTCACGATTTTTCAAAATGAACAACTAGGCTATGAGTCAAAATCAAAATGTGGTTCCACATTCCGCTACGCCTGCGGTAACGACGTACTCTTTGGATGCCCCATCCATGTCGTACAAAACGACTATTTCTGAGAGGTGACTTTCGGCAACCTCAGTTAAGTTACTAGCACATTCGTTTTAGCCAATGGGCTCTTTATCTAACTAACTAAATTGATCGCATTAATGTCCAACGTCATGGTAGCACATTTGCTGGAGAATATTGCGTCCCAAGCTAGCTTAAATATCCCGTCTTTGATGTCAATCGTAGAGTGGGGTTTGCGAAAACACAAATTCCGCTTCGATAAGCCCACCCTATTTTTATGTGAAAAGTGTCATAAATGACCTTCTTTCGTATTTTCTCTAGAGATCTATAAGGGGAAGTAGGCAGCATGATAATTTATTTATTTATTTATTTAATGAGGACAATACACAGAAAGCAAATTTCTTATTACATATTGTCCTTAGAGGGAGGAGCAAGTGAATGGCTTAAAGCTAGAGAGGGACATAGAGTCAAAGGACTCAAGCTGTAGGTTATTGTAGGACGAGCAAAACCTCGGGATCGGAGAGTGAACGTAAATCTCGAGCTCCGCGAAGGGTACCTCAAAAATGTCCGCACTACGTGTTTTTTGAGACGAGGCGATGCGGGAAGTAATATCCGAGTTGGCGGAGCAGTCCATCAGGCAATTGCAGAGTTTGAAAAGAGTACATATATCAAGGAAAATACGGCGTTGCTGTAGGGAGGGGTGCGGAGGGAGGGAGGGAGGGGGACCAGATTACACAGCAATATTCAAAGATGTTTTTGACAAGAGAATTGAAGAGTGTTAAGGAGAGTTGGATTGAGATAAAGTCTGAGGAAGAACGTAGGATAAAACCAGACATTTTGGAAGCTCTATTGATGATGTCAACGAAGTGGAAATTAAAACGAAGTTTATCGTTGAATATTACACCCAGGTCTTTGAAGGAGGTCAGTAGTGAAAGGGGTTGTCCACTGAGAGAATAGGAAAAGGATGTTGGGGAGGATTTAAGGGAATAGCGCATCCAGTGGCATTTGGTGATATTCAGTGTTAGCTTGTTGACCGAACACCAACGGGCTAAATTATCAAGGTTGGACTGTAAGAGAGCACAGTTCACAGAGGTGACCGAAGTGCGCGGTCAACCAGTCGTTGATGTATCTTTCTAGGATTTTGGAGCAAGAGGAGAGAAGAGAAATGGGGCGGTAGTTGACAGCAAGAGAAGGGTCTCCGCTCTTGAGGATAGGAATGATAAGGGCCTCTTTCCAGAGACGGGGAAAGTAGCATTCATCTAGACTTTTGTTGTAGATTATACACAGGGGGAGGGAAATCTGTTTTCTACAGTTAAGGAGGAAGAGATTAGGAAGCCAATCGGGGCCAGGTCCGACATTGTGGTCGAGATTACCATTGAGGAACTCAACCAAGGAGGACGTAAGGAGAGGACTGGCTAGAGATTCGGAGGAGTCTGTAGTTATAAAAGGTGTAGAGGGTGGAGGGCTCGAGGGAGAAAACACTGAAGAGAAGGGGGAATGGGAGTAACAATACTGCACTCTGCCTCTTTCACAGAGCGAAAAAAAATGGTTTTGCCGTATATACCTAAAATAGGTTGATAAACTAGCCGAGTCTGGTCTTAACAGCGAGTTTGAAGGCTCGATTGGAAATGCTATTCAAACCGAGAATCTTATTACCACCGCTTCTCGGACAAATGTCCAAAAGCTCTTTCTCAGCACTTCACCGGATTGGCCAGTAGTGGAAAGGATGTGCTCACGTAGGACTGCTCCTTCAGTGGACGCAAAACTCTTTCAATAAAGAAATTATTAAAACATTTCTTCTATATCTTTACGTATATTTAATTAATATACTTCCACCAAATACAATATACCGTGATTAATGTAATCAGTATTATGTTAGTTAAATATATATAAGTAATATTACATGTGCAACATGTTTCATATGTTCTCCTTTTGTATCCTTTCTTGTTCATACTAGACTCATATACTATTTATACAATAAATTTTAGTAATGTATGTATATAGTACACGTATTTACTTTTTTTTGTTGTTTTTGTTGGTTTTTACATGCTCTTTTCTTCAATTTGAATAAACTTTGGATTTTTTCATGATCGTTTTCTTACATCTTTTTTGTATTTTCAAAATTGGGTTATTCAATTTTAATTCATTTTGTATTTTGTTCTCTCTCAGAATTTCAAGCGTTTATAAATATTAACAATAATTATTTTGTTGAAGGTGGAAAACAACATTGTCAGCAATAGCTTTTTTTTTTCATAATTTCAATAATTTTAGTTCGCTTTCCTCAATTTTTCTTTCTAATATTTACTTTATAGTATCATTTAATATAAATAAATAATATGTAAATGTATGGCCGGTATATAATCTTTGACCTTAATTTAATTGTCATCTTTTATCGACTAATTTTTTAGTTTGTTCTATAGAATTGCTTCCTCGTTTGTAAACTTTCGTATGGTTGTATAATGCGAAACAGAAGAGTTGATTGGCGATGAAATAGCTTTTATATACTTTGCGATTGTTTATATTTGTTGTTTTGAATTATGAAATCGGGGAAAGGTATAATAAAAAAAATTTGAGTTGATATTTTTTAAAATTCAATCCAAAATGTTTGATAGGCAAAATAATATCAAACAATACAAAAATGATTTAAATAATAGTAAACTTGGATTCAATAGAAACAAATTCACGGAAAATATCTTTGTTGCAGCTATAAATTATGATTGTGTACCATTTATTAAAATTCAACGCCTACTCTTCCATAAGATATTAGAAAATTCAAGCAATCTTAATTATTACCCCAAAAATAGGTCTTTTCTTAAGAAGTCTGCTGTCCTTTTTACAGTACACACTTAGAGGTATACAACCTCTAAGTGGAGCATAATTCTAAATGAAAAAATTACTTTCCCCTCTTCAGAGCCTCAGTCTAACTTAAATTTGCCGACAATCATTGGAAATTCTTAATGTGATTAAGGAAAGAATAACGTAGGTGGTGGGGGATGAGAATCTAGATGGTAGTATCCTGTATCCACTCCAGAACCAGAACAATTACTAAAAAAATGCCTCCAACATCTTTCTTGATTAATGGATCCCTTGCTCTGTACAACGCTCATATGTTTTTTTTTCATTGTAGCTGGCGGTTACGTCCCGAGCAGAAGCAACTCATCAAATGCTGCTCCTTTTTTGTCCTGGTAGATTGGATGACATGCTAGACTGTTCAATAGGGTTTGTCGTTCGATAAGAGATAGTGTAGTTTTATATTTCTACGACCCTCGATCAGACCGTAACAGGGTTCGGATGTGAAAAATACCAGTGAGATCTTCCCTTGTGTATCAATCTTGTGTTTTAGTCATCACCTACTGGAGACTAGTGGAGTATCTAGTAGGGACCGATTTGCAGATCCTTAATTTGGGTAATGAACCCACTTTCTTCAACGTGGTCAGGCGAGAGGTCATCAACATCACCGCAACATCTCCTGATATCGCGACTCTTTTCGGAGAGTATCAAACGATATCACACTCTCGGATCATAGACGCATTGATTTCGTAATGGGCATGGATCCATTTTGGAATCCGCGGAAAACAAATTGGGTGAGATAACCCAGTTGATCACAACTAGAATGAGAGAAGTTTTCCAAGAAAGCTGTCCACTCAAGATGCCAAAGAAGGGTAAAACACCATGGTGGAACTCGGATTTGGCAAAACAGAGGAGAACGACAAGGATGCTCCTCAATCGTGCTCTGAAGAGGGATTCAGACGCTAGCTGGAATCGCTATAAAGAGACACAGAAGGCTCCAAAAAAGAGCATAAGATCGGTTAAACGATCATCATGGAGACGCTTTTGCGAAGAGACCAACTCTCTTGAAGCAACCTCAAAGGGGAAGCGAATCCTGGTTAAAGAACGTAGCCAGAAAGTGGGTTATTTACGTTTACAGAACGGGAGGTAGACAGAAAGCGATGAAGAAACGGCAAACCATTTGCTTGAAGTGCACTTCCCAGGCAGTATTCAAAATATAATCTCGGGGCCAACAGGTGCATACAGCCCTCAACCGAGAGACTGGAATCTGGCATGCAAAGTAGTATCACTGGAGCGAGTGAAATGGGCATTTAACTCGTTCCATAGTTACAAGTCTGCTGGTCCGGATGGCATCATTCCTGCGCTAGTAATAGAGGGAATGGATGCCCTGGGTCTACACATTCGGAATATATATCGCGCATGCCTAGCACACGCTTATATTCCAATTAACCGGCGTGATGTTAAGATGTTATTCATTCTCAAGCCAGGGAAACCCCCCCCCCCCCCACATCTTTTCTACTAAAAGGACTAGAAAGACTAGTAGATCGGTTGGATCCTTCACATGCTAGAATGGAGAAAAGTCCACATATCGGTCGACGGGAAGTCTATTGAAACAGAATGTCTAAGGGGCCGCCCACAGGGAGGAGTTCTCTCTCCACTGTTATAATAATAATCGTTGGCACAACAATCCATATTGGATCTGGGCCTTGAAGTGTGTTAGAGCACTTCATTCAAGACCGTAACGGTACACTACAGAACACTGTAGGAGGCAATGTGGTCAGCATTACGCTCGCCTGAGATTATTACCCTCATTTGACTCAGGTACTCATTCACAGCTGAGTCGACTGGTATCCGACGTCAAATCACGATACAAATCCTACTGCCGCCAGCGAGATTTGAACCGTGACCTTCCGTACGAAAGCCTTGTGCTCTAACCACTCAGCTATCGGGACTATCCACTATTATGGCTCTTGGTAATGGATACCCTGCTGTGGCCCCTGGAGGACAAAAAGTCTTCGCGAAAACAATCGGGCGGCATTATTAGCACTAAATAACAACGACATATCAAGCCAGTTGGTGTGGAGTTGTCATTAGGTGCTGCTGAAACTTGGTCGACTGAACGAAACATTCCTGATGTGGGTGCCGGGGCACTCTAACATCGTCGATAATGAGGAGGCTGACAGACTGGCTCGCCGAGGGTCTCAATCCACAATGGTGGGGCCAGAATCAGCTCTTGGAATCCGACCATCTACTGTCAAGTGTATTCTGAAGGGTGAAATTGCAAGGACTCACGCAGCCGAGTGGAGAAATTTGGACTCTTGTCAGCAGGCGAAAATGCTTGTGAAAGAGCCTAGGATCACTAGAGCGGCATTTTTGTTGTCCCTTAATAAGTGAGACATGAAACCCTAGTAGGGCTTTTAACGGGACACTGCTCCTTCAATATGGAGAAGATTGGGGTGGTGGTTTCGGCCTATGTGCAACCAATGTGAGGAGGAGAAAGAGATGGCCCTGCACAGATCTCAGACAAAGACACCTTGGTAAGGTTTTCGTCAATGAAGAATCTGCAGACTCTCTACCTCTGGAGAATGTTCTCAGATTCGCTACAGCCTGCGAACACCGAAGGCGCGAAGCCATTGAATAGGCGATTTACAGGGATAGTATAATGGGCCTAACAATGGCCTGAGTGCTCGGAGCTACGGCTACCCCCAGTAAACTAAACTAACTAACTTATAGTATCTAAGTATCAAAAACTTATGCATAAAATGATGCTGGTATTTAACAAACTGTATGAAGCCACGAGCACCTGGATACAGTACATCAGAGTTATGACAGAAAAGTTGAACAACTCTAGCGACATGCTATTCATGGAAAACCCCGATGGTAAGAATCTTGCAACATAACGTGCAAAGCATAGCTAACTGTAAGGATGAGGCTACTAGATTTTACAATTTAACCAACATTGACATAATGTCCCCGCAAGAAACCAATGACATTCACTTTATTGCGGTTTCTAAGGTTATAACAGGATATTGTTTAGTGTCCAGGTTGAGAGGTGATGGATATGGCGGAGTGGCGCTCGCCTTATACAACGGAATAACCTTTATAAAACTCAATTTCGACACTGAACATGAAATACCGATTGCAGAAACACTAAATCTTAAACCCATTATATATTCCCCCCTCCCAGGTATCCAGTGCAGATTTCAGGAAACAGATTGCGAGTCTCATGAATATTCTCTGCAACCTGCAAAATGTTATTATCATGGGAGACCTCAATACCAGACCTATTGCCTTTGGAGACTCGGTTAACTTGGCGAAATGTAACATCCTTATAAATAGCGTCTGTAATAACAACCTCAGACCACTGAATAATGGGGAGATCACCTTCTCGACTATAACATACGCCGGAGTGTACAAGTCTTCAGTGTCGGACCAAATACAGTAACCACGTCCTGGAACTGGGAAACACTTGACACATCCTATTCAAACAGCAATCATAAACCTATCTTCATATAGAGACTGAATGTCAAGCGTAAAAATGTCTTCAGAGTAGCTAACCCTGAAACTAAGCGAATTGATTCAGAACCTACAGCCCCAAGATGACCTGAGGAACTCCACGGTTCAAATACAAGAGCCGACCAAGTTGGGGGTATACAAAGTTAGGTGAACCACAAGGCCCAAGGACTGGTGGAATAATTACCTAAGAAAAAGTGGAGACGATGAGAGCTTTCAGGCAAATTCCAAACTACGAGAATTTCCTCAGGACCAGATAGGAAACTAAACGATGGAAGGGGCAAATCAGGAGGGAAAAAAGAAACTTCTGGGATAACTTATCGGAAAAAATGTCGAGCCAGACCGACACCAAACAGTTCTGGCTAAAGATCAGGGGGTTCAAAAACTTTACTCTTATCTAAACTGGCCGAATAAAGAAACCAAATTACAGTTTCTGAGCCTCGCTTAATGGGGCTTGGAGAGTCCCTCAACCACCACAAGAATGGAAGATAATCAAGATTATTCCAATACCCAAAAACAACATTGATCTGAACAATACCATGAAGTTCAGACCTATCGCCCTAATAAACTTTTTTGTCAACGGTATGGTCAAGGAAAGACTTTCCTTCTTCCTAGAAACAAAAAACGTGCTTGCAGAGCATTGCTGCGCATACAGAAAAGGTAAATCGACAACGACGTGCTTAAACGACCTGCTACTGAAAATATCTGTACCCAAAAGTAAGGGTAGAGTCGTAAAAGCGGTTTCCTTTGGCGTCAGCAAAGCGCACGAAAGAGTGGACCTACTCCTTCTTGCCGAATCTATGAGAGAGCAAAACGTGCCATCTGACATATACTCTTGGGCCCTATGCTTTCTGGAATACAAGGAGCTGAAGTTGGATGAATGGTCGTGCTCGATAAACAGTGACCCACCCCAAGGAAGCCCGGTACTTTTCAATCTGTACACAAGCTCGCTTCACTCCAGACTAAATGACTCAACTGACATCTTCCAATAGGCAGATGACTTTGACAACCTTGCTATGGGGACAGAAGATGATCAGGTGGATAGGTTACTACAAAAACAGGTTGACCTTTTTGTGAATAAATGTAACACTCTGAAACTCCCAATGAACAGAGATAAGTCTAGCGTTATTGCTTTTAGAAGAAATAATGGCAAACCATGTAAAGTTTGGTACATTAATCCCCTCTAAAACAAGTACCGGAGGACAATTACGAAATCCCTATCCCTGAAAGATCACGTCAATAATCATCATCATCATCATCAACGGCGCAACAACCGGTATCCGGTCTAGGCCTGCCTTAATAAGGAACTCCAGACATCCCGGTTTTGCGCCGAGGTCCACCAATTCGATATCCCTAAAAGCTGTCTGGCGTCCTGGCCCACGCCATCGCTCCATCTTAGGCAGGGTCTGCCTCGTCTTCTTTTCCTACCATAGATATTGCCCTTATAGACTTTCCGGGTGGGATCATCCTCATCCATACGGATTAAGTGACCCGCCCACCGTAACCTATTGAGCCGGATTTTATCCACAACCGGACGGTCATGGTATCGCTCATAGATTTCGTCATTGTGTCAATAATACAATCATAAATGCGAAACAGGCTTCGAGGATAGTAAACTTTGCCTCAGATTTCTCATGGAGTTTGAAACCTGAGAGAGCCATAAAACTGTTTAGGACCATTCTGTGACCAGTGTTTGATTATGCTGTTGCCTCCACGCTTTTGATGCCCAAATACCTGGACAACAGAATAGCCACGGTTATAGGTCTCAATTGAAAAGATGCTTAAATTTAATAAAGTCTTCATTGTATCATGTGGTTCATGTGCTGCCGGGCGAACCCCCCGCAATAAGTTCAGAAAGGTGCTATTGGCCGCTAAGAAGCTGATAAGGCTCAAAACATCTGCTCCCTCCTCCTATAGTTTCGTCATAGACAATCCCATGGCTAAAAATAGTCTATCGGTAACTTATAAGAATTTTCAGCAAGCCTTTAATAACTTCAGGATCTATGAAGAGGCAAGGGGAGTGGGAAACCTGTTGGTCTTGAGTAGGTCAGGGCAGGGAAGGAATAGGAACAGAAATGGTTGGGTAGTTAAAATCCAAAATGAAGTAACCGAACTCAGGAACAGGCAGGTGAGGCAGCATCTGAAGAGTTGCCTCTGCCCTGGACGAAACCGTTAGTCCTTTTTCGTTGTTTTTTTATTTTTGAATGCTTGGGTGCTATGCCCCCAAACTAAGGATCCCGGGACCAAAAAACGTGGGAGTAGGTCGTTCCCCATTTGGTCTGGCCCTAAACAATATCCTAAACAACCAGGAACAGGGGTTTTGCCCTATATGAAACTGATGCCATGCGGTGGCCTCTGACCATCCTTAAGTCATCCTGGATGCAAGCAATGATGGTCTTCTCTGCTGAACTGGATGAGATAAAGATGGCCACACAAATGGCAAAGAAGAGATCCAAAAATAAGATTAATTAAAACTATCACAGACTCCAAAAAAGCCTGCACTCTTCTGGAGCAGCAAGACATCAGACATCCCATTGTCTGGGAAATAATAGATAGAGCTAAAAGACGAAACCAATCACGACGAGCTGACCCCGCTTGTGAACGGAACAAAGGCTGAAGAAAAAGAAGAAGAATAGCGAATTCTAACCTGGAGAAGATAGGGATACTGTGATGCTCAGCTAAAAGTGAAATTATGTTCAACAAGATGGCACACTCACCAGCAAAGGCAGCCCTAATCGGCGGAAGTACCATGGTTTCGTCCTTTGTAGCTGAGGATGTACTATGACTGGTGCAGAATAAAATCAACAAGGACTGGCAAGACGAATACCAGGCAACCTCGAGAATAAAAGGCAAAGATTTCGCGGCGATCTTTCCGGAACTGCCCATCAAAATATCAGTTTTCGTCTCAACAAATAGTGTGGCAATTATAAAAACTTTCAATAAAGTTTACTCGAATCATGTCTACAGCAAACTTTTCCTTCGGAAGTTTGGCAAAATCAACAAAGACAATTGTCTAAAGTGTGGCGCGCAGGAAACAATAGACTAACTTATTTTTGAGTGTAAGTGGAACAGTGTGGCTAGGAACAAATTCAGCTGGAAAGAGTCTTTCAACTCCCTGAGAGTTTTTTTTTAAAGAAAGAAACCAACTCCAGATTGAGGAGTTGACCAGCTTCCTCAAAGAATCAAGAATCAAGCTTTAGGACTGTGACTCTCTTACGTTTTATTTCATATTTCTTTTATCTTGTTTTTTTAGAGAAAATGTGAAAATTGCAAGCCACAAGGCAATTAATATCCCAAAGCACCCTTCTTAATTCATTCCACCCATCCTATATATCCCCCATTTCATCTTCCTGGTTAAGATTAATGTGAATGAGTAATGCAAAATATTGTGTTCAAATAAAACAAATCACGTAACTTTGCGTCTTATTATCAATAATACAAAATCTAGAAAGCAAGCCTAACTAAAATCATATTAAAAAGTTAGCTGAATCTAAGCTTGTAACACGTCTCATGCCTGTTCGGACAGGCTCCGACACAATTGTGCTTGCAAGTGTTGACACAAAACGTATTGAAACATACATGGGTTATCTAACCTGCACCGAGTCTGGCAGCATAGTGTCCAGTGCCCAAAAACCAAGTAACAGCTGGCATGCATAGGTCGAAAGCCTGGCTAATTCTCGACACCACGTACCATCGCGGGCCGGACCAGAGAACTTTGCATGCTCTGTTAGCCTGCCGGGACGCCGTGGGGCAACTAAAACCTAAACAAGAACAACATATTTCTGAATATGGTACCACTGTTTGATGATCAAATGTCATGTAAATCTCTCTACTCATTCATGTATTTACAGCTGTTCAAAATGGAAGTGTCAAAGTATTTTCTTCATAATGGAAAAAAAATAAATATTCTGTGATGATTCAGAAAGTGTAGCATCAAAACAAATTCATGAACAATTGTTAAAAGTGTAAAATGACTCTTCGCTTTCATTGAGAACAGTAAAAAGAGGGGTTACTGAATTTAGAACCTTTTGCTCCAGCTGGATATAAAAATTTACAAGGAAAGATTTGGTTAGCAGAAGAACGAATCATTCATCATCAAGACAATGTACCCTTTCACAGAGGTCAAAAAGTCGTTACGAAAAAATCATCATCGCCATCATAAAGTACGAATTGTTATAACAAATTTAACCGTCTCAAAATCCCAGTCGTTCATACATCTCAACAATTCATTGGTGGGAGATGATTTTCATTAAGCAAACAGATAATAGCAATCATGGAAGCATATTTCGAGAGTCTTCCAAATTCTCACATCAGGTATAGAATATGTAACTTAGAAGATCACTGAACCAAGAACATTGAAGTTGACGAAGAATATATTGAACAATAAAATACATTTCAAACGATAAAATGGTGTTTTTCTTATCAAACGACAAAACTTTTTGGCAACAGTCTGATAACTGCTTTGTGAGCTGTAGAAAATAGGTGCACTAACTATGGTTCCGACAATCCATCAACGCAATCTATGGTCAAGGAAGTTTCGAATTTTTAAGCAAAAAAGGATGGGAGAAAGAAAATGGTTGTTGACATGCGAAATAATTGAACTCTTGCCAGAGCCATACAGGGAAAACCCGGGCTTGGGTGAAAATTTTGTGGAAAACGGGGCCCAGGATGAAAATTATACGTGTCCAAAGTAAAATTTCTATTTCGAGTCCCCGAGAAAATATTGTGCCCGGGCGAATCTCCTCCTTTCCAACCCCCTCTCATGAATCCTGACTCCTGGATAAAATACAATGTCGACCAGCCTCATTCCCCTCTACTTCTTGTGTTAGTATTTTGTGAAAATGGTATACATTTTCATGATGAAAACCAACCTGTTTTATAATTACATCTTTTTTAAATAAGTTAGAATATTAGCACAGATAACATCCCTAATATATTATGTTCGCTTTCTTTATTTTCCAAATATGGAAAGAACCTTCTGAATCTAAATAATTTAATGAAAGAAATCCAAAATAAGGTCGTAAGGTATCCGCAAAAAACGCAAACAGAAGGCATAAGCAAAACTTTGCTAAGGTATACAAGCATGTATCTACTCCCACTTCGGTAATAATAATAAGATTTACACCAAATTTTCTACTTTCATTGTCTTTCTATTCTAATTAGGTGAAATCGGCTTTCTTTTCGGAGGGATAGTATATGATTCCCAAAATTACTTAAATTTTATTTGAAAAGAAATGGAAGTGGTTTGCAGTTTGAGAACTGGGTATCATATGTAGTTGGCGTTATTTTTTAAACTGGTTGAACGAAGTACTGAAAGAAGCGCTTGACTAACTTCTTCCGAACATGTTCCTGTTTCTTTTCTCTTTTTGCCAATTTTTCAACATTTCATTTTTAATGAGACTTGGCTTCATTTTCACTATCATCACACTTAATGATATGTAAGTGATAAGCCTTCAGCAGCGGGACAGCACAAAGACGAACACAAACATCCACGACGAAAAGGGACTCATATCCGAAGTAGAAAAACCGAGAGGTTCAAAAACCACGCCTATCATACCGATCATGATCTTCATGAAAAATATGTGATAATACCGAATTCGGGAAAATAAAAAAAAATACGATTAACTGGTAGTTGCTACTATCAACTAATAGCAAAATATATTATCTCATATGAGGTGCATCTATCTTTTCTATGCTATTATTTTTATATTTTCAAATTTGCTATTTTAAGGTTTCTGCTTTGATAGAGTTAAATATGATTGTCTTTTATATTTGTTTTTTTTTTTGTGTTGTTTCAAATTTACTATTTTTTCTTTTTTGTTCAAATCTACACATTTATCTACTTTTTTCATTATAACTGTTTTTTTTTTCGTTTTGGTTGAAGTATGTTAATCACCTTACTTTTGTTATTTAGTTCAATTTTTGAAGGAACTTTTATTGCACAGTATAATGCCAATTATGGAATTTAAAATCTTTTAGATGCTCCGGTCAAATGTTTGGGAGATTTAGCAAGAAAGTCTCAGAGTTAGCAGTATAAATTCCAAAGAATAATAGTTTACATAGCATATTTAGGTACAAGGTTTCTTAAGCACTAGCGTAAAATTGATAGTTTCCCTCTAATTCTATATATCTGTGATTATATTAGTGTTTGGTATCCATTGTTTTTAATTTTCGTCCTAATAAAACCTTTGAACGCGCACATATTTAAACTTCTCCTACTCTCATATAGCAACTATAGATACTATAAATACAAAATTAAAAGAGAACTCGGGGGGCTGTTTTTGGCATATAAGTAAGGGATCTGAAGCACATTTATTGTGCCCGGGTCGAGCTGTCGAGGAGGATTCAGTCTATACAAGACAGAACTACTACGACTGTAAAAAAAAAAGGTCAAACCCAACAACCACATCGCGACGCAAGAGCCAGTCAGCTCCTCCGACATTGTCCAAGAAGGGGCACTGGTGCAAGTAACCAGCCGGTTCGACAAAATGGACTAAACTGTAAGGACGCTTTAGGTCACAATTACAAAGCCAATCCTCAAAATAACCTGAACCTATTTCCCAGACGTTCCCTTCAATAATCATCGGTTCTTCACTATCGAGAAACGGACACCAGTTGCGAGCCTCCAGACAAAAAACAGGGAACTAACTTCAACACCCGAGGTTCAGCCAATTGGCAAAGACGTGGAAAACGAATACCGTCTGACGAGAAACCACACTACAATTTTGTTCAAAAAATGGAGGGAGCCCTGAGTCTGCCATGGCGGGCGGGACCAGTTGAAAAGCAACTTACTTCCACTATTTGGGGTTCACGGAGTCTTCAGCCTTAGGCAAGCACTCAAGTTGCAAAATTATGTGACTTTCGGTTTCGTCCAAGCCAGAGGCAACTCGTCAGATGCCATCTCACCTTTGCCCTAGGAGGAGCGTGGTCGAAGTAGCTGCAAAGTGGTATTTGCTCCCTTACATAAATCGCCGAAATAGCAGGGAAGGAGGAAGAGCTGACTGCACCCCCAGCGACCAGCGAAAGACGCAGCGAAAGCTAAAATACCCGATGTGTCAAATCACGATACAAATCTCACTGCCACCAGTAAATATGCGAACAGCTAGCCGGACATCTTCCTGAATTAATTTGCTCAAATAATGCATTTCATAATGTGCACTCCGAAAAAAAGTCTAGTCAAAATCGCGGATTCAGACGCGACCCAAATAGCAGTACAGTCGACCGTCCTAGCTAGAGCTGAAGAGGAAAGCCTCATCAGGAAATGCGCGGCAGTGATGAAGCATATGCGGTCGTCAACGTTCCTCCAGAGGAACGTCATCAAAGACGCCAAAAAACAGGTTGATGGAACTGGAGGAACCACTGGACCGCATTTCATTCTACAGGCGAACGTGGAGAGCAGCGAAAGACGCTTGGAATGCAGAATCAGTCGCACTTCCCGCTGAGAACACTGCTGACGCTAAACGGATCGCAGATATTTCCTCGGTTGTGTGTGTCGTTTTTCCGACTTATTTTATAATGAAAAAAAAAAAAATTATATTTAATGCCAAATAGTGAGTTTTTTCTTCCTCACATACCGGTATTTCGAGGACTAGTTGCAGATAGCCCTCTGCAAAGTGAACTGGGGAAAAGCGGAAAGAGAGAGACGTACCTGAAGGAGAGTTTATCTAAGTAGTTTCCAGAGCCCAAAAAAAAGGCGAAGAAGGATAAAAGGAAACAACTGGCTACTCCGCCAAAGACCCGTCTATTCAAAAACAAGGAGACTACAATCCAAAAGCCAGTAACAGAAAAGACGAGGAACCGAAAAAAGACTAGTTCGTCGGCTCTGCCCGGCCGATCGAAAGCAAGACATTTGCGGAACTCCTTAGTAAAATCGCTACAGGATAAAACCCGAAAATAACGTAGTGGAAGTGTCTTCCATACGAAAAACGAAGGGTGGCGCCCTCGCCGAACGAGGTCCCAAGACGACTAGCAAGAGTACGTTCTGTAAAGCTGTCAAGGAGTTCTCGTTCTTTCGTTTCTGGTTTAGAGCCTATGTGTTCTCTAGAAATGCAAAATCTTGACTGAAAAGGTCGAAGTGGAGGAGCCCATAAAACGTGAATGTCCAGCGGTAACCAATGCCCGGATAGGTATCACTTCTGTAAATGCTCCAGGCCAAAAACTCGCCGTGGTGGAAGTCCCCGAGCAATATGCGAGGAAACTCGTTAGCAGTAGGAAAATCAAAATAAATTAGTTGGATACTACGCAGAGTACGAAGCCGGATAAGCCCCACCTAGTGCTACAGGTGTCTAAAACCTGCAAAGCCCTGCAGATGCGGTCAGGTAAGTCATCGACCGAAGACCTGCAATGAAAGCGAAACTTACGTTCTCTGTAGGGATTGTGACGCGTCTGATGAGAGTGTTGCACATGCTGCAGGTTCGGGACGGTGTCCAATCTTTAGGGCGGAACTGGAAAGGGCTGCTGCGCGAATAGCATGATCCGCATTCTACAAATTAATATGCACCGAAGTGCAACCGCTCACCAGACTAAGACTAAGACGCAGAGGTGAAGGCTGGTCTAGTGCTAATCAACAAGCAATTCCGGAACAGGGACCCGGCTTCATGGAATCTCGACTTATCGGGTACCGCTGCTATTTGGGTTCGGAACGACGTTCGACTTCGTGTTCTTGCCCAAGGCCGAGGGAATGGGTTTGCCTGGATTCGGTATTTGGGAATAAGGTTTATTTTGCGTTTACCTGACCCCGAATGAGGCGGTGCCGGACCTTCAGCGCCGGCTTGATGCTCTGGAGGATGCCGTTTCGAGGATAGAGGGGCGAATTCTGGTAGGCGGTGATTTTATTGGTAGGACTCTTAAATTGGACATGCTACAGCCAGACTCCAGAAGGAAAAAGATCCTGGAAATGGCGGCGAGGACCAGGCTCGTAGTTTTACCCATCGGATCCACGCCAACGTTTCAGCACCTAAGCTGCGAAGGAAGCATCCTTGACATCTCTTGCGTCGGAATCTTTGGAAATATCGGTGGTCAGGTTGCGAATTCGAAGTGGTTGACGATACTTGCTTGGCGCTCGCCCTGCATGTGGAATGTCGCAAAGGTGAACATCGTGAAGTTCGTCGAAGTTCTTGGAGCAGGCAGAGGCGCAATGTGGCCCAAGCCGTGATAAGCTTTCTATGTACTGGTGGACGACAGAAATTGCCGCCCTACGGAAGGAGTGTCATCAAATCCGCCGTTTAATACAACGTTTACACGCCAGCCACGAGCTGTGCGCCATAAAGGCAAATAGATCAGCAAAAAGAAGACTCCGCAGTGCGGTAAATAAAAGCAAAGCTCACGACTGGCAAAACCTGGTCAACGAGGTGAATGAGGACCCATGGGAACTTAGCTATAAATTTGTCACTCGGAAAATCGGGGCTCTGCGGAAGCCCTGCATATTAAGTACTGACCAGATGAACCGCATTGTACGGGCATGATTCCCCAGACATCCCGTATGAGTTGATGCCAATAGCGCGTTAAGCATCGAGGATTGCCGCCTTTTCACAATGAAAGAGCTCGAAAAATCGACTCTCACCATGAAAAACAAGAAAGCGCCAAGTTCTGATGATATCCTGGCGGAAGTTTACAAACTGGTGTTCCGCCAACGGCCAGACTTGCTGCTTGAGGCGTTCAACGCTTGCTATCGACCACTATGTATGCTTGACACGGCCGGAAAAGTGTTCAAAAAGCTCATCAGGAGTAGAGTCGCTGAAGCAATCCGCGCTACCGGGGACTTATTCCCAAGGCATTTCGGGTTCAGAACAGCGAGATCCATGGTGGATGTTATGGAGGTCGTGGATGCGATTCATTGAGCCGAGTCACACAGCCCCCGATCTCGACGGATAGTGCTCCTCATAAGGCTTGATGTTTTGGAGATGCCTTCAATTTTACGTGCCAAGCTATCTAAAGGAGTAAGGTCTACAGGGGTCATCAAAGACTTATCCGTGAACATATTCAACTGTCAATTGGAAGAGTACTGGAGCCAGTGCCCTTTTCTGAAGCTGTTAGCTATAATGCGGAATCGGTCGCATCGATATCATGCATTATGTATTTGACCCAATTTTCAAGAAGACTTCCATCCATAAGTCTATATTAATTTGGAGCAGAAGAAGCGTCATTTCAGAAGTTCAGTTGGGATTCAGGAGATTCCCGGCGCTGTGTTGTCCTTCTGGATTCTTAACATCGCTTTCATATCTTCGAGTATGGGAAGTCATAAGGATGATTTTGAGAAAATTTATAAGGGTGATGGGATCGGGTCGAGTACTTGTTCGGTATATTTGACTTTGGCTCTGCAATGGTTGTGAAAAGAAGACGAGGCAGACCCTGCCTAAGATGGAGCGATGGCGTGGGCCAGGACGCCAGACAGCTTTTGGGGATATCGAATTGGTGGACCTCGGCGCAAAACCGGGATGTCTGGTGTTCCTTATTAAGGCAGGCCTAGACCGGATACCGGTTGCTGCGCCGTTGATGATGATGATGATGAATGGTTGTGATACCACATTTCGGCATGTTCGTTTTTTTATTCAGCGCTGACACGAAAAGGATTTAGAGGTATTGCGTATCCTGAAGTTATTGTTTTCTCTTTCAGGTTTCTAATGGGCCACATTGTGATACAATTTGAGACCGAAACGGATTACACATATTGAATAAAACAGGACTAAGTCAGCTGCTTTGCGGTAGGCCATTCTGTTTTTTTTTTGGAATCGGAACTACACGGATAATTCCCCATTCCGGTGGCACCGATTTCTGCATCCATAAACAGTTTAAGACCTCTAACAGCTATGCTTAAGCAAACGCATTCAGACTACGCAGCATAGCGAGTGAGGAAGGGTGTTTGGAAAGTACTTTTATCAGATCCGCAAGTGAAAAGGGTTGGGGTACATCAGCCATAGTTGGTTCAGACCGAGGTAGCTACGACGGTGAGGTAGAGCTAGGGTAGGTAGGTAGGTAGGTATCAGTGGCCGCTCCGAGGAGCCCAATTAGCGCTATGGTGCGCCGTTTTGATGCCACAAACTCCTAAGACCGTGACTGTTGTTATAGGAACAGGGAAGCAGAGTCCAGCTGGCTCGGATCTTCAGAGCCAGCCCGTAGCATTCACGAAGGAAAGCAGCTCTCCGACCCTGCAGCCAGAAATCTCACTAAGGTCCCCAAAGAATGGTTTACCCAGTGTCCGCAGCCTGACTCGAGCCAGAGCCGGGCAATCGCAGAGAAAGTGCATGAGGGTTTCCCTTCCTTCTCCGCAGCTTCGGCAATGCGAGTTGTAGGGTAAGCCGAGCCTAGCGGCATGGTCCCCTATGGGCTAGGGTATTTAAGTCCCCTAGCTATGAGCTAGGGTATTCAACCCTAAGTTCCGGATTCGTTTGATGAAGGTTCAGAATTTTGAGAGATTTGAGAACTGGGTTATTGCCTCAATTTTGGCGTTCCAAAGTTGACGTTTAGTCTCCCGGCGTTTTCGTTTTCATTCCTCTAAGGGTTTTTGAATAAACTAAAACGCCCTGGATTTTATGTAGTACGAAAGGCTTTGTGGTAACGTTGCTTTTCGTGGAAAAAAGGTTTTAGAGAAGGGTTCCACCATCCTCTTGGCTTCCTAGAGTTGTTTTTCATGTGAAAGATGACTTTACACACACAGACTGTAGGCATGAGGTTATACGGTTTACTTCTGTGGGAAGTGTTATGTTTACTAGATTGCTTTGTAACAAATTGAGTGCTATATAGAATCCTGACCTTTGAATGATAGAAGTGGATAATATTAGGATTGGAATGTGGTGGCTGTTGCTGGTATTCATCATCAGCGTATTCTACATCCATCCTAAGCTCGCGTTGTTAGATCCGGGAGCGAGAAATGAGTTCGTGTGTTGTTGATGAGATAGTGGTTGGTAGGTTTCCCATTATTAAGAATTAATTAGAACTCTGTTCCAGAGAGGAAGCTGACTTTCGTCTGAACGAAAAACCTTGCCAACTAACACTGGGAAGGGTTTTTAAGGATACTTTCGTCGTAGGTGCTTATTTACGCATCCCTTTTGTTTTGGGGGACTTTTTCAACAGGGGCTGAAGCTGTGGGCTCCGACAGCTTGGAGGCACACACTGGAGGTGGGGATACCGACCCGTCTCTTCTTCTTCGCAGGTATAAGGATCCCTGGAGGTGGAAAGGCTAAGGCGGTTGGCTGGTCTATCGGAGTTTTCGACGAGGAGACATTCCTGGCCGCATTGGAGGGAGCCCATGATCCGGATAGAACAGCGGTGGAAAGGGTCACACAGGTGCCTCAGCGTGTAACCGAAGCATGCGACGCTACGATGCCACGACGACGTTTGCACCACGGCAAGAGGCCAAACTACTGGTGGAACACGGAGATCGCTGCCTTGAGATCCTCTTGTCTCCGAGCAAGGAGACTTTCCCACAGGACAAGGAGAAGGCCGGAGCACCAGGAGCGTGAGGAGGAATACAGGGATCTGCGAAGCAACCTTAAGAAGGCCATTCGGAGAAACAAGCGGGAATGCTACCAGAAGCTCTGCATGGAGGCTAATACGAATCCGTGGGGTACAGCCTACCAAGTTGTAATGAAGAAGATCCGCGGGCGAAAATCACCTCAGGTGACATGCCCACGGCTCTTGTTGCAACTAATTACAACTCTTTTCCCGCAGCAGGAGCAATACGAAAGAGAACCCCAACTAGCAGCTCAGCAGGACGTCTTCTCGATCCCTGATGTTACCGAAGAGGAACTTTGGGAAATCTGCAGACGTATTGGGGACAGCAAGGCTCCGGGATTGGACGGAATTCCGAACAGGGCTCTGAAGGTGGCGGTCAAGGGCAGACCAAGGTGGTTCGCAAGCACATTCGAATTGTGCATGGCGGAAGGAGTGTTTCCCGCCCAGTGGAAGAGGCAGAAGCTGGTCTTGCTACCGAAGCCCCGAAAACCACCCGGCGTACCCTCTTCATATCGCCCTATTTGTCTCTTAGACACCATGGGGAAGATGTTGGAGAGGGTGATATACAACAGGCTGCTCCCGTTCATCGAGCTTGCGGGCGGTCTTTCAGAGCGGCAATATGAGTTTCGGCGAGCCCGTTCTACGGTCGATGCAGTAGCAAAGGTCGTGGAATTGGCAGGAAATGCAATGGCCATGGGCAAATGCTGTGCTCTGGTGACGCTGGACGCCAAAAATGCTTTTAACTCAGCCAACTGGGGCTGGATTAAGGGCGCTTTGGCCAAACAGGGTATTCCTAGCTACTTAGCTCGGCTCATCGAGAGTTACTTTTCGGACAGACTTCTTTGGTACGAGACGGACGACGGGCCGAAGGAGTACATTGTGACAGCAGGTGTGCCTCAAGGTTCTGTATTGGGACCACTGCTGTGGAACATAATGTACGACGGAGTGCTTGGCCTTCGCGTGCCGGAGCAGACAACGCTGATTGGTTTTGCGGACGACTTAGCGGTAGTTGCAATTGCAAAGCATCCCGAGGACGTGGAGCTTTATGCAAATGAAGCCATTCATATCATCAAGTCATGGTTACGAATGACCAAGCTGGACCTGGCGGACGAAAAGACGGAGGCGGTCCTCATTACCAACCGTAGGAAGAACAACACGGTTACCATCCAGGTTGGTAATCGTGAGGTCGTCTCAAAATCGGTTGTCAAATACCTGGGGGTGATGATCGATGCCAAGCTGAGTTTCAAGGGACACTTGGATTATGCGCGAGAGAAGGCAGCAAGGATGATGCCTAACGTGGGAGGGCCGGAGTATAGTCGCAGGCTACTCATCGCGGGAGTAGTGAGGTCGATCCTGCTATACGCGGCCCCTGTCTGGGCGGGAGCGTTGAACCACGCTGTCAACCGGAGGAAAATATGTTCGGCATACCGGCCAATTGCGCTAAGGGTGTGCAGCGCATTTAGGTCGGCGTCGACGGAGGCAGTGTGTGTTATCGCAGGAATGATCCCTATAGATCTTCTAGCGAGCGAGGCACACTGGCTCTACGAAAAACGGAAGGCAAATCCAGCCGAGGTGACTGCGGATTTCCGAAAAGCCATCAGGAGAGAGTTGTGTGGCAAGTGGCAACAACGATGGGATAACTCCGACAAGGGCAGGTGGACCCATACATTGATCCCGTGTATCGAGAAATGGGTCAACCGAAAGCACGGAGAATTGAATTACCACCTGACACAGTTCCTTACGGGACACGGTGGCTATAGAAAGTACTTGCATCGCTTCGAGTTGGACGAGTCTCCCAACTGTCCTGAATGCGGTGCTACACTCGAGGACCCGGAGCACGTTATGTTCCATTGTCCCAGATTTCTGCAGCAGAAAAGGAGGTTGAACAGCATCTTAGGGGCGGACATCGAGCCCTCCAACCTGGTGGAAGAGATGTTGAAGTCGGAGGAAAACTGGATGGCGGTAAATGAGGCAGTAGCCGTGGTGCAGACAAAACTCGTGGAGTTGGATCGAGCTCGGAAGGCGGCGCGACGGAGACGTGACATGGACGAGCTGGTATAGCGAACCAGAGCCTCCGCCGCGAAGTAATACTTCACGGTGGTCCCGCGGGGAGGGGCGGAAGAGTGGGGGTGGTTTTAGTGGGTGTGAATCCCACACACTGCTGCAACCTGGCGCAGCAGCGTCTTTCTAAGATTTCCACCTCCATTCATAAAAAAAAAACAGGTATAAGGATCCCCTCAAACCTCACACCAAATAATACCTTTTAATCCCAAAAATTTCCGAGAAAAGTACGTGTGACAGACGGGCAGACAGACAGTAAACCAATGCATTTAAATAAGGTTTTACTGTTCAGAAAACCTTAAAAATAATGACAAAAAAATCTGTTTAAATTTAAACAAACGCTAAAATCAAGCTCGCAATAATTACTTGCTCTGTTTGTCCCTTGCAGTTCAACCTTAAAAAAGATTAGATTACAATATCAAAGTCCATGAGCGATTTCTAAAATGTTTGCAAAGCTTATCGGATTCTCTGATCTTTCTTACTATTAGATTCAAACATATTAAAAAGGAGCACAATTTTTATTTTTCTTCATTGCAAAGAATCAAAGTTTCCTTCCAGAAAAAAGTTATGTTAGTTTGTTGTAAAATTTGCTATTAGCTGAATAGAAGGTATGATAAGTACTCTTCACGTTGATTGTGTTACATACAACAGAAAATTGAAGTTTTCAAAATAAATTGGAAATAAATGAGCTGATAAATGGATTACTATATTGGTAGCAAATAATTTTAACAATGCATATCTATTAGATGAAGAATGGTTATATTATGTTCGCAAAAATAAAGTAATCAAACGAGAAATACAAGAGTCAAAATATCATTATCATTATCCAATCAAATATAGACTTTTGCTTTTCAATGCCAAAGAGCAGCTACCAAATATGCATGTATATTGCAAATTTATAATAGTTTTATTTTAAAATATATATATGTTTATAATATAGTTTGATTTCAGTTAAGTATATCAATAAATTATATAGTATATGTATACAAACAGCCAGAGAACCTCATAAAATGTTAACTGATCCATTTTATATTTACATCATGGATGTTTTCAAATGGTTTTTTTTTCTTGTGTTTTTATTTATAGATACTTTTCCTTCCCTATAATTTTATTTTATTTAATTTCATATCCTCCATTTTTTTGTTTTTTATAGCAGGTGAAGCTATTGTTTTACTTTATTAGTAATTACATATTTTTTTCTTTTTAGTTCTCAGTATGACACGTTGATTTTTTTATGGTTTCGGTTTCTTTACAATTCTCAGTTTCTTCTCTCTTTTTAACTTTAATGTAAATATATATTTTTGTCTAATATTTACTATTTTTTTATTTTTTATTCATCCATATAGAATCTCCCCATTGAACTGGAGATATGTTAACTCTAAATTGCACATCACAAGTTGAAAGTTTTTTTTTTCTGTTCTATTATCTCTTATTAGGATACTATTTATAAATTGATCTTTGAGAATTTATTATTATCGGTGATATCATCTTTTTATATATTATACACACTGTAGATACTGCACTACTATTTTCACATAAATGAGGGTAAGTATAAGAAAGCAGTATACATTAATTTCAACGACCTAGAGTCAAAAAATAGATGAGTTTACATTTTTGGGATAGTTACATTTGCAATAACCAGAACTAATTGGCTTCATAGTCCAATATGGAGTGGATTGAAAACGACTTTAGATTTCTTATAAAAGAAATATTCTGCACTCACTTTTCAGGAATCCTTGACAAATCAGATAGAAGGAAAGTTTTGTTACAAAATTTTACCTGCCCAGAGCAAAGAGAATTAAAAATGTTCCTCTGAACTAAACTAAAAAAAAATGCTGAAATATGCAGGACTTTTTTTTCTATTTCGGTCTTGATGGTTGAGGCTTCCCCAATGTTCCACTTACCATGCAATAGGTTATATACAAATGCTTTCTGAAATATTAAACCTTGGCCTGACATATTCTAATATTTATTTGTGAGAAAAGCTATGCTAAGCGCTACTTAGTAGTCCTTGTATGGTATAAATAAACCAAATATAATTTTTACTGTCTTTTCTGGGTAAAACAAAGAAAAACAATTAAATGCATCAGGGAACCTCAATATACTATTCTGGCTTTTATTATTTGTAACAAAGTCAAGAAAAGAAAAAGAAATCAATGAGATATTATATAAATTGCAAATGAATTGAATCCATTCCATCCATCCATTTATAGATTCTCAATTTCTCAACCGTCCAGAAACCCGAACGTTATCACACTTGCAAGGTAAGCCTAGTACTTCTCAAGCCGCAATTTATATTATATTTAGCTTTTCATGTAAAGCTTCATAAAAGGGAATCTCCTTGGGTTTTTAATTCAAATAACATTGCTTGAAAGTAGAAACGGGAGTGATAATGGAGATTTTAATGTATAGAGATATTTCTTTAATAAAAACTATTGAACATTTATTAATCTTTAATAATTTTTTTTTTCTTCGTTTTTGTTTAATGTTTCTTCAGTTTCACATATAAATTTGTTCATAAATATAAATTACAGGATTACATTGTATATGTTTATATATATAATTGTAATATATAATATATGTTAACTTTTCTCATTTTTTATTTTCATTAAATCTTGCAATTATCTGTGTTTTCTGTTTTATTTATTTAGAATATACAATTTATATAAAGTTATTTCTTTTTTTAAGTTTTCTTTTTCCATTTGTTTCAAATATATATCATTTTTATGCATTTTCATATTTTTTTCATGTTTTTTTTTTCATTTGTTGTATTACATTATTGCGGTTATAGGTATAGTTCCATATTATATTTAATTTTTTTTGTTGTTTTAATTACAATCAATTTCAATTGTTTGCTAATGTGTTCATCTCTCTTTATATAGAAATTTTCTCATTAATAAATTTATTTTTAAATATTTTGTTTCAATGTATTTTAAAATATTTAAAAATATCGTTTCATGAACCCATTGGGTTTAAAATAAAACTGTACCACTTATACCCCTCATATAAAAAATAGCTATTAAATTATATAGAAGAATTTCGGGATAGGAAAAAAAGAAACCATTTATTGCGCCCGATTACGCAGCAATGTTAATGATGTATATCTGAACAGAAAAAATTTATATATGATATTAGGCCTTGAAAATAGTAATATAAGGTCAGCAAGCACTGCCGGTGATATGTCAATTAAACTAAAAAAAAGAAAGACAGAAAATAGGAAAGCTACCGATGGGAAACTGAAATCAGATGAAGATATTCTAAAATTCAACAGAAACAAACTAGCATAATTTTAAGTATGCTTTTCTCTGAATTATACTATTGTGATCAAAAAGTAAGGTGAAGTTGTCATTTAAAACTTCCAGGCATTAGGAAGGCAAGTCATTTTTGTTTCCTAACTTGGTAGGACTCTCTATAACCTTTGCCAGGCATCTGTTTGTCAAAAGGTTTAATTATCTCCGAGTTTCACGTGTTTTTATAAACAACTAAAAGCGAATTTTTCGATTTTTACAATGGATGATTTTGTTGAGCAAAGAACTTGCATCAAATTTTGTTTGCGGAACAAATATTCTTGTGCGGACATGTTGAAAATGTTGCGGAAGGCCTTTGGTGATCAAACTATGGCACAAAAAAAATGTTTATAAGTAGTACAACGAGTTCAAAGCGGGTCGAGGACGTGTTGAAGACGAACCGCGCTCTGGACGACCAAAAACGTCTACCGACGAGGGCCACGTCCAAAAAATCAAAGATTTGTTACTTGAAAATCGTCGAGTGATAATTAGAATATCATTTGGCTCAGCCCAAACCATTGTGAAGGATGTTTTGCCTCTTAAACGCGTCAAGTCTCGATTGGTGCCAAAATCGCTCAATTTTTTGGAAAAAAAAACCGTCGCGTTGATGTGTATGAAACCTTGCTGTCTGACTATCAGGACCACTTGAAATGCATCATTCGCCTGATTTGGCTCCGTGCGACTTCTGGCTATTCAGCAAATTCAAGAGGCCAATGCGGCCATTTTGACACGTTTGAGGAGATAAAAACCGAATCGAAGAAGGTCTTGAAGGTTATACCGAAAAAAGACTATTCCCACTGTTTCCAGGACTGGAAAAAGCGTCGACAAAAATGCGCTTTATCAGACGGGAATTACTTTGAAGGGGATGAAAAAGATGCGGAAGAATAGATAAAGAATGTACATTTTATAAACAAATTCACCTTACTTTTTGATCACAGTAGTAGGTCTCAGTGAACTGAGATGGCTTTCAAAAGTAAAGGACCATCTGAAATAATAAAACTTTTTTTCCTATTCGCTAGTGTTGGTTTTTATTTTGCAAATACTGATATTTCGAGAACCACTTGTTCCCTTCATCAGTGCTAACAAGTCGAAATATCGGTATTTGCAAAATAAAAGTCAACACTACCGAATAGGAAAAACCAGTTTTATTATTTCAAATAATTAATCGCTAGAAACAGAACGTAATTACACTCAAAGGACCATCTCTGGTCGCGGTATCCGGGTTGCATGGATCTATTTCCACATACCGGTGTTAGACCAGTTGTCTTCATATCATCAGCTTCCCTTTTTTCGCTTTTCCTGATAGAGATGGAAGGGAAAGTTCCGATATGTAAGATTTGACCGGTTGTCCTCTCTCCTTTGTGGCTGAAGTTTCCTTCTATCTAACCTACCTCTCCCATTTTCTGGAAGAATTAAGCAACAATTCTCTCGTCATGGGAGTTGTTGTACTCGCCTTTCTGGTTGACCGTGTCGTAAACACTAAGTGCAGGCTTTTCACTGCAGTGAAAAGCACGTCTTGCACTTATTTCTCCGTCGGAGAACATGAATCTGATAAGGCCTCCACAATCCGTACCTCACCCGCAACTTGATTGCTCAAAGATACGACTGGATTCGAGGTCTGTGAACTTTACTACTTGAATGTTGCCTGACGCATTAACAGCGCTAGATCCGCTTTTCCTGCCTTGTCTAAAATTTGTAAATGCACTTTTTTCAACACCAAGATCAAGTTGAGACTGTCCTGTGCATTAGCACTATGTTGCTATATGGGAATAGCTTTCGTCAACACCCACATCTGCGTGGTATATTCAGAGTTTGCTGGTCTGATTCTATCTCAAATGAAGACCTTGGCTGACACACAGGCCTTCCACCCGGCATAATGTGGTCGGCAAGCGGGAGTGGCAGTGGGTAAGTCACACATTAACGAGGGACGACAGACAATTGCACTGCTGGGTATGCCCCGCAGTGGGATCCATTCTCGCAAGATGGTTGAAGGTAGTCCAGAGTACCATCGAGGTTGACTGTAGTCAGCCCGAACAACAAGATCAGAAAGATAAAAAGGG
This sequence comes from Hermetia illucens, assembly GCF_905115235.1. Lineage (NCBI taxonomy): Eukaryota > Metazoa > Arthropoda > Insecta > Diptera > Stratiomyidae > Hermetia > Hermetia illucens. Next base: position 175,095,863 of record NC_051850.1, read on the forward strand.
GAAAAAGAAAGACTCGCTGCACTAGTCAAGGAATGGATCAATTTTGATGTCTGACACCGCCGGCCGCCGGCATGTTTCAAAATATGGGTAGAGAAGATATAATAAAGCGAAAATTAATTTTATGTTATAAGGATTTTTGGAAATACTATAGAAACCTATGGCGAGATAAAAATAAGAAATCCTTTCACCTGTACAGATAGGCCTACAACTTTTTTCGTAGGTTGTTCAGTAAGAACAAAGCCTCGCTAACTTGTAATATAATTTAGGAAATAGGAAATTAGGAAAACCGAAAACTGCACGCTTCAGATATGAAAGGTTTTGTTTATTTCCTTTATAAAGACATTTGACCAACTTCGGAAATTACTAATCGAGACCTTTCATTTGATTTACACCCCCTTTTGCATGTATGGGGACCTCCCCTTAAATTCGACGCGAAAGGAAGTAACTCACTGTATGCGTGAGCTTTCACAGTTCCCACCTTTCCACCAAATTTGGTGTCAATCGCTGCTACAGTCTCTGAGAAAAATGCGTGTGACGGACAGACAGACAGTGTCTTTTGAAGATTTCCACCTCCTCAAAAAAAAAAGACAGACAAACAGACAGACAGTAAACCGATTTTAATAATGTTTTGTTTTACACAAAACCTTAAAAACGTGCACAGAACAGAACAATCAGATTAAAGATATCAAACTGAATATCACCCAATCCGAATGATTGACACAGTGACGAAAGACACCAATGTTCACATATAAAATTTTGTTCCTTCTTGATGCTGTTTTTCTTAAGTGCGAGCATCTTGTTCAAACTGGCTTGGGGCGAAGTGCTCTAACGAAAGACTGAATCTAGACCATCGTCGCAGTGTGCTTGAAGGTTAAAGGTGGGGTTTCACGTCACTATGCAATTACGACCGAATTTTCAGCGATCTTCGTTCCTCTTCCGTAGTCCGGCTGGTCTAGTCTTATTAAGACGTCTCGCAGGAAAGGGTGCTTTCCTCTGACCTACTACTCATTGTTAGGGGAAAACGCTTGCTTCGTAAAACTTGATTTAGTATATTCCAGCTTCGATAGTCTTTTCGGTTTGAGAGATTTAGCCTGTTCTAATTGACCTCTTTACAGATCCATCTGGGCATTCGTGGGTTTCAGGGTAGACAATCAACTGATTCTGATTCACTACCAATTATATTGAGCGCAAATCCGCCTTATTGACCAGAGCTTGGCCAGAGCTGAAATATTCGTTTGGAGAATGATGGGGTCCTAAGTCCGCATCAACTTAGATTGCCCAATTTTATAAGGTATTTCTTCCTAGAAAAATCTGTAACGACAAAGGAATCATCTGAGGCTGAATTATAAATTGTCGTTGTCTTGCCTTCATTTTAAGGTGGTTTTTGGCGAGCTTCACACTTCGCTCAGCCTGCCTATTCGTAACGGTATGGTAGGGTGCAGTAAGCTTGTGATATTTGAATTGTATTTTCTGAAGGAACCTCTTGAATTAGAAAACTAAGCCAGAAATTGAGGTCTGTTATCCAAAGTAATGGAAAATCTATCAATATCTCGTTGAAAACTGTGCGTCTGTAATAGTTGGCATACCTATGCTTACTTCATCTGCCGTTTGCTATAAGTGTCAAGATCAGTGCCAGGCTTCTGGCTACAACTCCTGTAACCCCTTCCAAACTCTTGCAGGGTATTTCCAGTGTTCATTGAATTTCTGTTACAAATCCCGGGCCGTAGACAAAAGTCCCGGCCATGTCTTTGATTTTCACTATACCCATGTGCTGAGTGTAGGCCTTCCAGTATAGCTTATTGTAACTTCATCGGGATGAGGACACGAGATTCGAAGGTCAAACAATTTACCACGTTTTTATATTCGCTCCCAGGTGCTTGAAATTCCGCACATGAGATGTTCTGACCTTCTTCGAGTATCGTGATCCAGTCGGAGAATGAAATAGTCGAATTCATCATACTCCTCCTTTCCCCTTTCATAGAGTTCCTGTCTTCAGATAAATTTTTCTGATTGTCCGTGACAAGGGTACAGGAGACCAGTAGTCGGTGTTAGCATTATCTTGTGTTAGTTTGAAAATGCCAATAGTCCCCTAATTCTAAAGACTTTAACTGAATTAATGAATTACAATAATTTTCTTCGTCCTTAGTACGAAAATTAGTTCTTAAAGAGAGAAGCTCGATACTTCTGTCAGTTAATGAATATACACAGACTGTCGATTTTTACCTCATAACCTGTCTGCTTGTCCAACATGAATTTTGACCATGAAGTATGTTAAAGCACGACGTCGTGTCGTGGTGAGGGAGCTCAGGAAGGAGGATCCTCCGGAAAACCAGAGACTACACCTGAAGCTAAGCGGTAATCAAAACCCCAAGCCAAGGTGTGACCACTGTGCCGAGGGCTGAATGGTCACAGGGATTAAGATGTGGCCGCGAACGGTAACCCCTAGGTACCAGGCGACCCCCAGTTTCAATTAGCATTGTCTCGGCAAAAATGGACTCTGCCGAGATCAACTTATTTTCCCCGGTAAAACAAAGGCCATGGCAGCCAAATATGAAGAAACTAAGAACTTAAGAAACAAAAAAGAATTCAACAGCGATGGAGAACCTGAGTCTAGACTCAGATTCGCTACTTATTCAAATGGGAACCAACCCTATTGGGATCCCATCCCTAACGGACGAGCCGAAGCAGTCCCCTTCTGTCAGCATTTCTGATCCCGACCTCCAATCGGCGCCACCTGTTGAGGCTAAAGTCTTACCTACAGCTAAGCATCTGCCTTCGGGCAGCAAATAGCCTCCGAGCAAAAAGTTTTCGAACAAAACAATGCTTCCGGGCAAATAGCCTTCGGACAAACCGCCTCCGGGCAAACCGTCTTCGGAAGAAACACAACCCCCGGTTGTGCCAATGTTGAAGGGAAAGGATCGTCTGGGACATCTGCTGCTAAGGGTAAACCAAAGCGGCTGCGGTCTTCTCACGATCCAAACTCTTCGGCTCAAATGACTGCAAAGAAGGCTCGGCCAGCAACGGCTGAGTCTCGGCTGGGTGCTCCTCAATCGATCTCTGAAGTTCAGATTCAGCCGCTTGCTAGATTCGGTACAAAGGGACTCAGAAGGCTCTAAAGAGAAGCATAATGTCGGCCAAACGATCATCATGGAGAAACCAACTTTCTTGAGCCTCAAAGCTGAAGCGGATCCTTAGAGGAGGTATACAGAAACTCGTTCCACAGATACATGTCTGCAGGTCCGGATGGCATTATTCCTGCTCTAGTAATAGAAGGAATGGATACCCTGGACTTCGCATTCGGAATATATACCGCAATTACCTAGCATACGCTTATATTCCAACCAGCTGACATGATGTGAAGATAATATTTATTCCCAAACCAGGGAAAGGCTCCTTCAATTATACCTCATTCGCGGCGATTTGTAACGCGGTAAGACAGCATGGAATCGATCCGCTGTAAATCAGTTGGATCCTTCACATGCTAGTATGGAGGAAGATTCGCATATTGGTCGGAGAGAAGTTTATTAAGGCAAAATCCCACAGAGATGGGCTCTCTCTCCTCTGTGATGGCTCCTGGTAATGAGCACCTTGCTGTGGTTTATGGAGCGCGCAAAGGTCTTCGCACCAGCATTTGCGGACGATTTAGCCGTAATAATTATCGGCAAATTTGCAGGCAGAGTATGTGACCGCCTGAATGCGACACTACATGTAATCGACAGTTGGTGCCTCCATAATCGAATCACGGTGAACGACAGGACTAGTTACGTTCTCTAGGAACGTCAAGGGGCCAGCTACACGCTACCCACCTTAGCAGGGACGGAAATCTAGCTGGTACAAACAGTCAAATATTTAGGAGTGCATCTCGACTCCAAGTTAAGGTGAAAGTACCATATCCATGAGCAATATCAAAAATCCTGAAGATTACTCTGATGCTGTAGGCCTACGATAGGTAAGACCTGGGGACTTTCATCAAAACGGATTCATTGGATAGATACATCCATAATAAAACCCATTTTGATGCATGGGTGCATCGTCTGCTGGCCGAGACTAAACTTTGCTGATAGCAGGAAGTTGCTTACGCAGATTCTGCGGCTCGGTTGCCTAAGTATTACTGGAGCAATGAGTAGTGTGCCCACCGAGGCGCTCGAAGTTTTTGTAAATTTATCTCAATCCATTTGAAAGTGAAAGGGAAATCAGCTAACGACGCATATGGACTCAATAATCTTCACCATGGAAGGCGGATCCGGCGCAGGGATGTTCTCGGGGAATCAGATTATGAAACTGGGCCGAACACTCGGAAAAATGACGACCATATTCCGAGCGCGGATATATGCCATTTTATTGTTAGCAGAAGAATGTTTGTGGCAAAAATGGAGGGGTCACATCATTCGAATCTGTTCCGACAGTCGGGCAGCATTATTAGCACTAAACAGCAACGACATATCAAGCTAGTTGGTGTGGAGTTGCCATCAGATGCTGCTGAAACCTAGCTGGCTGAACGAAACATTCCTGATGTGGGTGCCAGGGCACTCAAACATCACTGGTAATAACGAAGCTGACAGACTGGCTCCCCAAGGTTCTGAATCCACAACGGTGGGGCCAGAACCAGATTTTGGCATTCGGCCATCTACTGTCGAGTCTTCTCTGAAGGGGAAAATGGCAAGGATTCACGCAGCCGTATGGAGAATTTTGAGAATTCTGCCGTTAGGCGAAAATTTTTTAGAAGGAACCCGAGGCCGCTGTTCCTTAAGAAGTGGGACATGAAAACCCTAGTAGGGCTTTTAACGGGACACTGCCCCTTAAACTATGACATGGAAAAAATCGGAGTGGTGGTCTCATCCATATGCAGCCAATGCGAAAAGGAAGAAGAAACGGCTCTGCAGTTCGTATGCAGCTGCACGGCCTTCTGAGACCTCAGACGGAGATAGCTTGGTAAGGTTTTCTTCAACGAAGAGGGTGCGCATTCTCTGCCTCTGGAGAATGTTCTCAGGCTCGCAAAAGCATGATGAATAGTAGGCAATCTCCGGGGATAGTACACTGGGCCTAGCAAAGGTCTAAATGTTTGGAGATGCGGACCTTCAATACTTCAAGGACGATGATTATGACGTCGGAGACTGGCATAACAATGGAAATAGGAAAAGGAAAGGTTTTTGGAGATGCAAATTAGGAGGCATTACTTGATCAACACTCGTATCAAAAATAAGAAGAATCATTTAAAAATGTCTAAAAGTCATGGGAATGATTCAGAAACAAGAAAGGCAGATGCCTTATGGCTTGAAGCAGAAAGACCCTGAGCAATGGTTTTTGTCTTATAAACAGCTGCTTGAAGAAGGAAAGGATTTCTGCACCGCATTGTGGCCGTAGCCAATAAATTGTTTATTATGATATGACCCTATGTAAACGTAGGAAATGAGAAAGCGCTCAGAGTTATGGTTCCACGTCGACGTCCGGACCAAATATCCACGGCCAGATATATGTCTCTGGCTCTGTATTTGGTAGAACTAATTCATATTAACACATCGTTCAATAAGTCCCGGGACTAGCGTAGAAATGGCGCTAATAATGCCATTTATATACCAAGGTTCAGAAGTACCAACCTTCAGATAAAATGTGTCAAAATTTGATGTAATTCGAAACATAACCAAGAAAGCTATAGTGATTAAACTGACGCTAACTTTGCAATCGTGAAAAAATGGACCAAAACAAGTTTCGTGTGTTGATAAAACATTGTTTTCTAATGGGGAAAAAACACTGTTCAAGCTCAGCAATGGCTTGAAAAACGTTATCCGGACTCTACTCCGTCGAAAACAACCATTTGTCGGTGATTTTCGGCGTGAAACGCGGTCGTGCTGATACAAATGATGCGGAACGTTCGGATCGGCAAAATGAGGGAGTAACTCCCGAAAACACCAAGCAAGTATTGAAAATCGTGATGGGTGACCGCAAAATGAAAGTGCGCGAGATAGCTAAGATGGTGAACATATCAACTGGTAGTGCATTTACTGTTTTGCACCAAAAATTGGCTATGAAAAAGGTTTTTTTCCAAATAGCTGCCGCGTTTGCTCACAATGGAACAAAAGCAACAACGTATCAATGATTCGGAGAGCTCTTTGGCACTGTTTACTCGCAATAAACAGGATTTTTTGTGTCGATATGTGACAGTGGACGAAACGTGGATTCACCATTTCACTCCGGAGTCAAGTCGACAGTCAGCTGAATGGCGTACGACCGGTAAAAGCCGCCCGAAGCGTCCAAAAACACAACAGTCGGCCGGCAAAGTGATGGCGTCCGTATTCTGGGATGTGAATGGTATAATTTTCAGTGACTACCTCGAAAAAGGAAAAACCATTAATAGCGACTACTACATGGTGTTATTGGATCGTTTGAAGGCCGAAATAGCGAAAAAAGGCCCACACATGAAGAAGAAGAAAGTCATCTTTCATCATGACAACGCACCGTGCCACAAGTCAATCAAAACGATGACCAAATTCAACGAATTAGGCTTCCAACTGCTTCCTCATCCTCCGTACTCGCCGGATCTGGCCCCCAGCGACTGCTGGCTCTGTTCGGATCTCAAAAAGTTGCTCCAGGGAAAAAGATTTGGCTCAAATGAGGAGGTGATCGCTGCTACTAAAGCTCATTTTGAGTCAAAAGACAAATTGTTCTACAAACATGGCATTGAAAAGTTAGAGAACCGTTGGAATGATTGTATAACCCTTGAAGGAGATTATGTTCATGAATAATAAAGAATTTTGCCGATAAAATGTTGTTTTCATAGTTAGTCCCGGGACTTATTGAACGATGTGTTAGAGACTGCTGAAGTCGAGTAAAAAAACACAGGTGATAAGTGTCGAATGAAATTGAGCATTGAAATGCAGCAATTCTCGACCTCATGTTGGACAAGTGGGAAATCTTACTGCACCCAATATCTGTAGAAGTTGTAGCCTCTGACCATCACTTGTTTCTATCAATGACGCACGACCTGGCTGATCAGCACTCTCATTCTTATCAGAAAGTAAAAAATTGGGTCAGATCGTGGTCCTCCCCAAAAAATTACCATTTTTTCTACGCCAGACTCTAACGCTGCCCAAAAGATGACAGACGTTCGCGATTAGTGATGGACTATATTTTGAATAATGAATGCATCACTGTTCTTATAATAAAGCCTCAAAAATCAATAAAAAAAAAACAAAAGCTGCGGAAACAATTTTATACATATAATATACGCTCACGAGGCGCATATTTTTTCTAAAAGACGTCACTCCATTAATTTATTCATTTTCTAAGAAAGAAAAAAAAGTCCTACAACCGGTTTAGCTTCAAATTGATACAAAAATAGCCAATTATAATATATTTGAAATAAAATAAATTTTAGTTGAATTTGTAAAACCGAACAGTGCTTAAAATGGGGATTAAATCAATGCAGGTTTCGAATTTTTAAGAATGGAGAAAATATGATGAAAATGCCGCTAACAATGGTTTGATACAAAAGTAAAGAAAACAAAAAGATTTTATAAATATCTTGTATAATTTCAAGCTCAACGAGGTTCATGCCAATTTATACTCTTATGTTAAAAGAAACATCACTATGAGGGGTATATTGTGATTCAACAGCCCAAAATCTTGTCATCAATTATTATATTCTGTGTTGTGTGTTTTTCTACAATACATTTTCATCATTTCATTTATGCTCTTTACTTCATAGTCATTTTATATATTTTTTCTTGTTTCATATTTATTTATTAAATATTTATATTCTTTCATAAAATATATACTTTCATGTATATTCATGTATATGTATGTCCGTCTTTTGTTGTATATTCTATAAAAGATCTTTGTAATGTTTTGTAATTAATTTTAATCTTTAAATGTTTGTTTTGTTTTGTATTAAGCATAAATTTGTGTTGCCGTAGAGTAGCTTGGTGTAAATACTAGTTACCCAATATTTTTTAACTAAAGGGAATATTAGGTCATTTATTTTTCTTTGTCCAAATTTAGATAAAAACAGGGCCATAATTCATAAACGAATTTAGTATCATCGTGTGGTAAAAGGGAATTTTATAACATAATTCATTGATCACCTTAAACTTCTACCCCAATACTGTATTTGTTTTAATATAAAAAATAAAGACAAATATACGGAGATGAATTTGTGAATTTAGATTTGAAATAGAATTGGGGTTTGTAAAAATCAGAGAAGAAAACAAATATTTCAAACCAATATTGTGCGAATTGTTATATGTCTCCTCCATTTATACTCGCTTTCATTGAACTCTTAACCATTTGTTGATTGTTGATATAATCATTGCTTCGAAGTATGTTAAAGTTTACTTTATATAATAACAATGTCGATGGAATACGTTTTACTGTTTTGTTTAACAATTCTGATATCAATAATTGAATTGCACCTAATGAATTCATATTTGATTGACTTAAACGATCAATTATGCGATCATCAAAATATATAATTTTCTTATGTATATTATAAAAATTATAGAAAAAACATGCTCATCCTCCTTTCAGGGGTTATAAATGGATTTAATGAAATAAAAATGTAGGAGAAGATAATATACATTGTTGCTTGTAACAGAATAAACAATTAACTTCATGCTTTGATAAGAGTCACAAAGTTATAGACAAAAAGAGTTGAACAATTCTGCAATCAACATTATAATTTTCGAAATTCTTGAGAGAGAGGCCTCTCAAAAAGGACATTAGATCATCACCAATATCAGATTTAATCATATACTCATTAAAATAATTCATGCACCAGAATCGAAATTGACAAGAAAAGAACATTAACATGAAATAAACAAATAAAGTTTAACAAATATTCATTAACAAAAACAAAAAAAAAGCAGCACTCCCTTGGATGATGAGTGATGAAATTCCAATCCGATACTTTATCTTAACTCCGCCATGCTATTAACATAGTATGCTGGTCCCAAGCCCAGATAAAGGTGGAGGGTTTGAGGCAACATACTCTGTACTACCTCCAGTAAAACAAAAATTAAATGCTGAGATCAGAGAAAGAGATAAATAGAGTATAGTTGGAGTTATTCCACTATACTAAATCCTACCTGATCTCTCTTAGTGACAGGTCCCGCGACAGGCCGACCAAGAAAATGCATACAATGTCTTTACAAACATAATGATCAGATTGAGTCATAAGCCTCGGAGAAATGCTAGGGCGTCCACCTCAGTCGACGAGGCAGGATGGGCCCCGGTCCTGTCGAGAAACGGGCAAGGGTGCTTGACGCATGGACGGCGTCAGGACCTAAGCAAGTTAGTCCGAACGAAACAAATACGTGTCTGAACGCTAAATGTTGGTACCCTAACTGGAAAGACCGAGGAACTCGCAAGAGTCCTTCGGAAAAGGCGCATTGATATCTGTGCTCTGCAAAGAAACCCGATGGTCTGGTGCCAAAAGCTGCGACATTGGACGCGAAGGTGGTAAAAATGGCTATAAACTTCTCTATTTTGGTAGCCCACACACTCAATATGGTGCCGGCACTGGCATCTCAGAAGGTTTCCGTAATGCCATTAAAGAAATCGAACAATTTGATGATCGGTTGATGAAGCTCACCATTATATTAGCTGATCGCACTATTCACTTCTTCACTGCGTATGTGCCACAGGCAGGTCGACCTGATGCCCAAAAAGATGCCTTCTGACAACTTCTCAATGAAAAGACTTGTCACCATTTGATGAGAAGAAAGAAAAAACGATCTCACTCGCACGATTACCGACCATTACAAATGTGGAAGAATCGTGGAACCAAATCAGAGACACAATCCACAAAGCGGCCTCTGCAATGCTCGGGGTCACCAAGCCGGATAAGTGGTACATCAACCGAGATACTTGGCTTTGGAATGATGATGTTGAAATGAAGGTCCGTGAAAAGAAACGCCTCTACTACAAATTTCTCGACCGGCCAATTTGCAAATTTATAAGAATGCCATCCGGGAAGCAGTCGCTGTCACGCGAGCGAACCATTGCAAAAATCTTTACGATAAACTGGACACTCGGGATGGCGAGAAAGATCTGTATTGCTAAAAGCCGTAACAAACGTACACAGGATATCGAATACTTCTCTTGCGTTAATGACAAGAACGGTTCTTCACTTATCAACCGTCGACCCGCAACGGATAGATGGCAAAAACACTTCGAGCAGATTTCAACTGAAGAATTTGCTCATCCTCCACTTCTACAATCATTGCCGACATTTGGAGCAGTTCCACCTGTCAGTGCAACTGGTGCTCAGAGGTGGAGGAAGATGGGGCGGCAACCCTATCGGCCAAACCAAAACCAAGTGGTCGAGGAGAACCTCCATAGTGGTGGCACCGGCAGACGCTGTAATCACTTTGGTTTGCCGGCTGTGATTCAGTAGGCGAATGCTCCAAAGACCTAATCAGGGCGATCAGACCCGAGTCTGCACGAGGACTCATCTGAAGTGGCAAATTGGTCACGAAACCTTACCAGGGGTATACTGGTACCATAGGAACCGGGAAAGCCCCTGGACTCACATACTTCGGGTGAACTCCTGTTGTATGTGAGGACAGCTCGGTTATTTGCGGTTGGCCCCCTAGTGGGAGTTTCATGGTGGCTGTGGTTATGCTCAAGCGAGAAGAGACCTTCGGGCCTCGACGTGGTGTTGCGTATCAACACGGGTGCCGTACTCCATAGTTCGGTAGAGATTTAGGTAATTCTTGCATCCACCAGTATGAATGCTAAGCCATGCACTTGGTATAGACTGGTACCGTTGTTGCTTGTCTCAGCGGGGCTCTGATTGTGGTCACAAAATCAATCCGTGTCTTAAGAGGACCGTAGGATTAAGTCTCACGACAGATGCCTACGTAAAACACTATGGGCTTCACTGTCAGTGCAACTGAAGTCGAGGAGGCAATAAAACGAATGAAATCAGGGAAAGCCACATTACCTAACGACATCGCATCTGAGCTCTGGCAAGCGAAGAGTTAGATCCCAACACTGTGGCGCAGTGAATTCTTTAATCAGATTATTCAGGAGGGAAGAACATCGTCTGACTGGCAAGAAAGTAAGTACCACTGTTCCAATATAGAAAAAAAGCTAGTCCAGCAGAATATTCAAATTTCCATACCATGGACATTTTTGAACGCATTCTTGATAACCGTATACGCAAAATCGTTGAAATAACCATGAATCAAGCCGGATTTGTCAAAAACTACGGAACTACTGACGCAATACACGCTACACTGTTGCTTATGGAGAAACACCGTTAGAAGCATCGCCCTCTTTACATTGCATTTCTGGATGGTTACATGAATTCATCTGGTATGCTTTACGACAACACTTAGTGCCAGAAGAACTCGTGCGCTGGGTTCAACTGCTCTACCACGATCCGAAGAGTAAAGTTCGAAGTATGGCGGGTGTATCAAAACCGTTTCGTGTCTCTGTTGGTGTCCATAACGGAAGCGCCCTCTCACCACTCCTCTGTGTTCTTGTTTGGATACCGTCACATGGGATATCCAACGTCCAGCGGCCTACACAATGCTTTATGCAGATGATGTTTTCCTAGCATCTGATAGCAAAAAAGATCTCGAGCAACTTGTCCGAAAATGGAATGATCGCCTCATGCAACACGGTCTCAGATTGAATCTAAACAAAACCCATGAAACAGGAACAATCACTGTCAGCGGCAGTGACCTGCCCAGAAATGGGCGATTTAAATTCGGGTCAACGCTATCAGCCAATGGAGAACTGCGTTATAAAATTTGCTTCACGCATTAACGCAACCTGGATGAAGTGGCGTTCCACGACTGATGTTCTTTGTGATTGACGTATTAGTGAACGTCTCAAATCTAAAATTTACCGCAATGTCGTCCGTCCTGTCGCTCTCTATGGTTCTGAGTGTTGGCCGACTATAAAAGACAGTTCAACCGATCGAGGAAAAACTGCGAGAGAGGCGTCTTCGATGGTATGGTCATGTAATTCGCGCTAAAGAGAATTTGCTTGCCAAGATTGGTCCAGCGACCAAAAGGCCATCCGTAACAACGGTACGTTGATACACTAGACGGGGATTGAAAAACCTCGCGAGCACGACGAGCTGATTCCGCTTCTAAACGGGAAAGAGACTGAAGAAAAAAAGGAAGATGTGAGGAGCGATAAGTGCCTCACAGTTCCGTGTCACATAGTTAAAAATTCTATTGACCTCTATTTTTTATTTGTTAGCAAATGTGAAGAACTTAACCTACAACAGATACAAAAAGGGGCTGCCGGGAACTAGATTCTTCATGAATGGAATTTTAATATTTCGGTCGAATGTCAATTATTCTCGTTAATTATGACGCCAAGATCTTGTTTGTGTGGCTTAGGATACTGTTAATTCGCACGAAATTGATAAATTTGAACTGCTATAACTTTGACACTGATAGTTCGATTTTCATGAAACTTGACATGCGTATGCACGATACTATCCCCTATGCCGATGCCCCAAAGCCGATTTAGTACTCCTGGGGTGAACTTAAGGGGAGTTTTTCAGTCAATTTCTAAAAGTTGGTAATATACTATTAGTAAGTTTATTTGATCAGATATCGGAATAGGACATATTGAGACCTAGATTTCATCTAAGCACACCACCCTGATTTTTTTTTTTTTGATTTTTAGGTTGGGTAGTTTCCGAAAATGAGTCCTGTCTCGCTATAAGTGTGTACATTTTGACTCCTTACTCGGACACTTTGCAATTCACGTCAAAACTAATATCAGAAAGTACTAATTGAGGTCTTTCATTTGATACCCCATATGACTACATTCGATGGAAAAAAACCTCCCAAAGGGAGGACCTTTACATATATGGGAAGCCCCCCTTTAAACTGCACGTAAATTTATGTCATTCGCTATATGCGTGGAATTTCATAGTTCCCATATGTCCACTAAATTTCGTTTGGATCGATTTGACATTTTAGAGAATGCGTGTGACAGACAGACAGACAGACAGACACTGAATCGATTTTAATAAGGTTTTATTTTACACAAAACCTTAAAAATGTTTACCCAGCATCCTCGACGTGAGATATCATCGAAAAACAAACTGCACCTCCGACCACTACATGGTAAGAGGTATTTACAGGTATCAAATCTCAAAGACCCGCCTTAATTCGCCCCAAATAACCATCCCACTTCGAAAATTTCAGGTTGGAAAGCTTGAGAGTGATTCTATCTCTCGGAATTTCGCGAAGAAAGCGCACTAAAAACACCAGCGAGAGAAACCGTTGGATATGAATCCCGGGAGACACGGCTGATTTAATGATGGATGTCACGAACCACTTGACAAGAAAAACAAGGCATACAAATAACATAAAGAGCGAAACACGAGGACGAAGGGAGAAAATTACAAAAATCTCCGCCGAGCAGTTAATAAAATATTAACACAAAAGAAATTAAAACATTTTGACCAATAATTAAAGAAAATTTACGACAACATTGCAAGCAATAACTGAAGAAAAGCCTACAAAGAAGTGGAGACCCTGACGCGTGAGTATCAATCCAAAACCACCCTTTGTAAAAGAAAAAACAAGGCAATCATTGGGCTGAAAATGAAGCATGTAAGAGATGAGCGTCAGTCACCACTATAAGAATTATGTCCGAGCTTACGGCCAATATGGGAGCATTGAACGGCCATTGCAAGAATCAGCAATCAATCGTTGAACTCATCAAATCAGGCGGTGCATGGGCCATGAAAACTATCCATAATTTGATTCTCTCCGTCTGAAACCAAGAATATATTCCGCAAGAGTCCATCCGCGTACAAAATGATGAAAACTTGACATGCGAAAATTGCAGAGGTATCTTTGTCCCTTCCATAAAATCTTCATGAAAATATTAGAGGAAACAATTAAACTCTTCATCGAATAACGATTGATGAATGCCAAGAATCTTTTCGGAATGGAAGAGCGACAATTGACAGCCTATTTACGGTCAAGCAGGTGCTAGAAAAATGCTGGGAATTCAACATCGACGTCTATCAAATATTCGTTGACTTCAAACAGGCATACGACAAAACAACAAACGAAGTTGGTCTACGAATTAATGAAAACAAAATGAAAATTATGACGCAAAGGAAAAAAACAACGTCCACTAGACAAAATGAGTACAACTTGGTAAATATAGATAACTTTATATACTTAAGAGTACAAATGACGAAAGATGGAAAGAAAATGGGCGAAATAAAACACCGAATCCACCTTACAAACTGAGTTTAAATGCCAGATGCATACATAGGAAAGCAAAGCTCCGAGTATATAAATCCATAATAAGACCAATGCTATGCTGCAGATGTGAAACATGAGCCCTCGATACCTTCGAGAGGAGGGTCCCTCGGGGGAATAATTAGAGCTTAACCCAAGGGCGACCAATGGCGAATCAGATACAACCATGAGTTGTATCAAATATCCCACAACCTTGAAATCTTCAAAATAATCAAACTTTGGAAGCTGCAATGGGTTGGCCACGTTCAAGGTATCGACGACACTCACACCTAAAAGGAAGAAGGAAGAACAGAACAACGAAGAAAGGTGGCAAAACCTTGAAAGCATTTGCAGATTCTGTTAACAAAGACGTATTGTCTTTACTCCTCGGATTTCGATATTGGCGAACGTGATCGATGGATCGAGATGGTTCAAGGAAAGACTAACTGAAGACCAGGGCTTGAAATGGACTGAAGAGCCTCGTAGACGATGTAAGATGAAGCTGTCCTAGAAAACCATTTTAAAGAAAAATCTAAAGAGTACTTTCTCAGAGAACATAAAGGCATTTTATTCTCAATATGAAAAGTGCTATATTTTCCATTCATTATGAACCTTAGGCCGCGAACTTATCAGCCACCTCTTATATAATGAATGTCTGTTTATCGACTTTCGATATGTTTGTTCTTTCAAACAGTTCTCAAATTTTACTCTGTTTTTGACCTCTCCAATGGTTTACCTCCTTAAATGGGAAACTTGTTGAAGTACAAAGTTAAGTGTTTCCACTTGGACTCTTGGTTTTCTAATATGAAGTTGTATGTCAAGTGAAAATGCTTGCGTAACAATGAATCATTTGGATTCAAAATGTTTTGTGTAAAAAAATTAATATTTTTCATGCTCATTCGTTGACTCCTTTTATTTTTAAATTAAAATTTGTGTAACAAATTTAGCATGCAGTATATGTATGTATGTACTATGCAAGTTGTTTTTATTTTTTACAATTCGACAATATAAAGAATTATCATCACACAATTGGAGTTTTTAAAGCACTGGACAGCTTTTAAGTGTCAGCATATGTGTATGTATCAATTTCCTATGAAAAAAACATAATTTCAAAATTCACCAAATAATAAAATAGTTTGTCGATGATAGAACCCCTAGTCTAGAACATTAACCTTTATATAACCGAACGAAAAATGTTTAGTTTAAATCAAATTAAAAAATCATTTATTTAATTATTGGTAACAACAGTCAACATTGTTTCATTTTACGTTTCTTCTATATAAGATGTTCCTATAAATCGTCTCATCATTTTCTAAAAATACACATAATCTTCATTATTTCAATGAAATTCTCTTTAACAAAAGAAAATTAAAATATTTATATATTTATATAATATATTTATAATTTATAATAAGTCTCAAATAAGACTACACAATCTCGTTTTTATGGTATAGATGTCCAACATAAAAACCCGCCCATTTAAAATAATTATTACAAAAAAATCACAATCGACTACAAATGAGTGTGTTGTTGCAATGTGCACATTTACATCCACGTAAACGAAAAGTAGTTTGCTACTAAAAACATTTGATTAAAAGGAAATGAAGTGAAGCAAGTGAAATTGCTGTAAAATGATCATCAACATACTAAGCAACAAGACAATAAAAATAAATAATTCTTTATATATCATTTTTGATTTTACATAATTATATTAAATATTTTAAAAAAAGGCTACGTAATTGTATCATAAAACGATCCTTACCGTCGAACTGATCATACTTTCTTTAAATTTACATTTGATTTGCTTTGCTTTGCTTTTAAAAAAATATAACAATTCGCACAGTTACGTCGTCCTATGAATCAATGCAACGGCACACATTTTGCGCCCTCCCATAAAACAAATTGCCAGCATATCTAAGAGCCTTAAGGACATCTTTACGCTCAAATTTCTTCTAAATATTCAGTTAGATAATATATCTTTTGTTAGCTAGTTATTATCAAGTTTTATTGGCCCACAAGCCATTCATAGATACAATTAGAAAATAATAAAAAATATATATTTTATACTAATATGGTATAAGCCTTACACCAAACAGATATTTATATAATTGTTTCCACTTTCTCTTTACCTGATTGTAATATATAAAATAAAGTGTTTGATAGTTATAACAGTGATAACAATATTATTTCGTTATTGTTTATATTTAAAACTGATAAATTACGTGGTTAAAACTAAAATATAAAATAGTCAAGGATAAAAATTACATTTCGAAACTTTAAGCAAAAATCTTAAAGCCAAACATAAGAAGAGTGTCCTAGGAGAAACTGTACAAGCACACAGTCGTTAGGCAGCATCAAGCTGCCGCCGTGACCATTTTCTCATCAATATGATAATCAAGCACTCAACACACGCATCATACATTCTTCTACGTACATTTAAGACAGCATACAATTGCTATGTATTAATTAAATTTTTCTTTAGATACAACAAACCTTGTCACTTGCTCATTCTGCGCTACGCCGAACCCTTGTCCATGGTTTTTTATGGTTTTCTTACTAACATTGTTCGCTTTGCGTTTCCTTCACATCGCACACATTTACACATCGTTGTTCAGTAATAATCGTATTACAACTTCAATCGATTCAGCTAGTGGTCAATTGTGCTGAGTTGCGGCATCTTCAGAATGAGGTGGCCACAGTTCCTCGTGTTCGGCAAGTTCAGATTCCAAACGCAACTCCAACTGACGAATGTCGTTCGCAATTCGATCCTCGTATCCTTCTTCAGGAACTTCGTTTTTGATTGGTGTTGTCTCCTTTGAGGTGTCCCAAAAGCTTGCGGTGGGGCTTAATGATTTTGAATCACCACTATTTTTCCAGATTGTTATCATAGGAGTGAGCTGAAATTCAAATGAAATCTTGTAAAGTTGTTTATTTGTGAAAAGTGTGTTATAAATCAGAAAAAAAAGAAAAGGAGCCACTAACTGAATGTCCGATGAAAATCCAGAAATTTCAGGAAATAAAAGGCGATTAAGCCGGCAATAACCTGTTCTGATACTGCCTATTAACACCTTGGTACAATGGTACAATTCGCATCCGCAGTCCCTGAATCCCTGAATAATCATCAGGTGACTGACAAACTCAGTCCTTTTTTAAGACGTATTCAGTCATAATTACCGAAAGAGAAGAATGGTCGGCAAACGGCCACAAAACTTTTAGAACTATGGACATAGCAATCTCCAAGATCGTTTTCGGAATTCTCGGTTATTTAAGGGTGTCCCCTGCACCGCGAAAAAATGACTGTCATATCTCAAGGCAGGTATACGCCATTGGCAGCAAAATATTGTCTGCAACAGAATCGATCGGATCGCACAATTAGAATCTTTTCCGACAGTCAATTGCCGCTCTTTAAACATCACTCACATGGAAAAAATCGAGGTGGTCTCGGGAATATTCAGTGTCTCGATCTACCCAAACCGAAGATGAAGATACCTCAGAAAAGTTTTCTTCAATGAATAATCTGCACAAGCAGCCGACTGTGATGTCTTGGAAAAGTTTTCTTCAATGAAGAATCTGTGCAATCGGCAGACGGAGATGCCTTGGAAAAGTTTTCTTCAACGAAGAATCTGCACAATTTACCTCTAGGAGACGTGTTCAGAATCGCAAAAAATAACGAAGTTGGTAGGAAGGAGGTCAGTTGAATAGGCGCTTCAGAAGACAGTACAACAGGCCTAATATGATATATAAAGCCTGAGTGCTTGAAGTTATGGCTCTCCCCAGTCTGTCACCCTATCTTAACCTTATTCGAGTATACCATAAAATCGTTTAGGTTCAACATTGCGAGCAACACAAGATATGTTGCCGCGCCGGTGACCAACGGAACGCAGTTAGACCATCAATGCAAGCAACTTCTCATCCCGCGTATGGTCACAGAAATAGTAACACAGTAGTGATGCCGCTGACTCCTCCTTGGCGGCCACAGAATGTGACGCACACACCGCAAAAGAAAATAACGCTCTTCTCTATAGTCTAAGCTAAATCGCGCTGTACGGCAGCGTGCGTTGCTTATAATTTTATGTCGAATATAATGATATTTTCTTTATTAAACTGTGAGAGAGTTTAAACTAAAGCTTCAGGAAACCTGATTGAGTCTCCCAAAGTGGTGACTTTGTCGACTGAATCCCGAACCAATGGCGTGCCTTCTTCCATTTGGCGCGTAACGCGCAGGCAAAGGAAAAAGAAGAAGACTCAGTGTACGACCCTAGCGCGATCACGTATCCGTTCCCTGTGCTTATATCTCGTATACAATGATAAAAGGAATCGATGCCTTCAACAGCAATGACTTTCTCATGGACAACAAACACCACAAAGTGCCAGAAAACCCTGAAGAACGGAAAACATTCAACGAGGATACACTACCTTGCCAACTCATGGCTATCTCGCTGGTGCCAACTGCCGCATTTCTGGAAGGCCAACTCGAAAATATGGTTTATAAGAGTTGAAACAAGCATCATCGACAAATTCGACCATATTGCCTTAACCCTCGACGAAGCTGCGGATCAAGAAATGACCAACATACCTCTGAGTACCTTAGAGAAAGACAGACCAGCAGATAGGTAAGCTTTTAAAATAGCTCGAACCGTCCCAATCGCATGAACACGGTGGTTTGATCTGCCTATGTCAACGGATATCAACATACATATCAGAACTAACTGATTTGACCTCCTACTTCTGGTAATTGCCTTCACCTTGCAGATCGCCAAAGCATCCTTCCTTGATAAGCCCACAACACTGGTTGATCGACTTATCCCCAAATAACGCTCCATCGAAACCACCAGTGTACCATCGACGACCACGAAAAATTGTGCTGATATCATTGTCTACGAATCGGGCTCTTTTCTAAAATCCATAATAATAATTAGTGTATTTGCTACCTATCCACCACAATCTCCCTCCAAGAGCACGAGATAAGGTCTTTAATGAGGTCAAGAAAAAATCTCACATGAGAAGCATGGGAAGAATCCCTGAAGTTTCAAAACCTCATCACGTAGTATACGTCCAGTATAGCCGAAACGAACTTGACGCAGGAGAACTTCTTTCCAATATTTACAAGGAAGCCCACGCTCGTTCTTACACTCGTCCGTCCATCTGGAACTTTATTCTATACACCAGTACCTTGTCTTCCCAACATCGCACGTCATAATAAATTCTCTTCGCTCTTTACCCGTCACACAAAAAATGCCATCAATTTCCGAAACTGGATAAATCAGTAACTAAAGCGCTGGGCTGCCGTAGTGGAAGGTCGCGGTTCAAATTTCACTGGTGGCAGAGGGATTTGTATCATGACTGCATATCGCATACAAGTCGACTCAGCTGTGAATGAATCCCTGAGTCTAATCAGAGTAACAATCGAGGGCAAGTGCAATGCTGACCACATTGCCTCCTACAGTGTATGTATGTAATGTACCGTTTAGGTCTTGAATGAAGTACTCTAACACGCTTCAAGGCGCTTATTCAATTGGATTGTCGCGCCGACGAATATTATCATCATAATCTCTCTAATAGTGCCCTTTGTTCTCTTCTCTATATTATAAATATCCACAATACTCACTCTATCCCCAAATATAACATTAGACTTCAGCCATATATATGAGCGCTATCGATTAATATAGTACCTGGATATTAGGGTAAGAGTCCTGTTCTGAAACTTAACTTTACGCGAGATGATCAATATAAATAACTTATCCATGAGTCTAGACGAGGAGGAAAAAAACTATAATACTTAAGGGAAAGCCCCAAAACCCCGACCAAATGTTCTCGAATGAGGAAGTCAATGCTCGCACAGCCCTCGCGGAAAATTAGGAGCGACAATAATTCCAACACACCTTCCTGCTTCCGATTGAGCTTTTAAAGAAGAATCGACGGCGCTAAACCATCAATATACGCTTATGTCGAACCCTCACTCGGATGTTCACCGTAGTCAACGTTCAACGTGCTCACCTGACTAAAAGAACTTCATAGCTCTGAAGCCAACTGATAGGGTTTCCATTGGCCCTCACACCTATTGGCCTCCAGAGAACCTGAGTCGACCTTACAAAGTACGTCTAGCCCTCCTGTCTGCAAGCATCTTCGGAAACTCGCTAGCACTTGTCTTACCGCGATTGAAGAAAATTTCACACGACTTTTGGCCCTCATTCAGCCAATGGGCAAGTCGGCTTTATTTTTTTTGTCTCGAAACAAAACGGAACTTGACGAATCTCGGACGACTATAGACGACTCAACAATTGTTTATAGCAGACGAATACCTTCTCTTTGCAATGAAAAGCTACTCCAAGAAGTCACGAAAATGTCTTCTCGGTCGTAGACTTGAAGAAAGCGTTCTATGAGTTTCTACTCTTCAAGCACCCACATCTTTTAGAGCTCTCGTGTGAACAATGCATCGCTTTTTCCGAGATCCTCTTTCACCAGAACATCACCGAACGTTATCATCATCTCAAAGAACCGCTTACAACGTCTTCAACTTCTTCGTCGACTTTTTGAGGTGGTACGCAGTGCCACCGACGAGAAATGCTCTATCTGGATAGGTCTGGTAATACGCCTGGGAGAGTCTGTCTACGGTGACGGCTCCAATCCTCGGCTAAATTCATCATACGTCTTCCTCGTCTGCATACCGCCATCGAAGCGTTACATTGCACAGTTAAATGGCGATGCATCCCAAATATTCCCGATATTGCTCACCAACCACGGAAAAAAAAGGAAAACACCTCAGCAGCAAATTCGCTACTACCGAAATTACCACTACCACCTTCCTGAAACCCTACAACCCATTGGTTTTATGTATCAAGGATTCACACTCTATCATTAACGTGGCTTTGAAACAAAACAATTTCTAAAGAATACGAAAACCGCCAGCAAGCGATACAATGCCTATAACCACGAGCCCGAAGGCAGATCATTCAAGAGCTACACAGATCACAATCTTCTCGCTTTTTCAACAACCCAACGCTCACGACAAACTAACTTCATTTTACAGTTAACTACAAAGTTGGGTCCTGTAAAGGACGAAGACATCATGGCACCTGAAAAACTCTTCTACGTCGCTACCGTTCCCATACTTTCAAAGTTCATCACCTCAGCCCATGCTGGCGATCAAAATCTTCAGTACATTCTGAATAACTCTAACCTGAATATCCATAAGTACAAGGTCATGGGTGTCCTCAAAATCGATTACACGGTCGCCACCCTCATTGCGCGCTCCAAACCCCTTCCCCATGGCACCGTCTGCCCTTTCACCCACCATTAAGGACGCCGGCAATGATTATATAGTCGTCAGCGAGCACGTTGCAAGTCTTTTCAACGAGAAGTTGCCAGAAGGCATCTTTCTCGGTATCAGGTCGACCAGTCTGTAGTACGTATGCTGATATAATGGTGAACTTCATCACATCGTTCGACTTCTTTAATGACATCACGGAAACCCTCTAAGATAGCAATGTCAACATCGTATTGAGTGCTGGCTACCAAAATAGAGAAGTTTATAACCATTTTTACCGCGTTCGCGTTCTATGTCAGCTTTTGGTACCAGAATATCGGGTTTCTTGCAAAGCTTAGATATCAATGCGCCTTTTCCGAAGGGCTCTTGCGAGTTCCTCGGTATTTCCAGTTAGGGTGCCAACATTTCGCAGGCACGTATTTGTTTTGCTTTTGCTCGAACTAACTTATGTCCTGACGCCGCCCATGCGTCAAGAACCCTTGCCCATTTCTCGACCAGATCGGGGCCAGTCCTGCCGCGGCGACTGAGGTGGACGCTCGAGGCTTGTTACTCGATGCGACAATCTTGTTTCTAACGACATTGGATGCATTTTCTTGGTCAGCTGTCGCGGAACCTGTCACCAAGAGAGACCAGGTCTCAGCATTTTATTTTTGTGCTACTACGGATAGTACAAAGTACGTTGCCTCAAACCCTCTTCCTTTCCCTAGGCTTGGGACCAGCAAACTATGTTAATAGTATTGCTGCCTACAAAACCATATGAAGATATTTTGATACGCAGTGCAGTTCGTGGCCGCGTCGCGTCGCGTAGCATAAATGGGGTCCCATCGCAAAACAACTTTTTAAACTGAACGATTATTGTCCTTCAAAAAAATGACCTATATTGGTTTGAGTTAGGACCTTATTTATTAGCCAAGCGTTATATAAAATTAAACAGGTTCTGAAGAGCAGTTCCTTTATTGTCTAAAAATGTTTGTTAAGAAAGACATATACCATATTTCAGGAACCAACTTTCCCCTTGTTCAAAAGAGAGTACACTCAAGTAAGGGACAGCTGGTTCCCGATATATGATATTTGTCTGCCTTAACAAAACTGTTTAGCCAATAAAGAAACTACTCTTTAGTACCTATCTGTTGACTTCTTGACCTCTCATTCAATAGAATGGAAGCGTTTTCCAATGTCAATTTAGCTCTAAAATGTATGTGAAAAAAACATTGGAGAAACGGACCCTTTTTCATTACATTAACTTAACATATTCATCTGTAAATTTTAACATTCAAAACAAAAAAAAAGCAGATCACTCACCTTCGCTGATGTATCCTTATCTTTACTATCGATGTCCGATATTCCAAGCACACTAAAGCCATCCAATTTACCACAATCCTTTGACTGCGGACCAATGATTGTCCCACTCGATCCTCCACTACCAACAGTACCACCAATATCGCTTGATTTTGAAAATAAGAAATCCTCCTGCGTGCCCAATCCAGCAATATTGAAATCATTCGTCGTCGTGCCTAAATTCTTTAATGTTTGCTCATCAACTGTACCGCCGGCACCTGTTTCAAACATTTGCGCGCCATAGGCCATTATCTGAGCGGTCGGAGACGACGGATTGTACGGCCACACCGAATTTCCAACATTCGCCAAGCGCATGTTGTCGTTATAAGGACCCGTTGTAGATTGCTGTTGCGATTGGTGTGACATCATAGCATTTTGTGTTGCTGAATTTTTCGGCATTCGCGATATCGGTCCGAATTTACTTCTCATATCTGCTGTAGTTTCGAAGGGAATATAATCGTCTTCTTGCAGTATTGAATCAGATCGAACGAATGGATCCCGTGACACGGCATTCGCTGCTCCTGTTGTATCTATCCCGTAAGTTCCACCAATTTGAGACATCCCCAAGGTCCAGCAATTTGGCAGGATATCGTCTTTCGCTAGATTGTTGTTCAATACATGTTGCTGATGAGGGGACTGGCCGTGTCCAGTGAAATTCTTGTGTATATTTCCATTAAGATTCTTATTCAGTAAGTTCAATTCCATTTGTTTGCGACATTCGTATATTTGTCTCATTGATAAGTCCGAATTTGGCTTGTTATTGTTATTATTATTATTATTTGGCGAATTCATATACGGCGAATTATTGGGCGGAGTGTTTAAATTCATACTAATTTGTTGTTGACTTTGTTGCTGTTGTTGCGGAAGCGAGCGATGCATCTGCTGCTCCCAAGGGAGATGCTGACGTAGCATATCTCCCGGCTTGGAAAACTCATTTACCCGATTTCCCAGCTGAGCGAAAAAGGCATTGTTGCCCGGCAACATCGGAGGCAGTTTTCCCTGTGAGTTCGCTGTTTGCTGGATAGATGGTTGCACTACGGAATTCTGAGCAGCATTCACTGCATTGTAAATATCTGATGGAGGAAAGTTCCCTAAATTGTTCATTGGTGCATGAAATATTGCCGGATTAGACGGTGGTTGAGATGGTGGCGGAGGCGGTTGCTGTTGGGGAGAAACTGCTGCTGGACCTCCTGCAAAATTTGGACGTGGCGAGCGCAGCGATAGTGGTGTCCTAACTGAATAGTTCATATTGTAGGGGTTGTCATATTGATGTCTATGACCTACATTTGGCAAAATCCCTGCCGGATTCATTGTCCCGCCCGACGGTATGGGACTTGGTGCATGCATTGGTGGCATACATGCATCCATAAAAGCCGGTGGTAAAATGGTCTGCGGAGGTTGCGGCGGGACAGAGGTTTTTCCCGCTGCTCCCGCGAAACGCATCGGTGAAGTTTCTTCAGATGGCAGATGTGAATGTGTAGGTGTGTCCAAATAATCAACAGCAGTCTCTTTTGTGTTAACGACGATTGGCGTTTTTGTACTATTTTTACGGCTTCTCAATCGGTACTTTTCCAATTCAGCCTCCGAATGTGCAAACGTACAACTAGTACCTCGTGGACAAATCCTCTTTACCGCCAAATCCCGACAATAGCTGATTTTATACTTGGGGTTCGGATTCGACTGACTCGACTCCTGCAATTTTCGATTGCCATGATGCTGTACAAACTCCACAAGTCCGATCACAACTTGTTTCACATCTTCCAAAGCTTTTGCCACATCTTTCCATGGTACATTCGCCTCCCAGCTTGGATCGATGTTCGCCAAATGGTTCAATGGATCGCGGAGAGTTGAGAGATTTGCTGGATCCCCCGTCCTTTGAAGGGCAATCACAAGTTCTTGCACAGATTGGGCGAACGATTGTGGTGTTTGCAATTTGTCGATAATGCTCTGCATATGCGACTTATGCGCTGTATCTCCATAAAGTAATGCTGACCATTGATCTGGAGCAATTCTTAATCCAGCCTCTGTTGCAATCTGAACAATCTGAGCATCATGTTCACGGCGCAATGCATCATACGTTCGGAATTCTTCCTTCAATTGCATAAGCGAAGAGTCTCCGTCCCGCTTGGAAACCTTAAAACAACTCGCCCGATATAAAAGCTGTACAACATGACCAATGCTCGTTTTCGACGCTTGCGAAAAATGTGGCTCCAACCGCTGAACAACAAACATAACAAGCACCTTCCGAGATAAGGCTGAGCCATCTTCCAGTGCTAAGAGAACTAATTTAAGTACTTCTTCCTGCATAGCAGGACCCAAAAATTGGCATCCACGTGCCCTTACTGCCGCCCATAGATTCGAACTGAGCTGTTGTGGATTTTGATGTTGTAAGATCAGTTCTGTCACAGTACGTTCGCCTAAAGAACGTGCCGCTCGTAAGGCCCTAGTCCTTCCTTCATCTTCAATCAGCTGGCAATTCACTAAAGTAACAAGCTTCCGTTGCATCGGCCGCGACAGTAGACATCCTGAACTGCCATTTGCAAACGGTTTCAAATACAGAGCTAACTCCTCGATGCATTTGTTGGCTAATTTATAATGTTGTAAGTCGTCAGGTGAGAGGTTTTGCACACTTGGCGAATTTATAGCATCCGATTCAATTGCACCACTTGCATTCAATTGCGAATTGTTACCCACCAGTTGAAGAAGGGCATTATTTATCGGTAAATTTTCTAAGTCTGTAGTTATCGATGTCTGAAATGAAGCAAATACAAATTTTATGTATCGTTTAGAATATTTTATTAAAATGTAAAACACTCACTTGATCGAACGGACATTGTTTATTATGGAGTGTGGCTAGACATGTACGACATATGGTATGACCGCAACCTAAACTTATTGGAGGACGTTGTTTTGCTGCAAATTCATTAATGCAGACTGGACAGGACAAAAACTCTGTCCATTGGGGCGCCTGTATCGGCATTCTGAAAAACAATAAACATTTCAATACTCCGATAATAAGAACAAAAACATTCAAACTGATTAGCGGATATCAGAAAAATTCTGGCGGAGTACAGTGGAATATTAATGAAACGCGGCGGCTGCGAAGAGGGTTGCGAAAGAGTCCTTGGTGTTGTTTTTATATTGGTCCGAAAATTACAAAGATTTTACTCAAAAGTTTAATGATATTGTTTCATTTTATATTATGTCACAAGACAAAGACGATGTTATAGTGTTTGTATAATAAGTCCGTTCTGATTGGAACAGAAAGTACTTGCCTCAATAGCCAAAAATCATCAAGTCGCTTCAAGCATACAATATTTATAAGCGGTTACGGTTGGATTCACCCTTCAATGCAACAAGATACGATTTAGGTCGTAACGAGCCCCTAGACCTTATAGTGAGGTTGAATCGGAAGTTTGATAATGCACCCACTGCGATCCCCAAGGCCAGCTTGCATCCACTGAAAATAATCCCATAATACAGGGTGCAAAGTAACCTCTTGATTAGAATTGGGCATTCTGATGCGAAGGTCTACCCGAGGTGGCTGGTTAGGTATATTCGACAGTTGGGTGCATAGGTTTTCGTTTCGCATGGTTTAGTCACTATCATGATGGGGTCGGCGAAGATTGACCGCACCCAACGTCTAGTCATACTTTTCTAACCGTTGTGACCCGTGGTCATACTTCTGGCTGCAATAATTTCATAGGTAAACCACTTCAGGAAAACTGGTGACGAGGAAAAAAACGGGCTTACACGAAGCATATTAATATGATAATGCGTTTTGTTATCCGATCTCGTCAGCGTTCTGATCGATCTTTTTCTACTAAAATTCTACGAGATAAATATGGCACAAGTGACAAATGTTGTTTTCCAACACCATTTCACAAGACGTTGTTCATTTGTTTGAGGGAAAATCTTCAGTGGCCACAGCGGGCACATGATTAAGATCCCTGCAAATTGGTAATGAGTTATCTCCAATCACGTGCTTACAACTACAGGGTAGGCCATTTAATGTGGGCCCATCTGGCAACCCTGCAACTTTTGGTAGGAATGTCAGATTAACTAATAACATGCCGCGTTTGAAGCGTCAGTCCAAGGCAATTTATAGCATGGATCAGTACACTCCAAAAGAACACGCTGAAATAATTCAGCTTTACATTCAAAGTAAGCTCTTAATTGTGTTAACTCAACATGCATTTCGTAAAAAAATAAAGTGAAAAGTGCTCCATCTAAAAGCACTTTGCACCGTTTATACGCAAAATTTATTAACCACGTTAGTCTCAACAATACCAGTCACGCATCCAGAGAACGTACAAGACTTTCCGATGAAAATATTGAAGCCGTACGAGCCAGTATTGAGGAAATTCGGAGAACATCGAGTTATCGCCGTTCCCAGAAGTTAGGCATTGCAAGAACCACACTCAGGCGCACAATTTGTATCGATTTAAAAATGTTTCCGTAAAAAATTCAATTGGCACAAAAGTTAAACCCAGCTGATTAACCGAAACGCCTTGATTATGCCAAATGGGCTGTCGAAATTGTTCGCAATGAACCAGACTCTTGGCGAAAATTCATCATGTCAAACAAGGACCATTTTTAGTTAAATGGAGGCGTAAATAAGCAAAACTGTCGCTTCCACGCTACCGATCCTCAAGGCAAGAACAGCCTCCCCTCAATCAAAAACTGACTGTGTGGTGCGGTGTTTGTGCGGAAAAGGTCATCGGACCGTTCTTTTCGAAAATGACGAAGGAGCTTCTGTTACCATCAATGGCGAGCGTTATGCTACATGCTGCTATCGATTTTTTGAACCCATTGTTCCCCAGGAGGTTGATATCCAAAAATGGTGATTTTCGCCACCAAGATCACCAGATTTGACGCCACCAGTTTTTTTTTTCTGTGGGGCTATCTTAAATCCAAGGTATACATCAACAATCCAAGGACTCTAGCTCAACTCAAAAAGAACATTCGACGCAAAATAGCAGGCATATCGGCCGAAACATTGGCCAAAACGATGGAAAACCCTAAAAATAGAGCCATCAAGGCCAAAGGCAACCGTTTTCAAAAAATAGCTGGGACAATCTTCTTGATCAAAAATAAATAATTTTTGATATGAACAGCAAATAAATGTTTTTTTTTTCATGTTTTTTTCCACAAACAAATGGGCCCACATTAAATGGCCTACCTTGTATAATCTTATGAACCTGTTTCTATTAAAGAACAAAATTCATCAATATTTCCGCAACGCTCTTAACTCCAACCCGACTTGCTAAGAAACTTGCACTCTTCCTCCACTGCTCTGATCGCCGGTCATCCTGGTATAATGCATAGCATAACCCACAATGAAGTTATCGCCTTTCTCAATGGGCAACCATGCCCATACGCTAGCAAAGTTTCTCATTTGTTATTATTTCCGACCAGAATACGACAATGGAACGATGTTGACATGAGTTGATGAAAGCTTGGAGCTTTCGAGTAACAGTTGTGGTCACTTCCTATGTGATATTCCCATATAGCAGCATAGAGCGAATATTGGTATTGATGTTGGGATAATTTAATTTCTGGATTTTGAATGTCCTCAATGTCCTGCCCGTTAATATAAAAAGAATGAAATTACCAGTCAGACTGAAGACCTTGGTTTTGGTCGTGTTTATCTTCAGTGGGAATCTATTCGTCTCTTCCAAATCCAGAGCGTTTTGGTCAATGTCTATGACCCGGTGACATGGCTCGTTGCTTTGTAAGTCGTCCAGACAAGACAACATAAAGAACACCACCGATAACAAGAAAAAAATAATATTGGTGACAGGATAGGACCCTGACGAACTCCACTTTGGAACCCAAATTCTTCTGAAATTTTACCTCGATTGAGTACGTAAAAGATTTGAATGTTTAATTTTAATTAAAAATTAGATTGTGTCGTTTGCAGAGCAATAGTGTTTCCCCACTGGTGGACGACAATCGGGTCGCGGAAAGTTAGAGAACCAAATTTTATTTCCTTGCAAGTAGGCGCAGTAGCGCGACATGCGGGTAAAGATAAAAGGTGATGATCCTTTTCGAGACCAATATCAAACACCTATTTGTTAGTTGAAGGCAACTTCTAAATCTACTGATCGCGATGAGATCGATATGATTAGATACTTGATGCGAGTCAATCGACACCCGACTGAACTTGTGGCAGGTCCTGTACACGAACTTTTCACTGTGGTTTTTACGATGCCCAAAATTATGCGAGCAAAATGTTGTTAGAGCCCAAATTAACATTCAGATCATCCATGACGATCACAATGTCACCTTGACTTTATATTGAAAAAATTAAATTTATATCTATATTACCCTTCTTAAAATTAAACTCATAAATCAGCAAGTTTCTTTGTCTCACCCTGTAGCACATATTCTATGCACCAAGATAAGTACCTGATAAGGTAATATCTATTCCAATCAAAATGTGGCGAATTGCAAACGAAGTTTCATTCTGAGGTGACTAATACTTTAGACTTCGTTCTGCATAAAGATGAACTGCTTTCGACATTTGAAAGCAAAGGTGAATATCTCTTTTAAATTTATAATACTTTTGGCTATAGACAACATTGCTCCAAGCGCTGCACGTGTTTGAGTTGAAATCGAAGCCGCAAATCGTTTTGATGATGAAATGTTGATAATCAGGAAATCGGGAAAATAGTCAAGTGACTTTTTCATTATGATCACAAAACAAGTATAGAAGACAACTGACAAAACTGACACCGCGAATATGGGTAACAAACATTTAGATTTAGTCAGAGCTTTTTTCGGTTCCAGTCATACTTAAGAAATATTAATTAACTAAGCTAGATGCTTCCAGAAAGGGTTTCTAGAACAGACTTAATACACATTATATACCCAAAGGGTAAATATGGGGATCATAGCGTTGGATTTTACAGCGCGAGTACACTCTCTATCAGCGACAGCAACCTGCCCAGTAATAATCGATTTGAGTACCTCATATCGGTGTTCTTTCATCCAAGAGTAAACTGAGATAGGAACTGTACCAGCGCAAATATGAAGTGTACGGCAGCCTCGTTCGCTATATCCTCGTCTATAGTTCTAAGTCATAGCCGAACTCTAAATACAATGAAGTCTTTCTCCCAGACAACTACGGTTTCGTCCAGGGCAGAGGCAACTCATTAGACGCTACCTCTGCCTTTGCCCTAGGAGCAGCCTGGTCGAAGTCGTTAACAGATGTAGTTTCCTCTCTTCTATTAATCCGCAAATACTTCATGGATGCGAATTATATCCAGGGGAAAACCTGGTTAGGATTTCTAGCCAAAAGCCTGCCGAAGCTCAAATAATTCTTGTTTGGAATTGGAGTTGCTTCCGCCCTAGACGAAATCGTAGTCATGTGGGAAAAAAATTTTAACTTTGACCAAAAAATTAGAGACAGTTTCTGTCCAATTGGTCCGCTCCGCCATCAAGTGGATGGCAGATTCATGGCACCCTCAATTTCAAACAAGAACAATAAAATCTCTCTCTTGAGAATAAGGAGACGAAAATGTTGCGCTAAATCAGCGGCATAATCGCTATGATCAAGTTCGAAATGGAGATATTCGCAATCCATATGGCCTTGCATTCAAGTTGTAGAAGTTTGCCGAGAGGCTAATGGTAACTCGCTGTGTAAGATAAATCTAAACATTCAAGGAAATTTTCCAAAGACCGACCAGAACAGAGACAAATTTTAAATTTATTCAAAATTCAAATTGTTCCCTTTTCACTTTACTAGTTTTATTTTTCCGCAAATATGCATATTTCGAAAGCTACTTGCCATCTTCTTCAGTTGTAGACATCAACTCAACCGTCTGTCGATCAGCTTTTGTGAAGTTCTTTAATGCCTTCTAGTATTATTTTTGCGACGGCAAGGAGCACGCAGGCAGATATCCCTCAAATTGTCACACTTAAAACCAGTGCCTTTCTTTGGAACCTTAACATTCATCCCCTTCTTCCACTCTCTGGAAGAGGTCTCAGATTCCGAAGATTTACCTACGAGAAATATAGCCAGGACATAATAAAAGAAACTATGTTGGGTTCAGAAACATAAGGTGATGTCATAGTGGAAACTTCAGAAATGCACAATATTCATAGAAGAATTTAGAATTAAATATCTTGCCATCCAGATAGGTTTACAGGTAATGCATATGATGTCAGTCCAATAATTTGGATCTTAGGTCTCTTTGAGTTAAGAAAAGGTTCAGCTCTCGGTCCTGAGATTTACTCATGATTTATTTTGATGAAGCTTTATAAATACTCTATGCGGCTAAAAGAAGACAACGATGAGGGCGTCAAGACTATGCAGTTACACACCCCCTTGAAAGAACCTGTGACATGATAAGTATGGAGGGTAACGAATGATATGAGTTAGTCTTGTATACAATGTAGTCTCTAGTCTGGAAACATACGATTACTCGGGTGAAGAAGCCACTTTCAACACAGGGGTTGAATAGAATAAGCAGTTTGGTCGGGATAAAAATTGATGGACCCGGCGATATTGAGATAGTAGCTTCATAAAGGATGTTCAGGGCTTGTTCCACTAAAAGAGTTTCAACATCAACAAGATCGTCTATGATCCCCCATTGCGTTACTTTCATTGCATTTACTGAATTAAATACCTCCGGCAGGGCGATTGTCGGAGTAGTCTAAGCTGAAGTGGTCGACGTATTGGCAATAGCTTGCAAAGTTGCTTCGGTGCAGTGAAGAGGGGAGTGTTGAGTGCGCGTGCCACCCTAAGCATCGATTAATTTTATTTGCAGCATATGAAGAATGAACTGGTTATGTCTCTTTTGCAGAGAATTTATAGAGAGTCCTATAAATCGTTTCTTGACTTGCCGGTAACGCTTACGGGAATACCAGAAAGCTTTATGACTTAATTACGGTTAGCTCTACAAGTCAGCCATTCACGGTGCTCATACCTTTTTTGCACGTGCTTGTGAGATAGAAGTCAAATTACCTTTACTCATGTACATTACATGTAGGCTTGATTTTTAGAAATCCTGTGTATTTTCCGAACTAATACGAATAAATTCGTGGGTGTGATCCTTTGAGTGAGCTGGTTTTGGGTAGGAAGGTGGGTGAAATTTTATACAATATCACTCTGCGTGGATAGTTCTTCTTCTTTTATGGCGCTGGAATACGATTTCAGTCGTTGTCTCCCGAATTCTTCAACTCCATTTTTCTTCTCGGTCAAGCGACCGCGTTCTTCAATTTCGAATACCGAGCAGAGTGTAACTTGCGTTGTACAGTGCTACCATCTTTTCTTTTTGTTCAGAGGTTGATGAGCCCTAAGTCCGCATCCACTTGATGTCGGACCGTGCCAAATGGCGAGTAACTTGCCGCCACTCTTTATGGTCCACGAACCTCTTTTTGGGTTCAACATCCAAAGTTCGAAAATTAAAAGAGGAACGAAGATGGCTAGGGTTTCGCACCAGGACGGAGGCAACTCGTCCGACGCTGCCTCGCCTCTGCCCTGAGACCAGCGTGACCGAAGTGGCTTGCAGGTATTATACGCCCCCCATCGTAAGGTTTTGTGTAAAACAAAGCCTTATTAAAATCAATTCACTGTCTGTCTGTCACACGCACTTTCCTCCAAAACAGCTAAACCGATCCGAATGAAATTTCATGGACAGATGGGAACTATGAATCACACAAATAAATTTACTAATAGCACATTACCAACTTTTAGAAATTGACTGGAAAACCCCCCGACCTAGACGAGCTATTGTCGTTACCAAATGAGACAAGGAATAAAGGCGAAGAGGGACAGGTGGCTTTACAGACGAATATGCGTATTCAACTCTATGATTGGTCATGAGAAAATCAACCAATGAACTACTCTTTGATCAAAAATCACCGGTTTTCACCTCATCACATTCAATTTTAGTCGGGAACCCTCTGAACCAATTTGAAAAAAATATTCATTCCTCCAGCGTGCTTGACTTCAAGTTGGCGTTACCTTTTTCTTGTCAACAGGTGAAAATTGCTTTCTTACAAAGCGAAATTTAAATTTAAAAATCGTCTTTCTTCTTAGCTTATCATTATTCAAGACAAATCGCTCAGAGAGATTGCTATCTGCCACATAACAACTGTTATAACCATGAAATGAAAATACATGCCCTCAATAATATGGGAAACTTGATTACTGAAGACAGTAAAAAGCCTATGCGCCATTTTAGAAGCTGTGTGATATGACTGGAGTAATCTTCACTTTATAATGGAAACGATAAATGGTTATCCAAAAATGAGTCATAATCCGCTTCTACAGAATGTTTAATCGAGTTGATTCTCGATAATTGTATTACAGCAAATACTTGACCAATAGCACAAAAGTGTTTTACACAAAACCTTAAAACAGGAGCTGAGATGCGAGCCCTTAATAGAAATACTGCAATAGGTAAGTGAATCTGAAAATCTTTCCTAAACCAAGTAAATGTGTCATCGATTTAGCAAAATTGCATTTGAAATTATTTTAAAATCACACTAAAAATAGCAAAGCCACTAATGCAGCTGCAGATTAATCCAGAATTATAAAGAGTCAAAGTTTAATACTCAAATATCTCAGCATATACATTAAACTTATCAGCTGCCGTAGTAGTAGGGGATTCCCCTTATAAAATCACCTATGAGAGAAGCTTGAAGATAAGCTTTAACCAAACAACAACCCAAAGTGTAATATGACCCATGCTGATGCGCGGATGGCAACGACTGTAAATGGCGTCTCGAAAAGAAGCCATGAATATAATAGTGCTGGGCACATTGATCATAAATTACAACCATATTCATGGTACCACATATGAAGACTACAATACAAACGATGACGGCTTCAAAGGACGGAGACACTGACAAGTAACATCATGGAACCGGTATAAGTGCAGGATCAAGTCAAATGCTGGAGCGCTGAGGTGAATGAAGCATCCATAAACGGAAGCATAGCTCAGGGGAGTTATACTCCGGTATATTTTGGATTTAAGACAATGCAGAGATTTATTCTGCCTGAAGAGGCGTGGACACGCGGCAGGACCTCAGTTTTCTAACAACTATTTGGTCAAGGTATCCAGATCATAAACTTCATGAATTAATTACGAGCCAGTTTCACAATAAGATAACGGTATTTTATGGGCTACCGAGGCAATGATCTGGATATCGGGCCTGAATGTATTCAATAGTCCGGAGCCAGACCCAAACATGAGGTTTTAAAAAACCAAGACCCTCGTCCTAGTGACGATAATTTGAAGACGTTTGAAATCGGTGAAAATTACCTCGACGAACAAATGTTGAAGGTAGTTCAGATAAATCTCTAACATAGTAAAGTAGCAACACCAAAATCTGGATATATGTAGTATTAATCGAAGAACCTGGACTAATGAACAGAAATTAACCACACTTAGTAGGGTATGAGGGAAGTTCATGTATAGCAAGCCCTTTGTCAAGACCAAGGCAGGCCTATTTAATAAATCCGATTTGCAACAACTTCGAGACCTTAGCGATAAGGGCAACGAGAACGAAAGGAAATCAGCAGGACTATCCAGTTGCATCCGTTTAGTTTCTATTGGAAATGGAGGACCTGGCAATGAATGGTGAGGCGTCTAAGCTCCAGATGTAGATGTAGAGGCGAATGAACACTATAATACGTGGAGAAGCAACAGCAGCGAAAAAAGGAATGAGTACCTTAACTAAATAAGGGCTCACAGGTTGAACACTGTTATAGGCCAATCAGTCACGGATACTTCCTTGTCAAAACTTTGGGGAAGTATTTTGAAGAGCACATGAGGCTGATATCCTAACTTCTGAACCCTCACCAGGACGTTTATCAACCAGGTAAAAAATGTGAGGCAGATTTGTATGAGCTAGTATCAAGGATTGGAACGGCATCCAATTACAAACTGACGGGTAAGGAAGTCCTAATGGGTATGGAAGGGGCTTTTGATAACGCCTCCCAGAATCTATAGTATAAGTTTTCAGGGAGCAAAGTAAAGAGTAAGTAAGTCTAACATGATTGTTGCTGAAAAGCAGGTTGGTTCAAGCGAACCTGTGTGGTAAAACCATGTACACCTCATACATAGGCGAGAGTCCTTGCGCCACGGCTGTGGGAAACAGGACATGATATAACGCCCAAACGTATGTACACCATGTATGTAACCATGTACACCTCATCCACAGGCAAGAGCTCTACCGCCACTACTATGGGAAACAGGACATGATATTACGCCCAAACGTATGGTGATATCAGAATACGTAACTTGAGGGAAAACCTGAAGGACAAAGACCAGTGAGAAAACTACAGTGGACGAAAAAAATCATTGCTTGGATTCAGAAATTGGAGGATTTTGATTGAAAGAACGAGATTTTTCGACGCATCGCATTTTGGATGCGAAGGTCTGAAACGGACTCTGGAGCCTCAACGACGACTAGTATGAAATCTAGTCTTTTAGCCTGTTCCAGGAAAAGGCCACTGCATGAATTTGTGGTAGGTAAGATATGGGAAATAAAACCACACATGATATACTAACAGTCGTAGCTGAAGGATGGTGGCCAACGTTAGAGCAGAGGAAAACTAAGCAAAGACGAATTTACGGTTTCGCACCAGGGCAAAGGCAACCCGTCAGACGCTGCTTTCCTCTGCCCTGGAAGTAGCGTGATCGAAGCGGTTCGCAGACATGCAATTCGCAGCCACGTCATATTTTTTGCGAATTTTGTAAAGGATTTTTTAACATCGGCCACGCGCCTCCCAGAGTAGAGATGAGGCAACGTCTGATGAGTTGCTTTGTACGAAACCGTAAAGCCATCTTCGCTTGGGTGCTAAGCCCGAAACGAGGGGTCCATAGGCCAAGAAAAGAGGGAATAAGTTGATCCCCATTTGGTTCTATCCGACATCAAGTAGATGTGAACTTAGGATCCGTCAATTTTAATAATTGACATTGATAAAAAGAGGAAAATTGTAAAAGATTAGATGAATGGCACGCCTGCCTTGGTATGTCTACTGGGACCATAAAAACTACATCCACTCTTGCATCTCCAGAAGTTATTACAACTGTCTCTCATACACCTTTTAAACAAGCCGGGAAACCAGAAGCTGAACGCTTCAGGTATGAAAGGTTTTGTGAATTTCTTGTATAAAGATATTTGAGTGTGCGTTTGCCCGATTAGTACGTAGTACATATATGCATATATTATGTGAGTATCCACTTTCGGGTGATATTGACATTCAAAGTCTTGAATTTGCAAAGAAGTGGCAACTTTAACCTATTATAATTTTGTTAGTAATAGTGCGATTTCAATCAAACTTGGCAGGATCATGTTCTATGCCATTCTACTACATTGCTGCAAGGTGGTGGGGCTAGAATGAACTTATAAGGGGGTTTGCAGCCAATTACTAAAAATTAAAGTAATATATTATTATTAACTTTATTTGAACAGATTTTGGTATGAAGAATATTTCGAAGTCTAGGTACCATATAGTGGCAGGCTCCCGATTTTTTTCAGATTTTTCAGTTGAGTAGTTTCTGAGAATGGGTCCATTAGCGAGATGACCACTTTCAACTCCCCGCACTCTCCACTTTGCTAATAAATGTCAAAACTAAGACCGGCTTCGGAAACTACTAATCTAAACCTTTCATTTGATGGCCCACTTGACTATATTTGGTGAAAAAAATGTACACCCCTCTTGCGCATGTACGGGGACCCCCTTAAATTCAACGTAAAAGGATGTAACTCACTGTATGCGTGAGCGTTCACGGTTCCCACCTTTCCACTAAATTCGGTGTGAATCACTATAACCATCTCCGATTTTAGTATAACAGATGCCTGGAACTGAATAAAACCAAATTGAGTGGAGTAACAACTGGCTTCTGCCATTTCCAGAAGCATCTGCCCACAATGGGTGTACATACCGAAGTTCCGATGAAGTCGAGGCAGCTTATCACAATATAATAAACTGCCCCGCATTTGCGGAGGGGATGTACACTACCGGGGGAATGACAAACCTGGAAAAGGGACTAGACCAGCCGTCTCTAATCGAGTATTCTTGAGCTTAGTGATAATATTCGCTTAAACGAACTGTGGAGAGATGTGCAAGTAGTAAACAGGCAGGAATATTGCGTTACAAAACTCGATTCTACATAAGTTATCTGTCCATTCCTGCATGTTCAGGAGATTACTGCCAGAGTTTGATAGGCTACAGTAAGTTTAATACTTTATCACTTGTTTAAAGCTTGAAAGGTCCTGATTTCGCTGAGAAATAGTATCCAAATTTTTGGCTAAATGCTTGCAGTAAAAAATGTCTCTGCTTCACAAGTAAAAATAAAATCATTCACGTACAGATTATGACTTTCCTAATCGCTTAAGCAGCTATTTGTAACGAAAAATTAGCATTAAGCGTGACAGTACCAAAAATGTCTTTCAAGACTCTATCAAATCTAGATATACTGATTTTGATGTTAATTGAATTAACAAACGTGTCATTCGTTGACAAAAAATGCATTTATTCTAATTTAAGTTAAAATGTGTGAATCCGAATTTAATGGATTATAAATGGCATTATTTTTTTAATAACCTAATCGAAAAAATATATGTTTAAAATTTTTATTATACACAAAAAAAACAAAAAGCTGCTTTTAAATTTGATTCATCCTCACATCTCGTGAATATTCTCGATCGACGATTCACAAAGTCTTCAACGTAGATTACCCCATCGACAGTGCGTCAATTAACTCGCTTCGATATTTGGCTGGAAGACACCATCCAAAACCACTCATAAATCACAGATTTAATGAATACGATCGCCGCCTTCATTTGCTCATGGATAAATTGAGAGAATTTCTTCAAAATTGGATGCATTAGAAAACGTCTATACTGTGAGCACACTCAAAATAAAAGGTCACCATGTGACATGTGAAATTGGGTATCACTAGGACAAATATACGTCGGGAAAGACATGGATATGAGCCATACTTACGCTTAATATCGGATAATTGTCCAAAAAGGATACATGGACTTGTGCAAAGTAAAGCTCAAAAATCCAGGTGTAATGCTTCAAAAGTCTCAGAAAGAATCAGAAATTAGACAATAAGAAAAGCTGCTGGTAAAGAATCATTTGCAGGCGAACGTCCGCCTATTTTTTTTAAAAAACGAAGCAACGAAATAAGTAATGCGTACTCTCACCTAACATGGGCACATGAGTGATATCAAGGAGTTTTGACTCCATACGATGCAGTCAATGCGTTGACAATGCATACTCTCTTGACACAACAAATAGGGATAGGACGGATTTGGATCTCGAATCGAGCATAATGGAGACGCATCTTGTTTCAAACACATGAAGAAGTACACCGAACATAAAGTGCAATATTATTCAGGATAATAGAACTTTCTTCAATAAGGCATACAGCACATATCATCGTTGCAACCAGTCCAGGTACAATGAACACCTCGTTATAACGACCTGAAATACTGTTCCTCACAAATTAGCAACGATTTTTTAATGTAGCCCCCGAAATAGTGAACATGCTCAGTTAGTACGAACTATTCGGTTGTTGCACACGAAATGGCCGATTTGGCAATCAAGTCAAGTTAGTTCCGATTTTGATGTATCAAACCACCACCAGTTCGCGCTATTCGTGTCAGATAATGAAGTCATTTCAGTTTTGACCATCGTTGTGATAACAGTGAATAAAAAGAAAAGAAGGATGGGAAAGAGCAAAGAACGTATATTTTTTCTGTATGAGTTCCAACTCGGTCATAAAGCAGCGGAGGCGACCAGACAGATTAACAGTGCATTTGGAGCTGATACGATAAGCGAACGAACCGCACGGCGGTGATTCGAAAAATTTCGGTCAGGCGACGTAATCCCCCAAAGTGAACCGCGTGGACATCCAGGACCATCGATTGACAACTTCGAGCTGCGTTTGCTAGTCGAATCTTACACACGTCAGTCTGTGAGAGACATTGCAGAGAAACTGGGCGTATAATATTCAACAGTTTCCCAGCACTTGCAACAACTTGCAAAGGTGAAAAAGCTCGGCAAATGGGTTCCGTATGCTTTTATGGAGCAAAACATGGCGCCTCGAAAGGAAATTTGCAGTTCTTTAGTCTCCGAATAGTGACATGTAATGAAAAATGGATATTATACGACAATCGTCACCGATCAGGACAATGGCTAGATGCTGATGAGCCACCGAGGCATATGCGGAACCGAGCCTCCATCCGAAGAAGGTAATGGTGACTGTTTGGTGGTCTACAGATGGAGTTATCCACTATTTTTTTTGGCACCTGGAGAAAATAAATGCACAGATATACTGAGCCCAACTCCTGGAAATGCACCAAAAATTGAGTATTCAACGGCCGAGATTAGGCAATAGAGATGGTGTGATACTCCTCCAAGACATTGCGCGACCTTATGTATCCAGAACAGCGGTTCAAAAGTTGAACGAATTGCAGTATGAGACTTTGGCTCATCCACCATATTCACCGGAGCTTTCACCAACCGACGACCACTTTTTTAAAAACAGTTTAGGAATGAAGAGGCCATCAAAATTGCCTTCGACGAGTTTATCAGCACCCCACTACGAAACTAGCATACATGCTCTTGTATCTCGCTGGAAGAAGTGTTTTGAATTTTGATTAATTTTGATTAATTAAATACATCTTTGTAAGCCTTGCAGTCGTTTCAAATTTTAGTACCAAAACGGCCATTTCATGTGCAACAACCTAATACATACTATTGGGTAATCGGGAAAGTCATGCTATATTCTTACTACGTTTTTCAAAAATGGTTTATTCATTGTTCGATGACCTTTCACCATCTCTCAACAAGCTTCACAATTTCTGGCTGGTAGACTGATCTCTCCATAGCAACGAAATAGTGAACCAGATACGGATTTATAGTCTCGTCAAAGCTTTGCAAGAAACTAAACACTTGTTAGCACTGATGAAGGGAACAAGTGGTTCCCGAAATATCGGTATTTCCAAAATAAAATTCTCCACTAGCGAATAGAAAAAACAAGTTTTATCATTTCAAATAAATAATCGCTAGAAACACCGCGTAATTACACTCAAATGGTAGTCTGAAGGCATAAGGTTAGGCAGGTATATGGATGAACAATAAATTCCAACCAAGCTCCAAAAGATCATGACAAACCCAAAATGGTGCCTTATGCTATGTTACAGAAAACAATAGCTTTCACGAGTTCTGAACATTTTTATTTGATTGCATCATTCAATTTGAAACAGTTGGCAACATTACGCGTCCTTTTCCTTGTTCCAAAACTTATTGCGTTAGGCGTTATCGTGAATAATCCATTCCTCATCCCCAATGACCATATGTTTTAAAAAT
Source organism: Hermetia illucens (assembly GCF_905115235.1). Classification (NCBI taxonomy): domain Eukaryota; kingdom Metazoa; phylum Arthropoda; class Insecta; order Diptera; family Stratiomyidae; genus Hermetia; species Hermetia illucens. Next base: position 175,136,040 of record NC_051850.1, read on the forward strand.
AGGTATTTTTCATGGCGTTTAGAAAGCATATCGCCGATTTTAAGACGGCGCACCAAATGACTCTCCTTTAAATATTTTCTTTAAGGATTGAGGAATCCTAAGTTCGCATCCACTTGATGTCGGACCGGAACAAATGGGAAGCAACTTACACCCTCTTTTTTTGATAAACGGACCCCTTGTTTAGGGCTTAGCACCCAAACATCAAAAAATATTAGGCAAAGACGGCTGTACCGTTTCTTACCAGGGCAGGAATATGCTCAATATAATTCGCAGTCATGTCGTGTTCTGTGAATTATATAAAGGAGCATTTAACATCTGCGAGCCGTTTCGATCACGCTACTCCCAGGGCAGAGGTGAGGCAGCGTCTGGTGAATTCCATCTGCCCAAATAAGAAATCGTAAAGCCATCTTCGCCTAACATTTTTCGGAATTACCCTTAGTTTATCATCATGATCAACGGCGCAACAAGCGGTATCAGGTCTAGGCCTGCCTTAATAAGGAACTCCAGACATCCCGGTTTTGCGCCGAGGTCCACCAATTCGATATCCTTAAAAGCGGTCTGGTGTCCTCGCCTACGCCATCGCTCCATCTCAGGCAAGATCTGCCTCGTCTCCTTTTTCTACCATAGATATTAGCCTTATAGACTTTCCGGGCTGAATCATCCTCATCCATACGGATTAAGTGACCTGCCAACCGCAGCCTATTTAGTCGGATTTTATCCACAACCTGACAGTGATGGTATCGCTCATAGATTTCAGCGTTATGTAGGCAACGGAATCGTCCATACTCATTCTTCGACAAGCTTATTCACGAATCCGAGCGGCTTTAAATGATAATGAACGTTCATTGACCAAAGTTTAGTGCTTTTGCAGCCCTTCATGTCCCTCAACGTGGATTAGACTCGTACAATGCTTCTATTCCGCCATCGCCAATCTTCATTGGGTTTCCCGAGCTCGGAGGATCTTTGAGATTAAAATCACTAGAACGGAATTTCACAGGTCAACGGTGACAGTTGCGGATTGTTAAAGAATCGCCACCATAAAATTTACGCAACTTTGTAAAAGCTTAATTTTGCGAAAACAATCGAATCGCGCAATCTTGTTCATTATGTAGGCAGAGGTATCACCTTTCACCTCATTAATTTTTACGTTTATGCCAAAAATATATTTTTATTGTTTGTTTGGGTACCAATATTTCGAAGAAGAGAGCAGCAACATAAAAACTAGTCGGCTTTTACTTAACAGTACGACAGTACGAAGCATGACATGACTTTCCTGAGTACCCGGTATAATTAAACCCAACAAATAAACAGTTTTCGATTAAAACGAATTTGAAATTCAGAGTGAAATTAGATTTACTTTGAATTAATATCAAAGAAACGATTTCTACCTTTCCAGAAACAGTGGGCGTTTACTTACTTTGAAAACACCTCAAATAAGGTTCAAACAAATCTCCCCTTGCCGTGTATAACTAGCATTGTTTGTTCTTCCACTATCAGTCCGAGTTTCTTTGGTTCTCAGAATGTCCAGTTCATTTTGTATCTACGAGTTCGAAAGGTAATCGATTTACGATCGAGAATGACTAAAAATATTTACAGGCATGGCCGAAGGATTTTTTACATATCACCGAACGTCTCAAATCTAAAATTTACCGCAATATTGTCCGTCTTGTCGCTCTCTATGACTATGAGTGTTGGCCAAATATAAAAGACAATGAACGGCGTCTTGCGGTAATGGAGACGAAGATGTTAAGTTGGACTAATGGCGTGACACGTTTTGATCACATCCGAAATGAAGATATCCGCGATCGTTATGGGGTTGCACCGATCGTGGAAAGGTTGCGAGAGAGGTGTCTTCGATTCACTTGCCAAGATTGGTCTGAACATCGAAGTCGATGGTAAACGACCAAAAGGCAGACCTAAACAACGGTGGCTTGATACGCTGGATGGGGATTTAAAAGTCTCGAGATTGTACCCAGATCAGGCATTCGATAAAGCCAAATGGCGAAACCGATCACGACAAGCCGACCCCGCTTGTGAACGGGACAAAGGCTGAAGAAAAAGAAGAAGGGAATTTCAGAAAAGTATGGGATTCCAAAATTTGTATTCTCCACAATCGACAGGTAAAACCACTCAACTATCACGAAACGGCTGACACCGGCATTCAAAAAACATTTACGTTTTAGGAATGCGAAAACGTAGAGAATATATTGCTGAATGGATTTAAACGTATGGGATCGTATCCAAAAATCTGGGTACATCGAAAAAGATATTCTTAATTTAGATGGCCTCGCCTTAAGATTGGGTCGCTGAAAAAACATCATCGGATCTCCAGTTAATCTTAACCGGTTTGTAAACATCAACGAAAAACCTTTTGAAGTTGAAATAATAAAAACTTGTTGTTTCTTATTCGTTGGTGTGAGTATTTATTCTTGCAAATACCGATATTTCGGGAACCACTTGTTCCCTTCATCAGTGCAAACAAGTTTTATTATTTCAATTAATTAATCGTTGGAAACACCGCATAATTTCACTCTTTTGAAGTTATTGAAAGCAGATTGGGGATGAATCCGATGGGTGATCTAGGAAAAAAAGGATCATGACAAAACTTATTTGTAGTGCTCTGAATTACGAGTACCGCGCATTTTTCTATGATTGCATCATTTGATTTCAAACAACTGTCGACAGTGCATGTCCGTAATAATCTTTTGATTCGTTCGTAAGAGCAAGAAATCGACACAACCTTCTAAATCCCAACATGCTGGCAGCAGGACCTCAATCCCCAAACAAAAATTTCTTCTAGAAGCCAAGCTTCGATCTGAATTGTGGGCGGATTTACGTTCGATATAATTCGCACCCATGTTGAGTTTTGCGAATTATGAAAAGGAACGTATAACACCTGCGAACCGTTCCAGTCACGTTGCTCCCAGGGCAGAGGTGAGACAACTTCTGATGAGCTGCCTCTATCGTGACACGAAACCGTAAGCCGTCTTCGCCTCCTTTTGACATTCTGCTTTTTTGATTCCTCATCGTTAATGACCATAAGATTCAAAAATGGGTCGAGTTCCTGGCGTTTAAGAAGCATATCGCAGATGGCAAGACACTGCACCAAATGAGTTTCGTTTAGTTCATGAGGGACGTAAACGAAAAGGACAATCGGCGCCTTTAAATGGCCTTGAACTATCTATCGATTTTTGAAGTCTCCCCCGTAGTGCAACGTGACTCCACCAATGCCTTTATTCTGCCATCGTCAGCCTTCATTGGCCGTCCAGAGCCGGGAACATCGTTGATATTAAAGTCATCAGAGCGGAATTTCGCAAAACGCCGGTGGTACGCGCGTTCTGTTAAAGAGTCATCATCATAAAATTTACGCAACTTTATACAAGCTTTTTTCTTTCATTTTCAAATCGTTATAAAATTTACAAAAGCAATCAAATTGCACAATCTTTTGTTTATTATGTACGCAAAGGTATCACCTTTCACCACATTGATTTTAACGTTGTTGCCAAAAGGGTATTTTTTTTTGTTCAAACGTCGATATTTCGAAAAAGAGGACAACTGGTCCCCGAAATGTCGATATTTGAACAATAAAAATATAATTTCGACAACAAGAGATACTTAATAATACGACCTATTAGCAAAATACGACATGACTTTCCTGACTAGGCGATATACTTAAACCCACTAAATGAATAGTTTTCGATTAAAACGAATTTGCAATTTAGCGTGAAATCAGATTTACTGTGAATTAATATCAAATAAACGACTTCTATCTTTCCAGGAACCTTGGGCGTTTATTTTCTTTGAAAACTCGCCAAATAAGGTTCAAATAAATCCCCCCTTGCCGTGTACGACTAGCATTGTTTGTTTTTCCACTATCAATCCGATTTCCTCGGTTCCGAAAAGTATGAGGTTTCAAAATCTATATATACTTTCTACAATCGCGAAATAAAACCACTAAGTAAGCACACCGACATCGAAGAAACATTTACGTTTTACGTATGCGAGGGACCTAGAAAATAAATTTCTAGATTTTTTTCTAGATCACTAAGTAAAACAAACGCCATAGAACTTTCTTGTCAACTGTACTATCCTAACTTCGATTAGGGAAAGGTTACTGTAATTTCCATTATTTAATTATTGCTCTTTGTGAACAAGACTGTGAACGTGGGGGCCACACGCCGCAATTTGTCAATCAATCGTCGTGGATACATATTTCACATTTATAAAGTAAAGCCCATCAGAAGTGCAACGGAGAGTGTCGTCTAAATCAAGTTCGGGTTTTCGATAGCATTGATACAAAAACTAAAATAGGACAAACGGTTTCGTCCAGGGCAGAGGCAACTCTTCAGACGCTGCCTCACCTCTGCCCTGGGAGCAGCGTGACCGTGAGTGGCATCAGATGGAAAACGCTCCTTTATATTTTCAGGAAAAGACGCCAAGGGTGCGAATTATATCCAATCGAAACCAATAGTTTGAGCCTGAGCTGGCTAAAGCTAAATAAATTGTTTAGGATGTTTGGCGTGTTTTCCTGAAAATATAAAGGAGCGTTTTCCATCTGATGCCACTCACGGTCACGCTGCTCCCAGGGCAGAGGTGAGGCAGCGTCTGAAGAGTTGCCTCTGCCCTGGACGAAACCGTTTGTCCTATGATTTTTGTAATGCTTGGGTGCTATGCCCCAAACGAGGGACCCGCGGACCAAAGAGACGTGGGAGTAAGTTGCTCTCCATTTGGTCCGGTCCAACAACAAGTGGTTGTGGACTTAGGATCCCTCACTTATCCTAAACAATTTACAAAAACTATTCAATACGTCTTTGTTAACATCCTCAATCGTTCTAGCCGTTATATACTGATATCATCACGGCTCGAAACTTCCCCGGCACGTGGTCCATGTCAGATTGCTGACAAAGCTTCAAATATTCACGTAATGTCTGCTGGTATCGCTTGACAATCAAGTTCAGTCCCAGCACGACGGACTTTACAACAAAGGAACCCATGGGTTTCCATCTAGAACGGACGCGACGCTTCCTGTACAGAATAGTAACCGCTTAGCAACTAGCAGATATCCTACCTCAATATACATAAAGCTAAAATATCGGGTTGCATCAAATGTACTGGCCGCTTTCTTGGAGAAGAACGGCTATACCGTATATTATAGCGTATTCAGTAAACCATATATAGTCAACCAAAAAATGAAATGTGATGCTATCGGCCTCATAAACAAAAAGGAACGCCTGCGCTTATGAGGTAAACTGCGGAACATCAATTCTTGGCCCAACACAAGTTGCAGTGTAACAAATCGTCGAAGCCTGCCTCCGGGAAGGACATTAAAATCATACGAATTGCTCTTCGAAAGAACCTCTGCAACAAATAAAAAGATATTACGTTATCGAGTACTATCTGTAAGATATTCTCTGCTCTCCTGCTATGTCGAATAGCCCCATACCAAAGAGGCTTCTCTTCAGGCAAATCAACAAAAGATAGATTTCCTCTTTGCAGCAGATACAAAAACTGTTGGCACTGGGAATACGATCTAAGGCAATTTGAAGCTCCAGTCTTAGAAAGAATGACCCGTGACACGCAGATGAGTGCGAGGGAGAATATCTTGGGCTTCACATTAATGAAGGGCAGACAATAAATATCCACGCAAAAAGGCAAAGGCTATTAACTATGGAAGGCTGCGAAAAATCTAAAAAAAACCCAAACAAAAAACAGTGCATGGACCACCATATTTATTTTCAAATATTTGGATTGGATAGTATCTGGTTGGGTAGTTGCTGGTTGGGTAGTAACTGACCCCTTTCGGACCCCTGCACTCCTGCCCTTCGCAACCAATGTCAAAACTCATATCAGCTCATATACTCGGTAAAAAAAATTTTGCACTCCGCTTTTACATGTAGGGGACCCTCCCTCAAACCCAACGTGGAACTATATTACTCCCTGCATGCAAGAGATTCACAGGTCCCATCTTTCGTATCAATAGGAGTGACCGTTTCTGAGATATTAGGTCAGAAAGACAGACGGGTGATTCTAAAAAGGTTTTGTTTTGCACCAAAGACAAATTATAAACAAGTCGGGAAACCGGAAGCTCGGCGTTTCAGGTATGAAAGGCTTTGTTTGCTTCTTCTGTGAGTATATTTGAGTGCAAAACTATCCCGTTTTATAACCCTGGAGTAAACTTAAGGGGGTTTTTACTCAATTTTCCCAAAAAATATGGTAATACACTATTATTAACTTAATTTGAGCAGATATCGATATGGAGAATATTTTGAGGCCTCGGCACCATATAGAGGCAGCTTCATGATTTTTTTCAGATTTTTCGGTTTAGTAGTTTCTGAGAATGGATCCCTTAAAGAAATCATCACTTTCCACCCCTCGCACTCAGCGCCTTTCTAACAAACCACAAAAATAAGGCCGGCTTCAAAAAATACTAATCGAGGCCTTTCATTTGATACCCAAGATGACTATATTCGGCGAAAAAAAATTGTTACACCCCCCCCCTTTTGCATGTATGGGGACCCCCCTAAATCTGAACATAGAAGGATATGACCCACTGCATGTCTGGTCGTTCACAGTTCCCAACTTCTCACCAAATTTCGTGTCAATCGATATAGCCGTTTCTGAGAAAAGTGGTTGTGACCGACAGACAGACAGACAGTGAATCAGACAGACAGTCAGTTAGACGGACAGACAGACAATCTGAGATCAGACGCGACCCCAGCTGGCGGATTGGGACATACCCATTGATGTGCAAATATGTGTTCATGCACTCTCCTTTTCTGACTGTGCATGGGCTAGTGTTTGCTCATCTCTGGTGCGTGGGCCAAAATGGCTATGGGAAGGATACCCAGAACATAAAACCAGCATGGGAGACGGGGGAAGGAGGAAACTTACGGTGTAAGAACTCGGAACCCCAATACCGACGACTTTTGGGAGTGAGCAAGTGGGCTCCCGGTCACCGATAATACCCACCGCATATGCTCAAGATGCGCGGGGGCAGGAGGTGCTCCAGGAACAAGGAAGGGACCCATTCAAAAGAAGCTCGTCAACTTTGAGATCTCCATCAATTCCAAAGACGATGAAGGATAAGATACAGGCAAGGACAATAAACGCCAAAAATGAAGGAGCGTATAAAAGGAGTAATCCTGCCGGGGCTTATAGGGAGCAAAGTCCCGATCCGGAGAAATTACCCTTCACCCAGCTTGAGGCAAAAATAGTTGAGCTGTCACAGCGTGCACCAAGCCGTAAAGAATATGGTTAGGGCTATTAGAGTCCTCTATAATAGATCCCCAATGGAGAAAAAAAATAATAAGGCTACGCCGAACCCCGCTGTGTCAACAGTGTCACAAGTGACCCAAGTGAAGCCTAAATGTACGGCAAAATAAACGAGTATGCGAAAAAGAGGGGGATCCCCTAAATAATCAGCAGGCGCCTAAGAGATAAAAAGGCGGACAGGACATTCTGAAAACCAGTACCAAGAGCTCAGAAGAAGGAAGGTGTACAACGAATGTAGGAAACTCGGCCAACGTTGTGAAGCCCAAGACGAACGAAAACGATGGACTAAAGTTACCAACAAAACAAGTCGGGAAACCGGAAGCTGGACGCTTCAGGTACGAAAGGTTTTGTGTATTTCTTAGTACGTAGCACGTAATATATCCCTATATTATGTGAGAGTATCCACTTTCGGGTGATATTGACATTCATAGTCTTCAATTTTCAAAGAAGCAACAAATTTGAGGTATTATAACTTTGTTAGTAATAGTGTGATTTCCATCAAACTTGGTAAGATCATGCTCTATATTATAGCCTATATCACTGCAAAATTTCATGGTACTAGGATGAACTTAAGGGGGGTTTCTAACCAATTACAAAAAATTGTAGAAATATACTATTATTAACTTTATTTAAACAGATATCGGCATGGAAGGTATTTCGGAGCCCAGGCACCATATAGTGGCACCCTCCTGATTTTTTCAGATTTTTCGGTTTGATAGTTTCTGAGAATGGCCCCCTTAAAGAAGTGATCACTTTCAACCCCCCGCGCTCCCCATCCTTCCAACGAATGTCAAAACTAAGATCGGCTTTGAAAAGTACTAATCTACTAATCGATTGTTATCTCCAGCAAAGGTAATCTGTCCTACGCGGAGATACTCAAAAAGGTCAAAGCTGATCCCGACCTAAAAGATCTGAACGGAAATGTGAACAGAATCCGAAGAACCCAGAAAGGGAATCCCATGTTTGAGCTGAAAAGATCCAGCTTAAGCAAAACTGATGTCTTTCGCACTCAAGTGAAAAACTCACTTGGCAAAAATGCCGCAGTGCGTGCCCAAAAACAAAGGGATCTATATACGCTGCAAGGATCTCGATAAAGTGACATCGAAAGGAGAAATTTGTACTGCTCTGAAGGAACAATTCAAGTTGAAAGAACTTACCGAGGAGTCTATTGTGGGCTTAGGAAAAGCCTATGGTGATACTCAAACGGCCACAATACGAGTACCAGCGGAGGCAGTGCAGATGTTGTTGTCTGCCGGAAAGGTTCGGATTGGATGGGTTGTCTGCCGTTTAACAGAACAAACTTCACTAAAGAGGTGCTTTAAATGCCTCATGTTTGGGCACTTCGCGAAGGCACTAGCAGGGTTAATCGATCCGATCGATGCAGAAGGTGTGGGGAGAAAGGCCATATTGCCAGAGAGTGCAATAAGGACCCCAAATGCCTATTGTGCGAAGTAAAAGAGGGACAGGATAACCGACATATTGCCGGAAGTGGTAAATGTCCGGAATTTAGGAAGGCGCTCACTGAAATGAGAAAATCAGATTTATTCAAATAAGGCTCAATCATTGCAAGGTCGCTCAGGATTTACTTGAGCAAACCACGTTTGAATCTGCAAACAAAATCCTAAAAAATGTTCGTGGCTGGTCAATTTCAATCGAAGGGTGGAGGCGATCTTATCGGACGCTGTCTCGGGCCTCAATCCTGAGGAGCACCGTGACAGGTGGCATTTTGCTCAAATTTGTTTAATTCAAAACCCGAAAAGGATATAAATTATTGTTCGGAAGCGTCGGGTTTGTACCTAGAGTGGTTTCAGTTGAAGGACGGTCCTGAGTCCGACAACTACTGAATGGCGGAGCAGAGCGAATTGCGGTCGCCATTCAGTAAATGGCGGGTGATGTGAGTTCAGTTTATATGATGATAATGTCAGACTTGTCGAAGTACGATGAATTCACGTGGAATACACAACTTTGACTTTCTATAACTTTGTCAGTGCGATGATATAAAGAAGCGTTTTTCCACTAGTTACCACTTTCGGTTACGCTGCTCCAAGTGCAAAGGTGAGGTAGCGTCTGAGTGTTGTCTCTGCCCTGGACGAAACCGTTAGTTATTTTTGTTTTTTTTTTTTTGTATTTTTGAATGCTTGGGTGCTATGCCCCAAACTAAGGATCCGTGAACCAAAAAACGTGGGAGTAAGTTACTCCCCACTTGGTCCGGTCCAAAATGTGTGGATGTGAACTTAGGATCTCGCATATCCTAAACAACTACCCAGCTTTAGTCTAGCTTAGACTAAAACAACTGGCGGTTTAGTTCAATATAATTCGCAACCTTGTCGTGTTTTTGCAATGATATAAAGGAGCGTTTTCCACCTGTTGCCACCTTCAGTCACGCTGCTCCCAAGGCAGAGGTGAGGCAACGTCTGAAGTGTTGCGTCTGCCCTGGACGAAATCGTTAGTTATTTTTGGTTTTTTTGATTTTTGTTAGTAATAGTTGGATTGGACTCAAACTTTCCAAAAGTGTTTCTTATATTATCACTTATATTGATGCTAAATTTACCCGAAACAGGCAAAGAGGAAGATGGGGTTTTATTTGATTTCAAATGCTTTCCCTTCACGAAACAATTCTTCAGGCTTGAAAATATCTTTCGAGTTTATATGTATGTCAATACTTTTTTGTCTACACCTGCAACGCTTTTTAATTGTCTTTTTGGAGATTAAGTGCGACTCCACCGTACATACGTACAACATGATCAGGTCACTAAGGCACTAATAATCGCATTCGCGCCAGACGAATGCTTACATTTCAATACAAAAAATTCGTGTTCGCACTTGGAAATTCTCATATTAATCCAACAGAATTCATACTCGTACGCGTAAATACAATTACGTTTGTATTCACTTTTGGACTTTTCGTATTCACTTCTGCAAATCTCGAGATATTCACTTTTTCAAATACGAATGCATTCGTATTCGTATTCATAGAAAATCATCGTACAAATTTCTTCGTATTTACGAATACAAATATGTCCAACACTGATCGAAAGAGTATTTGTTAAAAAGTATAATTACCATCAATTCTGTAAAAATTAAGGGAATCATCCCATGTGTCGGATCCGGTAAAATTTTTTTTGGCATCGTGCAGTTCCTATCATATATTCCCAAGTTAGCTACCAGGTGAAAAATATCCTAAGAAACCGTGACATCGAGGTGATATCTACCAGCAGATCACATCAACTGAAGACACGATTAGGAAGCGTCAAAGGCCACAGGGAAGATAGCGAAAAAAGTGGAATCCACCAAATAACCTGCACCGATTGTGAAAAAATCATATATAGGGCAAACTAGAAGATTAATAACGAGGCTCAACCAACATATAAGGGAAGCAAATCTGGCGAAAGCAAAAAGCAGACCAATACATGCCCTCAAATCATTGGTAGCCAGACGCACCATCAAGAAGAAACATACAATAACGGAGGATAATCTAAAGGTAATTAAGCAGGTTAATGACTTTCGCAAATTGGATGCATTAGAGAGTTTCATCATCCAGAAGATACGGGAGGAAAAAAGAACTAAAAGTGATTTAGGAAACCTCAGTTAGCTTTTCGGATTAATTAGGCAATAAAATTAACTAGCAATTAAGGTCAGACAACTGGTCCTCGAAATACCGGTATATGAGGAATAAAAAGCTCACTATTCGGCATTAAGAAATAAAATTTGCCTTTTTCAAGGTTTTGTGTAAAACAAAACCTTATTAAAATCGGTTTAATGCCTGTCTGTCCGTCACACGCATTTTTCTCGGAAACTGTAGCAGCGATTGACACCAAATTGGGTGGAAAGGTGGGAACTATGAACGCTCAAGCATACAGTGAGTTGCATCCTTTTACGTCGAATTTAAAGAGAGGTCCCATACATGCAAAAGGGTGGTGTAACTTTTTTTCACCAAATATAGCCATGTGGGGTATCAAATGAAAGGTATCGGTTAGTACTTTCCGAAGCTGATATTAGTTTTGACATTTGCTGGCAAAGCGGGGAGTTCGAGGGGTTGAAATTGATCATTTATTCAACGGGGCCATTCTCAGAAACTGCCCAACCAAAAAATCTGAACAAAATTCAGAGGCTGGCACTATATGGTGGCTAGGCTACGAAATACCAAATCTTTTTGTAATATGAATTGAAATAGTCTCTAATAAAATTATAAAAAAAGAAAACATAAATATCTTTTGTTTTTTTCTCAAAATCTTGGAAAATATAAGTGCGGCTAACCTTAGTTCGTGCACTGTATATTCGGCAAAAAGAATTTTTAAAACCCTCCTTTGCATGTATGGGGAGCCCCCATTTGAACTCCACCTAAATTTATGTCACTCGCTGTATGCATGAGATTTCGTAGATCCCATCTATCCACTAAATTTCGTTCGGATCAGCTTAACCGTTTTGGAGAAAAGGGAGTGTGACAGACAGACAGAGACACTTAAACATATCTTGTGTTGTACTTATCGCATCGGGTCATACTATACGGCGATTTGAAGACGACAATCTGGGCTACAGGTGTTTTTTTTTGACAGTTTTATGATCGTACGTTTCAATCTCAAGTTATAGCGCGTCAAACATGGAGTCCACCAAGCAAGAAATTCGTCATATTTTACATTTTTACTACCTGATAGGTAAAAATGCAACGAAGGCGACCAAACAAATTTATGAAGTTTATGGGTCCGATACTGTAACGATTCGCACAGCACAGCGTGGGTTCGATCGATTTCGTTCTGGTGTAGTGGATGTCGAAGATACACCCCGTACTGGTAGGCCAATCGTCGTAGAAACCGATAAAATCGTCGAAATCATCCAAGTAGACCGCCATGTGAGCATTCACTCGATTGGCCAGGAACTGGGTAAGGACCATAAAACCGTTTGGAACCATTTGCAGAAGATTGGATTCCAAAAAAAAGCTGGATGTTAGGGTGCCACACGAGTTGATGGAAAAAAATTTCTTGGACCGAATCAACGCCTGCGATGCACTGCTGAAACGGAACGAATTCGACCCATTTTTGAAGCGGATGGTGACTGGTGATAAAAAGTGGATCACGTATGAAAATCTCAAGCGAGAAAGATCGTGGTCGAAGCGCGGCGAGCCCGCCCAAACCATTGCTAAGCCCGGATTGACGGCCAGGAAGGTTTTGCTGTTTGGTGGGATTGGAAGGGAATCATCCACTATGAGCTGCTCAACTATGGCCAGACCCTCAATTCGGCCCTCTACTGTCAGCAACTCGACCATTTGAAGCAGACGATTGACCAGAAACGGCCAGGATTGGTCAATAGGAACGTTGTTCTGTTCCACCAGGACAACGCTCGGCCTCACACTTCTTTGATGACCCCCCAGAAGCTACCGGAGCTCGGATGGGATGTCCTATCGCACCCACCGTATAATCCGGACCTGGCAACAAGTGATTACCATCTCTTCCGGTCCATCCAAAACGCTCTTGGTGCTACTAAGTTGGCCTCAAAAGAGGCTTGCGAAAACTGGCTGACTAAGTTTTTTTGCAAATAAAGAGGGGCGGGAGGGGTTTTATAAGAGGAGGCGCATATTTGACTTAAGGGGGTCATCCCGTGTGTCGGATTGGAGAAATCGATTTTTTTTTTGCATGAATTGTATCTATATATAGTGGAGAATATGTGGGCAAAGGGATTTTCCGATATTCCGAGTCTTTCAGAAATTACAGGGTTAAACAGGTAAGGAGTTTGCAGCCGCGGCTGGAGTAGTCGATGAGAAAGAGCATCGAATCTTTTTTTACCTGGTAGTTTTTCACCTGAGCCTTATAAATTCGAACACAGGTATAAATATAAAAAGATGGAAAACCAATCAATTGTCTAAACTTATTTGCTGTTTAGAATAAAAAGGATAATCCAGTCTAGAATGAGCACTGAAAGGCGTTCAAGTTATACTCAGTTATATTTTGTTGTAAGTATTGTGCTGTTTGTGTGTTCAGTGATTTTTTTAAATGGATCGTACGAAGAGAGATCGCTTTAACGTTCAACGGCATGCTCGCACTAAAAAACGAGTATTTCATGGGAATCGATACTTATCAGAGAAGAAAAAGGACTTCGCATCAACATCAGCAAAGAAACTTTTAGCAAGCATGAACATGGATGTTCCAATTGCGGCAAGTTTTGTATATTGTATATTGGATTTTGCTGAAGGTTTCTCCGGTATTTCTGTAAATAATAAAATATACGTAGCAGTAAAAACGGAATGCGTAGCACATGTCGAGAAAAGAATGGGAACGCGGCTTAGAAATGCAAAGAAGAATCACAAAGGCATTGGAGGAAAAGAGGCAGGAAAACTTACTGATAAGGTTATTAACGACCTCACTACATTTTTTGGGCTTGCTATTCGTCGACACGCAAGTTCGATAGAAGAAATGAAGCAAGAAATTTGGGCAACTTTCTTCCATAAATGTTCTACAGACGAAAATCCTCAGCATCAAAATTGTCCAGCAGGCGAGGACAATTAATGCAAATGGCGAAAAATGGAAGCTAAAGGAGAACTGGATAGATTCCACCACGAGAAGGCACCTTCGACTGAAAAAGTTCAAACAGTCGTCAAACCAATCTATGAAGATTTGTCACGAGATGATCTCTTGAACAGATGTTTAGGAGCAGAGACCCAGAATGAGTCGTTAAATGCATTGATCTGGAGTTTCGCTCCTAAACAACATTCTGGGGCCAAGGTCGTAGAAATAGCCACTTTTCTGGCTGTAATTATTTTCAATGAAGGATTCAATTGGCATTCTCAAAATCCTAGTGACAATGGGATGTCAAACTGGTCACATATGTCAGGTCTATGCCGACCGCCGTAATGAAGCGCGAATTTGGCGGTCCGAACGACGATCGATTGACCTCGCTAAAAGAGCCAGAATTGAAACCAGAGAGCAACAATCGGCCTTAAGAGAGAGAGTGTTCTCTATGGACCAGGTATAGCAGATTAATGGGGAGTTAAAATTTTACTGTTGATAACCACATTTAAATTTTCAAATGCGTTTTTCTCGAAACTGCATCTTGAAAATCGGCCTCCCTACCTCCCTACCTCCCTACCTCAAAATCTATCCAACCAAATTCTTTGAAATTTTCACGATTTCTTTAATGCATATTTCTACGGCAGGCAAACTAGGGTAATTGCAATCGGACTGGTCGTTTTTTTTTTTATTCATAAAAAAAGCCGTAAAAAACACCAAAATCCAAAAAAAAATAAGTTTAAAAGCTCACCAAAAATTTACCTTTTAATATTTTCTAATTATCCTAGTTTGCGGACCGTGGAATATTGTCCACATTAAAATGCCGTTTAGTTTTTTTTCCTCAGATGAACACAGCGCCCTCCAGCTTGGCAGCAGAAAAACACCTTTTTTTGGAGATGGGTGCATACATTAACACGTATTCCGAAAACTAGCTACCATATCAAGCTCACATATACTAGAGATATCAACAAACATATGGTGAAAAAATCACGTTCCTATCTTTATCCAGTCCTCCAAAATAAATTTTCAAAAAAAGGCAAAAAAAACGTCCGTCACACGGGATGACCCCCTTAACAGACTGGCTGACCTGCTCAAAGTCACCCCCCTCTAAGATCCCAGTTATTAGAACATAGATGTGAGTAAACAGACCAATGGACTAGCTGGGCTGGAATTTGACTGTTCGTTGATCAGCGCACTACTGCGGAATCTGCTGCACTAAAACAAGAAGGATTTCACCCTGCAACAACAAGACCCGAACGCGAGAGCTTTTGGGCCAGACGCGTTCAAATGTTTACAAGTTTAAAACACGCCCAGACACTGCCGAAGTTATGGAGAGGAGAGAGAAACCTTCAGGAACTTTCTTTGCTCGAGGTAAAACGAGGTAGTGAGGCAGCGTCTAACCGTCAGTCAACTTTTTTTATAAACTTGGGTTTTAAACAAAACAAGTCGGGAAACCGGAAGCTTGACGTTTCAGGTATAAAAGGTTTTGTGTTTCCCTATGTGAGGAGCATAACGTAGTTCTCCATTGGCTTATGGCATTGACCCAAGATATTTAAATCGCTCAGTTCTGGGCAGGTTACCACCATTGCCAGAACTCAGCGATTTAAATATCTGGAGGGGCAGATTACTGCCATTGAAAGAACTGAGCGATTTAAATATCTCGAGTCAATGCTACCAGCCAATGGAGAACTGCGTAATGAAATGTTTCAAGCATTAACGCCACCTGGATGAAGTGACATTCCGCAACTGGTGTTCTTTGTGATCGACGTATCAGCGCACGTCCCAAATCTAAAATTTACTGCAATGTCGTCCGTCGATCGCTCTCTACATTTTGAGTGTTGACTATAAAGGACAATGAACGGCGTCTTGCGGTAATGGGGACGAAGATGTTGCATTGCACTGGTGGCGTGACACGTTTTGATCACGTCTGAAATGAGAATATCCGCGATCGATATGGGTTTGCACCGATCGTGGAAAGACTGCAAGAGAGGCGTTTTCGATGATGTGGGCACGTAATTCACGCTAACGAGAATTCAACAACCAGTATTGGTCAGAACATCGAAATCAATGGTAAGCAACCAAAAAGCCGGTCAAAACAATGGTCGCATGATACACTGGATGGGGATTTGAAGGTCTCGCGATTACATCCTGATCAGGCATTTGATAAAATAAAATGACGAAACCGATCACGACGAGCCGACCCCGCTTGTGAACTGAAGGCTGAAGAAAAAGAAGAAGATGTGAGGAGCGGTGAGCCTGACAGTTCCGTGTCACAGAGTTAAAAATTCTACTGGTATCTATTTTTTAGAAAGTAATTTAAATAAATCATTTGATGGAAAGCCCTGTATTGAAATAGTCAACCTCATACGCTTCACACTCTGAGTTTAATATTATTAGCAAATGCCAACAATTTAACCAACATCAAATATAAAAAAGGGCTAGGGAGAATTAGATTCTTCTTGAATGGAATTTTAATATTTCACTCGAATTTCAATTATTCTCGTTAATTATGACGTCAGCATCTTATTTGTATGGCTTAGGATGCTGTTAATTAGCACGAAATTGATAAGTTTGAACTGCTATAACTTTCCCAATAATAGTTGGATTTTCATGAGAAGAAAGAGGCTGTCCTCTACGTCGGTGCAAAATTTAGTACACTTAGGATGAGCTTAAGGAGAGTTTTTTAGTCAATTTCTAAAAGCTGATAATATACTATTGGTAAATTTTTTGAGCAGATACCGGAATAGGACATCTCTCGAAGATTAGATTTCACATAAGTGTTTTACACAAAATCTTAAAAAGTGCTGCAGATAAGTAGATTCTTCATAAATGCGACTTTAATATTTCACGCGAATGTCAATTATTCCGGGTAATTATGACGTCAGCATCTGATTTGCATGGCTTTGGAAGCGGTAAATTCGCGCGAAATTGCTAAGTTTGAACTGCTATAACTTTGGCGTTAATTGCCTGATTTCCATGAAATTTAGCGCACATATACGAAATATTCTCCCCTATGCTGGTACAAAATTCGGAAGACATAGGATGAATCTAAGGGGGGTTTTTCAGTAAATTTCTAAAAAGTAGTAATATACTATTAGTAAGTTTATTTGAGCAGATATCGAAATGGGACATATTTTGAGGCCTAGCTTTCACCTAGGCGCACCACTTCGATTTTTTCCGGATTTTTAGGTTGGGTAGCTTCCGAAAATGAGTCCTGTCTCACTTCAAGTGCGTACATTTTGACTCATTACTCACGCACTTTGCAATTTATGCCAAAACTAATATCAGTTTCGGAAAGTACAAGACCTTTCATTTGATACCCTACACAAAAAAATTTTTGAATCCACCCTTTGCATGTATGGGGAGCCCCCCTTTAAACCCCACCTAAATTTATGCCACTCACTGTATGCGTGGGATTTCATAGTTCCCATCTGTCCACCAAATTTCGTTCGGATCGGTTTAGCCGTTTTGGAGAAAAATGCGTGTGACAGACAGACAGACAGACATTGAATCGATTTTAATAAGGTTTTGTTTTACACAAAACCTTAAAAAGGGGGTCCGTGGACCACAAGAGGGAAAGTAAATTGTTTCCCAGGTGGTCCGATCCGTCATCAAGTGCAGGCGGACTAGCTCTACTACCTTAACATTTTTGTGGAAAATTCCAGCTTGTGTTGATGATTATGGTGAATCTACAAAACCCACTGAGTATACCTTGCAGTAAAAAAGGAAATCTGGAGATTTCTGCCTATGAAAACAAAAATTCATTTTGAGTGCCAGTAATTATTTGTTAATTACCTTAATGAGTTTCAAATGATCAGAAGTCCTTGGTTTGAAAATGGATCCTTAATTAAAAAGTCGCATGCCTAATAGACCTCTCGGTTTAGACTTCAACGAAAATTCATGAGAAAACCCGTACGGAGCTCCCCGTAGCCGTTAACTGCTTCACAAATAGCTTGCACTGAAGATAATAGTAATCATGAAATGAAATAGCTCAAAACCATCAAACTCTATAGAAAAATCATTAAGATAACTGGACAAATCAGTCTTGCAACTTGTCTACGGCGAAAGTTCCAGTCACTCAAAGTGATCAGAGATTGTTAAGTCCAGTCCGCTCATTTGTTTACGTTTCAAAAAAAAAGCTTGAATACATTTGGCACACGGGATTTTTACACTTTCTTTCGTAGCAGCGACAGTCCACGAGCAACAATCATTACGTTTTTTCATAAATCGTTGGGACTTTCATTACCATATTGTTGCTAGTAAAAATGACGAAGCCAATTTGGGGGCAGAAGTCATTTGAATTCGGTTTAACTCATCTTATCTACAAATTAAAATCAGTGAGACTATCAATTGATAAAAAAATTGTATTGTTCAATGAACTTTCTTTCGGTCTCAAACATTGGAACCGAAATATTGTCGTTCAATTGATTTGCCCTAGGCAAGTTGACGAGCCACCTCGGAGAGCCACAAGCTCTGTTTGCGTCTCCAAAAAAATAGGAACTCAGTCAGAATCCCAGATAGCTCGTAGAACCTAAAACTTTTGTATTTTGCTGCTAATTAACTGGCTGAGTTGGAACCGCTAAAAATGAATTAAATTCAATTCCAAGCTCATTGCATACAACGTGAACTATAGACCGGGCATGAAGCATAAACTTTCCGAGACGATTTGACCTTAAAGGTGGTGCATTCATAGCGACTAAAACGTTATCGGCAAGTCGACGGCAGCAGCGACCGTCGTACACTAAACGAAAAAATACATTTCTTGATAATTCCAGAGATTTATTAGGCCGGCGACTATGTCATAAGATTACGTCTGGGCGTCTAGCTGGGCAAGTGGATCTACTTAGAAGGAAATTGGCATTGAAAATTGTCACATTATGCACATGACGATGAATATATCTGTGCCATAGTCAACTTGGCTAGAATGACTCACTGGCCGATAACGCACTCGAGCAATACATGACCAAATCAAATGCCCTCGCAAAGGAGGTGGTGCGGACGATTCATGGAAACGGCGTTGTTGATGAGAAGTTTAATTTCTGTTGTTGATATCTGCGCCAGGGAAATAATTGTTTGAGCAAACAGTAACGTTGATATCTAAGCAAACGCTAAATAAAAATCGCAAAAGTGATAGCAACACCACGAAAGCCATATTTCATCATATTTTCCCATAAGCGCAATCGGGCGCCAATCTTTTCTCACTTGAATTTCCGGTGATGACCGCAAAATTTCCACAAGCAATCGTACGGCCCTTTATTCCGCATTCTAGCCAACAGCAGTCTCCACTAGAAGCAGCGAAACTACCGAATTCCGGGGGCATATCAAGTTTCCAAAAGATACCATATGCCACATAAACACTCCAACATACGCGACAAATTTGGAAGTAATGAGATCGTTTCCGCGGGGGCATCCCCCCGGGGTCCTGGCTCACAGGAACCACAGGGATCACGCCAATTACCCAGTGCAAGTTCGCCAGACCCGGGAGCGATCGTCGGGCTGATATGCAACCGTCCACGTCCCACGGCCGCCCCACCTCTAGCCGAAAGCGAGTCGTACGTGAAAATCACTATGTAACCAAAGTCGCAGCGAACGACGATCCGATCAGCCAGGGAGGAGGTGGTCGGCTGGTGACTTAGCAAATTGGTCAAATGTCATCGATGCTGCTTTTGTGCTGCTCGCCAATGAAAGTGCCAACTAGACAACATTTTTTCCCTACGCTCGGCCGTCCGTCTTTCTCAGACCTTTTCTGACACATCTGTTCAAGCGGGGACTCCTGGCTACTTGGGGATCCCTTGCCTGTCGTCGCCGCTCGACTGGGTGCAATTGGATTTTCAAGGGACCGTCCGTCGACGGCGGAATAGGCGCCTATTCCTATCGCTTCGCCAATTTCTCTCCATTCGTCCAACCGCGGCCCGTTGTTGACGTCGTCGACGTCGTTTCTTCGCTGCTCGTTGCTCATTCTTTCGCAACCGCATCACGCACCGAAAATGCCAAATTACCGATCAACGCCACTAAATTCCACAACGAATTCGTCAGCACTTCACCACTAGAACTTTTCTCTCCGCAATTTCACAATTCTCACGACCATTTTTGCACTGTTACCTTGATCATTTAACGAAATATTCATCACATTTTACGAGTCGAACCAGTATCGGCCATGGAGGACGATTTTCTGATTTGCTTTCGTTTTCTTCGATTTTTATGTACACGAGAGCTGAGTGGATTTTCGTCAACGGGCGGCCCACGAACTCCCTTTCGATATCACAACAGGCTGGAACGTTTTTCGCGTATCAACTCGGTCGCCGATGCCCAGACTTCGACCGACGAAATTCACTTGGACGACTTTTGTTCGTGGCGGATATTTCCTTACTCAAAAAATTTTCTACTTTTTTCTCCTCTTTGCTCTGCCCACCTTCAACTTCTTTTTATCCACTTTCCACTTATGCCAACTTTGACATTTTCCTTGGAACGAGAGATATGTAAAGTGACAAGTGTCACACTGACAACTGCTGACTCAAGATTCATTCCGAATTGAACTACAAAGGAAAGTCCAAGTGCTTGGGGTAATGGTGAATTCGGAGTATGAGGGAAATTTCCCCGGCAAATGCGTTGGGAAATCTGTTCGTCCGTGAAATTACGTCGTTATGGATTCTTTGTGGAAGGAGTAAACATGCATGTTTTTCCACTTGATCATGTGAGCAGCTCTAGACCATCCTCCCAGAGTCGCCACTATTATATCCAAATTAAATTTTCTTCAAGATGGAACGAATAAAAAAATAGATTTCAAAACACAATGAAAACAAATTCATTGGTTGGGGGTTTTGTACTTCTCCCTTTAGAAGTTAACTCCGGTAGGGATAGTTCCGTTTAAGAAAGAAGGAAAAATGACACAGTTTGAATAGCCGCGTCTTATGGGGTGGGTGGAGCCTGATCAATACTATCCACTGAGATAATGACTCCCATTTGTATGATAAATTAAAAATTCACTCAAACCGTTCCTCCGTAAAAAGCAAGTGATAGAAATTGGTGGGCTAGCAACGTCATCGACGCATCGGATAAGAACATGCTTAACGGTTACGAACCCAAGTAGTCATATAAGGACAAAAATTGGTTTTCGGATACTATCCTCAATATCCGTATCGAGGGCGCCCAGAATATGCGCCTTCTGCAACTTGGGCAAGAATTCCAGCCCTACAGGGTGGGCATTTTGAAGTTAACAGTGGTTAGATGATTCATCATCATCATCAACGGCGCAACAACCGGTATCCGGTCTAGGCCTGCCTTAATAAGGAACTCCAGACATCCCGGTTTTACGCCGAGGTCCACCAATTCGATAACCCTAAAAGCTGTCTAGCGTCCTGACCTACGCCATCGATCCATCTTAGGCAGGGTCTGCCTCGTCTTCTTTTTCTACCATAGATATTGCCCTTATAGACTTTCCGAGTGGGATCATCCTCATCCATACGGACTAAGTGACCCGCCCACCGTAACCTATTGAGCCGGATTTTAACCACAACCGGACGGTCATGGTATCGGTCATAGATTTCGTCATTGTGTAGGCTACGGAATCGTTCATCCTCATGTAGGGGGCCAAAAATTCTTCGGAGGATTCTTCTCTCGAACGCGGCCAAGAGTTCGCAATTTTTCTTGCTAAGAACCCAAGTTTCCGAGGAATACATAGGACTGGCAAGATCATAGTCTTGTACAGTAAGAGCTTTGACCCTATGATGAGACGTTTCGAGCGGAACAGTCTTTGTAAGCTGAAATAGGCTCTCTTCTTCGTGTTTGACCAGTGCGGTTTGATGTTGTTGGTTGATTCGTCTTCGGTGCTGACGTTGCCACCATATATTTTATCTTGCCTTCATTGATGTGCAGCTCAAGATCTCGCGCCGCCTGCTCGATCTGGATGAAGGCAACTTGTACATTTCGGGTGGTTCTTCCCATGATGTCGATATCGTCTGCATAGGCCAGTAGTTGGGTGGACTTGAAGAGGATCATACCTCTTGCATTTACCTCAGCATCACGGATCACTTTCTCGAGGGCCAGGTTAAAGAGGACGCATGATAGCGCATCCCCTTGTCGTAGACCGTTGTTGATGTCGAATGGTCTTGAGAGTGATCCTGCTGCTTTTATCTGGCCTCGCACATTGGTCAGGGTCAGCCTAGTCAGTCTTATTAATTTCGTCGGGATACCGAATTCTCTCATGGCCGTGTACAGTTTTACCCTGGCTATGCTATCATAGGCGGCTTTAAAGTCGATGAACAGATGGTGCAACTGTTGTCCATATTCCAACAGTTTTTCCATCGCTTGCCGTAGAGAGAAAATCTGATCTGTTGCTGATTTGCCTGGAGTGAAGCCTCTTTGGTATGGGCCAATGATGTTCTGGGCGTATGGGACTATCCGGCCTGGGAAGATAGGGGAGAATATCTTATAGATGGTACTCAGCAACGTGATACCTCTATAATTGCTGCACTGTGTAATATCTCCCTTTTTATGTATGAGACAGATAATGCCTCGTTGCCAATCGTCAGGCATTGATTCGCTGTTCCCATACCTTCAGCACAAGTTGATGAACCACTTGGTGTAACTGGTCGTCTCCATATTTAACCAATTCGGCTGTAATTCCATCGGCTCCTGGCGACTTATGATTTTTTAGCCGATGAATTGCACGAACTGTTTCTCCTAAACTTGGTGGTGGCAGTATTTGTCCGTCGTCTTCAGTTGGCGGGACCTCCAACTCGCCAATGTTCTGGTAGTTCAGTAGCTTATCAAAGTACTCAACCCATCGCTCGAATATGCCCATTCTGTCGGAAATCAGATTTCCCTCTTTGTCTCGGCAGGATGAACATCGAGGTGTATAAGGCTTCATCCGGCTGACTTGTTAGTAAAACTTGCGCGCCTGGTGCGGTTGCTCCCTGTACTTTTCTAGTTCACAGACTTGTTGGTTCTCCCAGGCTTCCTTTTTCCGTCTGTGAAGTCGCTTCTCCGGTCGACGGAGTTCGTGATAAGTCTCTGCGCGTGCCCGCGTTCTTTGAGAATGTAACATTACTCGGTATGCGGCATTCTTCCGTTCCGTTGCTAGCTTACATTCATCGTGAAACCAGCCGTTACGACTCCTTTTGCGGCTGGAGCCAAGTATGTTTGTGGCCGTATCCATGATAACGTTCTTCAGGTGATTGTGAAGATCATTTGTTGATGCTTCATCTCCAGGTCCTCTGTTAACTGCGGATATTGCGGCATCCATTTCCCTCTTATAGGTGTCGCGGAGGGTTGTGTTGTGGATGGCTTCAGTGTTCACTCTCACCTGATTGTCAGAGGGGATTCTAGGTGGTATTGTTATTCGAGCTCGGAGCACCATGCCAACGAGATAGTGATCCGAGTCTATATTGGCCCCCTATATGTTCTGACATTCATCAAGGCTGAGAGGTGGCGGCATTCGATCAACACGTGGTCAATTTGGTTGAAAGTGGTCCCGTCTGGAGAGGCCCACGTATGTTTGTGGACCGCTTTCCGCGCAAACCAGGTACTTCCAACAACCATTTCATGTGACCCTGCTAATTGAATAGTCCGCAGTCCGTTATCATTTGTTTTTTCGTGTAAGCTATGGGAGCTAACGTATCGCCTGAATAATGGCTCCTTCCCTACTTGGTTGTTAAAATCCCCAAGTATGATTTTGATATCATATCTGGGACAGGCTTAGGGGGTTCGTTCTACTGCCTCGTAGAAGGTATCCTTCTCCGACTCTGCAGTCTCCTCTGTAGGGGCGTGAATTTTAATGAGGCTCGTATTTCTAAATTTTTCTCGCAAGCGCAGAGTGCATATACATAGCCGTTCGCTTATCTTTTCCAAGCCGATAACACCAGGTTTCATTTTTTGGCTGACTAAGAAACCTACTCCGAGCACATGGTTTACTGGATGACCGCTATAATATATGGTGTAGTGGCTCTTCTTCAGGAAACCGATCCCTGTCCATCGCATCTCTTGCAACGCTGTTATATCAGCCCTATATTGGGACAGGGTATCGGCTAGCTGCTCATCAGCTTCATCTCTGTACAGAGAGCGCACGTTCCATGAGAAAATGCGGTTAGATGATTGGACACTAGAAAACATTCCTCTCCCTTTTGCGGCTCTATGCTTTTGTACATCGGAAATAATAATAATAATAATCGTTGGCGCAACAATCCATATTGGATCAGGGCCTTTGAGTGTGTTAGAGCACTTCATTCTAGACCGTAACGGTACACTACAGTACACTGTAGGAGGGAATGTGGTCAGCATTGCGCTCGCCCGAGATTATTACCCTGATTTGACTCAGGTACTCATTTACAGCTGAGTCGACCGGTATTCGACATCGAGTCACGATAACAAATTCCTCTGCCACCAATGAAATTTGAACCGTGACTTTCCGCTAAGATAGCCCAGCGCTCTAACCACTTGAGCCATCCGGACACAAGTACTTCGAAAAGTCTCGCATAATTATGAGTGGACCCGGTATAGAATTAATGCTTACGGCAATTACAAGACGCGTCCTCATTACCCGAGACCCGGTTTCAAACAGGATACTAACCCCAAGATTAAAGTCCACATTGAAGACGATTTCAATATTGTTATGCTATGCATCAAAGGAGACTCCCGATTCAAAGGAAAAAAAGACTTTCTATGAAAAACTCAATTCTATCCAAAAAAGGCTTTCTCTAGGTAACATTGCTATCATGACGGTTGATTTGATTGGGACGGTGGGCTCTGATAATAAAGGTCTTGATAACCGCAACGATAACAATGAAAAGTTTGTTATTTCTTCAACCTTCACCACCTGGTCACATTTGTTCGAACTCAGGACCTATAACAAGGCCAGTTGAGTTTCAACTGCCCGGTAGGTTACGAGCAGTCAGAACGTCTACATTGCGATCAGCAGTAGATTTAGGAGGTGTCTTTTGAGTGGAAGAAAGGGATCTTCACTCAATATTTCTAGCCGGGTTGGAGTCCTTCGAACCAGTTCTATATCGGTATTATTTTTGATATTTAATCTTCTGACAAACTTTTTTTCTGAATTCAAAATTACGAATTTACGGATCACAAAAGGGGTATGTTGTCTCTTACGCGCCATTTTCTGACTGACTCATACATAATTGAGCACACAATCCCCGCATTCGACGCATTGGGAAAATCCCCCTTAAGCATATTAACTTACCCACCCAGGTCCAGTCCTTCCTTCGCCTTTTCCAAACACAATCAGAAAGGGAATGCATCTACTAATGTCCACTCCCATTTTCTTCGATTTTTAAAACATTTTTACTTCTCCCAATTTCCTTTTTCCCTTCTGCAGCATACATCTACATTAAGCATTTAAAATTTTAAAAATCAATCATTTCATTATTTTATTTATAAAAACCTACCATCTGTTACCTCTCCGTAAAAAGTTGTGCCTTCGCCTGCTTATACCCGAATTGTGAGTGCTGTGCTGTTCCGTGCCCAGGACAATCCGCCTTGGCTCCGCCCAGGACCAGGACAGCCAAGTAGTGCGAACTTGATACTGGCGCGGAGATCGCAGTAACGGAAAGACTCGCGAGGAACGGTTTAGTCCCGCTAACTATATATAATTTAGTTGCATACAATAGATTTTCATCAATAGTAAAGAAGTATTTTGGTTGAATTGATTACCGATCGCTTGGAAAAACTGGGTATTACCCTGAACGAGTCGCTCTCTTGGCGTCTCCACCCTGCAATACTTGGATACTACCGCGGTCATTTTGTTTTCTTTTTAATTTTTATGATCATGAAATTTTTAGAACCTGTCCTGTGTCCTGTGAGTTGGAGCTTAACTATACACTCAAAGTCTTCCCTGTTTGTCGTAAGAAATGACTAAAAGGGATATAAATTTGTGGGCTAACAACCTACAAATTTTGAATCTTTATTGCTAGCAAAACCTTAACAACCCTTCAGATATGGACTGACCCCGCAGCTATGACCTTTTCCTATTAGAAACGGACTATGGTTAGTTTGTGGAATGTACGCACGCTTGTCGGCAGTGGTATCGAGAGTTCTCAGAATACTCAATTTCTTCAACTCAAGCGGGAATTCCAACGGACATTCTGGGTCCAAGCGAAGTAAGATAGTGGGGCTCTGGAGAGTACTCCTCTCTCTTGCGGCAATATGCTTTTGTACTCTGGAAAGCCAAATGGTAACAGACGCGAATCCGGTGTTGGGCTGCTTTTGACCGCAACCACAAGACGCACTTGCTCTCTTGACCTCGGAGCCGGTTTCTGACAGACTTTTGACTGTACGATTCTGGTCCGTGCAATGCAACGGAGACTTCAGATATAGTGGAGAAGGATGCTTTCTACGAGCAATTAAATGCAATTCACGGGAGGCTTTCTAAAGGTGACAATGTGATGGTGATGAGTGAACTGAATACTTAAGTGGGCTCTGACAACACTTTCCTCAGATAGGTTCTGGGGGAAACAAGGTCCCCGTGACGGTAATGATGAGAGGAGGAGAGGGTCACCATTTGATGGTCACTTACGTTCGCTTGCGGGTTGGGTCCGTCACTTCTTGGCGGGTTGGCGAGCTGCGACCAACCAAATTCGACCGCTTGTATGATCCAACTGTCGCTCGGTAATGTGAGAGTTATCTTGCTAATCGGACGGCAGATATACTGAGTAACTCCTCTGAGAATATCGATGAAACGTGGGCTGCCATAAAAAACATTCTTTTCTCGGATGCTGCCCAGATTGTCAGGCACATCTCAAAGGGGCATCAAAAGATCTGACTAATTACATAATCGTAAAAGCGGATCTATGAACGGAAGTTAATGAAGGCTCTATTGACCGCTGTGAGTGATGGCGGGCACGACTCGCTCGTCGAACTCCGATACCGAGAAATCATAGTACCCAATGAATTCAGAAGTACATACCACATCTTGAAAGAACTTGCATTTGGTCGCAAATCTTTCGATAGTCCTATGAAGGATGTTAACTGTAGACTTCTCATCCACGATGACGAGCAACTGAAGAGGTGGAAAGAACACTTCACCACGGTTCTTAACCGAATCACATCCGGTGAGGTTCATCCTCGTGTGGAGGAAATGACTAGGCACCGTAACATATGAATACGGGCTGTTTCTCCAAGCAAAAAGGAAATCATCTCGGCTATCAACGCATTCAAAAGAAGTAGCGCCGCTGGGGTTGACGGTCTATCGGCAGAGTTGTTTATGACTGCACCTGCAGTTACTTCAGATCTGCTACTTCCATTTGTACGGAATTCTTAGGAATCCGATACCTTTCCCAGAGAGGAGAAGAAGGGGATGGTAGTTAAGATTCCACAGAAAAGCACTGGGTTTGAGTGCCAAAACTGGAGGCATATCTGCGTGACCACGACTGTTGCAAAGATAATAACCTAAATAATCCTGCAATGCATTAAAGAGCATCTCGAAATCTTAATCGACAGAGAGCTGGCTGTTTTCCGCTTCAGATCCTCCTGCATTGATATCTTTTATAATTTCTTTTTTATAACAGTTTTGAAATGGTATCTTGTTTTACGCGTTTAATACTAGAATAACTCCTTAAATATCTGTTTTAACTTCCACAATATATAGTATTGCCATAAGTTCTGTCAGTCGATGCCTATACCGAGAAATGCTAGGCCGCCGAAACTGGTAACACTGCGCACGGAGAGTACTTAACCATACCCCACTTTTGTCAGACTTTCGGGTTCCGAAGGTCAGTAGCGCGTGAACGACAACACCATGAAGTTTGATAACTACGAAAAAGGAATCGCAATTATTGCGTTGCACCAATGTGGGAATACGCCGAAAAAGATTTATAGTTTGTTAAAAAAGCAGCCGGCGAACGAATGAGCCCGCGCTCCGTACATCGCCCTAATGTTGTGCATGCTGTGCGTGAGCGTGTTCGTCACAATCCTCTCCGCAAACAGAAACGAATTTCGGCGGAAATGAGCTTTTCAACTCGAAGTATGAGTCGTATTTTACGAGAAGATCTCGGTTTCGGTTCGTACCGGCGGTGCGTTAACAGTATGCTAACGCCAAAACTGAAGGAAATACGGCGAACTCGGTCGCAAAATTCTATTTTCTGATGAAAAAATGTTTACCACCGAGGAAAAATTCACCCGACAAAATGATCGAGTGTATGCTCACAATTGTTATGAAGCCAAAGAAAATACTCTGCGAGTCCAACGTGATCACCATCCGACTTCTGTATTCATTTTTGCGAGGCCGACGTCAAAACCAATGCGAGCGTGTACGAAAAGATGTTATAGGATGTAGTCGAGCAATTGAGTGAATCTCTATTCGTTGGAAAGCCGAGTTCTTGGACCCCCCTCACAAAGCCAAGATAATTCATCAGTCGTTAGCGGTGCATGTTCCTGACTTCATAACCGCGGATGAATGGGCCTCAGGCTGCCCAGATTTAAATCCCCTGGACTACAGCTTTTGGGCTAAATTAGAGGAGATTGCCTGCGATCGAACTTACATTGATTTGGAGAGTTTGGAGGCCAGCAATTGTGCGTGCAACTCGATCGATGCCTGACCTCACAGACTGCGGACCTGTATAGCTGAATATCTCCCTTTTCTAATGGTGTACTTTTCGATTGATTTTATTTATTACTTCATGAGAAATAAAGATTTGTTTGACTTACAGAACTTCAATTTAATGGGAATATATAAGGAAGATTGGAAAAGGAAGTGTTCCATGATGTTTTTGAAAGTACTCTATTTGTGTCACTTAAGAGCTCCAGTTAGACGTCAGTTTTTTTCTGCAACGAGCTGCTCTAGCATAACTGTGTATAGACTTTCGAACCATCATTGCTGAATTTTGGGAAATTGAAGAAGGAGTGGTCTCGCCTGTATAAGCACAAGGGACCGATTTTAACATCCACTATGTTTGCTGGGGAAGTTCGACATCTGCAGGAGAAGATTGGGCATTGTACAAACTAGTACTGACCGAAAAAGTCGTGAAAATAGAGGAGATAAGAGGAACAAAGACTACTGCCATAAAGAACAAACTCCACAAGATAAATTAGAAAAACAAAACAATTTTTATTTGCGAAATTTTTCATCTACAAACTTCTGTAAATTATGAAATAAAGCAAGAGATGTCAGCAAACAACTTCTTAATCACTTTTTTTTATATCCTTTTGCACTTGTTCTCGTCGTTTCTCGCTCTGCAGCACAATTATTTACGTCTAGCATTTTTTTTTGTTTCATTTAAAAATAGGAAATAAATATAGAATTTTCTTGTGTTTATCTTCCTCGTTTGTACTAGTAATAAGAATAATGAATTTGTTAATGTTAAACTTTTATTTTACTTAAAATAAGAATTTTTTTCATTTTTCTTTTCCTCTAAAAAAGATTATTATATTCTGTTTCATATCCAATTGCATTTCGCTCGAGTTACTTTAGGTTTTGTTGGTTTTGGACGACATATAGAAGCATCTTAATTAGACTGTTTACAGCTTGCGTTTGTTGTGATACATTGCGGTTATCTAATTCACTTTTTCACCGACTGCGTGAGCCCCTCGAAACGTTTGAACGTGTAATTGATGAACACCCAATCTTTGAGGATCTCGCCGTCTTGTGGAATGGGAGCCGACGCTGAAAGGATTTGTTATGTTAATTATCGCGATTGGAGGGGGATCAACAAGGTAACTTACGTATTTCTAGAGAAACGTCCGGGAAGTCGTCAAAGTTGGATGTGTCATCAATCGAGCGCACTTCCACCGGTATCGCGGCTGGGCGTTCTCGAATATGCTCCCAGTCGACACCTCGGAAAAATGATATTGACTTAAGATCTTCTATGCCTCGTTGAGAGCCCAGCCGTCGTTCAGCCTCACAGCAAAATTTCACTATTGTATCCTTGGCTTCTTCCGAAATTGGTGTCTCCGGCGGGAAGATGAGGGTCTCACGCCAGTTCATTACCTTTCGATATGTATCTTGCGGATTGTCCGAACAGAAGGGCGGGTAGCCCATTAGCATTTCATACATTATTACGCCTAGTGACCACCAATCACATGCCGGACCGTAACCCGTTTGCAGAAAAACTTCAGGCGCTATGTAGTCCGGCGTTCCAACAGTACTATAGGCTAAGGCTCGGCGGTTACGTTTCCAACTCTCCGCACGACGTTTTGAGTCCATGGGACTGTAATCAAAGTGAATGGGTTAAGACTCGAGCCGCAATCAAGTGTAGTAGCACAAATTACCTTGCACATGTTCCAATGAAATCTGAAGGCTTAGCTTGGGAGAGATCTCGATAGAAGTCGGTCCGATGTGATTTTTTCAATCCTGTACATAAGCCGAAATCCGAAAGCTGAAACGAGTCGTTTTAACAAATTAAATTTGGGGAATGGGCTCTTCCTTACCTTCAAGTGTCCCCGGGCGTCAAGCAGCAAATTGTCTGGCTTAATGTCGCGATGGATGAAACCCAATTTATGTATTGAATCTATTGCTAGTGCCGTTTCGGCGATATAGAACTGAGTGCAGTCCTCCGAGAGCGTGTCCTTTTTCATCAGAAGCGTCATCATATCTCCGCCAGGCAGAAATTCCATAATTAGATATAAATTAATTGGATCCTGGGGCAGAAGACTGTAAGTTAGATCAGGTCGAAGCTAGAACTTTCAGGGTCTTACCTGAAAACTATAATACATTTTAACGACCCACTGGTGGTCGGCCTCTACGAGCACGTCCCTTTCTGCTCGCACGTGCGCCACTTGCTCCTTTTCCAGCATGTCCGCTTTTCGCAGCACCTTCATCGCATAGACATGACCCGTATCCTTTTTCTGTACTAAGCGCACTTCACCGAATGCTCCGCGACCTATAACCTGTATGACAACAAATTCTTATCTTCTTTTCTGTCCAGAAATCGCAACGGAAAATTCCACACGTACCTTGAGAGCTTCGAAATCCTCCACCCCCAGGCGCGAGCGTTTCAGCCGCAGAAATTCAGTTTCCTTCTGTGCGTGTTGGAGTCGTTTCTCTTGTTTCTGCGACTCTGATAGAGTGTCGTCCTTGAGCTGAGCCTCCAGTTTCGCGAGACGTTGCTTTCGTTCCCCGCATTGTGTTATGAGATTGCTGTAGTAATTTTCTAGTGTAACTTTGGCTTTTGTCGCCTTGTCTAGAGTGTGATCACTGAACCGAATTGTGTTTTCGGCTGTCGTCATTTTTCTTACGTTATCCACGGTTAAATCGATCACTATAGAACCTAAATGATTAATTTCTTTCACAGGTAAAAGTCTCTTATCGTGACTTATTCTCTTGCTTTCTTCCAAGGCAACAATGACTAAATTTCTAACAAAGCAGCCATGTTAAATGTCAAATTGCATTATGATGGGCAATAATCGACAATTTACAGCGAAATGGTTAGCGTTTCCCTATCACAACGTTCAGTACACACTTATCCACGCTATAGCCGCCAGATCGTTGCAAATAAAGTCGGGCAGACACTTTACTTTTTACTTTTCGCAGAAATCATTGTACGTCAAAATATTTGCTAGTCAGAAATTTCTATTAATGAATGGGTTCGTCCAATGCCACGAATCAGTATTCGGTCATCACAACGAAACGTCTGGACTGGACGAAAAGAAAGAATTGTAAACATAACTTTCTCTCAGCTGTCAAGTTGAATTAGGAAATCGTAAACATCGGCTTGACCTGAAAGTGGTGCTTTCTGGAATTTTCAGAATGGAGAATATATTAGAGAGTGAGTTCGATTGTAAGATAGCAGGCAGTCGCTCGTCGTCAAATGAAGATGATTCGATCGATATGCAACTGTTTGAGGACATGCAAAGTCAATACGCGGACGACAACAAAGCAGACAGCAATTCTCAGAAGGATCTATTTCACGATTTGGACACTTTAAATGATAATACGAACGAAAAGGGCGATGAAAAACTAACTTTGGATCAATTAGAGGAAGCACAACGGGAACGCGATATGCTGAAGCGAAAAGAATTGAAAACAAAGAAGGAATTGGAAGAGGAGGAACGCGAGAAGATGCAGTAAGTCGCCCATGGAAACTAAAGTGAACTTTTGATTAATTCTATTTTCTCCTTTACAGAGTGCTTGTTTCGAATTTCACAGAAGATCAGTTGGATCGCTATGAGATGTACCGAAGATCGGCATTCCCAAAAGCAGCCGTTAAAAGACTGATGCAGACAATTACCGGCTGTTCGGTATCTCAAAATGTTGTGATTGCAATGGCGGGAATTGCCAAAGTTTTTGCCGGCGAAGTGGTGGAAGAAGGTGAGATAAACTTGTGTCTGAGTGTTTGAGTTTATCTATCAGTTCGATTAGTAATTGACGTAACAATCTGTACTTCAAAAGTGTTAAGAGTTGATTACACACAAATACAATAGAACGAAGCTTAATAGTATTCAAAGAACCGCATGTGCAGCTGTTACTGGGGCTCTGCAGTCCTGCTCGGCAGATGCTCTCAATGTACTCCTGCACCTCCTCCCCTTAGACCTCCACATTAAATATGTTGCAGCGTGCAGTGCCGTCAGACTACCTGAGTCCGGATGCTGGGCAGCGAAGTCCTACCGCCACAGCAACATTCTAGATGAAATACCTCGGGAAATCTGACATCCCCCACGGACTATGTCACAAGCAAGCTGAACTTCACGAGAAACTTTGCTGTGGACCTTCCAATCAGGGCAAAGTGGAAGACCGGCGGCGGGTTGCAAGACTATGACACAATATTCTTTACGGACGGATCAAAAATGGCCTATGGAGTCGGTGTATCCAAGTCGTATGGTCTCCCAGGTTTCGTCAATGTATTCCAGGCGGAAGTACTGGCGATATTGGAAGTCTGTCGACGGCTGGAGCGTGATTCGAGCCCCAAGCGTAACATGGCCATTCTGACCGGCAGCCAAGCGGCCATCAAGACCTTGTACTCAGCGACGACATCTTCCCGGCTGGTGGGGCAGTGCAGAGGCGCGCTCAACCGTCTAGGCGGCACGCTCAAGGTCACTCTCCTCTGGGTTCCCGGGCATAGGAACATAGAGGGGAATGAGCGCGCTGACGGATTGGCCAGGCAAAGCTCTATTATTGGCAGTCCCTCGGCGAATACAGCCGGTGTTCCGCTGGCGGCTGTCGGGGGCCGAGTCTACTCGCACTACCTAGCAGTCGCGGGCCTGAGATGGCGAAGGCTTACAAGCTGTGCCAAGTCAAGTGGAATTTGGCCCGCTTAAAACATAGCCCGATCACGAGAGCTCCTGTGCCAGACGCGTGCAAATGCATTCAAGATTACGGCGGTCTGCACGGGGCGCTGGCCCATAGAGGACCATGCCGCGAGGCTCGGCATACCTTACAACTCGCATTGCCGAAGCTGCGGAGAAGGAAGGGAAACCCTCACGCACTTTCTCTGCGGTTGCCCAGCTCTGGCTAGAGTCAGGCTGCGGACACTGAGTAAACCATTCTTTGGGGACCTCCTTCGTGAATGCTACGGGCTGGCTCTGAAGATTCGACCCGGCTGGACTCTGCCTCCCTGCTCCCATAACAACAGTCACGGTCTTAGGAGTTCGTGGCATCAAAACGGCGCACCAAAGCGCTAATTGGGCTCCTCGGAGTGGCCATTTATACCTACCTACCTACCTGATTACACACTGGCGAGTGCTAGACGAGGTCTCACTGTCAGATCACCGATACCCAAAATTCAATCTGAATATTGCGGGCGAACAGTCTGCAGTACAAAGACGGAACCCTAGGAAAACTGTTTGGACAAAGTTCAATGAACTTGTTGGCAATAAAGTACAGTTCCCTAGGCGACTAACGACTCCTTTGGCGTTGGAAGATAAATTGAAAACTCTGAAATGCACACTTTAGAGTGCTATGAAGAGGCTTGTCCTATTTCCCGAGGTCAAAGCGGTAAAACGGTTCCTCATTGGTACCGGGAACTGCAAAAACTCAGGAAATTAACTAGGCGACTTCTTAACCGTGCTTGCAATGGTAATAAGAACGAAGGCTGGTTAAATTTCAGGAGCTCACAGCGTGAATATAAGAGACTCGTTAGGTGTTCGAAACGAGGCTCCTTTAGAGCGTACTGTGAGGAACTTCAAGGCTTCAAGGCTGCGGATGAGTCGGTCAAGTTTGACTCTCTTAGAAAACCCGACGGTATTTCCAAAAGCTGCAGACTGGATTCAGTACAAGAAGGACACCAGCCGGGAGAACGGGTGAGAGAAGTGGCAAAAGAAGAGTTGACGGTTCTTGCGACCCCTTCAACACGCAAGTGATGCAAGGCGAACTGGAACACTGCGAAATCGGTTGTTACCCATGAAAAGGTGAGAGCTGCTATACTGTCCTTTGAACAACTCAAAGCACCTGGTATGGATGGCATCTATCCGGCGATGCCAAAGGAGGGTATGGAGCACTTAGAGCAACCTCTGAGAAATATTTTTCGAGGATGTCTTGCTCTGGGTTACGTGCCTTCCTCTTGGCAAAAGGTTAAGGTAGTCTTCATACCGAAACCTGGGAAAGATGACTATTTCATCGAAAGAACTTCAGACAAATCAGGTTGACTTCATTCTTGCTGAAAAGTTTGGAGAGGCTGGTGGAGCGTCACATTCGTGGAAACGCACTTAAGTCCCACCCACTTAATGAAAACCAACATGCTTACCAGCGTGGAAAGTCCTGTGAGTCTGCTCTCCATTCTTTGGTCACAAAGAGGATGCAACTTTGAATGGTGAGTACGCGATGGGGGTGTTTGTAGATATTGAAGGCGCTTTTGACTGTGCGCCTTTTCAAAAATTTTGTGATGCCGCCAGAGAGCATGGTGTTGATGATGCTTTAATTAAGTGGATCCATGCTATGCTAACGCAGAGATTGCTGTGCACTGAGGTGGGTGTCGATCGCTATCTGACAGCATAAACAACGAACGACTGCCCGAAAGGAGGTATGCTTTCGCCACTTCTGTGGAGCATGCTGATCAACTTACTACTATGTGAATTGCAAAATTTGCCAGTACATGCTCAAGCTTATGCTGATGACGTGGCTGTGCTTGCTGTTGATCGGGATCTTAGAACGGTGTGTAGAAATATACAACGTTCCTTTAATTTGATAGACAGTTGGTGCCCCAGACATGGGCTTTCAGTTAATCCAAAAAAAGAGAAAACTGAATGGACTTTGCCTTCCTGAGATGAGAGGTACTACCTTTCAACTCTCCGAAGAAATGAAATATCTGGGAGTCACTCTAGATAAAAAACTCCTTTGGAACAAACATGTGGAGGTAAAGATGAAACGAGCTCTCACAGCTTATGAGTTATGAGAAGGACCTTTGCCTCGGCTTGGGGACTCAGGCCTCATGTGGTAATGTGGCTATACGTTGCTATCATTAGGCCGATGTTCGTTTATGCATCCGTTGTGTGGTGGGTTAAGGTGAGACAAAAATGTTTTCACCGTAAACTAGCCGCACTGCAAAGAACTGTGTGTCTAGGTCTAGGCACGGCATCCGGCGCAGCTCTAAATGCACTACTCAATTTGCAGCCCCTGGATATATTTATTCAAAGTACTGCAATGAGAACAGCTCATAGACTAATTCGATTAGATCTATGAGGAAACAACGGATGTAGGGGTCACAGAACATCGGAAGAGTTATGGGAGTACTGAATCCAGTTCTTACAATGCCTTCCGATTCTCGTGTCCCCATACATCTGTTTGGTAGAAGATATGAAGTTACTCTGAAGCGTAGAGTGAACTGGGAAGTCCCAAAGGAATGCGTGGCGTACGGAAGTCTTCTACACCGATGGCTCGAAAACAACAGGGTTCGGGAGCCGGAGTCTACCTCTCAAATAAAAACGAGAAGTGGGTTTTTCCTTCGGGACAATATGCAACGGTTTTTCAAGCCAAGCGGAAAACTGGGTGATTGACGAGCGGTTGCAGGACAGGCACATCGCCATCTACAGTGATAGCCAAGCTGCATTGGGGGCGTTGAGTAGTCCTTTGATGACCTCGAAAATCGTTCAGGAATGCAGAAACCGTTTGAACTCTATCTCTAGATTCAATACAGTGGAACTACTCTGGGTACCTGGTCACTGTGGCGTAGAGGCAAATGAAATCTCGGATGCTTTAGCGAAAGAGGGGTCAATATCCCCTATGCCGGGACCGGGACTAGCAATTGGAGTATCAGTAACATTGGCTAAACCTGTCTTCAAAAACTAGGAAGAAGCTTCCCACAATGACAGGTGGCAGAGCCTAACTGCTGCTCGACACACCAAATTTTTTCTGCCAGGACCAGACATGCGTACCGCAAAGTTTATTCTGTTGAAAAGCAGGAGGACTTGCAGGAGTATTGTGGGCATTCTGATAGGTCATAATTCACTAGCTGAGCATATGTTCAGAATAGGAATTATTGAGGATGATACGTGCCCTCGCCTATGGACGCATACGGCATCATATCTTTGGTGCCGATGTTCTCCAATTGCGACGGGTAGCATCACATCCATTAAAGGAAATCCTGCAATACATTACCGAATCCGAAATATTCCCTTAGATGGCGGTGGCGAGTACAATGGGTCAACACGGCTTGAGTGCTCAGAAGTTGTAGCTTCTCCCTAACCACACACACACAAATCAGTTCGATACGTTGGTGACTTTCGGATTAAACTTGGGCGAACATGAGGGAAAAACTATCCCAAAAAACTGAAGAAAAGTGACCATACAAAGCTGCCAACACCCAAGCGCAACTCTACTGGTGTCCCACCGATATGCGCTGGCGTAGAGAGTCACGCTGCGAAATGTTTGGGGGGGAGGGATATAGTGTAGACTTCAGTGCTGGCCGCACTCTATAACCGAATCCGCCCTTTTTCTTTAAGCTTTGGGAGACTTTTGCCCTCATGTTCATCGTGGATATTCTGCAATTTTCTTAGTTCTTATAACCTCAGGACACAAGCTGTAGGGCGTTGTAAGACCGGCATAGCCTCGAGAGGCAGTGATAGCAGATATCGGGCTCTGCGAAGGATAGTTCAAAAATCTGTTTGTATTATGAGAGGCGGTACGAAAAATACTATCAGAATTGGTAGAGCAGTTCATAATGTAATTAAAGTTTGAAAAGGGTACATACAAGATTAGACAATTAAGTAAAAAACCGTATTTTTAAAAATTATTCTACAACTCTGCCATCCACTTCAAAGTAGTCCTCTTGGGCAGCTATACAGCGATTTCAGCGCATTTTCTACTTTTCGTAACATTTCTGGAACGCTTCGAATGGGATGTCCGCGAGTACCCTCGTCACGGCCGCTTGGATGTCCATAATTGACTCAAAATGGGTTCCTTTGACCACCGATTTTGTTCTAGGGAACAAAAAAAAGTCACAGGATGACATATCGGGCGAATAAGGCGGCTATTGCAACACGGCGATCCCTTAACAGGCTAAATACTGGGACACGCTGAGGGCGGGGTGGCACGGCGCGTTGTCGTCTTGAAGGATCCACTTACGAGCGATGTCTGGGCGCACCCTGTTGACTCGTTTTCGCAATCTTTCGAGTACTTGGCGATAGTTGATTTGATTTACGGTTTGCCGCGGTGGAACAAATTTTTTCTAGACGATTTCACGACTATCAAAGAAGGTAATAATCATCGTTTTCACTTTCGACACTTCTCCCTGCCCCTTTTTTGTATCTGTTGTATGTGTTTGTATCTGTTGTTTTGTATTCTTTGCATTTGCTAATAATATTAAACTCGAGAGTCTGAAGCGTATGAAGACTATTATCAATACAGGGCTTTCCATCAAATGACTTACTTAAATCGCTTTCTAAAATCTAGAGGGCAATGGAATTTTTAACTATATGACACGGAGCTGTCATGCACTCGTCGCTCCTCACATCTTCTTCTTTTTCTTCAGCCTTTCTCCCATTCACAAGCGGGGTCGGCTCGTCGTGATCGGTTCCGCCATTTTATTTTATCAAACGCCTGATCTGAATGTAATCGCGAAGCTTTAAAATCCGCATCCAACTTATCAAAGCACGTTTGTTTCGGCCGGCCTTTTGGTTGCTTATCGTTGACTTCGATGTTCAGACCAATATTGGCAAGTGAATTCTCGTTAGCGCGAATTACGTGGCCATACCATCGAAAACGCCTCACATGCAGTTTTTCCATGATCGGTGCAACCCCATATCGATCGCGGATATCCTCATTTCGGATGTGATCAAAACGTGTCACGCTGCCACCAGTGCAATGCAACATTTTCGTCTCCATTATCGCAAGACGCCTTACATTGTCTTTTATAGTCGAACAACACTCAGAACTATAGAGAGCGGCTGACGGACGATATTGCCGTAAATTTGATTTCGCGGATCACAAAGAACACCACTTTATCCAGGCCGCATTAATGCTTGAAGCAATTTCAAACGCAGTTCTCCATTGGCTGATAACATTGACCCGAGACATTTAAATCGTTCAGTTCTGGGCAGATTACTGCCATTGACAGAACTGAGCGATTTAAATATCTGATAGCAGCCGATGGAGAACTGCGTTATGCTTCTCACATAGGGAAACACAAAACCTTTTATACCTGAAGCGCCAAGCTTCCGGTTTCCCGACTTGTTTTCTTGTTATCGGTGATGTTTTTCATATTGCCCTGCCTGGATGACTTACAAGGCAAAGGGCTATGGCATTTGCTTACTCTCTCAGCAAGTCATGGACATTGGCCAAAGGGCTCTGGATTTGGAGGGGACGAATAGAGTCCTACTGATAAGATAAGATAAACACCTTTTACTGGTAATTGCATTCTTCTTTTTCATATTAACGGGCAGGTCATTGAGGGGGTTGATGATTTTGACTAAGGCGTCGTTCAAAATCTGGAAATTCAATTATCCCAACATCAATACCAATTCGTTTTGAGAATGATGGGGTCCTAAGTCCGCATCAACTTAATGCAGGACCGGACCAAATGGGGAGCAACTTACTCCCTCTTTCCTGGTCCACAACCCCTCGCGTTGAGTTGATCCTGCACTCTGCTCCGTATTATCCTTTCTGCAATTTTTCCAATTGTTGGAAGTAGGCTGATGGGTCTCCAGTTCTGTGGGAAGGTTGGGTTCTTTCCCGGTTTCGGCAGAAGGATGATGATGGACTTTTTCCATGCTTTTGGATATGTTCTGAGACGGAGTACTGCATTTATTACTGCGGTGATTGATTCGGCGATGTTATTTGGTGCGTTCTTGATGCACTCGTTTGTAAGCATATCCCATCCTGGGGCTTTTTTGCTGCTTAGTCCATGGATGATGGTTTGGACTTCCACCTGGTCTGTTTGCAGTTTCCAGTCTTCTCTTTGTGTTGAATCATCTTCAGATTCATCGTCCGATGCGGTGTTCTCCCTGAACTGGAGTTCGAATGTGTCCGCGAACGCTTCGGCCTTTCCCTCTTTATAGAATTCAAGGCCGTTGGGACCATGAATTGTAGGCATTTGCCTTCTCGAGCCTCTTTTAAAATATTTGCTGAGCCGCCAGAAGTTGTTGTTTCCCGGCTCTAAGTTTTGGAGGAAGTATTCCCACTGTTCGTTCCTGAATCGGTCAATGTCATCTCTGATGACGTTAGTGAGCCGATTCGTTTCTCTTTTCAGATTGGGATCTCCTGTCATTCTTCCTCTTTTTCTGATGCGATTTCTCTCCCTTATTCTTTCTTTAATATTTCTTGGGAGCCGGTAGTATTGTTGGTCGTTTACTTCTGTCTCCGTTGAGCTCTCCTGATTGGCTGAAGTTAGTTGGGCGGTTAGGTTTTGAATCTCTGTCTCGACCTGTTCCAATGTTTCTAGTTTTGAGGTTGTGGTGTATTGTCTTAGAATGTGGCGGTAGGTGTCCCAGTTGGTGCTTTTTATCATTTTCGGCGGATTTTCAATATATATGTTGTATATTGAAAATAGCACCGGTTTGCGGTCCGACGAGAGGTCGTCCAACACGTTGATTGTGATATGGTTGTTGTAATTCTTTGTAAGAGCCACATCGATTATGGTGCCGGTCGTGCTGCGTCCATAATGTGTTGGTTCCTCTGGTGCGTGAATAGTTGCTCCGTTTCCGTTTAGGAAAGTGAGCATTTCTCTCCCCGCTTGGTGTTTCGGGTTGCTCCCCAGTCTCGATGACGCGCGTTCAGATCCCCGGCGAGAAAATTCGGTTTGTCCTCGTTGAGTAGCAGTTGAAGGTCCTCTGAAAAATTATCTGCTTATGGTGGACGGTAGGCTGATATAATTTTTACATCAGCTGGTCCTGTCCTTGCCTCGATGACTGTAGCATCCATTCCAGTGATGAGTGGTGTTTCCAGGCGGTGATGCTCGATGCTTCTCTTAATGAGGACTGCGGTTCCTCCTCCACGGCCAGTAAGTCGGTCGTTTCTATATATTTCGTAGTTGGGTACTTTAAGTGGGTCTGTTGGTTTGAGGAACGTTTCCTGGATGAGTAGTATGTCTACTTCTGCCTCGTAAAGGAATTCTTTCAATTCTCCCATTTTTCCTTTTACGGAATTTGCGTTCCATGAGATAATGTTAAGCTTAATGCTTACCATGGTGGTTCTTAGTTTGGTTGCCTAGAGGGATCTGCGAACTAAACAGGTTTTGAATCATTTTGGTCATCATTGACTCCATCATGTTTTGGATCTGTGCTTGCATGCTGCTCAGCACTTGATCCATTTGTACGGGCTTCGGGTTCGCTGAGGAAGAGGGAGTTTTCGGTGCTGTTGGAGTTTTTCCTGTCGGTTTGTTGACTGGTTGTGTTACCTGTGATACCTGTGGAGAAGAGTTAGATTTCGCCATCTGGGCGAAGGTTTTCTTAATATTTTTAGGATTTTTTGGACATCCGCCGTAGCTGGCTGGATGATCCCCATTGCAGTTGGTGCAGGTTGCCTTCTGCTCCTGCTTCCTCTCGCATTTTGAAAAGTGATGCGATCCCTCGCATTTAACGCAATGTGCGTCGGCGAAACAGTTGTTCGCAGAGTGTCCAAACTGCTGACAGTTATGGCACTGCGATTGCGAAGTCCTCGGTTTTTGGGACTCGATTTTCACGATCAGATGGCAGATCGATTTAACATTGTATATGCCGGTTTCGTTTTTCGGCATTAACACCTTTAATAGTCTGGAGGCCCCGTTCTTCATTTTTATGAAGAAACACTCTATAGGATGGAAGCCCTGATCCTCAAGGTCTTCCTTCACATCTTCGGGCGCTATTCCCTCGAGCCCCCGGATTATAATGTTGATGTTCTTCTCTTTTGGGAGAAGATATGTGTGGAATTGAATTCCACTTTCTCTAAAAAATTTCGTGATCTTCCGGTGGTCGCTCGGCTGCTCTGGAGTTATTCTCACTCCCAGGTGTATTCTCCTCGCGTGAAGGATATTAATTTTCCTTTTTCTCAACTCTTTCTCAATGGCTGGCCATTTTGATGGCTGCCTTAAAATCACGGGTATCGTACCCTTTTCGGCTTCTTTAGCCTTAGGACTTTCCTGTCCTGAAGGCTTTGACTTTTCCGGTGACTTCACTACTTCTTCTTTTTCTTCAGCCTTTGTCCCGTTCACAAGCGGGGTCGGCTCGTCGTGATCGGCTTCGCCATTTGGCTCTATCGAATGCCTGATCTGGGTGCAATCTCGAGGCTTTCAAATCCCCATCCAGCGTATCAAGCCACCGTTGCTTAGGTCTGCCTTTTGGTCGTTTACCATCGACTTCGATGTTCAGACCAATCTTGGCAAGTGAATTCTCGTTTGCGCTAATTGCGTGACCATACCATCGAAGACGCCTCTCTCGCAACTTTTCCACGATCGGTGCAACCCCATAACGATCGCGGATATCCTCATTTCGGATGTGATCTAAACGTGTGACGCCACTAGTCCAACGTAGCATCTTCGTCTCCATTACCGCAAGACGCCGTTCATTGTCTTTTATGGTTGGCCAACACTCAGAACCATAGAGAGCGACTGGACGGACGACATTGCGGTAAATTTTAGATTTGAGACGTTCGTCGATACGTCGATCACAAAGGACACCAGTTGTGGAACACCACTTCATCCAGGTTGCGTTAATGCGTGAAGCATTTCATAACGCAGTTCTCCATTGGCTGATAGCGTTGACCCGAGGTATTTAAATCGCTCAGTTCTGGGCAGATCACTGCCGCTGACAGTGATTGTGCCTGTTTCATGGGGATCGGTCGTCAAAAATTCAGTTTTGTTTAAATTCAATCTGAGATCGTGTTGCATGAGGCGATCATTCCATTTTTGAACAAGTTGCTCGAGATCATTTTTGCTATCAGATGCTAGGAAAACATCATCTGCATAAAGCAGTGTGTAGGGCGCTGAACGTTGGATATCCCGTGTGACGGTGTCCATAACAAGGACAAAGAGGAGTGGTGAGAGGGCACTTCCTTGATGAACTCCAACAGAGACATGAAGCGGTTTTGATACACCCGCCATACTTCGAACTTTACTTTTCGGATCGTGGTAGAGCAATTGGACCCAGCGCACGAGTTCTTCTGGCACGAAGTGTTGTCGTAAAGCATACCAGATGAGTTCGTGTGGTACACGGTCAAACGCTTTCTCTAGATCCAGAAAGGCAATGTAAAGAGGGCGATGCTTCTCACGGTGTTTCTCCATGAGTAACTGTGCAGCGTGTATTGCGTCAGTAGTTCCGCAGTTCTTGACAAATCCGGCTTGATTCACGGTTATTTCAACGATTTCGCGAATACGGTTGTCAAGAATGCTTTCAAAAATCTTCATGGTATGAAAAAGTGACCGGATTGGACAGTAATTAGAACATTCTACTGGACTACCTTTCTTTTTCTATATTGGAACTGTGGTACTTTCTTGCCAGTCAGATGGTGTTCTTCCTTCCTGAATAACCCGGTTAAAGAATTCACTGAGCCACAGTGTTGGGTCCCAGCTCTTCGCTTTCCAGAGCTCAGATGCGATGTCTTCAGGTCCTGTTGCTTTCCCCGATTTCATTTGTTTTATTGCCTCCTCGACTTCAGTTGCGCTGACTGGTGGAACTGCTCCAAATGTCGGCAATGATTGTGGAAGTGGAGGATGAGCAAATTCTTCAGTTGAAATCTGCTCGAAGTATTCTCGCCATCTATCCGTTGCGGCTCGACGGTTGGTAAGCAAAGTACCGTTCTTGTCATTAACACAACAGAAGTGTTCGATATCCTGTGTGCGTTCATCACGGCTTTTAGCAAGTCGATACAGATCTCTCTCGCCATCCCGAGTGTCCAGTTTATCGTAAAGATTTTTGAAATGGTTCGCTCGGGTGACAGCGACCGCTTTCTTTGCTTCCCGGTTGGCATTCTTATAAATTTGCCAATTAGCAGGCAATGGTTGGCAATCGTATGAGTGAGACCGTTTCTTCTTTCTTCTCACCAAATCGCCACCATTTAATGCGCGGCGGGCCAGTGCGTTCCTCACGCTGTTTTATCGGTGGCTTAATTCGCAGGACAGCAATCAACGGCCGATGTTGAGGTGCGATGGTCTCATAGGGAACGACTTTGCAATCAGTGACAGTGGTAAAATGTTGGCGTCTTATGAGAATATAGTCGATTTGCGTTTTATTGTTCCCACTATAAAATGTGGGAAGATGAGACAATCGTTTGATGAACCATGTATTCATAAGTACAAGGTCATGGGTGTCCGCAAAATTGATTATACGCTCGCCACCATCATTGCGCGCTCCGAACCCCTTTCCCCCATGGCACCTGTTACCGTCTGCCTTTTCACCCACATGACCATTAAGGTCACCGGCAATGATTATGTAATCGTTAGCAGGCACGTGACAAGTCTTTTCATCGAGAAGTTGCCAGAAGGCATCTTTCTCGGCATCAGGTCGGCCTGTCTGTGGTGCATACGCGGTGAAGAAGTGAATAGTGCGATCAGCTGATATAATGGTGAGCTTCATCAGCCGATCATCAAATCGTTCGACTTCTTTAATGGCATCACGGAAACCCTCTGAGATGGCAATGCCAACGCCATATTGAGTGTGTGGATTACCAAAATAGAGAAGTTTGTAGCCATTTTTACCGCGTTCGCGTTCAATGTCACAACTTTTGGAACCAGACCATCGAGTTTCTTGCAGAGCGCAGATGTCAATGCACCTTTTCCGAAGGGCTCTTGCGAGTTATTCCGTTTTTCCAGTTAGGGTACCAACTTCACTACTGCTTTTTTAAAAATGAGTTCTGCTTCCGCTGCTCCTCTATCTCAATTTTTGCAGCGGCTAGCTTGTTAATTTCATCCAGAATGTGTTGCAGACTGGCGATTAGCCTTTCTTGGGATTGGTCCGATAGTAATCGGACCTCTGGAGCTTTCTGGGCCCTCGTCTCCATTACGATTTCTGCTGAAAAAACTCTTCAAAAACAAAACTATTTTCTACCCACAAAAACTTAACACTATCCACACTTATCACACATGCTGTTATCGGCTTTGAAAACATAAGCGAACGGCTATGCACTCTGCGCTTGCGAGGCAAGTTTAGAAATATAAGCCTCATCAACGTTCACGCCCCTACAGAGGAGACTGCAGAGTCGGAGAAGGATACCTTCTTCGAGGCAGTAGAACGAACCCTCGAAGCCTGTCCCAGATATGATATCAAAATCATACTTGGGGATTTTAACAGCCAAGTAGGGAAGGAGCCCGTATTCGCGATACGTTGGCTCCCATAGCTTACACGAAAAAACAAATGGTAACGGACTGTGGACTATTCAATTAGCAGGGTCACACGAAATGGTTGTTGGAAGTACCTGGTTTGCGCGGAAAGCGGTCCACAAACATACGTGGGCCTCTCCAGACGGGACCACTTTCAACCAAATTGACCACGTGTTGATCGAACGCCGCCACCTCTCAGCCTTGATGAATGTCAGAACATATAGGGGGGCCAATATAGACTCGGATCACTATCTCGTTGGCATGGTGCTCCGAGCTCGAATAACAATACCACCTTCCCCTCTGACAATCAGGTGAGAGTGAACACTGAAGCCATCCACAACATAGCCCACCTAGAATCCCCTCTGACAATCAGGTGAGAGTGAACACTGAAGCCATCCACAACATAGCCCTCCGCAACACCTATAAAAGGGAAATGGATGCCACAATAACCGCAGTCAACAGAGGACCTGGAGATGAAGCATCAACAAATGATCTTCACAATCACCTGAAGAACGTTATCATGGATACGGCCACAAACATACTTGGCCCCAGCCGCAAAAGGAGTCGGAACGGCTGG
Organism: Hermetia illucens; assembly: GCF_905115235.1. Classification (NCBI taxonomy): domain Eukaryota; kingdom Metazoa; phylum Arthropoda; class Insecta; order Diptera; family Stratiomyidae; genus Hermetia; species Hermetia illucens. The sequence goes on from NC_051850.1 coordinate 175,180,988, forward strand.
TTTGACGATGAATGTAAGCTAGCAACGGAACGGAAGAATGTCGCATACCGAGTAATGTTGCATTCTCAAAGAACGCGGGCACGCGCAGAGACTTATCACGAACTCCGTCGAGCGGAGAAGCGACTTCACAGACGGAAAAATGAAGCCTGGGAGAACCAACAAGTCTGTGAACTAGAAAAGTACAGGGAGCAACCGCACCAGGCGCGGAAGTTTTACCAACAATTCAACAGGATGAAACATACACCTCGATGCTCATCCTGCCGAGACAAAGAGGGAAATCTGATTTCCGACAGAATGGGCATATTGGAGCGATGGGTTGAGTACTTTGTGAGCTACTGAACAACCAGAACATCGGCGAGTTGGAGGTCCCGCCAACTGAAGACGACGGACAAATACTGCCACCACCAAGTTTAGGAGAAACAGTCCGTGCAATTCATCGGCTAAAAAATCATAAGTCGCCAGGAGCCGATGGAATTACAGCCGAATTAGTTAAATATGGAGGCGACCAGTTACACCAAGTGGTTCATCAACTTGTGCTCAAAGTATGGGACAGCGAATCAATGCCTGACGATTGGCAACGAGGCATTATCTGTCTCATACATAAAAAGGGAGATATTACACAGTGCAGCAGCAGTTGCTGAGTGCCATCTATAAGATATTCTCCTCTATCTTGCTAGGCCGGATAGCCCCATACGCCCAGAACATCAGGCTTCACTCCAGGCAAATCGGCAACAGATCAGATTTTCTCTGTGCGGCAAGCGATGGAAAAACTGTTGGAATATGGAAAACAGTTGCACCATCTGTTTATCGAATTTAAAGCCGCCTATGATAGCATAGCCAGGGTGAAACTGTACATGGGAGAATTCGGTATCCCGACGAAATTAATAAGACTGACTAGGCTGACCCTGACCAATGTGCGAGGCCAGATAAAAGCAGCAGGATCACTCTCAAGACCATTCGACATCAACAACGGTCTACTACAAGGTGATGCGCTATCATGTGTCCTCTTTAACCTGGCCCTCGAGAAAGTGATCCGTGATGCCGAGGTAAATGCAAGAGGTACGATCCTCTTCAAGTCCACCCAACTACTGGCCTATGCTGACGATATCGACATCATGGGAAGAACCACCCGAGATGTACAAACTGCCTTCATCCAGATCGAGTAGGCGGCGCGAGATCTTGAGCTGCACATTAATGAAGGCAAGACAAAATATATGGTGGCAACGTCAGCACCGAAGACGAATCAACCAACAACATCAAACCGCACTGGTCAAACACAAACACGAAGAAGAATAAGGATAGGAGAATACAACTTCGAGACCGTTGACAATTTCTCCTATCTAGGGTCGAAAATCACAACCGATAACAACTACGATGATGAAATCCGCGCCCGGTTGTTGTCAGCCAACAGAGCCTATTTCAGCTTACAAAGACTGTTCCGCTCGAAACGTCTCACCATAGGGTCAAAGCTCTTACTTTACAAGACTATGATCTTGCCAGTCCTCATGTATTCCTCGGAAATTTGGGTTCTTAGCAAGAAAAATTGCGAACTCTTGGCCGCGTTCGAGAGAAGAATCCTCCGAAGAATTTTTGGCCCCCTACATGAGGATGGACGATTCCGTAGCCTACACAATGACGAAATCTATGAGCGATACTATGACCGTCCGTTTGTGGATAAAAAAAGGCTCAATAGGTTACGGTGGGCGGGTCACTTAATCCATATGGATGAGGATGATCCCACCCGGAAAGTCTATAAGGGCAATATCTATGGTAGAAAAGAAGACGAGGCAGACTCTGCCTAAGATGGAGCGATGGCGTGGGTCAGGACGCCAGACAGCTTTTAGGGATATCGAATTGGTGGACCTCGGCGCGAAACCGGGATGTCTGCAGTTCCTTATTAAGGCAGGCCTAGACCGGATACCGGTTGTTGCGCCGTTGATGATGATGAAAAGATATCCACTCCTGTAAAAAGAAAATAAATTTGTAATTAGAAATTCTCAAAAACTTTTACCACTCTGCTGCTGTCCAAAGACGTCTGCTGCGTTCGGCTGAACTCTCAAGAATGGGGCTTCTCACATAGGGAAACACAAAACCTTTTATACCTGAAGCGTCAAGCGTCCAGTTTCCCGACTTGTTAAAATATGTGTGCCTAAATTGTTCGATATAAAATGTTAAAACTCAAACTCTTCTATTTGCAGCGCTAGATGTTATGGAAGAAGCAGGAGACACGGGAGCTGTTCAACCCAAATACCTCCGCGAAGCGATCCGACGACTACGAAGCAGAGGACAAATTCCTATCGGGCGTGCAAGTAAACAATTTTTCCGCTTATGCTAAGATCGAAAAAAAATGTATGTATATGCTAAAAATAAATCTGTTTTTATTCATAAGATAATAATATAATTACATTTCCTAATTAGAGAGAAAAAAAAAATAATGCAACAAGAAAATCATCCCACTTTGTTCGTTGCTTTACAATCGCGTCAAAACTCAGATCAGGTCGATGACCTACATGAAAATTTAATTACAATTTACTGATATATTACAAGATATGTAGAAATGACTACGCATAATGCCAGCGAATTGTGTGCAGAGGCAGCAAGATAGAGATAGCAGAAGCGCGGAAGTTTTAATTATATGTAGGCTCTGTACGCGCGTATGTTATCCGGTTCGAAAATGCAAAGCGGATGAATGGGGGAGTTGTACCTGATCGAATCACTTAAATAATAATGCACTCGTACGGAAGTTGTGCTGGCAGTGGATCTTCTGATGTTGGACATTCTGGGAGGATAATGAACATTAGAAAATTATTAGAAAACAAACCACAAATGTAGGTCATACGTCTTTGGCATCGACTACCCCAGAATCCCGTGCCCTCGCATCGACATTTATATCCAGGTTTCTGTGAAATTTGTATGCATGATCCACCATGCAGACACGGTCGTCTACCGCATATGTCGTCGGATGTACCCTATGATAAGATTTATATGAGTGTTTGATATAATAATGAGAAATTCCGCCTAAGTCAGAAGGAAAATATATCTCCGCAATATTCTATTCGTTCTTAAACTTAAAAATAAGCGATTGAATTGAACAATCGCATTTCTCCCTGTTGAGGAAGTTCTTAATTGATAATACACCGTCGACCGCTGTGAAACTAATTAAGACGATGTTGTGTCGCGTGCAAATGATCATTTTACATTTGGAAATTGGCCATTCAACTCACTGATTATAATACTAACTGCCGTCCAGAGGAGAAGCAGTGAAAGCGCGGGCTAATCAGAGGATGTAACTTTTACAAAAAAAATGTCCGTTACCCATCTATTCATTCTCTGAAGCTTATCTAAGATTGTTTTCATTTAGCTCTATCAGAAGAAGTTATGTTGTGACAGACAGATAAAACCACATTTACTCAACATTGATATTAAGCCCTCTAGTGAATGGCTTTGGTTTGATTCCAAGTAGACAACCCCATGTTGTATGACACCTACCATTAAAGCATCCTCACATTCCTGCCGAGTTGCATATCGATAGTCTGATTTGCATCCAAATGCACACGTGCAACCCCTATTTTCGATGCGACATCCATTATGGGTCTGATCCAATTCACAGGAGCGCACCACAGCCACTAGAACTTATAATTCGGAAAGGGTTTCAATAAGACCTTTATGCTATTCATTAGATCACTGAACACTCGAATTCAATATTTACCGATTAAACATAATAGAAGAATCACAGGCCTAGCAAGCGGAACCATATTCAACGTGAGCGGCTTGAAAACTTCACACGTTAACCAGTTGAGACATTCGATTTAGAAGATGATTCGATTTTAGACTTTACACTGTTCACTTCCACTTGTAAGTGATACGACGGAAGGCAACAATCCACCAACTTAATTCATACGCAATTGGACAGCAAATGCACTTGGAGGCATCATCGACAAAAGACCAACAGCGGCGAAGTGATAAGGAAGGGCAAATAATAGGCGATAAGAGTTAACATTATTTCGTTGGTTTGAGGAAGAATAAAAGAGAAACGAGACAAACGATGCTTTTCATGATCATGCCAAGATTCATGAATGTCTATATTCTAGATGATGTTGTTGTTGGTGTGCGGTTAGCTTCCTATATGATCTATTATTTGCGGAAGTGGTATTAATCATGGTAGCCATTGGGCTGATCATTGCACATATTTATAAACAACCGAAATCTTTTATATTTATCAAGGAATGCAATAACTTTTACCCCTTCCTGATTTGAAAGCTACTCGGCCACGAATCGGGATCACCTTACATCTAAAGTATTAACTAATTGAACATCTAAAGTCACTACATCTTCGAACATTATCTCCGTTTTTTTGTCACTTATTAAAAATGATTGATATAGCACGTTTCGCTTAGACAATGAAACAGGGAATAATACGGGCATTCTCCTAATTAGGAAATGGAGTGTATTAGAAAAAAAACAGCCATATCTAAATATAAATAGGAAGTTGTGAAAGTTCTAAATAAAGCGAAATCACAAAGATTACTCGATGTTACATGGTTGACTGCAGTCTATAGTTGGAATAGCGTGGAAATGTGAGCAAATGTCTCTTTGTTACAATCATATTGGTATCGCATCTTAGATTTTGTATTTTTTATCTCTATGAAATCAGCCTGAGATAGCTACAGTACGCTACATAGTTCTATATTCCAATCAAAGAAATACATATGGAATTTGGATGGTAGAGCGTTACAGTTCACTTGAAATTCGCAGCTAAGGCATTTAAAAATTCAATACGATCAAAGGAAATCAATTTTACGAGCTATGGCGCGCCGTTCATTGTCTTTTATAGTCAGCCAACACTCAGAACCGAAAGTAGAAGAAGTAGTCATCCTGACCAGAAGGAGAATCCCGACCTTGCGTCCCATATCGATCGGCGAGTTGACTATAGAGTCAAAACCAGCGATTAAATACCTTGGTTTAATGCTCGACTCGAAGATGAGCTTCTTCGAGTAAATCAAAGCAGCCGCGGACAGGGCTGCAGCAGGAGTCGCGGCCTTGAGTCGGCTAATGGTGAATGTCGGCGGCCCTATATCAACTAGGAGACGTCTCCTCATGGGAGCAACGCAGTCCGTCCTTCTCTATGGTGCGGAGGTATGGGCTGATGCCCTCGACAAGGAGGTGCATCGTAAACGCCTCGCTCAAGTGCAGAGGCGGGGAGCTTTGCGAGTGGCGTCTGCTTATCGCACCGTCTCGGAACCGGCTGTAATGGTGATTGCGGGAGTGATCCCCGTTGCCCTCCTTGCCAAGGAGCGCAAAGCTATCTATCGCCGTAAGGGCGAAAACTTAAGAGAAGTGGTTGCCCGTGAAGAACGTCAACGCACCCTTAACGAGTGGTAACTTTCTTGCAAAATGAGCCAAGGGGCAAGTGGACTGCACGGCTCATCGACAAATTAGACCCATGGTTGAACAGAAAGCACGGTGAGATTGATTACTTCCTTACTCAACTTCTAAGTGGGCATGGAGGTTTTCAGTCTTACCTGCACAGGGTTGGGAAGGCGCGATCTCCTGATTGTGTGTTCTGCAATAGAGTGGCGAATGACGCTGAACACACCTTTTTCTCTTGCGAGAGGTGGGACCGCCTCCACCAGCAGCTTTATGCAGACACAGGGGAGCTCTCTCCAGACAACATTGTCAGAGAGATGCTGAAGAGCGCTGGCAGCTGGAATCGTATTGCGCATTATGTTCGGGCTCTTCTTACTACGAAGAAGATTGAACTCGACCGGCAGAGGGATCGGACGGTAAGGGGTTCCCTGAACTAACAACTCCCTTCCTCCCCTCCCCTCCTGTTGGTGAAGGGAATTTCCTGACTTGAAGGCTCCCAAGGCCGGGAGAGCGGGAGGGCTAGCCCGAAGTAATGTGTCAAACGGTTCCAGGCTAGTTCTCTGATGACAGGGAGGTGTTTAGTTGGTAGTCCGCCAGCGTGCTGTTGCGGGAGTACTCCCAAAAAAAAAACACTCAACCATAGAGAGCGACAGGACGGATGACATTGCGGTAAATTTTAGATTTGAAACGTTCGTTGATACGTCAATCACAAAAAACACCAGTTATGGAACGCTACTTCATCCAGGTTGCTCTAATGCGAGGAGCAATTTCACAACGCAGGTCTCCATTGGCTGATAGTATTGACCCGAGATATTTAAATCGCTCAGTTGTGGGCAGGTTACTGCCATTGACCGTGATTGTACCTGTTTCATTGGGATCGGTTGTCAAAAATTCAGTTTTATTCAGATTCAATCTGAGACCGTGTTGCATGAGGCGACCATTCCATTTTTGGACAAGTTACTCGATATCGTTTTTAAGGTTTTGTGTGAAACAAAACCTTATTAGAATCGATTCGATGTCTGTCCGTCTGTCTTTTTTTTTTGGCGTTGAAAGGTGGAAAGGTTCAAAACCTACTGCTGGCTCCTGCCACGCAGTTATGTGAAACTTCTACTCACTAAAACCACCTCCTTCTCATTCCACTCTCCCCACGAAACTCCTATCAAGTATTGCGTCGCGGGACTGGATCAGCTTTTAACTGCGGCTCATTATGGTTCTCTCCCTTCCCTGTTTTCGTCGTAGCTCTTCCTGCCTAAGCTGTTGGTGAATAGTTTGCAGTTCCCTTACAACCTGGTTCCAGGCATCCGTTGACTCCAGCATAAACTCCACAATGTTTTCGGGTGTTAAACGCCTGTGTGCGACCGCTTCCATTCTTGTTCGGTGCGCGGTGAACCTGGGGCAATCAAATATGACATGCTCCGCATTCTCAGCCACGTTACCACATCTTGGTCGGCATGGAGACTCGTCGTGACCAAATCGATGTAAATAAGCACGATAACCTCCATGTCCACTCAAGAATTGTGTTAACTCGTAGCTTAATTCCCCATGGTTTCGTTCAAACCATCTTCGAATATCCGGAATGATGCGGTATGTCCAACGACCAGTTTGGGACTCGTTCCATCGCTGTTGCCACCGTTCGATAGATTCCCACCGTGCCAGCTGCCGTCGAAATGCGCTAGACTCTCCAGCTGCATACGTTTTGTCGTAGAGTCGCCGACTTTCTTTCGCCAAAATGTCTATGGGGAGCATCCCTGCTAGTACACATGCTGCTTCTCCTGATGTTGTCCGATATGTACTGCATACCCGGAGTGCACTTAACCGATACGCCATTCCCAATTTTCGGCAGTTCACTTTGTTATTCAGAGCAGTTGCCCAAACTGGAGCTGCATAGAGTAGCACGGAGCTGACTACCCTGGAGAGCAGAAGACGTCGACTTTGTCTTGGCCCACCAATGTTCGGTAGTATCCTCGAGATCGTTGTAGCGATGGAAGACGCTTTAGTTGCGGCATACTCAATGTGTCTTTTGAAGTTGAGTCTTCTATCAATAATTACTCCCAAGTATTTGAGCGATGGTTGGGAGTAAATTATTTTTCCGCCAACTTTGATTTTCACAGTTGTGTTCTTTCTTCTCTTGCTAATGAGAACTACTTCTGTTTTATGCTCGGCGAGTGAAAGGCCAGAATTTCTCAACCAGGAATTGATCTCCCATATCGCCTCATTTGCATAGATCTCGATCTCGTCTTGGTGCTTTGCAACCACCGTTATTCCGATATCATCGGCGAAGCCAATAGTTGTCACGTTGTCCGGTAGGCGTAGCGTCAACACTCCATCGTACATTCATACCACAGCAAGGGACCCAGGACAGAACCCTGTGGCACTTCGCAAGTTGTCGGGAATATTTTTACCCCATCGTCCGAGTCGCAGTAAAGTCTTCTCCCAAGGAGAAACTCGACCACAATGCGTACAATGTACTTCGGGGCCTGTATCTTGACGAGTGCCTCGATGATTTTTTTCCATTTTGCACTATTGAACGCATTTTTTACGTCGAGGGTTATTACTGCACAGCATTTTCCTTCTTCTATTGCAGCCTGAGCCAAGCTAGTCAGCATGCTGATTGCGTCGATTGTTGATTTTGCCTTACGAAATCCGAATTGTTTGTCGGAAAGGCCTCCTTCCTTTTCCGCAACAGCGAGCAGTCTGTTATATATTACTCGTTCAAATAGTTTGCCAATGGTATTGACCAGACATATCGGCCTATATGAGGAGGGGTCACCCAATGGTTTACCTGCCTTCGGAGTGAGTATTAGCTTTTGTACCTTCCATTGCTCGGGGAATTCTCCTTCCCTAAGGCATGCCGTGAAAACTTGGGAAAACATATCTGGTGCTGTCCTGGCGGCTACTTTCAGGGCAATGTTAGGAATTCCATCCGGTCCTGGAGTCTTTTTTTCTGTCCGTCTGTCGGTCTGTCTGTCTGTCCGTCTGTCTGTCCGTCTGTCTGTCTGTCTGTCTGTTTGTCTGTCACACTCGATTTATTCGGAAACGGCTAGACCGATTGTCATGAAAATTGGTAGGAGTATGTGATCTGCCGTTCCCTTTACATGCAGCAATTGGCGCCATTTTGTATTAAGTTTAAGGGGGGCTCCCCATACAGGTGAAAGGAGGCTGCAAAATTTTTTTTCACAGAATGTAGCCATGTGGGGTATCAAATGAAAGGTCTCAATTAGTACTTTCCGAAATATTTGATGTTAGATGAAACATAGGGGAATGAGGGCTCGAAATATGACCCCCAAAAAGTGTAACAGGTCTCGTTCTCAGAACCTATCCAACCGGAAAACCTGAAAAAATCACAGTAGTGCATCTCTATGAAATCTAAGCCTCAAAATATATCCGGTTTAGATATCTGCCACATTTCCACATTTTAGAAATTTGCCCGGCACCCCCCTTAAGTTCATCGCACAAGTACAAAATTTAGCATAGGTGTAATGAAGAACATGGTGCATAATTCGGTCAAGTTTGAAGAAAATCCAACTATTATTAACAAAGTTATAGGGGGTGAAACTTTACAATTTTTTGTGAATCTCGTGCACTCTACAACCTGCATGACGTCATCATCACATATCAATTCGTCAATACCACGACGAAATGAGTTCTTATGAATTCGGTCGCAGAGAATTATTTTGTTTTAATTTTCTAGTTATCTGTCAACCAGACATGTGTGTATGAAGGGATACAATATATGCGTGTTAATGAACTTTGCGGGTAGTGCCTAATTCAAATAGATATAAGAAGTAAATCGGAAATATAGGTGCGATCAATTTATATACGTGCATATATGTGTACAGTATTCGGAAATAGGCAGTTTGTTTGTTTAGGGTGAGCGTAATATCTATGGCGGTAATATGTACGTATGTCTCGTAGTCTCGTAGTTTGGAAAAATATGAAGGAATATGTTGGATTTGTAGCTATATACGGATAGAAAAATGTGCGTTGAAATTTCTTACATAAGATGAACACAAAACCTATATATCCGAAGCGCAAGCTTCCGGTATTCCGACTTGTTGCTATTTAATGCGAGGAAAACATCATCTGCATAGAGCGCTGGACATTGAATGTTCCGTGGGACAGTGACCATAACAAGAACAAAGAGGATTGGTGAGAGGGCGCTTCCTTAATGAACAGCAACAGAAATACGAAGCGGTTTTGATACAACCGCCACACTTTGAACTTTTCTTTTCTTCTTCCTTTCGCTTGATCCAGAAATGCAATGTAAAGAGGGCAATGCTGCTCACGGTGTTTCTCCATGAGTAACTGTGCAACGTGTATTGCGTCAGTAGTTCCACCTTCTTAACAATCCCCACTTGATTCACGGTTGCATTTTTAAACGATTTCGCGAATACGGTTGTCAAGAATGCGTTCAAAAATCTTCATGGTATGGGAAAGTCACCGGATCGGACGGTAATTTGAACATTCTGCTGGACTACTTTTGTTTTTCCATATTGAAACTGTGGTACACTTTCTTGCCAATCAGATGGTGTTCTACTTTCCTGGATAACTCGATTAAGGAATTCACTGAGCCACAGTGTTTGGTCCCAACTCTTCGCCTTCCAGAGCTCAGATGCGATGTCGTCAGGTCCTATTGCTTTCCCCGATTTCATTCGTTTTATTGCTTCCTCGACTTCAGTCGCGCTGACAGTTACGTCTCTATGGTTGTACGTGGGGATGTATCGGGGACTTAATCCCACGGCCTTCTTGAGACACGGATTGATTTTGTGACCACAATAAGAACCCCGCTGCGACAAGCTACAACGGTACCAGTCTATACCAAGTGCATGACTCAGTATTGATACTGGTGAATGCAAAATCTACCTAAATCTCCACCAAACTGAGCAGTACGGCTCCCGTGTTGAAACGTAACACTACGTCGAGGCCCGAAGGTCTCTGTTCGCTTGAATGTAACCACAACCTCCATGAAGCTGAACGCACATACAACAAGAATTCTCTCGAAGTATGTGACTTCAGGGACTATCCCGGTTTCCAGGGTACCCCTGGTACGGTTTCGTGACCACTTCAGATGAGTCCCCGTGCAAACTCGGATCTGATTGCCCCCATTAGGCCTGTGGAGCATTCGCCTATTGCATCATGGCCGGCAAACCAATGTTATACAGCGTCTCCTGGTACCACCACTATGGAGGTTCTCCTCGGCTTTTTGGTTTTTGTTCGGCCGACAGGGCTGCCGCATCGCCACTTGTGAGCACCAGTTGTGCTGACGGATGAAGTGGAGGATGAACAAATTCTTCAGTTGAAATCTACTCGAAATATTCTCGGCATCTATCCGTTGCGGCTCGATGGTCGGTAAACAAAGTACCATACTTGTCATTGACGCAACAGAAGTGTTCGATATCCTGCGTGCATTCATTTCGGCTTTTGGCAAGTCGATGCAGATCGAGGGTAAAGTTTATCGTAGAGATCTTTGTAATGAACTGCTCGGGTGACAATGATCGTTTTCTTTGCTTCCCGGTTGGCATTCTTATCAATTTGCCAATTGGCCAGCGTTTTATCGTCGAGAAACTTATGGTAGAGGCGTTTCTTTGAACGGGCCTTTATTTCAACATCGTCATTTCAAAGTATCTCGGTTGATGTACCGCTTACCTGGCTTGGTGATCCCGAAAGTTGCAGAGTTATTTACGGATCATGCCTTTCATTTGGTTCCACGATTCGATGCGATCAGCTGATATAATAGTGAGCTTCATCAGCCGGTCATCAAATCGTTCAACTTCTTTAATAACATCACGGGAACCCTCTGAGATGGCAATGACAACACCGTGTTGAGTGTGTGGGCTACCAAAATAGAGAAGTTTATAGCCATTTTTACCGCATTCGCGTTCAAGTCGCAGCTTTCGCTACTACTGAGGATAGTGCAAAATATGTTGACTCAAAGCCTCCTCCTTTACCTGGGCTTGGGACCAGCATGCTATTGTTAATGATGACACGTAATGACTGGGAGCTAGTCAAATGAGCTTTGAATCGGGAGTTGGCCAAATGACCATTCGGGTTAACCATGAACAACCGAAACGAATGTGCTATCCCAGAATCTAAAGATAATGACGAAATTAACCGTAACGTTCTGTCAGCACTGAAATCCAGCTTTACTGAAGTGTCTCGTCGACATTTGCTTGCACGCTTTTGAGGTAGGCAGGCTCGAGAATGTTGACTACATAGAAATAAATGCATAACATAAAATGAAAATAGCATTGGTGACCTCAGCATCCAAACTATCACCGAGAGAGAACTCTACAAGTACCTAAGAATTCTGTAAGAAACCGACGTTCGCGTTGGTGACTCAAAAGATGCATATCTCTCCGGGAAGAAATAAGCGCGCTAAATTCGCTAACCACTATCCTAAACAATAATTTAGGTTTCGCCTAACTTAGGCTCATACTATTGGCCAATTCACTTGGATATAATTCGCACCCTTGACGTATTTTTCCACCTGTTGCCACTTACGGTCACGCTGCTCCCAGCGCAGAAGTGAGGCAGCGTCTGATGGGTGGCCTCTGCCCTAGACGAAACCGTTAGTCCCTATTTTTAGCAAATGTTTATTTAGGGTGAACACAGTATTTCTGTCATTGATTTGTATGTACATATATGATCCATGGAGTTTGGCAAAATATGATGGAATATTTTTTATTCTTAGCTATGTACGAATGGAAAATATCGTGCATCACATAAGATGAACAAAAATCCCTTATACCCGAAGCGCCCGGCTTCCGGTATCCCGACTTGTTTAAGTATATGGAAAATTATTTTCACGAAGTCTGGCGCATTTTCTTTTGAATACGGTTTACGGTGTTTCAATGTATACATTTTGTATAAATTTTCCTTTGCTGTTTCGAGGATGTACTTTATTTCCTTTTGTCTCCCCTCCTCATTGGGGGATTTAGGACCACTATAGTTATTTAGGATTTATGTTGAGCTGGGGGAAGAATTCCTTCATTGGCATGTGCGTTCAGAATATTCCGTTAACGAATACCGATTTGGACCACTAGAATCGATGGGTATATTTTAAGGAAAGTAGGCTTACAGTGGATGGAATAACCTTTAATGACTCTCTCATAACATGGACCTCATCGAGTCTAGAAAAAATTCCAAAAGATCAATTACAGGCAATTGATAGTTCAATTGCTGACAATACAATTTTGCTTAGTTTCCGGGAAATTTGCAGTCGAGGCCGTTCTCATCGATAACGAAAATAAGTAAGCAAATTAGAAAATTAATCAAACAAGTGAAATCGTATTCTAAATGATAATAAGCAATTTGTTATGTATAAATACGAAATAATAAACTCATAAATGGTATTCAGTGGTAACAACTCACGCGTTTGTTTTAAATCGTTTCAGAGAAGTAATTGGCCCGGAGCAATCGCTATCAAGCAACATTTGACAAGGGTAATTGCCACTCGCAGTCCTGACCTCCATCACATATAGTAGTTGCAATCAGGAGCTATTCATTCCTTGTACATTTTTGGTCGTATTCCGCTTATAAATAAGAAACACTTGATCATAACCGAAACTTGTTAGCACTGATGAAGGGAACAAGTGGTTCCCGAAATATCAGTTTTTGCAAGAATAAATATCCACACCAACGAAAAAAGAAACAACAAGTTTTTTATTATTTGAGATAATTAATCGTTGGAAACACCCCATAATTACACTCAGATTTGAACATAACTTTATCCTGCTGACTTGTTGATACAACTTCCACGTCTGGTGTCGTTATTTCCGGTATTTCTAGAGTTTACAGCCTGTGGGTTTACCCAGATGTATGAGGTCACTTTTCCGCACGGGGAGTTCGCGATAAGTCTATACGCGTGCTTGTTCCATTGCCAACTTATAGTCACCATCAAACCAGCCGCTCCTACTTTTTGTCAGGTGGTTGTGAAGGTCAGTTATTGATGCTTCATGTCCAAGGTATTTGATAGCTGCGGTTATTCCACATAAAACCTGTGATAACACCCACCGGATATGCTCAAGATGCGCGACAGCAGGAGTTACTCCAGGACCAAGAAAGGGATCCATCCAAAAGAAGCTCGTCGACTATGAGATCTCCACCAATATCAAAGACGGTGAAGGATAAGGTGCAGGCAAGGTCAATAAACGCCAAAAGTGAAGGAGTGTATAAAAGGAGTAACCCTGCCAGGGCTTATAGGGAGCAGAGTCCCAATCCGGAGGAATTAGCCTTCACCCAGCTTGGGGCAAAAATAGTTGAGCTGTCTGAGTTTATCAAGGACAAGCACAACGTTCACCAAGCCATAAAGAATATGGTTAGGGATATTAGATTCCTCTACAATATATCGCAGATGGAGGAAAAGAATAATAAGGATACGCCGAACCCCGCTGTGCCAACAGTGTCACAAGCGACCCAAGTGACACCTAACCGTGCTACCATCGAATCACGGCGAAATAAACGACAGACAGGACATTCTGAAAACCAGTACCAATAGTTCAGAAGGAGGAAAGCATACAGCGAATGTAGGAAACTCGACCAGCGTTGCGAAGCCCAACACGAACGAAAACGATGGATGGACTAAAGTTACCAACAAAAAAGCGAAACGGAAAACAAAATTGCGAACTCGTCCAGTTGCGATTATTATTTCCAGTAAGGGCAATATGTCCTACGCGGAGATACTCAAAAAGGTCAAAGCTGATCTCGACCTAAAAGATCTGAGCGGAAATGTGAACAGAATTCGCAAAACTCAGAAAGGGGATCTTATGTTGGAACTGAAAAAATCCAGCGTAGGCAAAACTGATGACTTTCGCACTCAAGTCAAAACCTCACTAGGGGAGAATGCCGCGGTGCGTGCCCAAAAGCATGAGATCTATATACAATGTAAGGATCTCAATGTAATGACATCGAAAGGAGAAATTTGTACTGCTCTGAAGAAGCAATTCAAGTTGAAAGAACTTACAGAGGAGTCTTTTGTGGGCTTACGAAAAACCTATGGTGGTACTCAAACGACCACAATACGAGTACCAGCGGAGACAACGCAGATGTTGTTGGCTGCTGGAAGGATTTGGATTGGAGCAGACAGTTTAAGAGACCAAACTTCACTAAAGATATATTTTAAATGCCGCATGCTTGGGCACTTCGCGAAGGCATGTACCAGTAGCATTGATCGATCTGATCGATGCAGAAGGTGTGGGGAGAAGGGCCATATTGCCAGAGAGCGCAATAGGGACGCCAAATGTCTATTGTGCGAAGTAAAAGATAGCCGGCATATTGCCGGAAGTGGTAAATGTCCGGAATTAGGAAGGAGCTCACTGCAATGAGAAAATGAGGTTTATTCAAATAAAGTTGAATCATTGCAGGGTCGCTCAGGATTTGCTTGAGCAGACCATGTTCGAATCTGAGATGGAAATTGCCATCATAGGTGAACCGTATAGAAACCGTCACGGTGGCATATGGGTCACAGATTCGATTGGAGCGGCGATATGGGCTTGCGGTCGACAGGCCATACAATGTACTGCAAGGCAGGCAGCCAATAGCTTTGTGTGAGCGAAAACAAGTGGTGTTTATATATACAGCTGCTACGCCTCACCATGTTTGACACTGTCTGAATTCGAGGAAATGCTTGATCATCTTGTTCTCGACGCAAGGGGGTGAAGTCCAAAGGTGATTGCTAGTGATTTCAATGCTTGGGTCCTAAAGCAGAGAACGAGGCCAACGAAGGTGCTGTAAAACACCTTTCAGAAAGGGGGGTCATGTTCGGTTGTAGACTTGACCTTTGTCAGCACTGCGCTGGCACGTGGTATATCCTGGTGCGTTAGCAAACGCTACCCCCACAGCGATCACCAGGCAATCTTCTTTGAGACATGTGTCCAGCCACAGGGCAAAGAGCTGTCATGCCCGAAACCGAAAAAGATTTCAGACTGGTCTGCAAAATCTTTGCATGAGCAGACCTTCATAGAGGTGTGATTAGATCAACCTGATAAAGCAGGTGCCTTTACGGAAAGAGCCGTCCATGTGGTTCAATGCATCACCAAAGCACGTGATGCGTCTATGTCTCTCATTCCCCAGTAGAAGACCAAACTACTGGTGGAATGATGAACTGACCGTCCTTCGATCAGCCTACCACAGAGCCAGAAGAGCGGCTCAGAGGGCGGTAGGTAGAGTCGATTAGGGGCAGAAAGAGTGCACCTATAAAACAGCCCGCAAAACCCTCAAGCTAAGGAGGTCTGTTCAGAAGCAGACAAAAACTCGTGGGGGAGTGCTTATAAAATCGTGATGGGACTATTCAGAGGTCGTTCATCTCCGCAGATCACGTGTCCCACCCTCTTGCTGAAAATCATCCAGGGGTTATTCCCCCAGCAAGAAGAGAGCACCGACACATCCAACCACCTCTGAATGTGACGGCAATTCCACCAGTCTCCAAAGACGAGCTGCTGGAGATCTGCTTTGGTATGACACTGATGACGAACCTCAGGAGTACGTTGTTTCCGCGGGTGTTCCGGAGGGCTCTGTATTGGACCCACTACTGTGGAACATCATGTACAACGATGTACTTAATCTTCCTCTTCCGAGGGAGGCTACAGTGGTGGGTTACGCTGACGACATAGCGCTGGTTGTTGTCGCAAAGCATCTCGGAGATGCTGAGTTATACTCAAGCGAGGCAATCAGTACTGTTAAAAGTTGGCTAGAGAGCTCTGGTCTGACACTTGCGGAGGAAAAAAACAGAAGCGGTGCTCATCACTAAGCGCCGGAAGAGAAATTACGCCTGTATTAGAATCGGGAATCATATCATCACTTTCAAGCCGACCATCATGTACTTGGGGGTGGTGATGGATAGGAAGCTCAGCTATAGGCAGCACGTGTAGTATATTTGCGATAAATCATCCGCTGCTAGATGTACCTGGCGAGGATGATGCCAAACGTGGGAGGGCCATGGATGACTGTTGGCCAGGAAAATTACGTCGATGTAACATTTTCCTTTAGCAGCTGAAATTAGCGGGAGCTAACTCCACACCCATCACAAGTTACGGCTACAGGCAAGTAAATGTGAACTTTTCTGTCGCGTGTCTTTCTGGTCTCATATTAGGCGTAGACTTGCTGTGTCACTACGGGCTGCTGGTGGATATGTAGCATCGGTTTACGATAGACCCCACAACCTCTCTTAGGTTGTCAGGGAAAATTTCTTTCCTGCGCATACAACACTTTTTCCATAATTTGTGAGGACGTTGCCAACCCACGCATTCGCCCATTTCTCCAAAAATACCGCAACATCCCTACCAAATGTAGTATCTCCCAGCCAGTTAAGCACGATGTTCAGCACCACATCAACCCTACTGGCTTTCCAATCTTCTCGAAGAAGCGTCCTTTACCACCCGAGAAGCTCGTTTTTGCGAGGAAAGAGTTTGAAGAAATACTTAACGAGGGTATATGCAAACTTTCCAACAGCACTCATATGGTCCCCAAGCCCAATAGTGGCTTTGTGGAGATTATAGATGCATGAATACTCAGATGACCCCGAATCGCTATCCCTCCATAGCAAACTACCATGTTTTCTTGATCTTGGACCTCGCTAAGGCAAACCATCATATCTCGGTAACTCCCGAAGATATTCCAAATTGCAATATGCACACTTTTCGGACTCTTTGACTTCACATGGATTACTTTTGGCCTGTGCAATGGGGTGCAAACCTTCAATAGATTCATCCACTATGTACCTTCTGTTTCGTCTACTTGGATGATGTTCTCGTCGTCTCTCCAACATGCATTTGGTAAATCTCAAGTGCATTTTTCAACACTTCCCTGACCATGACCCAGTTAGCCAACCGCAGTTGGAATTTCTAGACCATTTCATCACCCCTGACGACGTAACCCAAGCAAGGTGCAAGCGATCGCGAGCTTTCCGTCGCCTAAGACGGTAAAAGATTTCAGAATGCTCTTGGGCATGGTAACTACTACCGTCGTTTCCTACCCAAAGTGGTTCACCAGAAGTCCCACCTTAAGGGAGTCATCCCGTGTGTCGGGTTGGGGAAATCGATTTTTTTTTGTTGCATGAATTGTATCTATATATAGTGGAGAATATGTGGGCAAAGGGATTTTCCGATATTCCGAGTCGTTCAGAAATTACAGTGTTAAACAGGTAAGGAGTTTATAGCCGCGGCTATAGTACTCGATGAGAAAGAGCATCGAATCTTTTTTTACATGTTAGTTTTTTACCTGAGTCTTATAAATTCGAACACAGGTATAAATATAAAAAGATGGAAAATCAATCATTTGCTAAACTTGTTTGCTGTTTGGAATAAAAAGGATAATCCAGTCTAGAGTGAGCACGGAAAGGCTTTCAAGCTATACTCAGTTGTATTTTGTTGTAAGTATTGTGCTGTTTGTGTGTTCAGTGATTTTTTTAAATGGATCGTACGAAGGGAGATCACTTTAACGTTCAACGTCATGCTCGCACTAAAAAACGAGTATTTCATGGGAATCGATAGTTATCAGGGAAGAAAAAGGACTTCGCATCAACATCAGCAAAGAAACTTTTAGCAAGCATGAACGTGGATGTTCCAATTGCGACAAGTTTTGTATATTGGATTTTGCTGGAGTTTTCTCCGGTATTTCTATAAATAATAAAATATACGTAGTAGTAAAAACGGAATGCGTAGGACATGTCGAGAAAACAATGGGAACGCGGCTTAGAAATGCAAAGAAGAATCACAAAGGCATTGGTGGAAAAGGGGCTGGAAAACTTACTGATAAGGTTATTAACGGCCTCACTACATTTTTCGGGCTAGTCATTCGTCGACACGCATATTCGATAGAAGGAATGAAGCAAGAAATTTGGGCAATTTTCTTCCATAAATGTTCTACAGACGAAAATCCTCAGCATCAAAATTGTCCAGCAAGCGAGGACAGTTGGTGCAAATGGCGCAAAGCGGAAGCTAAAGGAGAACTGGATAGTTTCCACCACGAGAAGGCACCTTTGACTGAAGAAGTTCAAACAGTCATCAAACCAATCTATGAAGATTTGTCACGAGATGATCTGTTAAACAGATGTTTAGGAGCAGAGACCCGGAATAACAATGAGTCGTTAAATGCATTGATCTGGATTTTCGCTCCTTCATTCTGGGGCCAAGGTCGTAGAAATAGCCACTTTTCTGGCTATAATTATTTTCAATGAAGGATTCAATGGCATTCTCAAAATTCTAGTGACAATGGGATGTCAAGTTGGTCACATATGTCAGGTTTATGTCGACCGCTGTAATGAAGCGCGAATTTGGCGGTCCGAACGACGATCGACTGACCTCGTTAAAAGAGCCAGAATTGAAACCAGAGGGCAAATATCGGCCTTATAAGACTTTTTTGAGGAAACGGAGGGTGCTCTCTATGGACCAGTTATAGCAGATTAATGGAGAGTTAAAATTTTACTGTTGATAATCACATTTAAATTTTCAAATGCGTTTTTCTCGAAACTGCATCTTGAAAATCGGCTGCCACCATAGCTCAAAATCTATCCAACCAAATTCTTTGAAATTTTCACGACTTCTTTAATACATATTTCTACTGTCCGCAAACTAGGATAATTGCAATCGGATGGGTCGTTTTTTTTTATTCATAAAAAAAGCCGTAAAAAAACACCAAAATCCAAAAAAATAAGTTTAAAAGCTCACCAAAAATTTACCTTTTAATATTTTCTAATTATCCTAGTTTGCGGACCGTGGAATACTGTCCACATTAAAATGCCGTTTAGTTTTTTTTCCCTGAGAAGAACACAGTGCCCTCCAGCGTGGCAGCAGAAAAACACCTTTTTTGGAGATGGGTGCCAAAATTGACACGTATTCCGAAAACTGGATACGATATCAAGCTGAAAAATTTATCACGTATACTAGAGATATCAACAAACATATGGTGAAAAAATCACGTTTCTATCTCTATCCAGTCCTCCAAAATAATTTCTCAAGGAAAGGCAAAAAAAAACGGCTTTCACACGGGATGACCCCCTTAATTCCTTCTTGTTTAGGCCTAAAAGCCAAGTAATAGCTGGAGGTTGTGTAGTCTTTGGAAGCCGTCTAGGCGTTTGAGACCACCAAGCAGCAGCTGTTAAGATGCTACACTTCTGCAGTCCCTCAACGGGATGTACCCCTAGTCGGGTTCATCGATGCCTCAGACATCACAGTAGGCGTTGCTCTCCACCAGAAGGTGAATCAAAACCGGCAGCGCTCATCGGAATTGCAGCACTCACGATCGTGGATTACGCCGCATATTTGAGCATCGAATATTTCCGTTTTTCCTTTGAGTGTAAGCCGTTCACCTTATTCACGGACCATACGCCCCTCACATGTGCCGTCCAGAGAAAGCTCGACAAAGCGAACTCTCGCCAACTACGGCACTTAATCTTCATTAACCAGTTTATTTCGAGCATTCAGCATGTGTCCGGTAAAGACAACTTAATCGCTGACGCTTTGACCCGGATATCAGAGGTCAACGTCCTAGCGGGATTTATTTTTTTGGGAATCGCTATGGCCCAGAAGAATGACGCAGTTCTTCAGAAACATGCAGTTGGACCCCGAATACATATGCAAGGAGTTTCCTATCTTCGGCTTGTCTTCCTACATTTGCTGCGAGATCACTGAAAAGGGACCCAGGCCGTATATATTGCGGCTGTTTTCCGTATGAAAGTATTTCACTCAGTGCACGATTTAGTGCACTCCGGCACTAAACTCTATTATTGTTGGAGGAGTGCATTGGTCTCCTTTCCGCTGTAAGGAAGGATAGCATAAAAACATGTAAGTTCATTTTTTTCTCGATTTCATTTATATTGGTTTATTCGAATAGTAAAAGTTATTGAATACAATGCTTTAACTGTAACTGATCGATCCAATTTTATCGTGTATTTGTTTATACATGTTTTTTACTAACAAAATAAACTGAAAGAAAAAATTAAATCCACTCAATTAAAAAAAAAACTGACTTTTTCATGTTTTTCTTGTTCCTTTTTTTTTATGTATCGATGTCAAGTTTATTTTTATTTTAGCAATTAAAATTGTATTTAGTGCCAAGAATGTTAGCGTAATATTATAAGGTTTGCGTCATCATCATGATCTTATTGTTGCTTTCTTTCGCCATTAAACTACGCCTGTTGAGAGATAGAGAAGAGAGATGGTTTTATGATCGCTGGCTTAGTCACAATGGTTAACTCCATCCACCAATTACCTGGAATTCTTGCTGTACGAGCTTGCAAGGAAAAGCCTTTGCCCTGTGGACCTTTTGGAGCGCGGATGACTATTAAACGTGGAACCGAATCGTCGATTGAATTCAGTTTTAACCTGGAAATTAACCTGTCTGGCCTATCGTTAATTTTCACCACATTACAGGCAGAAGACTTGCCGTTTCGCTGGAAAATGCATTTTCTTGTTAATTGAGGGTTGTGGAGTGGGCAAAATTCAAATCCATACCTGATTAGTTACTACAGAAAATTCGACAGTATCACCTTGATGCAAAGACGTTGCATTTCCCTGTACTTCGGACATGTGAAAGAAGAGCTTTTTACCGTCTTCCACTTCATAATTGAGAAAGCCAAATTGGCCGCGGATTGAATCGACTGTTGCACGTTTCTTTTGTCGTACGGCTGTTATGTCAGCTGCTCGTCCCGCTTCATCTACTTTAAATGTAACTATATCACCTTTCTGTAGAAGATCTCGTTTATTGTTTAAGCTAGTGATCCCAAACTCGTGAGTCGAAACGACAGTTTTATTCTCATCTAAAACCTCAATGAGTCCAGCATAATCTTGTTGGTCTGGATTTATACATCGAAGAGGTCGAGCCACGACCCCATTGTGAACAGTATCCAACACAGCTGGGTGACTAATCGATCCTTTCGGTAATGTTCGCACATTCTCCGCTGGCAAGCAATTTCCCGAAGCCGACGTGTTTCCGTTTCGTGCAAGATTATATTCAACCTCTTGACCTAATTCTAGCCAACTTGGATTTCCCGCGAAGTTACTAAAGTGGAAGAATACTTCTTCGTCGTGATTTGCAGTCTCGATAAATCCAAAATTCTCTTTGAGTACAGCAATGTATCCCTTGTATGTTGTTCCGTTGGATGTGTTGGTCAGCATGTTGTTGTTGTCGGGATTCACAGTCTCCTCTTTCGCAACGGTGAAGCCATTCTGGCCGTTTGTTATGAATTCCGGATTAGCGGATTGATTATTAGTTGAATTGTTTATGACAACGTTCACGGCAATCAGTTCTTTATTCCACTTTACCTGCAGTTTCCAAAAAGTTATGTTCATATTGCTCCACCCATTTTATCAACGGTAAAAAATTCTTACCAAGCAAATGTCAAAACGAACGTTATTTCCCATTCTTGGTGGTTTTTCGCAGTCTTTTAAGAAATACATTATTGTTTTTAATATATCACCTTGAGCATAGCTAATTACTCCTCCCTCTACCCTATCTTGTGACTTAACTGGGCTCTTAGGTGCTTCCCGTGTGATCACACCTGTGTTCGCGAAAAATACAAATGTTCATCCCAACAGACCAGCAAACATTTCAAAACTCACCTTCAACGTTGCTAGCCACTAAAGTCTCAAATTGAACCGTACCCGCAGGAAGATGTTTGATACGAATCGCACTTAATCTCGAATTATTCCCATAAGTTAGCCTCGGTTCTTGTATTACTGTAAATTCGACTTCATCGCCTACGCAAATCTCTCGGTTCTACAAATATGCGAAAATGATTTTACGAAACTATCTATTCACGACAGTGCATCACAACTCACTGTATCTAGAACTTCAGTGAAATGGAAAAATAATCCTGTATTCCGTTCAACGCATCGGAGAAATCCAAAGCCATCCTTCAATGTTGACACCACGCCCTGTTCACGACGCTCTCCCGACACTTTGAAAGTCTCATCGAGAAGCGAAATTGATGTTGCTCGTTGCAATTGATCCCTTCTATCGGTAGCCAACAGGAACTGTACCCAGTCGCCGTGCCGTAAAGTGAAATCCCCTTTCTAATATCGAAAGGACAATGCATTAATAAACTCAACACAGTCTAAATGATGTCTCTAGAATAATTACTTGATCTTTATCGCCGAAAGGAACCTCTACTTCCGAATAATCAGGAGCACGATATCGTATGCGACCAGGGAGTGGATCATTATTATGCCGATTGGGACTGTCGCGATCTAGAGGCTTTAACACCTGTCCCCGATAGATGGTTGAGTCGACGTCTTCGAATATAACGGAGCCCGGTGGCAAGCGAGTTATGTTACAAGCATACTCTCTTCCCTGAGTTATCAAACAATTCATTTTCGAGTTTTCAGATATTAGCCTATCACCAATACCACTTACATTTCGTGTTTGAATCGTAAATTCGACATCATCGCCTGGTCGCAACTCAACCGAACCTTCAGCCTCCGAAAAGTGAAAGAATATCTCCTTAACCACATCGGCCCTTTCAATAAATCCAAAAGACTCTTTCATTGAGCAAACTACGCCACGATATTTCACTGGTTGCGCAGGATTCTCTAGTCGAATATGACAGGCACCCAAATTTCCTCTGAAAAATGGTTTAAACCATCGAAAAGTCGTTGGTGCTCTTTCGGACAATGGAAGTAAACAAAGTCACTGCTTACCTTTGGTTTGTTGCAATTTGAAAACTGACTTTATCACCAGCGCTCAGCGTTACATTGCCTTCAATATCGTCTTTGGTATAGGGCAAAAAGAAACATTCTCCACGATTTTCATAGCTAATACGCCCGGTCGTTTCATTCGATGATCCGTTACTTGTCGAACTCGATCGCAATTCAGTTGTTACCGTACCGGTCACACGCTCTTCCGATAGTACCTTTGTGAAGAAAGAATTTTGAACATAAATGAATTTGCATTGCAAGAGTTTAAAAAATTAACAAGTCCAGAAGAAGGAGCCGGAGGCGGCCTGGTCTGGCAAGTCTTCGGACGGGCCAAGAGTAGGTTCATCCAACTGACGAGGACCTGCTTGTCTGCTGGTCATATGTTAGGGGCAAGCAGATCTGGCGGGGGGATGGACCGAAGCAACAGCCCGGGAATCGTCCTCATTACACTGGAGAATAGGACCCCAAGCCAAGGTGGAACAATGGGGAGCTTGATCTTTAGTATGCAAACTCTGAATACCTTGGGCACATTCAGTTTCAAATAAGACCCTTAGCCTGGTGGCCGGGCTAGCTAGGGTGGACATTCTTCCTGGACTACCCGTGGGACGAAGAGATGAACTCAATTTTAAAAATAAAAAAACTGACGATAGAAGAAGAGGGGGTGATGCTAGACGCATCATCGGAGGACGAGCTGCTGGCATCCAGCCAGGAGACAGTAGCCGTCGAGAGTAGTACACTTGGTGCCAGCCGTAGCACCGCTGTACCGAAACCAACCGCAGGGACCTCCCGGAGCGAGGCGGCAAACGGACTAGTAGTTTCCAGCCTGGAATCCATTGCCGTCAAACTGGGTGTAGCGAGTACCAGACATAGTACTCCTTACCTGAAACTCTTGACGTCGGGGGATCCTTCAAAAGTGAAAATCGGCAACAATGTCAGTCACCGAAAAACGACCAAGAAGCGTCCACTGGTGTACTGCTCAAGAGCCAGTACCAGAAGACCATGCATTTTCTCAGCAAGATTGCTAAGAATAAGGAGGCCGGTAATGTCGACGAGCGGGATTAAAAAGAGCTCACTAAATACCAGGCAATTATTGAAGAATACAACAGCAAACGCCTGGTAGACGAGCAGAAGGCGAAGCCCATCGTTCTGAAACGCAATGGATCTCAAGACGAGCAAGATCACAAGCGGAGCAGAATGGGCAAAAGCTCAGACGCTAAGCAATGTCTAAAGAAAAATACGCAGCAACAATCAGTCAACGGGCCACGAACTGCGAAACCCTTCAGCGAAGTGGCCAGGGGCCACTTACGTGTGGCGCTGGCGGATGGTAATTTCGCTAGCGGCAAACTAGCGCCGGAGGTGTGGACCAGTGTTGAGGCCAGGCTGTCGGAGATGGTCATTGAGCATCTCCTGGACACCGAAGGCAAACACACGGGATTCATACGCTACTTTGATTCCTCCTCGTTATAGCTTGCGAGGACCTATTCTCTAGGGACTTTCTCGGTTCGTGCGTCGCTAAAATCAGCAACGCCTGGGAGAACGTAAAGTTCAATGTCATCCCTTACGACGAGATTTCCAGGAGACCGGTTGGTCGCATCTGCTTGCCGAAGATCCGCATGGATAAAGACAAGCTCGTCCAATCCCTGCTCCTTCAAAACCCCATGATCCCCATGGACGATTGGGTTATTTTCAAGGATGGGGAACCCCCGACAACCTTTTCTACTCCGTATAAACGAAGAGTGCGTGGAGGCACTGGAAAAGGTCGACTATAAAATGGGGTTGGGAATCAGGAACGCAAAGGTAAAAGTGTTCCGGATGACGACCTAGATCCAATCGACGCCACCAACGAGCTGTTGGAGGAGATGACGATCGACGGTCCGACGGGGACTGACTCTCACGCAAGCAGATGCTTAGGATAACACAGATAAATCGCAGTACTCGAAGTGCGCCTCAGCTAATCTGCTTATCTTCCTCCTAGAGGAAGACATCAACATCGCACTAATAGAGGAGCCCTGGGTCGGAAGCGAACGAATCATAAAAGGGCTAGAAAGCAAAAATTTTAATTTACTCCACAGCACAGGAGTCGCTGATCAGGACAGATCTAGAGCATGTATTCTCGCGAGGAAGAGTCTGCACGTATTTCTGTGTCCGGACCTGAGTTCCAGCGACCTAGCCGTGGTCAAGCTGGATTAGGCGGGGGCAGAGAACCTGTATATTTCCTTCGCTTACATGGCTCACGACAGATCAGCTCCGCCAGAAGAACTAGAACATCTGAAGAACACCATAGCAACAAAGAAGGCCAACCCATTGATAGGCTGCGACGCCAATGCAAGGCATACACTTTGGGGTAGCTCGGAAATCAACGGGAGAGGTGAGTCATTCTTTGATTTTATTATTACCTCAAATCTATCGGTGTATACCAGGGTAGTACACCAAATTTCTATTTCCCCAGTTTGGGGAACTGTGACGGTTGGGAGGAGGTCCTTGATATCACCCTAATAACCGACAAGGGGATTCTTAGGCTGGAGGATTGGAGAATGTCTGACTAGAGATCCTTTTTAGATCACAGTTGGATACTTTTCAGTCTAGATCTCGCCGCAGAGACCCCAGGAGGATCGACTGGAGAAAGTTTGGTCAAGTAATTAAGAAAAACTTTCCTGTGCGCAAATTGGTAAGATTGGCACGACAGACAAACTGGAGTCAAAGATCGCCTTTAAAATCTCGTGACCTACTAAGTACAGCAAAAAGACACTGCCACCTCGGTGCAATGCAGATCTCTCCAGCCTCAGGAAGCTGACCAGAGAAATGTTCAACATGTGCTACAGGCATAAATCTTGGCAGCCATACAAGGACTGCCTGAAGAAGTTCAAGTCGGCCATTAGGTCTTGGTTACACTATTGCCATAACATTAAAAGCACCAGTAAATCTGCGAGGCTCATTAAGATTCTGTCCGAGGAACATAAGAGCCCATCCTTTCTTAAAAAGTCAGAATCTTCTAGTGAAACCTTGGAACTGCTGGTTCAAAGGCACTTTCCTGACAGCGAGTGAGTCAGAACCTTGCTTGGAGGGTTTGCGGCTAGCTGAGACTATCAAATCGGTAATTATCGAGGATAAGATCGGTTGGGCTTTAAACAGCTTCTCCGCATATAAATTTCCAGCGCCAGATGGCATAATGCTAGTCATGCTACAGAAGCAACAGGAAAGGGTTGTGCCGTGGTTTGTTGACATTTACCGGAGCTGCATCTCTTTACATACCATAGTCCAGGAGACGCGCGCGGAGGTAACCACTTGACCAGGGTGGCACCATCTCTCCGGCGCTCTGGGTAATAGGAAATGGTTCCTCCACCTATTCAACTGCTCACCATCCAGGCAAGTCCATTTCGACTTGGCGGTGCTACCCCCGTCTCTAACCATGGCTGGAGTTTCTTCCAGGAAAAAAAATCAATAGACACGAGGAACGGTTAAACTTCAGGAACTCCTAGCGTCTTGCAAAAGATTGGAAACAAAACACCTTTAAAAGACACCCTAAGGAACTGCAAGGTGAAAGAAAGATTTCAAGGCTGTGCAAGGCCCTTACTCTCTCGAAAAATCTAATGATAGTTTCGCAAACTCATGAGGTGAGGCATTGCAGACATCATCCAAGAGAGCAGCTGATGGAATTGCGCAATTTCTGCAAAATCTTTCCGGGCGAACTTCGAACAAATCAAACAAATTTTCACTGAAATGTCCGGAGAAGATGGATGTGTGTCATATTCAGTTCAATTGTTGCCTGGTAGCCTCAAATGTCTGGACAGCCTCTGGGGACATGCAATCAGACGGAAGTCTTAGGTTTTAGGTACAGACAGATAAGCTTTGAGGATCGATTGATGGGGGGTGGATTTTTGCAAGAAACGATGAGATGTGGAGCGAATTAAGACTTCAGCGCCTATATCTATAAGGTAGTGAGCCTTCTCAAAGGGTCAAAAATTGTTAGGCGACATAATGATGCGTTTCAGGTACCCGCCGCCAGAGACCCTGGCAAGTCTAGTTTCTTAGGGCAAAAATTTATAGGGGTTGGCACATTTCATGGCCTTCCCGGTGGACCTTCGGTGGTATCAGCATACCCCGGCACTTGAGGAGAGTTGTTACGACCCACTACCAGATCGTCCTTTTCAGGAGGCGGATCTCGACCGTAATCTAATCCTACCATCCGAATGCAAAGCACCAACCATTTTCACTAGCTTAGAAACGATGACTTTTAATACTGCCTCCGCCTACTGCAGCTGGGACACTTGGCCTGAGACAGAGGCTGATCAGTTTTTAAGTTGCGAATCTCCCTGAAATCCCTTGTTGAAATAACCAATTGCATTTCTTGTGGCCACTAACTGCATTGTTGCGAATTTCATAACAGTATTCCGCTCATGTTGAATAGAGTGAAGGTTCTGATAGTGGACCAGAGTCTACTGATGCTTGATGTGAGACCAAAGGGGGTCAGACGTATTTAACAGTCGCTATATCAAAAAAGCGCAATGCTGACCACATTGCCTCCTAGTGTACCGTTACGGTCTTGAATGAAGTGCTTTAACACACTTCAACGCCCTGATCCAACATGGGTTGTTGCGCCAACGATTATTATTATATCAAAAAATGTTGAACCAACTCATTTGCTTTTTTTCTCTATACATATATCGTTTTGTCTATATCGCCTATTGCCAATTTTTCTAGCATCGAAAGAGAGTTTTTACTTTGGTCGCAACGTGCAGTGAGAGGCACTGGCAGTGACAATATAAAAATGGAATGCATTTCGATTAGCTGTGCGCATTAAAACATATCTTTGGATGACGGGAATTTAGTGAATACTCTGGAGGGACGCGGCGATTAGCCTCACGCAGCTTTTAAGCTGTCACAATTTTGATCATCTAGACCAAAGATTTGGTTCGCAAGGGTCGAGGCGCAATCCCGGACACACGGGTGCCATGACTCAACTCGATTTAGATATTTACGAGCTCGACCTGGAATTCCCTTCTCATGTTGCGGATTTAATCAAAACTTCTCCCACCGTTGGTTACAGGAACTTTTGACTGGCCTTCTCGACTTTTGCGCATATTGTGTTTGAAGAGCGCTTCGAGGGTGTCTGAGTGGTGGATAGCAGCTATTGAGTACCCAAAATCGCCTTGCCAATTGAAGGATTCTAAAGTAAACTGAGATTCCCTCCCGTTCTATGCTTATTCACTGTTCCCCAACGGGTTCTTTTTACCAGGCGCGGCTCGGAAGACGAACCACCAAGTGTAAATCACCGTACAGATGGGCTGCGTAGTTGAAGGATTCAGAAAACTAATGCCGACGCTGTCAAAAGCGGCAATCGACAGCGCTCAGCGGCCAAGCCACTTACATGTTCTATCTACTTGTTCCTTGTCGACACCGGAGCAGATATTTTCGGGACGTTCGGTAAATTTAGGCTTCCAGCGGAATCCGCTTTGTAATTTTTGTGTGACCAATATGTCCTGGCCTATTATTGGTGTTGATTTTATCCGTAATTTTTGGGTTACTAACCAGAGCACCATCAAGCTGTCAACCGGTGAATTATCCGAAGGATTACGAGTGGCTATAGTTTGCGCAGTCTTTAGGCAAATGCATTAACTTAAGATGCTTGATAAATTCCCAATTTTAACCTGCTTGATTTCCAGGACTACAGCCCACGCTTCTCGGTGCAACATCATCTTGTTACCACCGACTCTAACCTGACGTTGAGGACTTTCCACCAGACCCGGATTGCCAAAGTGACATCTTCAAAACAGCTTTCGGTGATAACGTTTGGGCTACGAAGTGCCACTCAGCCCACCAGCGATTTATGGACGGGACATTAAGAGGGCTGGATTTTTGCGTTGTGTATGTCGATGATATTTTGATTCGATCGGAAAGTCCGCATGCTCTTTGATTGACTTAAGAGCCGTGGTCTTGTGAATAATTTCGCAAAGTTAGCCTTAGGTGTTCTTTGGCGCGGCGTCGCGAGTAGTAATTTTCCGCAAGCAGTTCCGTTGAAGGAGCTCCGAAGATACTCCGCAGCACTGATTTACCACCGCTGTTTCGTTCAAAATTCTGAGTATTTCCAAGCCGACCCAGCGATGTATTGCACAGGTAGTCGAAAAATGATAACGTGTCGATCAATTGGACTGACTCCACTATACGAGCATTCTACGAGTGTTGCGAAAGAATGACTAGCCCCACATTGTTAGTCTAGTATGAGACAAACAGACCTTTGGCCCTGATTACTGAAGCGTCTGATGTGGCGGTCGGAGACGTCCTTGAACAGAAGCAGAATGTCGCTCGTCTATTTTCAACAAGCTTTTACCATGGGAAGCTCGTTTTCAACGTTTTGCGTCGTGCGCCAAGCAAACCGCTGGGTAGTTTTAACTTCGTGTGTAGTCTCTGAATTCTTTTTCCAGCCCGAACAACCGATGAGCGAAAATACTTCCATATTTGCCCTTTTTGTGTTGAAGGAGGGTTTGCGGAACTTCACCATTGTGCTGCCAGAAGGAACGCTTAAGGAAGGGAGTCACTTCTGTTAAAGATAGCCACTATGCGGATACCGTAGCTGCTACTCACACCGACTTGTTAAACGCCGATAACGCAAGACAATGAAAAATTCCACAGCTATCATTGCAACTATAGTCGCTAAGCCGATACTAATCTAGATTGACTGAACCAACTTCAACGTCGCATGAATAGGTTTCGACCGCACCATAGAAATTTAAAGTTAAAGTACAAGAGAAGAGTACCGAAATTCAGAGGCTTCAAGGTCCGGAATCCACTTGTTTCCTCAATTTTCTCCTTTATTCAACAGCTCTGTCTGCGTGCTCTTTGTATTCTAATCGTAATTTTAATAATACAATTTTTGCATCATATTTATTGATTGATAAACAACAATAAGTGGAGCGGACTCTATAAGATGGGGGGTTTCCGTCAGGTGAGTCTCATGCATTAGCGGTTAAAATCGTTTATGCTCACAGACCAAATGGTGAAAATTGGCGTGACATTGTCGAGACTGTCATGTTTCCGTCGGTCGACAAAACTGATTTCTATAATTTTATCGCTTCGACAGAACAGTCACCCTTCTCACCACTCTAATGGTTTACAGCGTATAATCAATTTCGTACGACAAGATCTGTACTAAGCCCATAAAGGCACAATGTAGATCAGCAAAAAGGAGACTCCGCAGCGCTATAAATAAAAGCAAAGCTCGCGGCTGGCAAAATCTTGTTAATGAGGTGAATGATGACCCGTGGGGACTTGGCTATAAGCTTGTCACTCGGAAAATCGGGGCTCTGCGGAAGCCCTGCATATTGAGCACCGACCAGATGGACCGCATTGTGCGGGCATTGTTCCCCAGACACCCTGTACGGGTTGATGTAAATAGCGCGGAAAGCGTCGTGGGTTGCCCCCTTTTCACAATGGGAGAACTCGAAGAAGCGGTTCTCACTATGAAAAACAGGAAGGCGCCAGGTCCTGATGGCATCCCGGCGGAAGTTTACAAACTGGTGTTCCGCCAACTGCCAGAATTGCTGCTCGAAGCGTTCAACGCGTGCTTGTAGGAGGGCATTTTTCCGTGGCCAGACTCGCGTTGATCAGTAAGGGTAAAGGAGACCCGGAGCTCCCGTCTGCATACCGACCGCTGTGTATGCTTGACACTGCCGGAAAAGTGCTCGAGAAGCTCATCAGGGGTAGATTCGCTGAAGCGATCCGTGCTGCCGGGGACTTATCCGCAAGACAGTTCGGGTTTAGAACAGGGAAATCTACAGCGGATGCTGTTATGGAGGTCGTAGATGCGTTCAATCGAGCCGGGGCACACAGCCGCCGATCTCGACGGATAGTGCTCCTCATAACGCTTGATGTCAGAAATGCCTTCAATTCCGTAAGATGGACAGATATGCTAGGCACACTAGAGAACTCCTTTCACGTGCCAAGCTATCTCTTGCAGATATTGAGGGATTATCTGAAAGACCGCTCCCTGTTCTATGAGACGCTAGAGGGCCAGAGGAGGATGGAAATCACGTCGGGAGTAGCGCAGGGATCCATTCTAGGGCCGGACCTCTGGAACGCTTCCTACGATAGTCTGCTGAGACTCGATATGCCCGAAGAGTCGCGCCTGGTCGGTTATGCAGACGACGTTGCGGCACTTGTTGCCGGACGCACTGTTGAACAGGCGCAAAGCAGACTTGGCATATTGATGCGATGGGTAAGCGGATGGATGACTGCTCACGGTTTCAACCTTGCGCAGAAAAAAACCGAAGTGGTCATCCTGACCAGAAGGAGAATCCCGACCTTGCGTCCCATATCGATCGGCGAGTTGACTATAGAGTCAAAACCAGCGATTAAATATCTAGGTTTAATGCTCGACTCGAAGATGAGCTTCTTCGAGCAAATCAAAGCAGCCGCGGACAGGACTGCAGCAGGAGTCGCGGCCTTGAGTCGGCTAATGGCGAATGTCGGCGGCCGTATATCAACTAGGAGACGTCTCCTCATGGGAGCAACGCAGTCCGTCCTTCTCTATGATGCGGAGGTATGGGCTGATGCCCTTGACAAGGAGGTGCATTGTAAACGCCTCGCTCAAGTGCAGAGGCGGGGAGCTTTGCGAGTGGCGTCTGCTTATCGCACCGTCTCCGAACCGGCTGTGATGGTCATTGCGGGAGTGATCGCCGTTGCCCTCCTTGCCAAGGAGCGCAAAGCTATCTATCGCCGTAAGGGCGAAAACTTAAGAGAAGTGGTTGCCCGTAAAGAACGTCAACGCACCTTTAGCGAGTGGCAACTTTCTTGGCAAAATGAGCCAAGGGGCAAGTGGACTGCGCGGCTCATCGACAAATTAGACCCATGGTTGAACAGACACCACGGTGAGATTGATTACTTCCTTACCCAACTTCTAAGTGGGTATGGAGGTTTTCAGTCTTCCCTGCACAGGGTTGGGAAGGCGCGATCTCCTGATTGTGTGTTCTGCAATAGAGTGGCGGATGACGCTGAACACACCTTTTTCTCTTGCGAGAGGTGGGACGGCCTCCGCCAGCAGCTTTATGCAGACACAGGGGAGCTCTCTCCAGACAACATTGTCAGAGAGATGCTGAAGAGCGCTGGCAGCTGGAATCGTATTGCGCATTATGTTCGGGCTCTTCTTACTACGAAGAAGATTGAACTCGACCGGCAGAGGGATCGGACGGTAAGGGGTTCCCTGAACTAACAACTCCCTTCCTCCCCTTCCCTCCCGTTGGTGAAAGGAATTCCCTGACTTGAAGGCTCCCAAAGCCGGGAGAGCGGGAGGGCTAGTCCGAAGTAATGTGTCAAATGGTTCCAGGCCAGTTCTCTGATGACAGGGAGGTGTTTAGTTGGTAGTCCGCCAGCATACTGTTGCGGGAGTCCAACACTCTGTGCGTAAACGCATTCACCTACCCTACTCCAAAAAAAAGCCCCATAAAAGTTTGGGTCGCTGAAGGGATTTCCGTTGTATATATTGTAACAGAAAACTTACCACTTCTGGAGCTATTTTCGTAACTTGACTAGCAATCGGTTTTCCAGTCCTTCGATCGTACGTCATCTCAAACTCAACGGGATCGCCAATTTTCAAATGATCGATATTGCCACTAAATTGCGAGAAATGAAAGAAAAGCCTAGCCTGCCGCTCACAACATTGAATGAATCCATAAGAATGCTGAAAAAAAAAACATTAATCAGTTAACACCACACTTCACACTCATTTCGTGCACAGCCCGAACAATTAAAAGCTAATTACCAATAATTTTTCAATGATACCAGTCTCTCGGATTGCCTGATTTGAATCGTTCATGTTCGCATTAAAGGAAGATGATGGTCCGGTTGTATTGAGTCCGTTCGTAATAGCCATATTACCGGAAAATATCGTTGAATCGTCGCCATCGAAGAGTGGTTGTGGCGCTGGTTGACCAATATTGGGAGAGTCTAAAGTAAAAGTGCCAATTGGAGGAAATGAACTACGTAGAGAGTTAAAGAAATTGTCATTATCGTAAATCTCTGCAATGGTAAAAAAGATAAATTCTCTATCAATATTCCATTGTTCTTGTCGCGTGTGTTATCTTGAGCAAACGTCTCGCAGTGAATAAGTTTCAACTGTTCTACAGAAATTATATTCGAA
Organism: Hermetia illucens; assembly: GCF_905115235.1. Lineage (NCBI taxonomy): Eukaryota > Metazoa > Arthropoda > Insecta > Diptera > Stratiomyidae > Hermetia > Hermetia illucens. The sequence goes on from NC_051850.1 coordinate 175,214,117, forward strand.
TACGTTACACTAAAATTACATTTGAAAACGATAAGTGCAATTCAAATAAAACAAATGAACAAATTAAATCAAATCAAATAAATTGAATTTAAATCATAAAAGAGTGAACGTGCATTACTTAATTTTCGTCGGAAAATTATTTTGATAGAATATATAGAGAATTTAGACAAAGTATCTACTTTTTTACCAATCATAGGATTTTCCAGTTGTTTGTGCAATTCAGTAGTTGCTCATGAATAGAACTAAACTCCTAAACTAAAGTTCATTATTACATTATTACGAGGAAAAAAATACATCTCATGATCTGAGCAGCCTTGATTTGAAGAATTCAAACAATTTTTCTAGTTAAGATCTAGTTTTTTGCATCCTTTGATTCAAGGATTTTCCAGGAAGCATGAACCCATGCTATTGTATAAATACTTTACTAAAAAAAAACCCATAAACTTAGAATGCAATGATTTACTACTACCAGACTAAATGGCGGAAGATTTCAATGCCAAATACACGTACTCGGGGTCGAGACTAACCTCGCCTAGAGGCTAAACCTTTCGGGAGGACAGGGAGTACAAAAAAATCGACTATTTATATAATCCTGCTTTAATCTAAACTTTATCATTCGTTCTCATGCATCCTCAAATCTCCAACCAGTCCCTACCGCTGTAGATTTCTTCACAAAAGGGTAAACCTTAGCTGTCCAACATTTCACGGCGAAATCCCAGTGTCCAGTTTTAGATCCTCCAAAATGTTCACAAATAATCGACTAGCTTATAAAGAAAAAACGACACTTGGGATATGCATGGCCACAGTTTAGATCGCCAAATTCGAAGAACCTGACAGCAGTTAAGAGAGTTACAAGAAGCGTTGAAAAGGCAGAAACATGAAGATCTAAAATGCTTCTTTGAAAATCTAATGCCTTTTCCAACGACGAATTATTTCCTTTGGAGAGCAATGACCAATTTTGGGACGACAGCTGGACGAGGTGTGATGCCGAGAAAAGTTCAATCTTTGTTCATCATTTGAGAAGCGTGTTTCAACCGGATAGCTGGGTGATTAGAGCGCAAGGTTGCCGTACGGAAGGTCGCGGTTCAAATGTCACTGGTGGCAGAATTTGTATCGTCGGATACCAGTCGACTCAGCTGTGAATGAGTACCTGAGTCGAAAGAGGGTAATAATCTCGGGCGAGCGCAATTCTGACCACTTTGCTTTCTACATGGTACTGCAATCCTGTAGTTTCCGTTACAGTCTTAAATGAAGTGCTCTAACATACTTCAATGCCTTAGTCCAATTGGATTGTTGCGCCAACGATTATTATTATTTTCAACCAAACTCATAGCTAACGGAAGAACAATTACCACTTTCGATTCCCTAAGATGCATCCCAATCATACCGAAGTTGCCGCAGTGCTAACTTCTCGTAAGACCACATTTATCTTAAAAGGGCTCCTCATTTTCACCTTATTACTGGCAAAATGATCCAGGAAATTGTCGCAAATGTCGATGATCCCGAGGGAAGGTAAAGATCCAACACGCATCACGTCCTTCCTATGCACGAGATAAGTCTGCTCCCCTAGCTATCAAAATTATTCAAGAAACTCCTCCTCCTCCTACGATAACAATTATTTTTCCTCACCCGCTCGTTTTCAGGAGTAAACATGGAACTGTTAAACAAGTTCATCGGATAACCTTCGAGATAAACTGTGCTTTGGAAGGTAGAAAGTAATGTTCGGCCGTATTCCCTGATGTTATGCAAGCAGCAGAATTTAATATCAAAACGGGGATACCCCTAGGTAGTGTCCTCCATCATCTGTTTAATTTTATATAGATTTTGCAAGTCTGATTCAGAATATTCCAAACCAAATTCCGAATTTTCCAAACAATTTCAGGTTTTTCCAAACTGACTTCATACTTTTCCTAATCAGTTTCAGAATTTTCCATTTCAAATTCAGACTTTCTCATATCAAAATCAGAATTTTCCATTTTAAATTCAGAATTTTTTCAATGTTCTACTATAAGATTTTATACCAACATTTTATCAGTGGATAAGGAGGGTGATTGTATGAGATTGGTCTGCACTCGTCATCCTTTAGCAGTTCAGGTGCTGCAGACGTTTGCCTTATTCCGGATAAAGGTTTGAAAGTAATTAGCAACCCCACAATTTAAACTTCTTATACTTGGGAAGTCTTCTCCTGACAATCGAGAGGAATTCCCAAGATACAGACAAACATTAATGAGGTTCTACACGAAATGGCAGAATGAATTGCAGTCACAAGAACAGAATTTCATATCTAGGAGTCCTGTAAAACAGGACAAGTGGGGAGTTTACATTTTTTCCCAGACCACGAAAACAAACAATGACGGAAAATTGATAGGCAGCCCAAATTTCTCTCACTACATAAACTTAGTCCTTAACCAGTGATAAAATGTTGGTATAGAACCTTATAGCAGAGCATTGAAAAAATTCTGAATTTGAAATGCAAAATTCTGATTTTGAAATGAAAAAATCTGAATTTGAAATGGAAAATTCTGAAGTCAGTTTGGAAAAATCTGCAATTGTTTGAAAAATGCGAAATTTGATTTGGAAAATTCAGAATCAGACCTGCAAAACCTGCTGGCTCAGAAATGAGCGGCTATTTAATCCTACATTTGCCAGCGATATGGTGACACTTTTCACACATTCTAATCCCAGAGTCATCGGGAATCTATAAAGAAGTTAAGCAATGGTTGACACACTGGAAAATCAAAGTCAACGAAACAAAAAGGGCAGTTAGGTACCTTCCCATTGAAGAAATTAACATGTCTCCCAGTCAAACTTAACGGCGGATATTCATTCCTCAATTTAAGGAGGTTAAATAACTAGGAATACACCTAGACAGAAATTACACTTAGAATTCAGTGCTGATGTATAAAGCAGTGATAAGGACTTATGGTGCATAACTTTGGGGATCTGATCGTTCATCCAACATTAAAATTCTTCAAAGTGTGCAGTCTAAAAAATTGAGAACAATTACTTCCGGGACTTGGAAAACCAAATCGAAGATATTAGGTATGCATTCGATGCTAAGCTTATTTGGAAAGTCCCATTCTAAGAAGGAAGAGTTAATTGCTATGCAACCAGATGTAATTGCTGTTAGGGAAGAATTCCCAGCTCATTATCGACAACAAACTTCATCGGCAGATTCTAAGACTCATATGGATGTACGGAGCTGTAATCAACAAACTAACTTGGAATTTTTCGAACTTTTCAGAATAAAGTGTTAAGAAGCATAATAGACGCTCCTTGGTACGTTCGAAATCAGGGTCTGCATAGAGACCTGCGAATACAGGTTTAGTGAGAGCATGCAATTCAGCATAGTTTGCGGTTACATCTTCTTTGTAAATACCGAAATGCGAGAATTGGCACAAATTACAAATATATCTTAGCGACTAAAAGATTAAACTGAACAGGGTGCGCATATTGCACTAATATCGACCAAATCTGTTCAGTTCTTTGGCAAAGTGAGTGATGTAGTGAATGTGAAAAAATACTATCACTGATAAGATCAAGGGTTGAAGGGTAGTGTGCACAATACAGCACCAGACGAGTAAGTGAACGGTGCGTTTTCCCCATTGTAATAGGCTAATAGCCTGTCATAGCTTTTGTCTTCGACAAGAATTTCATCCACATCATCACAAATTTCAAACCAATCAGCGAAAGAATTGGTCCATCGGAAATTGAATTCTCTAACCTCCATGAGTCAGTATTTGATTCACTGTCCTCGAACAACGTGAATATAGTAGTTGGTGACATCAATGCGAAAAACGGAAACGGGCTGGCCCACAGTGGAACTACTGTATAGAATTCGTTTGCAGCAGAAATAACACATCGTTCAATAAGTCCCGGGACTAGCGTAGAAATGGCGCTAATAATGCCATTTATAAACCAAGGTTCAGAAGTACCAACCTTCAGATAAGATGTGTCAAAATTTGATGTAATTCGAAACATAACCAAGAAAGCTATAGTGGTTAAACTGACGCTACCTTTGCAATCGTGAAAAAAATGGTCCAAAACGAATTTCGTGTGTTGATAAAACATTGTTTTCTAATGGGAAAAACACTGTTCAAGCTCAGCAATGGCTTGAAAAACGTTATCCGGACTCTACTCCGTCGAAAACAACCATTTGTCGGTGGTATGCTGACTTGAAACGCGGTCGTGCTGATACAAATGATGCGGAACGTTCGGAACGGCCAAATGAGGCAGTAACTCCCGAAAACATCAAGGAAGTATTGAAAATCGTGATGGGTGACTGCAAAATGAAAGTGCACAAGATAGCTAAGATGGTGAACATATCAACTGGTAGTGCATTTACTATTTTGCACCAAAAATTGGCTATGAAAAAGGATTTTTCCAAATGGGTGCCGCCTTTGCTCACAATGGAACAAAAGCAACAACGTATCAATGATTCGGAGAGCTGTTTGGCACTGTTTACTTGCAATAAACAGGATTTTTTGCGTCGATATGTGGCAGTGGACGAAACATGGATTCACCATTTCACTCCGGAGTCAAGTCGGCAGTCAGCTGAATGGCGTACGACCGGTGAAAGCCGCCCGAAGCGTGCAAAAACACAACAGTCGGCCACCAAAGTGATGGGGTCCGTATTCTAGGAAGCGAATGGTATAATTTTCATTGACTACCTCGAAAAAGGAAAAACCATCAATAGCGACTACTACATGGTGTTATTGGATCGTTTGAAGGCCGACATAGCGAAAAAACGCCCACACATGAAGAAGAAGAAAATCATCTTTCCTCAAGACAACGCACCGTGCCACAAGTCAATCAAAACGATGACCACGATGACGAATTAGGCTTCCAATTGCTTCCTCATCCTCCGTGCTCGCCGGATCTGGCTCCCAGCGACTGCTGGCTTTTTGCGGATCTCAAAAAGATGCTCCAGGGAAAAAGATTTGGCTCAAATGAGGAGGTGATCGCTGCTACTGAGGCTCATTTTGAGTTAAAAGACAAATCGTTCTACAAACATGGCATTGAAAAGTTAGAGAAGGTTTGGAATGATTGTATTACCCTTGAAGGAGATTATGTTGATGAATAATAAAGAATTTTGCCGATAAAATGTTGTTTTCATAGTTAGTCCCGGGACTTATAGAACGATGTGTTATAACAATCTCATCGACTTGCTTCCCTCATTGCAGGACTCATAAAAGAACATGCGCCTCTCCAGATGAGACGACGTTCAACTAAATTGATCACGTCAACGAGCTTCATCTTTGACGGACGATCATATCACGCGGCAAATTGCGACAGTGACCCTTATTTCAGCAGAGCAAAACGTTGACGCCAGATAGTGAATAATGTGAGTAGTATGCTCACCTGAGCTATCAGGTTCGATATTGAAAAGCTCCGCAACGAAGAAATGGCATCAAAATATGTGTTTTTATACAAAAATATGCAGAATGTAGGAAGCGAATGGATATAAAGACGATATGAATATCCTGGCGAGATTCGAAAGAGTGCAAAAGGACGAAAGAGTGAAGTTGGCCGAAAAATAAACGAAGAGAAGACTAAAATCATGACACAACTTTTCCAAGAATATGAATAACGGACGATTAGACAAACCCATTGGGCATGGCGAGTAATGAAGGAGGCTACAATAGAGCCAAGACGTACAATATAATAGCCAAAAGACAAGAGAGTTTAACACAGGAAGGAAAGTTCTCGTATAGAGCTACCGCAAAGGACTTCATTGGGTCGCAGGAACAGTCATGAGAAAACTGAAAAAGGGATGTGCCGAGTAAACGCTTGACGGGGTGTGGGGATGCATCATCTGCGAATTAAGATATTTAGCAATCAAGTTGGTAAGATCGAGAAGGTTTGAAATAGTAGATCGTTGTTTTTAAAAAAAACATGCTGCTCTTTGGCTGTGGTGACCGAAGTGCGCGATCAATCAATCATCAATCAAGAGAATAAGCATTGATAGGATTAGAAATGATAAGGTTCCTGTTCCAAAGGTGACGAAAGTAGCTCTCTCACAGGCTTTTATTGAAAAGAAAGCATAGGGGAAGAGAATGAAAAGTTTGGAAGCGTATTTGGGACCAGGTTTAATATTGATATCAAGTTTCTCAATGAGTAATTCAACAACTTAACCAAAAAAGCCGAGGAACAGGGGTGACTGAAAACAGTCTCAACTTAAGGAAGGTGAAAAGAAGTGAAAACAGAAAAAACCAAAGAATTGATGTGCGGAATTGGCAGTGGAATCAATCAAATTGACGGAAGTAGGGAAAATTGTGCATGTGTGACCAAAACAGCTTGAAACACCCGTGAGCTAGAGAGGCCTCAACGTCGATCAAGTAGCGCTTATATGCGATTTTTATAACTGATTTTACAAAGAAATGCGGAACCTTAAAATTAGCCAGATCAGTGACATTTTTTAGAAGATAAAAACTTCTCCCGTAGTGTTTGTTTAAGGCGAATGCTTTGATGAATTTATGTAGCGAACCAAGTTGGATGGATGAAAAGAAGGAAGTTTGGAGAGTCGCACGTTAAGCTAGCTAATACACGATTCCGAGTTGAATGAAAACTATAATGACCAGGTGAATTGAAAATGGGGAGGTTAAATTCGCTGTGGAAGAAGAAAGGGAAAGAGGGGAGCATGACAGTAAGAAGTGCAGACAAACTGTTAAACCATTCATCATACAGGTGGAAGGGGCAAGGAAATGGGAGTGCACACAAAAAACAATAAAAGAAATAGAATGGAGCGTGAATACTTGTAAGCCAACACAATCATATGAAGATTGGCTATAGAATTCAATGGCAGGAACTAATGTTTCGTCGGCAGTAGAATCGATGTTAGAGGGTTTAACCACTATGTTACGTTCCGTTAACTATTGCAGAGGCCCCGTATTTTGTCCTGTTAAAGGGCGTACGGGAGCGAGATCAGATTGAAGATTAACAAAAACCTCTGTTTAGAGCGGGTAAGTAAAGTTACTAGGTTGTTCAATAAATTTTGCGGTTCGATAAGAGAGGGCGTTTCTACTAGCCCAAACTTTTTTTATTATATTGGAACACTCTTCATATGAACGTATGTGAAGTTTCATTTCACTCTGTCAATTCATTCTTTGGTTACAAGCCATTTACTATCGACGTTTCACAGTATGTTTTTAACAATTGAAAAGACCAAGTATTGTGCAGTGGTTGAATTTTTATTTTGGGAGGTTTAAAAGAGGCAAAGGAAATTTAGGAAAAAAGTATATAATGGCTCTTCGCCTTCAATTATTACAGTAGAAACATGGGTTGTTGAATTTGAACGTGGTCGTACAAGGCTTATACTTGTTCCTTTCATCAGTGCTAACTTAATCAACCTAAGTTAGCACTGATGAAGGGAACAAGTGGTTCTCGAAATATCGGTGTTTGCAAATAAAAATCAACACTAGCGAATAGGAAAAACAAGTTTTCATTATTTCAAACCATGAATTCAAGTTCGAATTGTTGGAGCATCCACCGTATTCACCAGATTTGGCCCCTAGCAACATCCAACTCTTTCTAGACTTGAAAAAATTGATGCGTGAAAAGCGTTTTTCTCACTTCAGGGATGGAATTCATAAATTGGAATTTCGTTGGATAAGTGTATTGATGTTCACGGAGACTATACTGAATAATAAAGTGTATTTCAAACCATAAAATTATGTTTTTCTTACCGAACCGCAAAACTTATTGCACAACATAGTATGTCAATATAAATAAAAATCCGAAACTTTTAACTTCACTAGAAAACTTATTTTTTGCCAATATTTCGTCGATTACTTGCCTTCCTCACTGCTTGGGTTCGGATGGCGACCTCAAAAATATGCTTCGCCTCTTTCATCACTCCCTCCGAGAGGAACCCCCTTCCCCATTCATCAACGAAATCTTCATGGCCAACATGGAAGCGAAGTTAGCTGCGGGCGATCGGATGTCAAGGTTTTGGAAAAGGTACGTGGAGGATATCTGCCCTTGATGCTATCAAGAAAAATTATGTGGGGAAAAACGCTCGACTTCCTCAATAAACTGCACCACAATATCGAGTTCACCCTGGAGGTGAAAAAGCAAGGTCGATTACCTTTCTTGGACTTACTATTGACGAGCAAAAGAAAGTGAACCTGGAAATCCACAGGCACCAAACGAGTTATCTCCACCACTTCGAACCAAGCTTATCAGCGGAAAGTCGCCTTTTTCTACCACAGGATGCTAATTCTTTCCATTCCCTCGGAGGTAAGGTAAAGAGTAATGCATATTTTTGAGGTCGCCGGATTGAATGGATACTCCAACCACACCATCAGCAACTTGATTAACAAACAGAAGACGCTCCAATGGCAAGTGTTCACCAAATTGACTCCGGATCAAACGGAGAATAGTTTTGAAATTCTCAATAGGCATCAAGGCAATGGTTACCCCTGGCTATTCAAATTCATCACTAGGCGCAATCGTGTACAAAATTATAATATCGGTTCCATCGGCGAGGCTAGTAATCAAGAGGAAAGAGTAAATGAGGGTTTAATCACCATCGCGATATCTAGGAGAGTAAGTATAAATAGAACGATTTTGCAGTCGCCAAAATATGCATATTTCCAAAAAATAAGTTTCGTAGAAAATTTTAAAATTTTTTATGCAGTTTGGCAATTTGTTATTTTTGCTCCAGCTGCCAGGCTGTATCAATTGTAGATACTTAAAAAAATGGAGGAATTTCAAACTTTTTATGTGAATAAATTATCAATCTTAAAAGCTCCGGCCGCGATGATTTAGCTTCTTTGCAGATGGATCATGGAATGTCATAGGTGCGTGTTACGTTAGGGGGCATTGAACAATGTGTACGGAATAATCACTGAAATTCACCACTTTAGAATAGATTGCACAAGCGGCACATGATTATGCACAAAGTCAACAGGATCAATGGTTGGTCATTTGATGTTGTCTTATAATTGACAATATTACTTAAAGGGGGGTCATTCGTTGTTGTCCGTCCTGTCGCTCTCTATGATTCTGAGTGTTGGCCAACTATAAAAGATAATGAACGGTGTTTTGCGCTAATGGAAACGAAGATGTTACGTTGGACTAGTGGCGTGACACGTTTTGGTCACATCCGAAATGAGGATATCCACGATCGTTATGGGGTTGCACCAATCGTGGAAAAGTTGCGAGAGAGGCGTCTTCCATGGTATGGTCATGCAATTCGTGCTAACGAGAATTCACTTGGCCAGATTGGTCTGAATATCGAAGTTGATGGTAAACGACCAAAAGGCAGGCCTAAAGAACGGTGGCTTGATACGCTGGATGAGGATTTAAAAGCCTCGAGATTGCACCCAGATCAGGCATTCGGTAGAGCCAAATGGCGAAACCGATCACGACCAGCCGACCGCGCTTGTGAACGGGACAAAGGCTGAAGAAAAAGGAAAACTTAAGGGGGTCATCCCGTGTGTGGACCATTTTTTTGGCTTTTTTAAGAATTTTTTTGTGAAGAACTGGATAAAGATACAAATACGAATTTTTCACCATATATAATATTTACTGATATCTTGAGCATGCGTGATAATTTTTCCAACCCGATAACATAATTCATTATTGAAATACAGAGCAATTTATACACCCATCTCCAAAAAAGGTGTTTTCCTGCCGCCACGCTAGAGGACGCCGCGATCATCTTAAAGAAAAAAGTGAACGGCATTTTAACGTGCAGACTTAACTACAGTCCGCAAACTAGGATTATTAAAAAATATTAAAAGCTAAATTTTTGGTGCCTTGTTTAACATTTTTTTCTGTGACTTTTGGTGTTTATTTAAGACTTCTTTAATGAATAAAGAAACTACTGAATGAATGGCAATTTTCGTAGTTTGCGGACCGTAGAAATATGTTCTGAATAAGTCGTGAAAATTTCAAAGAATTTCGTTGGATAGATTTTGGGCTATGGTGGCAGCAGATTTTCAATATGCAGTTTCGAGAAAAACGCATCTAAAAAGTAGAATGTGATTTTTAGCCATAAAATCTTATGTTTGTTGAGGATGCTGGGAATCCTGAGTCCGCACCAACTTTGTGACGACCGGACCACTTGGGAAGCAACTTACTTTCTCTTTTGTTGCACGGACTCCTCTTTTTTGAGTTAAACCCAAATTTTCAAAAAAAACGAAAAAGCTGACTGACGTCGTCGAGGTGAGGCAGCGTCTGATGAGTTATCTCTGCCCTGGACGAAACCGTCAGTCAGCTTTTTGGTTCTTTTTTCATAAAATCTTTACTGTACATTAATCTGCTATACCTAGCCCATAAACTTTAGTTTTCTTGAAGAAACACATGTACAGCCTTGACTTCAACTCTTGCCCTTTTAGCGATGTCATTTGAACGTCATTCGGACCGATAAATACGCGCTTTATTACGGCGATCTTCATAATCTGGCATGTGATTTATTACGGGTTTAACACTATAATTTCCGAACGACTCCGAATATCAAAAAATCACTTTGCCCATATATTCTAAACTATATATAAATACAATTGATGCCCAAAAAAGAATCGATTCCGCGGAATCGACACACGGGATGACCCCCTTGGCTTGGCCAGGGAACAATCATTCAATCGAAATCATAGAGATGACAGTCTCGAAAAAATTATAACCACATGAAAAAGTAACCATTCGTTGGATATCAAAAATAAGAGAAGAAAAGAATCAATCACATCATGAGGTATCCCAGGTTGATCGGGACCGACTTTCGTCTTGGTTCTTGACCATGAAAAAGACCTGAATCCATCGCTTTGATTACGGGACCAAAGTCCAGTTGATTGTGTAGGAGCCATATATCAACATAAACTAATCCATTCATCGGAAGATATCTTATCAGTAACGGTTTTAGTATTTATTTTTGGGATGCATAGTAGTAGACAGAGCCACTATAACCAGCGCCCACTTCGCAGATCAGACAAGAATATTACGGGAAACCATCAATCATTAGATAAACGCATCTATGTACATCCGAAGCGGAAGTTTTGATGGCTGTCGTTCGTAAATTGGACTTGGAACTTCCCGAGCATTTGTATTATTCTCTAGATCTCCTCCCCAGAGATAATCATCTGTTTCCTCCGCGCAAGGACTCGCTCGAAATCATATCCTGTAATATTGATCCCCTAATCATTCCTCATTTTCCGATAATTTAAGGGGGTCACTCCGTGTGTTGGGTTGGAGAAATCGATTTTTTTCTTGCATGAATTGTATCTATATATAGTGGAGAATATGTGGGCAAAGGGATTTTCCGAAATTCCGAGTCGTTCAGAAATTACAGTGTTAAATAGGTAAGGAGTTTGCAGCCGCGGCTAGAGTACTCGATGAGAAAGAGCATCGAATCTTTTTTTACCTGGTAGTTTTTTACCTGAGCCTTATAAATTCGAACACATGTATAAATATAAAAAGATGGAAAACCAATCAATTGTCTACACTTATCTGCTGTTTGGAATAAAAAGGATAATCCAGTCTAGAGTGAGCACTGAAAGGCTTTCAAGCTATACTCAGTTATATTTTGTTGTAAGTATTGTGCTGTTTGTGTGTTCAGTGATTTTTTTAAATGGATCGGACGAAGGGAAATCGCTTTAACGTTCAACGTCATGCTCGCACTAAAAAACAAGTATTTCATGGGAATCGATACTTATCAGAGAAGAAAAAGGACTTCGCATCAACATCAGCAAAGAAACTTTTAGCAAGCATGAACATAGATGTTCCAATTGCGACAAGTTTTGTATATTGTATATTGGATTTTGCTGGAGTTTTCTCTGGTATTTCTGCAAATAATAAAATATATGTAGTAGTGAAAAAGGAATGCGTAGGACATGTCGAGAAAAGAATGGGAACGCGGCTTAGAAATGCAAAGAAGAATCACAGAGGCATTGGTGGAAAAGTGGCTGGAAAACTTACTGATAAGGTTATTAATGACCTCACTACATTTTTTGGGCTATCTATTCGTCGACACGCAAATTCGATAGAAGGAATGAAGCAAGAAATTTGGGCAATTTTCTTCCATAAATGTTCTACAGACGAAAATCCTCAGCTTCAGAATTGTCCAGCAGACGAGGACAGTTGGTGCAAATGGTACAAAGCGGAAGCTAAATGAGAACTGGATAGTTTCCACCACGAGAAGGCACCTTTGACTGAAGAAGTTCAAACAGTCATCAAACCAATCTACGAAGATTTGTCACGAGATGATCTCTTGAACAGATGTTTAGGAGCAGAGACCCAGAATAACAATGAGTCGTTAAATGCATTGATCTGGACTTTCGCTCCTAAACACCTTCATTCTGGGGCCAAGGACGTAGAAATAGCTACTTTTCTGGCTGTAATTATTTTCAATGAAGGATTCAATGGCATTCTCAAAGTTCTAGTGACAATGGGATGTCAAGTTGGTCACATATGCGCGAATTTGGCGGTCCGAACGAGGATCGACTGACCTCGTTAAAAGAGCCAGAATTGAAACCAGAGGGCAACAATCGGCCTTATAAGACTTTTTTGAAGAAACGGAGGGTGCTCTCTATGGACCAGGTATAGCAGATTAATAGTGAGTTAAAATTTTACTGTTAATAATCACATTTAAATTTTCAAATGCGTTTTTCTCGAAACTGAATCTTGAAAATCGGCTGCCACCATAGCTCAAAATCTATCCAACCAAATTCTTTGAAATTTTCACGACTTCTTTAATGCATATTTCTACGGTCCGCAAACTAGGATAATTGCAATCGGATGGGTCGTTTTGTTTTTATTCATAAAAAAGCCGTAAAAAAACACCAAAATCCAAAAAATTAAGTTTAAAAGCCCACCAAAAATTTACCTTTTAATATTTTCTAATTATCCTAGTTTGCGGACCGTGGAATATTGTCCACATTAAAATGCCGTTTAGTTTTTTTCCCTGAGATGAACACAGCGCCCTCCAGCGTGGCAGCAGAAAAACACCTTTTTTGGAGATGGGTGCAAAAATTGACACGTATTCCGAAAACTAGCTACGATATCAAGTCGAGAAATTTATCACATATACTAGAGATATCAGTAAACATTTGGTGAAAAAATCACGTTTCTATCTTTATCCAGTCCTCCAAAATAATTTTTCAAAAAAGGCAAAAACAAGTCAGGAAACCGGAAGCTGGGCGCTTCAGGTATAAAACGTTTTGTGTTTCCCTATGTGAGGAGCATAACGTAGTTCTCCATTGGCTTATAGCATTGACCCGAGATATTGAAATCGCTCAGTTCTGGGCATTGCCAGAATTGAGCGATTTAAATATCTCGAAGGGCAGGTTACTGCCATTGCCAGAACTCAGCGAGTTAAATATCTCGAGTCAATGCTATCAGCCAATGGAGCTGGGTAATGAAATTGTTTCACGCATTAATGCAACCTGGATGAAGTGGCATTCCGCAACTGATGTTCTTTGTGATCGACGTATCAGCGCACGTTCCAAATCTAAAATTTACTGCAATGTCGTCCGTCTGCCGCTCTCTATAGTTTGATAATTCACGCTAACGAGAATTCAACAACCAGTATTGGTCAGAACATCGAAGTCAATGGTAAGCAACCAAAAAGCCGTCCAAAACAATGGTCGTATGATACACAGGATGGGGATTTAAAGGTCTCGAGATTACATCCTGATCAGGCATTTGATAAAATAAAATGACGAAACCAATCACCACAAACCGACCCCACTTGTGAACTGAAGGCTGAAGAAAAAGAAAACGATGTGAGGAGCGAGGAGTGCACGACAGCTCCGTGTAATATAGTCAAAAATTCCATTGCCCTCTATTTTCTAGAAAGCGATTTAAATAAATCATTTGAAAGCCCTGTGTTGATAATGGTCAAACGCTTCACACTCTGAGTTTAACATTATTAGCAAATGCCAACAATTTAACCAACATCAAATATAAACAAGTCGGGAAACCGGAAGCTTGACGCTTCAGATATGAAAGGTTTTGTGTATTTCTTTTATAAAGAGATTTGAGTGTACATTTGTCCCATTAGCACGTAGCACGTAAAATATGCATATATTACGTGAAAATAGCCACTTTCAAGTGATATTGACATTCATAGTCTTGAATTTGCAGAGGAGCGACAGTTTTGACCTAGTATAACTTTGTTAGTAATAACGCGATTTTCACCAAATTTGGCAGGATCATGATCAATACCGTAGCCTACATTGTTGCAAAATTTGGTGATTCTAGGGTGAACTTAAGGGGGGTCTTCCTGTCAATTACTAAAAATTACAGTAATGTACTATTATTAACTTTATTTGAACAGGTATCGGTATGAAAGGTATTTCGGAGCCTAGGCACCATATAGTGGCAGCCCCCTGATTTTTTTCAGATTTTTCGGTTGAGTAGTTTCTGAGAATGGGTTCGTTAAAAAAATGACCACTTTCAACCCCCCGCATTCCCCACCTTTTCAGTGAAAGTCAAAACTAAGACCGGCTTTGAAAAGTACTAATCGAGACCTTTAATTTGATACCTCACATGACTATCTTTGATGAAAAAAAAATTTACACCCCCCTTTTGCATGTATGGGGACCCCTCCTTAAATTCGTCGTAAAAGGATGTAACTCACTATATGCGTGAGCGTTCACAGTTCCCACCTTTCTACCAAATTTGGTGTCAATCGCTATAACCGTCTCCGAGAAAAATGCGTGTGACGAACAGACAGACAGTAAACCGATTTTAATAAGGTTTTGTGTTTACACAAAACCTTAAAAAGGGCTAAGCAAAATTAGATTCTTCTTGAATGGAATTTTAATATTTCACTCGAATTTCAATTATTCTCGTTAATTATGACGTTAGCATCTTATTTATATGGCTTAGGATGCTGTTAGTTAGCACGAAATTGATAAGTTTGAACTGCTATAACTTTCCCAATAATAGTTGGATTTTCATGAAACTTGGCATGTGTATGCACGAGGCTGTCCTCTATGTCGGTGCAAAATTTAGTACACTTAGGAGTAACTTAAGGGGAGTTTTTTAATCAATTTCTAAAAGTTGATAATATACTATTAGTAAATTTTTTGAGCAGATACCGGAGTAGGACATCTCTCGATGATTAGATTTCACATAAGTGTTTTACACAAAATCTTAAAAAGTGCTGCAAATAAGTAGATTCTTCATAAATGCGACTTTAATATTTCACGCGAATGTCAATTATTCCGGGTAATTATGACGTCAGCATCTGATTTGCATGGCTTTGGAAGCAGTAAATTCGCGCGAAATTGCTAAGTTTGAACTGCTACAACTTTGGCGTTAATTGCCTGATTTCCATGAAATTTAGCACATATATACGAAATATTGTCCCCTATGCTGGTACAAAATTCGGAAGTCCTAGGGTGAATTTGAGGCAATTGGGTGGGATTTCACGAAGCAATTGGCTGGGAGTTCGATCACCCAACGTTAAACCCGCCAGCAAGTGGTCTAATTTTGCCGACTCGCTTGCCGACAGGCGCCTGATCAACTCGCTCTTGAGCTGAGCGTACGATGCCGACTTCACTACGTCGGACACCAGAAGTATGGACTCTTCGTCCAGGCCGACCACCGCGTAGTTGAAACGGGTCGCGTCCGATGTGATGCCGGACATTTGGAACTGTGCTTCCAAATGCACGAACCACAGCTCGGGGTTCCGACGCCAAAACGGAGGAACGCGTACGGCGAGGGCGGTCACTTGTGGGTCCGATGGGCCTGCCGCGTCTTTACTGTCAAACTTGGTCCACCTTTTGGTGAAGGGCAGCACCTACTGCGATGTCAGAGGCATCAACAAAAACGGCTAGGGGTGCATCTTGATGAGGAAATGCCAAAAGTGTAGCATCAGCCAGTTGCTGTCTGGATTTATTGAACGCGCAGACAGCCTCTTCAGACCACACAATCTCTCGCGTGTCTTTTGTTTTGGGGCCAGACAAGTACGCGTTCAAAACGGACTGGTGATGGGCGGCCTTGGGCAGGAAACGACGGTAAAAGTTTAGCATGCCCAAGAACCTCCTCAACTCCCTCACTGTTTTTGGACGCGGGAAGCTTGTGATTGCTTGCACCTTGTCTGGGTCGGGCTGTATTCCTTCAGAGGAAATGGAGTGGCCGAGGAATCTCACCTGTTTTTGAAGGAATTTGCACTTCTCAACGTTTAAGACTAAACCGGCCTCAAGGAGACGTTGAAAAATGCACTCGAGATGGGCTAAGTGCTCAGACTCAGTAGAAGAAGCGACCAAAACATCATCCAAATAGACGAAACAGAAATCGAGGTTTCGCAGGACTGAGTGAATGAACCTTTGAAAGGTTTGCGCCGCATTGCACAATCCGAAAGTCATTCGGGTGAACTCGAAGAGTCCAAAGGGTGTGCATATTGCCGTCTTTGGAATGTCTTCAGGAGCTACTGGGATTTGGTGGTATGCCTTGGCTAAGTCCAAGGTCGAAAAGATGCGGCAATTCGCGAGGTGATGCGCAAAGTCGTGGATGAGTGGAATCGGATATCGGTCATGAACAGTCTGTGCGTTTAGCCTTCTGTAATCCCCACAGGGACGCCATTCGCCATTTGGCTTAGGAACCATATGTAAAGGGGAAGACCAACAGCTGTTTGAGGGCCTGCAGATACCCTGTTGAACAAGTTGTTCAAATTCTTTCCGCGCGATAGCCAGTTTCTGGGGTGGTAGAGGACGCACCTTTGAGAAAATCGGGGAACCAGTAGTATTTATGTGGTGCTGCACATTGTGCTTTACTGGTTTCGAGAGACTACACTCGGTAGTTATCTGGCTGAACTTTTGGAGGAGTGTCCGAACACGAGAGTCGGAGATGTCTTCCAAAAGAACGGAAAGGTTATTGTCAGCGTGAGATACCATTTGGCCCGACGAATTTAGTTTGGTTGTGGGGTCTATAAGGGACTTATGTTGCAAGTCCACCAGCAACCCATAGTGACACAAGAAGTCTGCGCCTAATATGGGGAAGCTGACATCCGCCAGGATGAAACGCCACGGAAACGTCCTACGCAAGCCAAGACTCACGTCCACTTGCCTGTACCCGTATGTATTGATGCGGGAGGAATTTGCTGCCGCCAGTTTGAGGGGTTGTGGGTATAGTCGATGATGCTGGGGTACGGGAAGAACCGAAACCTCCGCACCCGTGTCGACGAGGTAGTTGCGCCTGCTGAGGGGGTCGAAAATAGTTAGGCGACGTGGCGCTGCGCTCTGGGTGGCCGTCGCCAAGACCCCCCGCGGACCTAGTTTTTTGTGGTAGGCGCGAATTTGCAAGGTAGCGTGCATCTGTGGGTACGGCCTGCCGTGTTGGTGTAAATTTCACCGCGTTTCAGTATAAACTCACCGCGTCTGCATCACAATCTCGTCCTACTCGGCCTTCGTACAACCCGCCGAGACTCCAGATCAGAAGGTTGCGTGTTCAGATCACGTCGGGGTCACCACTTTAATTAATCTTCACTGTTGGAATCGAACATTGTCCGTTCGCACGACAAGCTCGCTCTTGTGAGATGCCCGGGGAATTTTCGTAATAACTTTTGGGTGTCGAGGGCAGTAAATAGAAAAGTCGAGATCGGATCGAAAGCAAAGAAAAGGTTGGACTTGTAATGATTTGACTTGATTTACTTTAACTATTTAACTCTTATTTTTTTGATTATAATATTTTGACTTTACGAGGAAAACGCGAGTCGAAGTGTTCCGCGCCACGGTTGGATACAGAAGAGACCGACTTATTTCCATGCGGTCCTTACTGTCCCAACCAACGGCATTTTTTTACCGCTGGCTCTCCACTCCCCCGGTGCGTTCTGAAAACGAGTGAGTGGAGAGTTTCCGCGTTCAGCGCCATCTACCCGTCCGCATCCGCAACATCCGAAATAAATTTCGAATGCTGCAGATCCTGCCGCGCCACAAATTTAAGGGGGGTTTTTCAGTAAATTTCTAAAAAGTAGTAATATACTATTAGCAAGTTTATTTGAGCAGATATTGGAATGGGACATATTTTGAGGCCTAGATTTCATCTAGGCGCACCACCCTGATTTTTTTCGGATTTTTAGGTTGGGTAGTTTCCGAAAATGAGTCCTGTCTGACTTCAAGTGCGTACATTTTGACTCATTACTCACGCACTTTGCAATCTATGCCAAAACTAATGTCAGTTTCGAAAAGTACAAATCGAGACCTTTCACTTGATACCCTACACAACTATATCCGGGGAAAAAAATTTTTGAATCCCTCCTTTGCATGTATGGGGAGCCCCCCTTTAAACTCCACCTAAATTTATGCCACTCACTGTATGCGTGGGATTTCATAGTTCCCATCTGTCCACCAAATTTCGTTTGGATCGGTTTAGCCGTTTTGGAGAAAAATGCGTGTGACAGACAGACAGACAGACATTGAATCGATTTTAATAAGATTTTGTTTTACACAAAACCTTAAAAACGGCACGGGATGACCCCCTTAAATATAATTTGATGAAGATTCGCTAACCAAAGATATCTCAAAAAAATAGTGGAAAAACAGAAAATAAAATTAAAGAACTACATAAAAGCAGAGCAAAGAATAAAAACATGCTTAATAGGAATAGAACACATTTTACATACCTTCTCCATTGCGATAGTTATTAGGCTGACTACCCATAGTGCGTGAATCTCGTTGTACGTATTTGGAGTGAACGTGTGTCGTTTTTTATTGGATTTTTCTCTATAATTGTCTTATCAATGCCTATTATAATACGATTTTTTTCTCAGCGAAGTATAATATAATGATTATGATGAGATATATATTTAATATATGTAAAAAAAATGTTCTGTTCAAGTTTAATTGGAAACAGAAATCTGCACGCAAGAGTAATAGATATAAACTTGGATTGATTTTTTTTTTAGTTTTTATATTTTCTATTTTTGACTTAACGGCGGACAGTGCAGTGTTTACGGGCTTTTAATGCAATTTTTTTCTTTGTTTTATACTTTTTTTTTTTGCTCGCAACGCGTCGTCGTGATGAGCTTCACCTTCCTTCGATTCGATTACACTTTCATTCAAAGTTCGTAATTGTTTATATTGTCGATTGATTTATAAACATTTTTTTTTGTATTTTTCAATTAATATAAACTTTAAAAATATATTTTTTTAAAAAAACAACTACATATATGTATACTTATTAATGAAAACTTTTTTTTTACCGATTACTTCCTTTCACGGGTTCAACTTAATTTTGTATATTCCATTATATTTCAAGTTTTCTACATATAAATCTTAATGTTTCAAGTCCATTATTATATCACGCTTTCGTTCAATTTGTTTTTATATTGTTTTTTTTCTTTATTCTTTATTTGTGTGTGTATTCATATACATATGTATTTTAGTAAATTTACAGTACTATCACAGGTGTTAAATTTTTTTAGTATTCCTTATAATCAGTTTTTTATTTTCTATAAAAATGCCTTAAGTATTTTTTTTTTACTTTTTATTGTTATCAATATTCTGTCCTTTCCTAAGCTTCTTTATATACAGTTTTAAATTGGTGAATTGATTATAGTATTCGAGATATTTTAGTTTATTTCATAGAATTTGCGATCACTAAGTTTTTATGTTCACTGCTTTGAAATAATATTTTGTACTCTTTTTATTTCCATTTCGGTTCGTTTTAGTGTAACTTATAAATATTGTTCGCCGCTGCTGCTGCCACTACACTTTTCTTGGTTTTCAAGTTTATTTTCACGTTTTCTTTTGGATTTCCTGTTTTTTTTTGGTTTTTTTTTTATCGAAACTTTTTTACTAAACAAACGAAACTGGGATGATTTCAAGTGCTGTGTATCCTTTCCAGATAGCCGTAAGTGAGTGCTGTATTTTAACTTGTAGTATTTTTTCTAAGTTTATTGGTAGATTTATTAAATTTGTAAACTTTCACTGTTCGCTTTGCTGTTTTTGCTTTACCGATCACGTCTTTATACTTTGTTATGAAAAAGGTGGACTTTATATGAAATTTGTTAATGTTTATTTTTTTTTGGCGCTAGAATTCTAGGTGAAAACTTATTCCTGATGTGGTTGTTGTTGGTTGCTTGCTGCTCTTGGTCGCCGCCGCTTCGATGGCTCGAACGGAAGCGTTCGTTTAAAAACTTCAATCGTACAATTTTATGCTATTGATGATTATTGTTTTGGAACATTTCATGTGATATCTTTATCATTTTTAAAACTAGTTTGAATTCATTAAAGAAAAAGGATTGTTGATCGAAAAAATATAAAGTTCTGAATGTGTGTCCGGTAACTAGAATCGTTTCATCCACATCTACGTATCTTTGTTGTTGTTTTGATGATGATTGATCAGAAGAAGACGAGAGAGTAAGAGAAAGGGAGGAAAAGTTTTTTTTTTTGTTTTTGTTTTTTTTTTATGACAATGAGTTTGTGTATTGGTTTTCGAGCTCCGCCCACTTGCTGTTGGTTCAAAGTGTTGTTTGGTTGTTGGTTTGTTTCTAAAAATCAGATTATTAGTTTGTAACGTAGTATTGATGAAATGTGTGATGTTATACGAAGATTTAGTTACACAAGCTGAAAGAAATATTGGAAATTAAATAACTTTGAAATCGAAAGCGAGTAGGATTTTAACGTGCCAGTTTTCGAAACGTTTACTCTTTTCCTAGTTCCACGAATTTTCAGGATTGTAAATATGTTTTTAGTTTAGTTATTTAATATCTTACATGACAGGCCCCGCGACAGGTCGACCAAGAAAATGCATAGAATGTCGTGACAAACATGATGGTCGGATTAAGTCACAGGCCTCGGAGAAATGCTAGGGCGTCCACCTCAGTCGACGCGGCAGGACGGGTCCCGGTCCTGTCGAGAAATGTGAAAGGGTTCTTGAGCATGGACGGCGTGAGGACGTAAGCAAGTTAGTCCGCACACAACGAACAAAACAAATACGTGTCTGCACGCTAAATGTTGGTACCCTAACTGGAAAGACGGAGGAACTCGCAAGAGCCCTTCGGAAAAGGTGCATTGACATCTGCGCTCTGCAAGAAACCCGATGGTCTGGTGCCAAAAGCTGCGACATTGAACGCGAACGCGGTAAAAATGGCTACAAACTTCTCTATTTTGGTAACCCACACACTCAATATGGTGTTGGCATTGCCATCTCAGAGGGTTTCCGTGATGCCATTAAAGAAGTCGAACGATTTGATGATCGGCTGATGAAGCTCACCATTATATCAGCTGATCGCACTATTCACTTCTTCACCGCGTATGCACCACAGACAGGTTGACCTGATGCCGAGAAAGATGCCTTCTGGCAACTTCTCGATGAAAAGACTTGTCACGTGCCTGCTGACGATTACATAATCATTGCCGGCGACCTTAATGGTCATGTGGGTGAAAACGCAGACGGTAACAGGTGCCATGGGAGAAAGGGGTTCGGAGCGCGCAATGAAGGTGGCGAGCGTATAATCGATTTTGCGGACACCCATGACCTTGTACTTACGAATACATGGTTCATCAAACGATTGTCTCATCTTCCCACATTTTATAGCGGGAACAGTAAAACGCAAATCGACTATTCTCATAAGACGCCAACATTTTACCACTGTCACTGATTGCAAAGTCGTTCCCTATGAGACTATCGCACCTCAACATCGGCCGTTGATTGCCGTCCTGCGAATTAAGACACCGATAAAACAGCGTGAGGAACGCACTGTCCCGCCGCGCATTAAATGGTGGCGATTTGATGAGAAGAAAGAAGAAACGGTCTCACTCATACGATTGCCAACCATTACGAATGTGGAAGAATCATGGAACCAAATGAAAGACACGATCCACAAAGCGGCCTCTGCAACCCTCGGGGTCACCAAGCCGGGTAAGTGGTACATCAACCGAGATACTTGGCTTTGGAATGATTATGTTGAAATGAAGGTCCGTGAAAAGAAACGCGTCTACCACAAATTTCTCGACGATAAAACGCCTGCTAATTGGCAAATTTATAAGAATGCCAACCGGGAAGCAAAGAAAGCGGTCGCTGTCACCCGAGCGAACCATTTCAAAAATCTTTACGATAAACTGGACACTCGGGATGGCGAGAGAGATCTGTATCGACTTGCTAAAAGCCGTGATGAACGCATACAGGATATCGAACACTTCTGTTGTGTTAATGACAAGAACGGTACTTTGCTTACCAACCGTCGAGCCGCAACGGATAGATGGCGAGAATACTTCGAACAAATTTCAACTGAAGAATTTGCTCATCCTCCACTTCCACAATCATTTGGACCAGTTCCACCAGTCAGCGCAACTGAAGTCGAGGAGGCAATAAAACAAATGAAATCGGGGAAAGCAACAGGACCTGACGACATCGCATCTGAGCTCTGGAAAGCGAAGAGGTGGGACCCAACACTGTGGCTCAGTGAATTCTTTAACCGGGTTATTCAGGAAGGAAGAACACCATCTGACTGGCAAGAAAGTACCACTGTTCCAATATGGAAAAAGAAAGGTAGCCTAACAGAATGTTCAAATTACCATCCGATCCGGTTACTTTCCCATACCATGAAGATTTTTGAACGCATTCTTGACAACCGTATTCGCGAAATCGTTGAAATAACCGTGAATCAAGCCAGATTTGTCAAGAACTGCGGAACTACTGACGCAATACACACTGCGCGGTTACTCATGGAGAAGCATCGCCCTCTTTACATTGCACTTCTGGATCTAGAGAAAGCGTTTGACCATGTACCACACGAACTCATCTGGTATGCTTTAAGACAACACTTCGTGCCAGAAGAACTCGTGCGCTGAGTTCAATTGCTCTACCACGATCCGAAAAGTGAAGTTCGAAGTATGGCGGGTGTATCAAAACCGCTTCGTGTCTCTGTTGGAGTTCATCAAGGAAGTGCCCTCTCACCACTCCTCTTTGCCCTTGTTATGGACACCGTCACACGGGATATCCAACGTCCAGCGCCCTACACACTGCTTTATGCAGATGATGTTTTCCTAGCATCTGATAGCAAAAATGATCTCGAGCAACTTGTTCAAAAATGGAATGATCGCCTCATGCAACATGGTCTCAGATTGAATTTAAACAAAACTGAATTTTTGACGACCGATCCCCATGAAACAGGCACAATCACTGTCAGCGATAGTGATCTGCCCAGAACTGAGCGATTTAAATACCTCGGATCAACGCTATCAGCCAATGGAGAACTGCGTTATGAAATTGCTTCACGCATTAGCGCAACTTGGATGAAGTGGCGTTCCACAACTGGTGTCCTTTGTGATCGACGTATCAACGAACGTCTCAAATCTAAAATTTACCGCAATGTTGTCCGTCCAGTCGCTCTCTATGGTTCTGAGTGTTGGCCGACCATAAAAGACAATGAACGGCGTCTTGCGGTAATGAACACGAAGATGCTACGTTGGACTAGTGGCGTCACACGTTTAGATCACATCCGAAATGAGGATATCCGCGATCGATATGGGGTTGCACTGATCGTGGAAAAGTTGCGAGAGAGGCGTCTTCGATGGTATGGTCACGCAATTCGTGCAAACGAGAATTCACTTGCCAAGATTGGTCTGAATATCGAATTCGATGGTAAACGACCAAAAGGCAGACCTAAGCAACGGTGGCTTGATACGCTGGATGGAGATTTGAAAGCCTCGAGATTGCACCCAGATCAGGCATTCGATAGAGCCAAATGGCGAAGCCGATCACGACGAGCCGACCCCGCTTGTGAACGGGACAAATGCTGAAGAAAAAGAAGATTTAATTGTTTATAGTGAGTGAAAAAAAGTTTTTTGCAAAGGATTTCCTATACGTTCTTGCATAGAGAGAACTATTCAAGGTAACACGATTAATATAACTTTCTATCTTCACTGATGAAACATTGTTTGAAAAGATCAAGGGAGCTAGTTGGGTTTTCGATATCCGTTGAGAAAACACAGCTAGGAATAAAGTGTGTTAGAATAGATAAACATATCAGAAAACAGCGACAAGAACAGTGTTAGTTAGGTATATTTTAAGCATGGAGGATGCCTAAAAGTCGAGCAGACATATTGCAAAATACTGAAATCTCTCAAAGCTACACACCCCTTAAGTTATATAAGATCAAACATGTATTACAGAACCATGCTTAAATATCTTCAAAAGTAAAGTAATTCAATAGCATAAAATAATCATTCAATCATAGCACAAATATACAGCTCAAAAGTAACCTTGAACTACACAATGTTTAGTAGTAAACAATCGTTTGAAACCTAAACGTGTGCTGCCGAATATACATATGCGGACAGAATAAATCTACACAAAAGTCAACTGTGATAATTTCAAGACAGCGGCCAGTCAGATTACATTTCCCAGAATATGAGCTGTAGAAAAATTGTAATAGTAAACCATGTATGAGAAAATACACTGTTGGAATAAATCTTACAGACAAATAAATAAACCGAGTGAATCAAATTCCCCTGTACAGTTTCCAGGGATCTATTTTTTCTTTTATATATATTTTGAAAGCAAAATATGCTGAAGTTATAGTGTAGAAACGCCAGAGTACCTCTATGAAGTCCCAAAACAATTGTTCACCTAGTGTCCGTAGTCTGATTCTAGCTACAGCTGAAGAATCGAAAAGCGAGTTCCTGAGGCGTTCATAATTTTTTCTTTGGTGGCATCGTCCCTGTATGCCAACGTCCCATGCAAACCGTCGTAATCTTGTATGCATTTGCGCGTGTCTGGTACAACAGCTCTCGCGATCGAATCTTATTGTAGGATGGTCAGATCCCTGTGACATAGTCAACTGAAATCAGCGGCTTTTAAGTAAGGTGAATAGATTCGAAGTCCCCAGCGGACTGGAAAGCCACAAGCAAAGTTCCAATTCAATATCGGATTGCGTGTGGTGGAAAGGAACTGACATAGTTTGTCTAGGATGTTACTTATAAGGTTGGAAATAGGTTTTACTTATACCTTGCTGAGTTTCACTTTAGTGTTTACAGCTTATACCGCAAATACCGATATTTCGGGAATCACTTGCTCTCTTCATCAGTGCTTAACAAGTTCTTGAACCACTTGTCCCCTTCATCAGTGCTTAACAAGTTGTTGTTAAACACTGATGAAGGGAACTTGTTAAGCACTGATGAAGGGAACAAGTGGTTCCCGAAATATCGGAGACTGTCACTGATGAAGGGAACAAGTGGTTCCCGAAATATCGGTATTTGCAAGAATAAATATTCATACCAACGAAAAAGAAACAATGAGTTTTTATTATTTCGAATAATTTATTGTTTATGGATGATCCGAAATTGCATATGCAGTTAACAAACGTGTTGCTTTCCCACCACTCCTTTTTTTCTTGTTATCGACACTGTCACACGAGATATTCAACGTCCAGCGCTTTATACATGGTGATGATGTTTTCGAAAACTTCTCATAGCAAGCTTATCTCGATCAATTTGTCCAAAAGTGCAATGATCGCCTCATGCAATTCGATGTGAGACTGAGTTTGAATAAAACAAAATTTTTGATGACCGACTCCATTGAAACAAGCACTATTACTGACATTGGCTTGCCGAGCCGATATCTCACATCAATGCTATCAATCATGGTGAACTGCATTATGCTTCACGCATGAGCGGAACTTGGATGGAGTGGTTTTGGAAAACAGGTGTTCTTTGTGATTGACGCATTAACGAACGTCTCAAATCCAAAATTTCGTCCGCCCGGTGACCCTCTATGGTTCTGAGTGCTGGCCGAATATAAAAGACAATGAACGACGGCCCTTGATAATGGAGACAAAAATGTTGCGTTGGGCCAGTGTACATTATTCGCGCTAATGAGAGCTCACTTGCTAAGATTGGTCTGAATTCCGGAATCAAGGGAAAACAACCAAACGGCTGGCTGAAACAAAGTTGGCTTTTGATATCCTAGATGGAGATTTGAGAACATCTTGACTTCATCCAGCAAAATGGCACAACCGATTAAGTCGAGCCGACCCCGGTTCTGAGCGAGACGAAAGCAGAAGTAGAAGGTGTGGTTTTCGTGATGTGATTAGTTGTTTAGATCAAGAAAAAGCTGTTGAATACAGTTCTTGGTAGATCGATTATGGATGGATCAATATGCTACTAATCACAAAGGGAATGCACCTAAAATGGAAATCAATGGAATCATTGAGAACTTTAAACGTTTGATGTGAAGTATATCGGCAACGGTAATTTTAAAATGTATAAAACCTTATTAGGCGAGGATTCTTCGGACTTATCGCCTATATAGTGTGCGATGCAAAAAATTCCGTCATCCCATTTTTTGCTTGAAATCATTTGTGTATTGCTTATATAAGCATATTTAAACGGGCATTTGTCCCTAGCTCGTAATGTTTATGCATTTAGTTTGCCAAACCATTGACTTTAGTATGATATAGGCAGTCCTTAAATGCCAGATATTTTCACAAAAGTGACAACTTTAACCTGTTACAACTCTGTTAATAATAGTGCGATCTCCACCAAACAATTGATAGTATCATGCTCTATTAAATAGCCTATATTACTGCAAAACTTTATGATTCAAGGATGAACTTAAGGGGGTTCCCAACCAATTTCTAGAAAATATACTAATAAATATGGTAATACGATATTATTAATTTTATTTAGATAGGTATGAGTATGGGGAGCATTTTGAAGCCTAGAGGCATAGGCATAGGCCACTATATTTCTTTTCAGATATTTTCGTTGGTCCGAACCCTCGCACTCCTCGCTTTTGCAACCACTATCAAAACTAATATCGGTTTGGGAAAGTATTAATCGAGACCTTTCATTTCATACTCCACATCAGTCTTTTGTATTGGCCCGGATATTGGTCTTGAGGGCTTCCTGGTTCGTTGTAAACTTCGGATTCTAGGTATTCCCACAGAAAAAAATTGCAAGCATCCAAATCAGGAAATAGCAATCCTTGATGTGGCCTCGTTTGGAAATTCGATTATGGAACTGGCTCGACCTCTCGGAAAAATGACGACAATATTCCAGGCGGAGATATATATCATTTTATTGGCAGCAGAAGAATTTTTGCGGCAAAAATGGAGGGGCCGCATTATTCGAATCTGTTCCCACAGTCGGGCAGCATTATCAGTACTAAACAGCAACAACATATCAAGCCAGTTGGTGTGGAGTTTTCATCAGGTGCTGCTGAATCTCGGCCGACTGAATGAAACATTCCTGATGTGGGTGCCAAGGCGCTCAAACATCGCTGGTTATAAGGAAGCTGACAGACTGGCTCGCCAAGGTTCTGAATCCACAATGGTGGGGCAAGAACCAGCTTTTGGCATCCGGCCATCTACTGTCAAGTCTACTCTGCAGAGGTAAACGGCAAGGATCCACGCATCCGAATGGCGAAAATCTTTGTGAAGGAACCCAAGGCCGCTAGAGCAGCTTTTCTGTTGACCCTTAAGAAGTGGGACATGAAAACCATAGTAGGGCTTTTAACGGGACACTGTCCCTTAAAGTAGCAAATTTTAGTGATGATCTCGGCCATATGCAGCCAATGCGAGGAGAAAAACCTTCTCAGACCTCAGACGAAGATATTTTGGTAAGGATTTCTTCAAAGAAGAGTCTGCGCATTCTCTGTCTCTGGAGAATGTTCTCAAATTCGCCAAAGCCTGCGAACACCGTCTCAAGAGATCGATGAATAGACGATCTCCGGGGACAGTACAATGGGCCTATCAAAGGTCCGAGTGCTTGAAACTGTGGCTCCCCCACTAAACTAAACTAACTAACTTAACATTTACTTGTGCTCAATCGAGCTAAGCAAACCATTAGCAAAATAAATTGCTTATGCGTGAGAAACCCATATATTTAATTCTTAGTCCTCCAGATCGCAGTTAGACGATGAATTTAACTTTTGATCAATAATGTCGTCATTTCAATCTTCGACCGGAGTTCCATTTAGTTTCTAAGAAACTCAGGGATCTTTCATTGTGTATTGTGCCACTCGATCTACCTGATCCAGAAGTTTTAACAGTTCTTCCGCAAGGAGGATTGAGTTGGTGACTTCAACGTCAGGATAACGCCTGATAATAGCGGCTAGAACGGGGCCGTTATTTTAACTATCGCATCCACGCCACCATTCCGACGCCCAAGCTGCAAACGAAGCATCCTTGATGGAACTTTTTCGTCGGAATCAGGAGCAGAATGTCGCAAAGGTGAACACCGGGGGTAACAAACCGGGTCAAAAAAAAAATTGAGGTAATGCGGAAATCGTTTCTACTTAATGTCGAACAGGACTGAATTGTGTGGAAATAATTCTATATGGACCCCTACCGAGGATTTTCCATTTTTTAATATGAAATAGTTGGAAGAGGCAGTCCTTTCTATGAAAAGATGACAAGACAGTTCATGTTAAGCGATGCGAGTTCCACAGGAAATGTTGTCAGTTGTGGATACTGTTCATCGAGGTGGGGCAACAATCGTCGATCTCGGCTAGTGCTCCTTGTAACGTTTGATGTGGTACACTGACGGATCCCTCAAAACAGAGGGAGCAAGCGCCGGTGTCATTGGTCCAAGGAAAATGTGCTTTGAGCCAATGGGCAGGTACACTAGCATATTTCAGGCGGAAATATACGCCATAGACAAATGTACCTTCTTTAATCTGCAAAGGAACTATAGGGGGCAGAACATAGCTATTCTCACCGATAGCCAAGCAGCTATCAAGGCACTTATATCCAACCAGGTGAACTCTAAACTGATGTGGGAATGTCTTGAGAGACTGAATACACTCGGCTCGTCCAACAAGATCTGGATACTTTGGGTTCCAGGCCATGCTGGGTTGGAAGGCCGCCTTTACACAGACCATAACCCTTCTGTAGAATCGGAAACGGCTTCATGGCTATGACACTAAGAAATGAAGAGGAACGGTTGAGGGAACTATACTGGGCGGGAAACCTCTATACACGTCCTGGAACAGTGTCCGGCACTTGTGCAAAGTAGGTCGAGGGATCTGGGAGAACACTTAATACCAGATGCAAAGCTGAAAGATCTGGAAGTAGGGAACATACTAAAGTTCATGACGGTCATAGGCCTGCTTGAGATACTATGATCCATAGGTACACTATAACCAGTAAAAGGGGAACAATAGTTCTTCAAGGACGCGGTGCGACTTTCCCTTAGAATAATAATACATACCTTCTAGGCGGATCTGAGGACTTTCCATGCTACCTGGACAAGATTAGGAAGGTAGGAAGATAACTGACTGTGCGTTTTGCTTTAGATTACAGACGACACGACGGATTCGCCAGCAACTTTATGCAGATGAAGGGCGCTCGCTCCGGTCAGCATTATCAGAGAGGTCTGAGGAGCACTCTCAGATGGAACCGTATTGCACACTACGTTCGGGGGTATATTCTTGCAAAGAGGTTAAGCACGATTATTGGAGGGACCGGATTCCAGAGGATTCTTCTAAGTATCATTTTATTCTCCTCTTCCCTCCTTTGGAAGAGAGAAATTCCCTGACTTGAAGGCTCCCTAAAACGGAAATCAGAAGCACTGATTCTAACTGCGGAGCGGCACGTGTAGATTGTTTGTTCTAATTTTCGCAAGTTTCTAATTTTCGAGCGGCTACTATACTACTATCAACGTTTGAGGGGCTTGAACTTCAAAGGTGGCTTCCTCTCAGCCATACTTTTTCTTGCGATTGATGACGCAATTTTCACTAGAGGACGGAAGCAATTCTACAATAACTTTCGACTACGACTACTTTAAGACTGTAACAGTTGAAACACAATCTATACGTCACCTAGAGCCGCCTATCATAGGATATAGCCTTGATAGTAACGTCACTCCGTACCTACCACTGTTACCTTGATCGATCTCCAAATTAAGATGAAAGGACGCTGATGAACTAAATTTCTATGACACAAAAATAATGTAAAGTCGGACCGGGTCCATTTGCAATTGAAATTGCATATTTTGGAACATAATGGTGGGCAATCTGGCCAAAAGAATTCCAATGAATATGAATTTTATTAGTGTACCTTCGTCTCAATGACACCCTTTCTGAGAAAAGATTTTGTATGGACAAGGACGACGACTATCGCTGAATTCTAACATTGGTACCTGTTGTGTAGGCATATTCGCATAGAGCCTTGAGCTGAGTCGTGCTCGTCAGCAAGCATCCCCCCCGAGTCGTAATAACTTACGAACTTTCGTCGGGGAGTGGGTGTCAGCCACAACTACCACAATCTTTCCACTAAGGGACCAACCAATAATGTACGACGCCAAAACAAAAACTGCAAAGGCTCATTCTGATTCCCATGACGATTTCGCACCTCACGATAGACGTCAAATTCCCAATAGTTCCTTATATAATTCTGATCGGGGGATTCGGAGCCGTGAGGGCGTTTTGTTCAAATGACTCCCAGGATTAGTAGCCAAAGGCACCCATCGGTAAAGGCAGAGTAAGGATCATCCGAGATGACTTGCATGTTGGGGTTAACGTAACTTTGGCAGAACATTTGAATTGCTCTCATTTGAAATTTAATTGGTTACTCTTTGTGAAGTGTTCAGGACTAAGTGCAATTTGAATTTGTGAAAAATCCTCCCCGGCAGGTCGTCCTGCATCCACGACAGAAATAATTAGCGGCGCGGCTCGAGCAACACGCAATTCGTATGCGGCTCCCCGCAGTTTCCAAAAACACCACAAAATTCCGGTTTCTTACTAGACCAAAGCATTTCTCATCCGACTATCAACACAAGGCGGTAACAACGCGCCGGGGCCCCATTTCTATTTCTGACCGCAGCAGTTCCTCCAGCTGGAGGAGCACATCCACGACAAGCGCTAGCACGTAGGAAAATTTTCTGTGACATCGAAAAGCTTGATCGGCGACCCCACGCACTGAAAACGATTCGGTTTCGTGACGTTTATCATTTTCTATTTTCTAGTCGTCGTTGTCGCCGCCAATTCACGCTCTAACGGGACCGCCGACACCATTCAAAAGGCCTGCATTCGGCTCGTGTTTATTTTCACCCCGACGTGGGCTAGTTGCGATTTGTCCGACTAGAAATGCATCAATTGCAGCCAAAGAACGCACACACAACGGACTCTCTCCTCGATTTGGCAGCGGTGTCGGTGGGCACCCCATTTACACCCATTGTGCTTTGATTTTTTTTTTGTCTCGTTGCCGTATATGAAAGGACTACGCAATTTTTTTCACCGGAGAAATTCATGGAATCACATTCATTTCTCGACCAGTGGCACAAAGAATTGTTTTCTCACATTCCAAACGCCAACTATTCACTAAATACTCGGCACCGATCTCGACTTTCTTTTGACATATTTCAGAATAAAATTACCACGGGCCGGAATAAATTTTTGACAACTCTACACACTTCGTCACGGCATTTTATCGACTTTACAGAGTTTTCGCGGTAATATTTCATTGGACCGTAACAAATTAGCGAATGGGAAATGATTTTCTTCAAGATGGGAGTATTTTGGGCACGTTAAAATCCTAATTCAATTGATTATTTTCGGAAAAATGTTGAATACGTACCACGACACAGCACAACACTGACGGGACGCCATATTGCATTCGATTATTATCGTCTCTCTTTTGTGTTTCGATTTTATTCAACTTTCCGCTTTGAGTGGATTCGCACCAGTCTATTGTTCTTGTTCTTCATAGAAAGTGCTTTTCGTCTGCTTTCCAATGGTGTGTTTACGTCATTTGTGAATTTTGACAGCCGTTATAATTTTTATCGGTTGAGTGATGTCATAAGATCGGGCGAAAGTTTGTGGGGAAGATCCGTTGATTGCTAATTTGGTGTTTGTTAATAACTCCAACATCAAAACTTAAAAATGGCATAAAACAGACGTAAATAGTAACATTAATTTAATTACAAACGTTATTTCTTAGAAAGGCTTCAAAAAATACTTCACTGAGTTGTATGCAGAATCCATAATGAAGCTCGAATTTTAACCGAGATATACTGCGCCAATTAAGTCATCACACAGAGACGGATTAACACACAATCTTTTAATCAAAAATTTATTAAAGTGAAAACAAGGAAATATAAATTTTACGGGATTAACATGATTCAAATCTAAGTGGTGCCAGTGGGATCTGTAACGTGATTTGACGTCGGATACCAGTTGACTCAGCTGTGAATGAATACCTGAGTCAAATGAGGGCAATAACCTTGGGCGAGCGCAATGCTGACCACATTGCCTCCTACAGTGTACTGTAGTGTACCGTTACGGTCTTGAATGAAGAGCTTTAACACACTCCAAGGCCCTGACCCAATATGGATTGTTGCGCCAACGATTATTATTATTATTCCCGAGTTATCACAATCTCGCCAGATGCTGGATTTTACCCATTCTAGCACGAAGTGCCAAGCATTTAGGCTCGGACGATCCTACCTACTTAAAACCTAAAGAGGTGCTGGTGGTAGGTCAATGGGATAATCCGTCGAGAACTCCCTGCAACATCGGTCACGTATGCAGAATGGTGTACTTCTGCATGGTTTGAACCAGACTGTGCGAAAGTCCCACGACATCAAGGGAAGTCATGAGGGATTTAGGTACAATACCTGTAGCTGACAATATTATGGGAACTACAACCACCCGCTCGAAACGCCAAATTTCTTTGATTTCTCGAGCCAGTGGCTAATAGTTCACCTTCTTCTCCATGCATTTCCGTTCAATGTTGCTATTATGGGGGATAGCAACATCAATAACATACGCGGAGCGACCCGTCTTGTCAACTAACAGTACGTCAGGCTTGTTGTGTGCGGTATGGCGATCAGTCAGAACTTGCCGGTCCCAATACATGCTGTAAGCAGAACTATCAAGTACTGCTTGGGGTTCATATCGGTAAACCGGACATGTTCCCGTGATCAGCCCATGCTTGTATGCAAGGTTTTGATGAATAACCTTACATACAGCATTATGCCTGGTGATGTATTGTACCAGTTTCATAACTGTGAGGAAGAGGGCCACCTCATCAAAGATTGCACCGGAGATCCACGGTGTATGTTATGTAGTGGGAAAGAGGGCGTGGACGGCCGGCATATTGCGGGAAGCAGCAGATGTCCGGTATAAAGGAGGGAGCTGAACCGCACAGGCAAATGAGATTGATACAAATCAATCTCAATCACTGTGAGGTAGCTCTGGACCTGCTCTCGCAAACCATTCGAGAGTCGAATGTCGATGTTGCGGTTATTTGCGAGCCGTACAGAAACTACGGCGGTGCGACTTGGGCGGTGGATGCGTCTGGCAACGCCGCAATCTAGGCGTGCGGAAGACAGGCCATTCAGGAAGTCAAGTCGGGTTCAATCGTTGACCTGACATTTGTTAGCACTTCACTAGTGAGGGAGATGGCTTGGCAAGTGAGTGAGCACTACACCCACAGTGACCACCAGGCCATCTTCCTCCGCATTGGGAACCGGGGAAGCAGTCAACGACGCTCTGGAGGTGGAAAGGCTAAGGCGGTTGGCTGGTCTATCGGAGCTTTCGACGAGGAGACATTCCTGGCCGCATTGGAGGGAGCCCATGATCCGGATGGAACAGCGGTGGAAAGGGTCACACAGTTGTCTCAGCGTGTAACCGAATCATGCGACGCTACGATGCCACGACGACGTTTACACCACGGCAAGAGGCCAAACTACTGGAGATCGCTGCCTTGAGATCCTCTTGTCTCCGAACGAGGAGACTTTCCCACAAGACAAGGGGAAGGCCGGAGCACCAGGAGCGTGAGGAGGAATACAGGGATCTGCGAAGCAACCTTAAGAAGGCCATTCGGAGAAGCAAGCGGGAATGCTACCAGAAGCTCTGCATGGAGGCTAATACGAATCCGTGGGGTACAGCCTACCAAGTTGTAATGAAGAAGATCCGCGGGCGAAAATCACCTCAGGTGACATGCCCACGGCTCTTGTTGCAAATAATTACAACTCTTTTCCCGCAGCAGGAGCAGGACGAAAGAGAACCCCAACTGGCAGCTCAGCAGGACGTCTTCTCGATCCCTGATGTTACCGAAGAGGAACTTTGGGAAATCTGCAGACGTATTGGGGACAGCAAGGCCCCGGGATTGGACGGAATTCCGAACAGGGCTCTGAAGGTGGCAGTCAAGGCCAGACCAAGGTGGTTCGCAAGCACATTCGAATCGTGCATGGCGGAAGGAGTGTTTCCCGCCCAATGGAAGAGGCAGAAGCTGGTCTTGCTACCGAAGCCTCGAAAACCACCCGGCGTGCCCTCTTCATATCGCCCTATTTGTCTCTTAGACACCATGGGGAAGATGTTGGAGAGGGTGATATAAAACAGGCTGCTCCCGTTCATCGAGCTTACGGGTGGTCTTTCGGAGCGGCAATATGGGTTTCGGCGAGCCCGTTCTACGGTCGATGCAGTAGCAAAGGTCGTGGAATTGGCTCGAAATGCAATGGCCATGGGCAAATGCTGTGCTCTGGTGACGCTGGACGTCAAAAATGCTTTTAACTCAGCCAACTGGGGCTGGATTAAGGGCGCTTTCGCCAAACTGGGTGTTCCTAGCTACTTGGCTCGGCTCATCGAGAGTTACTTTTCGGACAGACTTCTCTGGTACGAGACGGACTACGGGCCGAAGGAGTGCATTGTGACAGCAGGTGTGCCTCAAGGTTCTGTATTGGGACCGCTGCTGTGGAACATAATGTACGACGGAGTGCTTGGCCTTCGCGTGCCGGAGGAGACAACGCTAATTGGTTTTGCGGACGACTTGACGGTAGTTGCAATTGCAAAGCATCCCGAGGACGTGGAGCTTTATGCAAATGAAGCCATTCATACCATCAAGTCATGGTTACGAATGGTCAAGTTGGACCTGGCGGACGAAAAAACGGAGGCGGTCCTCATTACCAACCGTAGGAAGAACAACACGATTACCATCCAGGTGACCTGGGGGTGATGATCGATGCCAAGCTGAGTTTCAAGGGACACTTGGATTATGCGCGAGAGAAGGCAGCAAATGCCAGCTCATCCCTTGCAAGGATGATGCCTAACGTGGGAGGGCCGAAGTATAGTCGCAGGTTACTCATCGCGGGAGTGGTGAGGTCGATCCTGCTATACGCGGTCCCTGTCTGGGCGGGAGCGTTGAACCACGCTGTCAACCGGAGGAAGATAAGTTCGGCATACCGGCCAATTGCGTTAAGGGTGTGCAGCGCATTTAGGACGGCGTCGACGGAGGCAGTGTGTGTCATCGCAGGAATGATCCCTATAGATCTTCTAGCGAGCGAGGCACACTGGCTCTACGAAAAACGGAAGGCAAATCCAGCCGAGGTGACTGCGGATTTCTGAAAAGCCATCAGGAGAGAGTTGTGTGGCAAGTGGCAACAACGATGGGATAACTCCGACAAGGGCCGGTGGACCCATACATTGATTCCGTGTATCGAGAAATGGGTCAGCCGAAAGCACGGAGAATTGAATTACCACCTGACACAGTTCCTTACGGGACACGGTGGTTATAGGAAGTACTTGCATCGCTTCGAGTTGGACGAGTCTCCCAACTGTCCTGAATGCGGTGCTACACCCGAGGACCGGGAGCACGTTATGTTCCATTGTCCCAGATTTCTGCAGCAGAAAAGGAGGTTGAACAGCATCTTAGGGGCGGACATCGAGCCCCCCAACCTGGTGGAAGAGATGTTGAAGTCGGAGGAAACCTGGATGGCGGTAAATGAGGCAGTAGCCGTGGTGCAGACAAAACTCCTGGAGTTGGACCGAGCTCGGAAGGCGGCGCGACGGAGACGCGACATGGACGAGCTGGTATAGCGAACCAGAGCCTCCCCCGCGAAGTAATACTTCACGGTGGTCCCGCGGGGAGCGGCGGAAGAGTGGGGGTGGTTTTAGTGGGTGTGAATCCGACACACTGCTGCAACCTGGCCCAGCAGCGTCTTTCTAAGATTTCCATCTCCATCCATAAAAAAAAAAAAAAAACAGTTTCATAACAGTACAGCCAAAAATGTGATGGTCCAACGTCTTTAACGCCGAACCACACATTCTGTACTGGTCATTCTCCACCCGTTCTTTCATGATGAGCTTTTTATAAGTTCGGGTGGCAACCACGCTATCCTGAATGGCACACATGAACCCCTCCGTCTCAGCAAAGAGCTCCCAAGCACACATCCATCTGTTCGACAAATGCAAATCAGCAAATGGCTGCCAAAGACAATTCATATGTTTACCGTGCATTGCCTTCGACTTCCATTCATCGATCCTCTTTTGGTCTGACTCCCCACTCAGAGGATTGAAAGATCGATCCTTCAAGTTAAGTGGATTCAGCCCACAAACAGCCGCATGCAAGAGACTCGCCTGCTGTTTGCTGTAAAAATAAGCGCGCAGCGAGTCGACTTGGCGATGATGTTGTGCCGCCACGTCAACCACGCCCTTATCACGAGGCAGGTTCATCCGCTCCACGGCAGACTTTAGATGATACATTCGAAATTAGAACATAGTAGTCCGTATCCACCGATGAACGTTTTCCAGATCGGTCTTCGACCACGGCAATATTCCGAATGTATAAGCCAGTGAAGGGATAGCGTATGCACTCAATGCGTTTATTTTATTCTTCCCCGAGAGATGCGATTTCAGTACCAGCTTTACACGTTGCAGGAATTCGGACAACAGAGAATCCCTCAGATCACCAACTCGAGCAGGTTCCTTGCAGAATTCCTAGGTACTTTTAGAAGTCTGTCTCAGTCATAGTTTCGATGTGGAGGTCATCAATGTTATGTCCGACATGCGGCTTGTGATGACCTTTGCGGATCGCTTGGATTCGACACTTGTCTAATCCAAACTCCATCCGAATATCACGGCTGAACATTTCAACTATTCGCAACAGACTTCTAAGATGGTCGTCAGTACCAGCATACAGGTTGATGTCATCAAGTACATCAAGTGTGTCAGTTCGCACTTAGCACGTATTTAATTGCAAAACCATGCCTTTTAGCATCATTAAGTAGCCATGAAAGGGGGTTCAGTGCCATACAAAACCAAAGGGGACTCGACGAATCCCCCTGGAAGATGCCCCTCCGTATACGGATGGCCTCTGAGGTATTAACACCCTCAGATGTACGCACTGATAACGTGGTATGTCACTTTTTCTAGACCGAATCCCATCCGAAAACCACAGCACAGCGCAGCACACTATTCGTAACAAACTCTTAAGATTCACATCAATATCAGCATACAACTTGATGTTATATAAATACATTAATTGCGTCAGCCTGTGTTTAGCACGTAGGCTATATTTGACTGCGTAGCCATACTCACTAGCACCATTCAGAAGCCGTGAAAGGAGGTTCAGTGCCATATTAGACCAAAGAAGAAGCTATGAGCCCGCTTGGAAATTTCTATCCGTATGGGGGTGCGCTCTGAGGTGTTCGAACCCTCAGCTGAACATATTGGCAAGGTGGTATGTCGCCATTCATGACAGTCGCCTCTTTATTAGTTTGGGATCAATGCGGTGTAGGACATCGATGAGGGCCGCTATCAAAAGCCTTTACGTAATCGACATAACGACTAAAGAGATTTTTTGGCCTTTAGTTGCCGGTCATATGGAATGCTAGTGGCGGTGGAATGGATGTCCGATACCAGTCGACTCAGCTGTGAATGAGTACCTGAGTCAAATTATGGTAATAATCAAGACCGAACGGAATGCTGATCACATTACATCCTACAGGGTACTGTAATCTTGCAGTGTACCGCTACGGTCTTGAATGCAGTGCTTTAACACATTTCAAGGCCCAGATCCAATTGGATTGTCACTCCAACGACTATATATTATATTGTAGTTGCCACCCTTCAACTACCGAGTCGATAATGAAATGCTTTTTACAACCCCTTAATTCAACTCAGTAGCCCTTCTGATCTCCGGACAGTATGTTGTTGGTGCCGCGATGCACATTTACCCTTCCACTTATAACGGACGTTATGAATTTGTAGAGGGTTGGTAATGAAGTAATCGGTCTTGTGTCTGCTGGATCCTATGCCGTGTCATTTTAGGGAGAAGATAGGTAATCCCCGCAGTAAGGAAGGATTGAAATTTCTCCGTCGGACTAATAACCTGATTTATGTTATGTGCCAACCGACCGTGTGTATTGGTGATTCAGATGAAGACCTCTCCAGTTCTTCGAGCTGTTTGCTCCTCATCGAGCCTCTTCCTCAATAACTTCCGCAAAATTCAGGCCCAGCCTAGTGGCATTATATACGTTACATTCTGAACACATCTAGAGTGACTTTCGCTATACAGACTACAGCACATTCGCCACGAGTCTTTTAGCTCCATGTACGTGGTCGTGCTTTTTTATTTTAATTTCCAATGTTCCAGCTTTGTATTCGTGTCAATTTCACGGGTATATCACCGTTTTGTATTTCAAGCTCTTGTGCGCCCTTATGAACTCCCTAAAGAGCATGTGAGATACTTTAGTAATGTCGTAAGAGGGACTGAAGTGTCCAAAGATCCCTTTTCTTACATTCCTAATCTGACTAGTACAGACGTCCTACTTCAATAAAGTTGTATTTAGGAGCAGACCAACCGCACGACCAATTTTGCCACTTTTCTAAATGCGGCACATAGCCATGTGCGCGTACTTACGAAAATGCTTGCTGAATCTCTGGTGCAACAAGGAGCGGTGTGATGTTGTACCTGCCCCTACCATTGTGGTTTCCTCAGTTCATTTCATCTGCTGCCTATGCAAACTTGCTGAAGTGATCGCCATAGACTATGTCGAAGCAGGTGGAGCTATATTCCTGGTTGTCGTAAGCCTAGGCGTCTCCTTTTTTAATGGGTGTGCAATTTACACTTAACTACTACTAATTGTTGTAATAGACTCCTCAGTGAGTAACCTGGAAGAATATAAAGTTCTTACATTTTTCTCAGCTTGTACCTGAGACGCTGCGGTGGCCTTCAGCCATTTATACAGGGTGCGGCAGCATAACTTCCTTTTTTAAAATCCGCGCCACTCAGTTAGTTGATGTCATAGCGGAGCGCTAGTGGTCTCGTTCAAGAGGGGATACTGTAAAGTTTTGTCCCGACACGGTTCAGTCGCCATCATGCGTTGGAATAGTGAGGAGCGTGCCTTTGCCGTTGAGGTTTACTTTTCAAGCGGATGTTCGGTTATTGCAAAACAGCGTGCATTTCGGAATCGCTTTAATTTAGTCCCGTTGGCTCCCGTCCCAGACCGCAAATCAATTGTTACATGGGTCACTACATTCAGACAAACTGCAAGTGCGACAAAAGGAAGAACTGGAGTCCCTCGGCCCGTTAGATCACCTGAGAACATTGAAGCAGTGAGAGCGTCAATGTTGCGATCGCCACGGCGTTCTGCGTGCAAACACGCATCTGCCCTTGGACTATCCGATCGTTCTGTAAGAAGAATTCTTCGTGATGATCTTCATTTTCATCCCTATAAGATGGCGATAGTGCAGGAACTTTCAGAACGTCACTTCAATTCTCGGATGAACGCGTGTGAGCTTCTTCTTGATGTCGTTCCCGAGGGCGCTATTGTTTTTTTTAGCGATGAAGCCCATTTTCATTTGTGTGGGTCGGTTAACAAACAAAACATGCGCTACTGGGCTGACACCAACCCTCGAGAATTGCATCAAAAGCCTTTGCATTCACCCAAAGTCACAGTGTGGTGTGTAATTTCGTCAGCTGAAATTATTGGTCCCTGGGTTTTTGAGGAAAATGAGGTTACAGTGACAGTGAATTCGGACCGGTATGTAAACATGCTACAGAATTTTTTTTCCCACGGCTAGAAAATTTGGATTTAGGGGACACTTGGTTCCAACAAGACGGTGCAACAGCACACACTTCAAGAGCATCTATGGCTGTTTTGAGGGAACACTTTCCAGAGCGCCTTATCTCAATTAGAGGCGATTTGGAATGGCCGGTACGCTCCCCGGTCTGTCCCCCTATGATTTTTTTCTATGGGGTTTTTTGAAATCCCGTGTTTATGTGAACCGTCCAAAAACCCTACAAGATTTGAAGACCAACATCCAAGAAGAAATTGCCAACATAACACCTGCTATGCTAACAAGAGTCATGACAAACGCCAGAAATCGGTTTACGCAATGTATGGGGAATGGGGGACGTCACCTAACAGATTTGATCTTCAAAACAATGTAAATAAAAACTTTAGACATGTACCTACATTATAAAAAATAAATAAATATTTTCCGATGCATACAATAGTTTTTATTGAGTTTTGAAAAAAGGAAGTTATGCTACCGCACCCTGTACTATAGCTATCTACCCTTGCTTCTTTCACAGCCAGGATTACGGCAGGCTACGGCGAAGATATTATTATTAGGTTCCAATTTTTCGTGGTGCTATTCCTCAATCTTTTTTTATAAAAGTGGAAACTAGCTTCCGGAAGTAAAGCAAAATGAGCGAAAAATGAAGAATTCTTTTTGTTTGGAAAAGAAAAATTTCTCTTTTCATACATTTCTCACGTTCAAATCACTCTTTACTCACATACTGTAAATTTCCCCAGACAGCGTGACACTTTAATCGCACAGAGTTTCCCTTGGGGAACTGTTTTGGGAATTTTCCACCGACACCATTCGGCAAAGGTCTGTTCACGTCTCTATGAGCTGATCACTGTGTGCTGTGCGAACGTGTTGCGTTCTTATTTTGACATTCCTCTTTACGCAATTTTCGGACTTGGAAATTGGAGAGGGGAAATTGCATCTTTGCCCTCTCCGTGTTGATAATACGACTCACCTGCATTCGTAGATAAGCCAGCAATTTGTATGATAAAGTTAATCGGCGCAGCTAATCGGATTTTAACTATTTGACGAATAGAGACCATTGGACCTTTGAGTTTCGAGTTTTGAGTGTTGTCCACCATAATTGCCTATTCAAGCGTACAGTGAGACGGTTTGGAATTCTTTGAGCTATGACGGCGGGAAAAGGTAAATTCGGGCCACTTGTTGGTGCAATCGACGAGGGCACATCTTCCGCACGGTTTATGATATTCAAAGCCCAAAGTTTCGAAGTGGTGTGCCATCATCAAGAGGAAGTTCCGCAGATCTATCCACAAGAAGGTTGGGTCGAACAGGACCCGGAAAAGATTCTGACCGTTGTTCTGAACTGCATAGAAGGCGCTTTGAGGAAACTGGAAGAATTGGGCGGCCGGAAAGAGGTAATTTCTTTCATGATTTACTTTTCATTTATTTCCGCCAACTCTGCGTTAAAATACGATCTCCATTTAGGGTGAATATCACTGATAAAATGGCCAGTCAAGTGTTCCGGGACAACCTTCCACGAAATAAGCAACATCGGAATCACATTTTCCCATCATCACATCACATCTCTTAGATTTTCATTCACATATAGATTGGCGGCAGGCATACGTGACTCTGGTTATTTTTAGACAGCAGACTTTCTGTGTGATATAGTTTTCAATTGATTGTTCTTCGCTACGCCCTTTATCCCACGCAATAATTTTTAATTGCGAAGTTTCCGAATTTTGACTTGATTCTCACGCTCTGATTCGTGGGCTAGTCAGAAGACTGTCTAAAGTCCATTTGGGTTCTTTGACGGCAGTTACTTCAAGCAGATGATTTTGCTGGTGAACTGGCTCCCGTGTGTTCCTAAAAATTGTCCAAAAAATTACTTTCCCGTTTACAATTTCTTGTTAAATTCAGGAATTGCAAATTGGAATGCTCACATTTAACTCTTCCATCAAGGAAGAAATTGGTCACTAAAATTCGTAAAAGTTTAATTCATTCGCCCTAATTCCTTTCCGCTTAGCTAACCGAAATGCTATTGAAACGCAAACGTGATTATGGTCCTTACGATCGGACGGTTTTGTTCTGTTCGCCGAAGGTGCGTTGAAGATCGTAGAGGCTGCTTTGTAGGTGTACAAAGCCATCTAGGTCCTGGGGATTTAACGTGGGTAGCTGTCGTGTAGTCATAATCCCATGGTCCTCATTTGGACACGGATTGATTTGATGACCACAATCAGCACAGCGGTACTGGCTTATGTTGAGTGCAGGTTCAGCATTCACACCAGTGGATGAGAAGCCTGCCTAACACTTATGCCGCTATTAAGGGATACGGAACCCGAGTTGTACGGCGCGATCCCACGATTGAGCCCACAAGGCCTCCGCAACCACAACTACCATTTGTAATGGTTGAGTGGAAATAGGAAGATCAGGTCGATCATCCTGAGTGACCGATAACGACCTAGAGGGCAGAGCTATCCCAGAAATCTAAACAAATTGGCTAAGTTGACCGTGAAGGTCCGCCCACAAAGATTGAAGCTCCCTCAAAGTGCTAGGTCGACACGTTCTTGCATGCCTCTGTGCTAGCCAGGCTCGGGAATGTGGGGGGGGGGGGTCCTTTGAGCGCTTTGATCCCTCACGCTTCATTACTACAAATTGGTGACAGGCCCCGCGACAGGTCGACCAAGAAAATGCATAGAATGTCGTTACAAACATGATGATCGGATTGAGTTACAAGCCTCGGAGAAATGCTAGGGCGTCCACCTCAGTCGACGCGGCAGAACGGGCCTCGGTCCTGTCGAGAAATGGGCAAGGGTTCTTGACGCATGGATGGCGTCAGGACGTAAGCAAGTTAGTCCGCACATAACGCACAAAACAAATACGTGTCTGCACGCTAAATGTTGGTACCCTAACTGGAAAGGCCGAGGAACTCGCAAGAGCCCTTCGGGAAAGGTGCATTGACATCTGCGCTCTGCAAGAAACCCGATGGTCTGGTGCCAAAAGCTGCGACATTGAATGCGAACGCGGTAAAAATGGCTACAAACTTCTCTATTTTGGTAACCCACACACTCAATATGGTGTTGGCATTGCCATCTCAGAGGGTTTCCGTGATGCCATTAAAGAAGCCGAACGATTTGATGATCGACTGATGAAGCTCACCATTATATCAGCTGATCGCACTATTCACTTCTTCACCGCGTATGCACCACAGACAGGCCGACCTGATGCCGAAAAAGATGCCTTCTGGCAACTTCTCGATGAAAAGACTTGTCACGTGCCTACTGACGATTACATAATCATTGCCGGCGACCTTAATGGTCATGTGGGTGAAAAGGTAAACGGTAACAGGTGCCATGGAGGAAAGGGGTTCGGAGCGCGCAATGAAGGTGGCGAGCGTATAATCGATTTTGCGGACACCTGTGACCTTGTACTTATGAATACATGGTTCATCAAACGATTGTCTCATCTTCCCACATTTTATAGTGGGAACAATAAAACGCAAATCGACTATATTCTCATAAGACGCCAACATTTTACCACTGTCACTGATTGCAAAGTCGTTCCCTATGAGACCATCGTACCTCAACATCGGCCGTTGATTGCTGTCCTGCGAATTAAGCCACCGATAAAGCGGCGTGAGGAACGCACTGGCCCGCCGCGCATTAAATGGTGGCGATTTGGTGAGAAGAAAGAAGAAACGATCTCACTCATACGATTGCCAACCATTACGAATGTGGAAGAATCATGGAACCAAATGAAAGACACGATCCACAAAGCGGCCTCTGCAACCCTCGGGGTCACCAAGCCGGGTAAGCGGTACATCAACCGAGGCTTTGGAATGATGATGTTGAAATGAAGGTCCGTGAAAAGAAACGCCTCTACCACAAATTTCTCGACGATAAAACGCCTGCTAATTGGCAAGTTTATAAGAATGCCAATCGGGAAGCAAAGAAAGCGGTCGCTGTCTCCCGAGCG
The DNA here is from genome assembly GCF_905115235.1 of Hermetia illucens. NCBI lineage: Eukaryota > Metazoa > Arthropoda > Insecta > Diptera > Stratiomyidae > Hermetia > Hermetia illucens. Next base: position 175,257,761 of record NC_051850.1, read on the forward strand.
AATCATTTCAAAAATCTTTACCATAAACTGGACACTCGGGATGGCGAGAGAGATCTGTATCGACTTGCTAAAAGCCGTGATGAACGCACACAGGATATCGAACACTTCTGTTGTGTTATTGCCAAGAACGGTACTTTGCTTACCAACCGTCGAGCCGCACTTCGAGCAGATTTCAACTGAAGAATTTGCTCATCCTCCACTTCCACAATCATTGCCGACATTTGGAGCAGTTCCACCAGTCAGCGCAACTGAAGTCGAGGAGGCAATAAAACAAATGAAATCGGGGAAAGCAACAGGACCTGACGACATCGCATCTGAGCTCTGGAAAGCGAAGAGCTGGGACCCAACACTGTGGCTCAGTGAATTCTTTAACCGGGTTATTCAGGAAGGAAGAACACCATCTGACTGGCAAGAAAGTACCACTGTTCCAATGTGGAAAAAGAAAGGTAGCCCAGCAGAATGTTCAAATTACCGTCCGATCCGGTTACTTTCCCATACCATGAAGATTTTTGAACGCATTCTTGACAACCGTATTCGCGAAATCGTTGAAATAACCGTGAATCAAGCCGGATTTGTCAAGAACTGCGGAACTCATCATCATCAACGGCGCAACAACCGGTATCCGGTCTTAATAAGGAACTCCAGACATCCCGGTTTTGCGCCGAGGTCCACCAATTCGATATCCCTAAAAGCTGTCTGGCGTCCTGACCTATGCCATCGCTCCATCTTAGGCAGGGTCTGCCTCGTATTATTTTTCTACCATATATATTGCCCTTATAGACTTTCCGGGTGGGATCATCTTCATCCATACGGATTAAGTGACCCGCCCACCGTAACCTATTGAGCTGGATTTTATCCACAATCGGACGGTCATGGTATCGCTCATTCGTCGTTATGTAGGCTACGGAATCGTCTATCCTCATGTAGGGGCCCAAAAATTCTTTGCAGGATTCTTTTCTCGAACGCGGCCAAGAGTTCGGAATTTTTTTTGCTAAGAACCCAAGTTTCCGAGGAATACATGAAGACTGGCAAGATCATAGTCTTGTACAGTAAGAGCTTTGACCCTATGGTGAGACGTTTCGAGCGGAACAGTCTTTGTAAGCTGAAATAGGCTCTGTTGGCTGACAACAACCGTGCGCGGATTTCATCATCGTAGTTGTTATCGGTTGTGATTTTCGACCCTGGTTCTTCCCATGATGTCGATATCGTCAGCATAGGCCAGTAGTTGGGTGGACTTGAAGAGGATCGTAACTCTTGCATTCACCTCAGCATCACGGATCACTTTCTCGAGGGCCAGGTTAAAAAGAACGCATGATAGGGCATCCCCTTGTCGTAGACCGTTGTTGATGTCGAATGGTCTTGAGAGTGATCCTGCTGCTTTTATCTGGCCTCGCACATTGGTCTGGGTCAGCCTAGTCAGTCTTATTAATTTCGTCGGGATACCGAATTCTCTCATGGCCGTGTACAGTTTTACCCTGGCTATGCTATCATAGGCGGCTTTAAAGTCGATGAACAGATGGTGTAACTGTTGTCCATATTCCAACAGTTTTTCCATCGCTTGCCGCAGACAGAAAATCTGATCTGTTGCTGATTTGCCTGGAGTGAAGCCTCTTTGGTATGGGCCAAGGATGTTCTGGGCGTATGGGACTATCCGGCCTAGCAAGATAGTGGAGAATATCTTATATATGGTACTCAGCAACGTGATACCTCTATAATTGCTGCACTGTGTGATATCTCCCTTTTTATGTATGAGACAGATAATGCCTCGTTGTCAATCGTCAGGCATTGATTCGCTGTCCCATACCTTGAGCACAAGTTGATGAACCACTTGGTGTAACTAGTCGCCTCCATATTTAACCAATTCGGCTGTAATTCCATCGGCTCCTGGCGACTTATGATTTTTTAGCCGATGAATTGCACGGACTGTTTCTCCTAAACTTGGTGGTGGCAGTATTTGTCCGTCGTCTTCAGTTGGCGGGACCTCCAACTCGCCGATGTTCTGGTTGTTCAGTAGCTCATCAAAGTACTCAACCCATCGCTGTAATATGCCCATTCTTTCGGAAATCAGATTTCCCTCTTTGTCTCGGCAGGAGGAGCATCGAGGTGTATAAGGCTTCATCCTGCTGACTTGTTGGTAAAACTTGCGCGCCTGGTGCGGTTGCTCCCTGTACTTTTCTAGTTCACAGACTTGTTGTTTCTCCCAGGCTTCGTTTTTCCGTCTGTGAAGTCGCTTCTCCGCTCGACGGAGTTCGTGATAAGTCTCTGCGCGTGCCCGCGTTCTTTGAGAATGCAACATTACTCGATATGCGGCATTCTTCCGTTCCGTTGCTAGCTTACATTCATCGTGAAACCAGCCGTTCCGACTCATTTTGCGGCTGGGGCCAAGTATGTTTGTGGCCGTATTCATGATCACGTTCTTCAGGTGATTGTGAAGATCATTTGTTGACGCTTCATCTCCAGCTCCTCTGTTGATTGCACTTATTGCGGCATCCATTTCCCTCTTATATGTCGCGGAGGGTTGTGTTGTGGATGGCTTCAGTGTTCACTCTCACCTGATTGTCAGGGGGGATTCCAGGTGGTATTGTTATTCGAGCTCGGAGCACCATGCCAACGAGATAGTGATCCGAGTCTACATTGGCCCCCTATATGTTCTGACATTCATCAGGCTGAGAGGTGGCGGCGTTGGATCAACACGTGGTCAATTTGTTGAAAGTGGTCCCGTCTGGAGAGGCCCACGTATGTTTGTGGAACGCTTTCCGCGCAAACCAGGTATTTCCAACAACCATTTCGTGTGACCCTGCTAATTGAATAGTCCGCAGTCCGTTATCATTTGTTTTTTCGTGTAAGCTATGGGAGCCAACGTATCGCCTGAATACGGGCTCCTTCCCTACTTGGCTGTTAAAATCCCCAAGTATTTTGATATCATATCTGGGACAGGCTTCGAGGGTTCGTTCTACTGCCTCGTAGAAGGTATCCTTCTCCGACTCTGCAGTCTCCTCTGTAGGGGCGGGAACGTTAATGAGGCTTATATTTCTAAACTTGCCTCGCAAGCGCAGAGTGCATAGCCTTTCGCTTATGTGTTCAAAGCCGATAACAGTAGGTTTCATTTTTTGTCTGACTAAGAAATCTACTCCGAGCACATGGTTTACTGAATGACCGCTATAATATATGGTGTAGTGGCTCTTCTCCAGGAAACCGGTCCCTGTCCATCTCATCTCTTACAACGCTGTTATATCAGCCCTATATTGGGACAGGGTATCGGCTAGCTGCTCAGCAGCTTCATCTCTGTACAGGGAGCGCACGTTCCTTGAGAAAATGCGCAAATCGTTATTCCGTTGTCGTTGCCGGGTCCGTCGTTTTAAAATTCGTCCTGTCCGAGGCTCCTGTTGTGGCTTCGTAACAAGTTGTTTTCCGTGTAGGGTAGTAAATAGTGATGGATGAAATTCTACGGATACTGGACAAGAGCGCGGTGACAACTTGGTGATATTGATGTCAGGGATGTTTCCCTGCTTGGTGGCATCACGATACGTAAATCCAACCAAAACGAAGCTAAAGCTAATTTCTATCGAGATAAAGGTATCTGAATTCCAGCTCGATTTTCTAAACGGACAAATATTGTCACACTTTAATGTAAAGCATCTGTGGTGTGGGGTGTCATTTTGGACCCTAAGTTAAATTGGATATTAAGCATAGCCTACTAGGCCATCATAAGGGAATGGGGTCTCCAGTCCGAGAAACTGTACACATTCACGGTTCATCTTAACGTACAATTATATTAAGTGGTGGTCGGTACCGAACAGAAAGTATCATTGGAACTAGTTAGATATTTTAATGCTACTGAGGCTCTGTAATCCTATCCGACAGATGCCCTTAATGCACTCCTATACTCCCTCTCCTTGGAACTTCATATTAAATACAATCAATCGTTTATTGTGATCAGACCCCGTGAGTGCTGGGCAGTAAAGTCATAGTAACAGTCTAGGTGAAGTATCACGGAAACTATCGGTGTTTCCAACACATTATCTAAGACGCAACCTGAACCCTGAAGCGAATTTAGCTATATATAAACTTCCAACATGCTGACCTATTGTATGCCAATGGAAGCGATCGACCCCGCACTTCCAGGCTAACCTGGTTAACGATCTATGTGATGGCGACACCACATCGGCTAAGCTAACCATAAAAAGTCAACAGGGAGATAAAGAGATACTATGGTGCTCTGCATATTTCCCCTACGACGCAGAAGACGTTCCCAGTGGAACATTCATCAGAGCTATCCAATATGCCAAAAGTAGAGGCATGGGGGTAATAGCAGGATGTGATGTCAACGCTCACCACATATGCTGGGGAAGTTCGAACATCAATGCAAGAGGATCGAGACTACTGAAGTATCTAGTAGGAACTGATTTGCAGATCCTAAATGTGGGTAATGAACCCACTTTCTTCAAAGTGGTCAGGCGAGAGGTCATCGACATCACGGTGGCATCTCCTGACATCGCGGCTCTGATCGGAGAGTGGAGAGTATCAAACGATATCACACTCTCGGATCACCGACGCATTGATTTCGTTATGGGCATGGATCCACCTCCACCCACTCCATTTCGGAATCCGAGGAAGACAGATGGGGTAATGTATCAAACAGAATTGAGCGCCCGAATCACGATCCCTGGGAAGCGCATCAAATCCATTGCTGGAATTGAGAAGACAACCCAGATGATCACAACTAGCATGAGAGAAGCTTTCAAAGAAAGCTGTCCACTCAAGATGCCAAAGAAGGGTAAAACACCATGGTGGAACTCGGATTTGGAAAAACAGAGGAGAACGACAAGGATGCTCCTCAATCGTGATCTGAAGGGTGAATCAAGCACAAGCTGGAATCGCTATAAAGAGGCACAGAAGGCTCTAAAGAAGAGCATAAGATTGGCCAAACGATCATCTTGGAGACGCTTTTGCGAAGAGACTAATTCTCTTGAGGCAACCTTAAAGCTGAAGCGGATTCTGGTCAAAGAACGTAGCCAGAAACTGGGTTATTTACGTTTACAGAATGGGAAGTACACAGAAAGCGATGAAGAAACGGCAAATCATTTGCTTGAAGTACACTTCCCAGGCAGCATCCAAAATCTAATCTCGGGGCCAACAGGTGCATACAGCCCTCAACCGAGAGACTGGAATCTGGCATGCAAAGTAGTATCACTGGAGCGAGTGAAATGGGCATTTAACTTGTTCCATAGATACAAGTCTGCAGGTCCGGATGGCATCATCCCTGCGCTAGTAAAGTAATAGAAGGAATGGATGCCCTGGGTCTACATATTCGGAATATATATCGCGCATGCCTAGCACACGCTTATATTCCAATTAAATGGCGGGATGTGAAGGTGTTGTTCATTCCCAAACCAGGAAAACCCACTTACACAGACGCAAAAAGCTTTCGACCGATCAGCCTAACGTCCTTTCTTTTAAAAGGACTAGTAGTAGTAGTAGATCGGTTCATAAGGGATACACACATTCCCAAGTGGCCACTTCACCATAGGCAACACGCCTACCAGAAAGGCAAATCCACGGAGACAGCACTCCATGAACTTACGGCAAAAATTGAAAAGGCGATGTCTGAAAAAGAATACGCCTTAGGCGCATTCATGGACATCGAAGGTGCCTTCAATTATGCCTCATTTGCGGCAATTTGTGATGCGGCGGGACAGCATGGAATCGAACCGCTGCTAATCAGTTGGATCCTTCACATGCTGGAGAGGAGAAAAATCCACATATCGGTCGGCCAGAAGTCTATTGAAGCCTTTGAAAAGACATACACTGTCGTAATCACCGAAAGAGAAGAATGGTCGGCAAGTGGCCATGAGTCTTTTCAGATTATAGACCTAATAAACTTCACCGACGGGTCAGTCATGGAGGATGGATCAGGTGCAGGGGTGTTCTCGGAGAATCCGATTATAGAACTGGCCCGACCCCTCGGAAAAATGACGACCATATTCCAGGCGGAGATATATGCCATTTCATTGGCAGCAGAAGAATGTCTGCGACAAAAATGGAGGGGTCGCACCATTCGAATCTGTTCCGACAGTCGGGCGGCATTATCAGCGCTAAATGGCAACAACCGACTGAACGAAACATTCCTGATGTGGGTGCCGGGGCACTCTAACATCGCCGGCAATGAGGTGACTGACAGACTAGCTTGCCGAGGGTCTGGATCCACAATGGTGGGGCCAGAACCGGCTCTAGGAATCCGACTATCTACTGTCAAGTCTACTCTGAAGGGTGAAATTGCAAGGATTCACGCAACCGAGTGGAAAAATTTGGACTCTTGCCGGCAAGCGAAAATCCTTGTGAAGAAGCCTAGGGCCACTAGAGCGCCATTTTTGTTGTCTCTTAAGAAGTCCGACATGAAAACCCTAGTAGGGCTTTTGACGGGACACTGCCCCTTAAACTACCATATGGAAAAGATTGGGGTAGTGGTTTCGGCTGTGTGCAGCCAATGTGAGGAGGAGGAGGAGACGGCCCTGCACTTTTTATGCAGCTGCCCGGCATCCTCAGATCTCAGACGAAGATACCTCGGCAAGGTTTTCTTCAATGAAGAATCTGCACACTCTCTGCCTCTGGAGAATGTTCTTAGACTCGCTAAAGCCTGCGAACACCGTAGGCGGGAAACCATTGAATAGGCAACTACGGGGATAGTACAATGGGCCTAATAATGGCCTGAGTGCTCGGAGTTGCGGCTCCCTCCAGTTAACTCAACTAACTAACTAACTAGCTATGCAGAGTGGAAGGTCGTCATGTGTTATGAAGTTGCAGTAAGGCGTTCTTTACCCAATGAGTATTCTCGGATATGCATAATATACCCGAGTGTCACGGGCTTCCAGGATATACTAGTGAATAGGAAGTAGGGATCTTGGCGATATTGGAGACCTGTTGATAGCTGGAGCCAAATCCGGTCGTTCTGGCCGACATCATCATTAAGACCTAGTTCTCAGTGGATTTATTCTTTAGGTTGGTTGGGCAATGTAGAGATGCGCTGAACAGCCTGGACGTCACACTTAAAGTCACCCTTCTCTGAGTTCCCCGGCATACAAATTTAGAAGAGATTGAGCGGGCAGTCGGACTGGTTAGGCCGCGCTTCACTTTGGCAGCTCCTCAGAGCGTTAGGCTCCCGTGGGCCGAATACTCTTAGATACTTTCCTATACTCTTAGATACTTTCTTAGCCATAGGTTGGCTCTGGAGATTTGATACGACTAGATTCTGTTCCTCTTATCCGTCCCATAGCTGCAGTGTTAGGGAGTTTGTAGCATTAAAACGACACACCGCTCATTGGGCTCCTGGGAGTGGCCACTTATACTTTACCTTACTTACCCCAGGGTCCACGTTACCAAGCATTAATATGTTGGGCCTGATGTCTTCAGTAAAGTTTTATCGACTTTCTTCAGAAAACCGATGTTTTTTTCTTAACTTTCAATGCTAACACATCGTTCAATGAGTCCCGGGACTAACTATGAAAACAACATTTCATCGGCAAAATTCTTTATTATTCATCAACATAATCTCCTTCAAGGGTTATACAATCATTCCAACGCTTCTCTAATCTTTCAATGCCATGTTTGTAGAACGATTTGTCTTTTGGCTCAAAATGAGCCTCAGTAGCAGCGATCACCTCCTCATTTGAGCCAAATCTTTTTCGCTGGAGCATCTTTTTGAGATCCGCAAAGAGCCAGCAGTCGCTGGGGGCCAGATCCGGCGAGTACAGAGGATGAGGAAGCAGTTGGAAGCCTAATTCGTTGAATTTGGTCATCGTTTTGATTGACTTGTGGCACGGTGCGTTGTCTTGATGAAAGATGACTTTCTTCTTCTTCATGTAGTCGCTATTGATGGTTTTTCCTTTTTCGAGGTAGTCAAGGAAAATTATACCATTCGCATCACTTTGCCGGTCGACTGTTGTGTTTTTGGACGCTTCGGGCGGCTTTTACCGGTCGTACGCCATTCAGCTGACTGCCGACTTGACTCCGGAGTGAAATGGTGAATCCATGTTTCGTCCACTGTCACATATCGACGCAAAAACTCCTGTTTATTGCGAGTAAACAGTGCCAAACACCTCTTCGAATCATTGATACGTTATTGCTTTTGTTCCATTGTGAGCAAACGCGGCAGCCATTTGAAAAAAAACCTTTTTCATAGCCAATTTTTGGTGCAAAATAGTAAATGCACTACCAGTTGATATGTTCATCATCTTAGCTATCTTGCGCACTTTCATTTTGCGGTCACCCATCACGATTTTCAACACTTGCTTGGTGTTTTCGGGAGTTACTCCCTCGTTTGGCCGACCCGAACGTTCCGCATCATTTGTATCAGCACAACCGCGTTTCACGTCGAAAATCACCGACAAATGGTTGTTTTCGATGGAGTAGAGTCCGGATAACGTTTTTCAAGCCATTGCTGAGCTTGAACAGTGTTTTTCCCCCATTAGAAAACAATGTTTTATCAACACACGAAACTCGTTTTGGTCCATTTTTTCACGATTGCAAAGGTAGCGTCAGTTCAACCACTATAGCTTTCTTGGTTATGTTTCGAATTACATCAAATTTTGACACATCTTATCTGAAGGTTGGTACTTCTGAACCTTGGTATATAAAGGGCATTATTAGCGTCATTTCTACGCTAGTCCCGGGACTTATTGAACGATGTGTTAGAGTAGACGCCTCTCATAATAAAAACATGCTAACATCATCCCCAATAGTAACAGAAAATATAATTATTTATCGTAGGATATTTGCGCGATCGGAATAACAAACCAACGCGAATCATCAATCGTATGGGACAAAAATACAGGAAAGCCACTGCACAATGCAATCATTTGGCTGGATATGCGCACATCGACAACTGTTGATCAGTTGTTGGACAATGTTCCAAATCACTCACGAAACAAAAACTACTTGAAACCTCTTTGTGGATTGCCGCTATCACCATATTTTTCAGCTCTGAAATTACGCTGGCTTAAGGACAATATACCAGACATTAAAGAGGCGATGGAAGAGGGAACGTGCCTTTTCGGAACCGTAGATAGTTGGCTTATTTGGAATTTAACTGGTGGACCAAATGGCGGTGTCCATGTAACAGATGTGACGAATGCATCCAGGACAATGTTACTTAACATCGAAACACTTCAATGGGACGTGCATCTTCTGAAGTTTTTCGCTTTGCCTAGACACATTTTGCCACAAGTGAAATCGAGTGCGGAGGTTTATGGTTACATGGAAGTGACATCGTTGAAGGTTGGCAAATACAAATGATAGAGAAATAGTAATTAATTGAAAGTCCTAATAGGGTGTTCCAATCTGCAGTTGCATCGGCGATCAACAAGCAGCTTTAGTTGGTCAAAAGTGCTTCACCGCCGGTTGTGCAAAGGCTACATTCGGAACGGGTTGTTTTCTATTGTACAACGCGGGCAATGTCCCTGTTAGCTCGTCACACGGATTGCTCTCTACGGTCGCATATCAATTCGGGAAGGATGCTAATCCAGTTTATGCTTTGGAGGGCAGTGTAGCGATAGCTGGGGCGGCAATTGGGTAGATATTGCTAGAAAAAGTCGTTATTAAAATGATCCGCACGTGAATTTTTCGTAGGTGGTTGAAAAACAACATGAGCCTCATTGATTCATCCGGTGAAGCCGAGGAGATCGCGAAAACCGTAGAGAACTGTGGAGATGTTTACTTCGTTCCGGCCTTCAGTGGTTTATACGCACCTTATTGGAATCAGGAAGCCAGAGGGTAAGCTATATATTAACGGATTTCGTTCGATTACAATTAATATTTTACTTTCCAGAATTTTATGTGGTCTCACGGAAGAAGTGCAAAAAGGCCACATAGTTCGTGCCGCTCTCGAGGCAGTTTGCTTCCAGGTTCGCGACATTCTCGAGGCAATGCACAGTGACTGCGGCGTTCCCCTGGCGAAGCTCAAAGTTGACGGCGGTATGACCGCCAATCGGCTGCTCTTGCAACTGCAAGCGGACCTTATCGGATTGAGTGTGATCAAGCCTGCAATGGTTGAAACGACAGCGCTGGTATGTTTTATTTGTTTGGTATAATTTATTTAAATCGTTTTTATTAAAATATCATATATCAATTTTATCCAATAATATACATCCACACAACACACGGAAAACAGGGAGCAGCAATAGCAGCGTATTATGCGATATCGAATTTCAATTTAGAATCGTTGATTGGTTCCGAAATGGATTTGGTTTACGAACCGCAGATAACTGAAGATGAACGCGATATGAGATATACAAAGTGGAAGATGGCAGTTGAGCGATCACTTGGATGGGACACATCGACATCCGATCATCGAAATTTACTATCACCGTGAAATGTTCAAATGTTCTCTTTGAGTGATTGATCGTTTTCTCTTATTTTGTTGTTCATTTTTTATCGTCAATCAAATAAAAAAAGAAAAAAGCTAATAAAAGAAATATAAAAATTCGGAAATGGCGGAAGTCTTCAACCTAGAATGTGGGGGCTCGATTTTTTAATTGCGATATTTCTTATTATTCTTGGGTTCACTCCTCCGCTTGTGCGTTTGGTTCGAGATCATTTAAAATTCCATTGATTGCATTTTCCTCGATATCATTGTTGCCAATAGCGGGTCGAATTTCTTGTTCAATGGGAATTGGAGGCGGCGGTATGGGATTGCCACCTAGAGTAGAAAACTTTCCTAGAATCCATGGTTTAAAATTTAGGGGTGAGTCGCTATCATACTTGCATCCAGAACTAGAGGGGGATCTGCATTTGCCTCTGCTAAATTAGTTACTGATTTCGATTTAACACACTGGAAATCCACATGCCGACTCTTAGCCTCCTCCTTCTCCCAAGACATGTGTATGAAGGGCCTTTGCACGTAGCTGTAAATTACCTGAAATTGAGATGTAACAAGTGAATGGAAAATGGGTGTTTTGTCGTTGGAAATTACCTCAGCTCTGCCACCTGGTCGCTTTCGGATCTTTTCTTTATGCGTTGGATATCCTTCTATTCCACATCGGATCTTCTTTAGTCCACGATCTTTCATCACTTGCTTGGCTACATCGCGGTTTTCGATGTATTTGAAAAAGCGATGCATTGCCGTACTTGTTACCGCTAGAAAATTTAAAAAAAAATTATTAATGCGGTTTTATGTTACTAAGGCAGCTTCAGGTACGATTTCTGGGTTTAAAAGTGTTGACTGAAGTCTTCATACTTGTATTAAAAATTGTGTAGCGCTTAGCGCATTTACATTTTTTACATCTTAAGTTTATAAATATTTTCCATTGTAAGCCGCGCAAAGCTTACGTTAGGAGTTAGAGAGCAGGGAATTTGATGAAATGCAACTACTCGTCGTCATCCGTTTAGATAGAGCCTTTCAATTTGCCGGTAAAAACTCTTTTGTTCGCCAAAATGGAAGTAAATACCCAGGGAGATGATGCTAGGCGCCTTGTAGTGACTTGGGATGGGTTAAAATTGCCATCTTAAAAAAGTTGACCATGCAGGCTCAGGATTCTGGACGTTTTAGTCCCTCTCACTCCATGTAGGGAATTTCACGTTTCTTATCTGGCATTGCATCAGAATCGGAAATATTAAATTGATTCCACCCAACCAGCAAAGGAAGTACAAAAGGACGGGGATCGTACTTTTTCTCGCTCTTCAATTTTACCAGCGCACCACAAACTCATCTGGCAGGCACTGCGATAACACCCAGTGCCAGAGGGAAATCGTACGTCTCTGTTGGTGATAAAGGAAGCGCGCTTTCGTCTTTTCTTTTTGTTTTGTTTTGGACACTTAAGCTAACGATCCAAAATAATAGTTCCATACATTTACTATGAGAGTATTCATATGACCCAGCAGGGAGCGTGTCAGACATGTATTGTAGAAACAAAGAATACTCTGTTTAAGGATTGAGGGATCCTAAGTCCGCATCCGCATCTTACTGTACAAGACAATGATCTTGCCAGTCCTCATGTATTCCTCGGAGACTTGGGTTCTTAGCAAGAAGAATTGCGAACACTTGGCCGCGTTTGAGAGAAGAATCCTCCGAAGAATTTTTGGCCCCCTACATGAGGATGGACGATTCCGTAGCCTACATAACGACGAAATCTATGAGCGATACCATGACCGTCCGGTTGTGGATAAAATCCGGCTCAATAGGTTACGGTGGGCGGATCACTTAATCCGTATGGATGAGGATGATCCCGCCCGGAAAGTCTATAAGGGCAATATCTATGGTAGAAAAAGAAGTCGAGGCAGACCCTGCCTAAGATGGAGCGATGGCGTAGATCAGGACGCCAGACAGCTTTTAGGTATATCAAATTGGTGGACCTCGGAACAAAACCGGGATGTCTGGAGTTCCTTATTAAGGCAGGCCTAGACCAGATACCGGTTGTTGCGCCATTAATGATGATGAAGTCTGCATCCACTTGAAGCCGAACCTATCTAAATGGGGAGCAATTTATCCCCTCTTTTTCTGATCCACGAACCCCCATTTTTGTGCTTAGTACCCAAGCTTCAAAAAATAATAATCGAAGATGATTTTACGGTTTCTTACCAGGGCAGAGGCAACTCGTCAGACGTCGCCTCACCTCTGCCCTGGGAGCAGCGTCACCGAAGCGGTTTGCAGATGTTTTTTTTTGGAGTAGGGTAGGTGAATGCGTTTACGCACAGAGTGTTGGACTCCCGCAAAAGCACGCTGGCGGACTACCAACTAAACACCTCCCTGTCATCAGAGAACTAGCCTGGAACCGTTTGACACATTACTTCGGGCTAGCCCTCCCGCTCTCCCGGCTTTGGGAGCCTTCAAGTCAGGGAATTCCTTTCACCAACGGGAGGGGAGGGGAGGAAGGGAGTTGTTAGTTCAGGGAACCCCTTACCGTCCGATCCCTCTGCCGGTCGAGTTCAATCTTCTTCGTTGTAAGAAGAGCCCGAACATAATGCGCAATACGATTCCAGCTGCCAGCGCTCTTCAGCATCTCTCTGACAATGTTGTCTGGAGAGAGCCCCCCTGTGTCTGCATAAAGCTGCTGGCGGAGGCCATCCCACCTCTCGCAAGAGAAAAAGATGTGTTCAGCGTCATCCGGCACTCTATTGCAGAACACACAATCAGGAGATCGCGCCTTCCCAACCCTGTGCAGGTAAGACTGAAAACCTCCATGCCCACTTAGAAGTTGGGTAAGGAAGTAATCAATCTCACCGTGCTTTCTGTTCAACCATGGGTCTAATTTGTCGATGAGCCGCGCAGTCCACTTGCCCCTTGGCTCATTTTGCCAAGAAACTTGCCATTCATTAAGGGTGCGTTGATGTTCTTCACGGGCAACCACTTCTCGTAAGTTTTCGCCCTTACGGCGATAGATAGCTTTGCGCTCCTTGGCAAGGAGGGCAACGGGGATCACTCCCGCAATCACCATCACAGCCGGTTCGGAGACAGTGCGATAAGCAGACGCCACTCGCAAAGCTCCCCGCCTCTGCACTTGAGCTAGGCGTTTACGATGCACCTCCTTGTCAAGGGCATCAGCCCATACCTCCGCACCATAGAGAAGGACGGACTGCGTTGCTCCCATGAGGAGACGTCTCCTAGTTGATATAGGGCCGCCCACATTCGCCATTAGCCGACTCAAGGCCGCGACTCCTGCTGCAGCCCTGTCCGCGGCTGCTTTGATTTGCTCGAAGAAGCTCATCTTCGAGTCGAGCATTAAACCAAGGTATTTAACCGCTGGTTTTGACTCTATAGTCAACTCGCCGATCGATATGGGACGCAAGGTCGGGATTCTCCTTCTGGTCAGGATGACTACTTCGGTTTTCTCCAGCGCAAGGTTGAAACCGTGAGCAGTCATCCATCCGCTTACCCGTCGCATCAATATGCCAAGTCTGCTTTGCGCCTGTTCAACAGTGCGTCCGGCAACAAGTGCCGCAACGTCGTCTGCATAACCGACCAGGCGCGACTCTTCAGGCATATCGAGTCTCAGCAGACTATCGTAGGATGCGTTCCAGAGGTCCGGCCCTAGGATGGATCCCTGCGCTACTCCCGACGTGATTTCCATCCTCCTCTGGCCCTCTAGCGTCTCATAGAACAGGGAGCGGTCTTTCAGATAATCCCTCAATATCCGCAAGAGATAGCTTGGCACGTGAAAGGAGTTCTCTAGTGTGCCCAGCATATGTGTCCATCTTACGGAATTGAAGGCATTTCTGACGTCAAGCGTTATGAGGAGCACTATCCGTCGAGATCGGCGGCTGTGCGCCCCGGCTCGATTAAACGCATCTACGACCTCCATAACAGCATCCACTGTAGATTTCCCTGTTCTAAACCCGAACTGCCTTGCGGATAAGTCCCCGGCAGCACGGATCGCTTCAGCGAGTCTACCCCTGATGAGCTTCTCGAGCACTTTTCCGGCCGTGTCAAGCATACACAGCGGTCGGTATGCAGACGGGAGCTCCGGATCTCCTTTACCCTTACGGATTAACGCGAGTCTGGCCACTTTCCAGCGAGAAGGAAAAATGCCCTCCTTCAAGCACGCGTTGAACGCTTCGAGCAGCAATTCTGGCCGTTGGCGGAACACCAGTTTGTAAACTTCCGCCGGGATGCCATCAGGGCCTGGCGCCTTCCTGTTTTTCATAGTGAGAACCGCTTCTTCGAGTTCTCCCATTGTGAAAAGGGGGCAATCCACGAGGCTTTCCGCGCTGTTTACATCAACCCGTACAGGGTGTCTGGGGAACAATGCCCGCACAATGCGGTCCATCTGGTCGGTGCTCAGTATGCAGGGCTTCCGCAGAGCCCCGATTTTCCGAGTGACAAGCTTATAGCCAAGTCCCCACGGGTCATCATTCACCTCATTAACGAGATTTTGCCAGCCGCGAGCTTTGCTTTTATTTATAGCGCTGCGGAGTCTCCTTTTTGCTGATCTATATTGTGCCTTTATGGCACATGCCTCCTCGTTGGCGTACAAACGTTGTGCCAAACGGCGGAGCTTATGACACTCCTTCCGTAGGTCGGCAATTTCCGCCGTCCACCAGTACATAGAAGGCTTGTCGCGCCTGGGGCCTCTCCGGGGCATGGAAGCCTCACACGCCGTCGTTATCAGGTGCATCACTGAATTTACGACGGTGTCAGCTGCGACACCACCACCCCCGGAGTGCCCCCAGTGCGGCCCTACCTGCTCCAAGAGCTTCGACGAACCTTCCGATGTTCACCTTCGCGACATTCCACACGCAGGGGGAACGTCGTGTTGGTGCTCGCCGGCAAGTAGCGTCAAACACTTCGAACGCAATGTACTGATGATCACTTGCCGAGAAGTCTTCTAGGACTCGCCACCCGTCCACCGATGATGCCAGAGATTCCGACGCAAAAGTGATGTCGGGAATGCTTCCTTCACAACCTGAGCGCCGAAACGTTGGCGTGGATCCGGTGTTTAAAATTACGAGTCCGGTTCTCGCCGCCATTTCCAGAATCCGTTTCCCTCTGGAGTCTGATTGAGGCATGCCCCATTCAAGAGCCCTGGCATTAAAATCACCGCCAACCAGGATTCGTCCCTCCGTGCTCGAAACGGCGTTCTCCAGAGCATCAAGCCGGCGTTGAAAGTCCGGAATCGACTCATTCGGCGTCAGGTAAACGCTAAAAAGCGTTATCCCTAAACACCGGATCCAGGCAAATCCGTCCCCCCGGCCTTCGGCAAGAACACGAAGTCGAACGTCGTCCCGAACCCAGATAGCAGCGGTGCCCGATAAGTCGAGATACCATGAGGACGGGTCCTTGTTTCGGTATTGCTCGCTAATCAGCACTAGATCAGCATTTACTTCCGCAGCGAACTGCGCTAGCAACTGGTGAGCGGTTGCACTCCGGTGCATGTTAATTTGCAAAATGCGGATCATGGCGTTCGCACCCTAGCCCTCTCCAATTCCGCCCTGAAGATCGGACACCGTCCCGAGCCCGCAGTGTGTGCGACGCTTTCGCCAGACGCACCACGATCCCTGCAGAGAACACAACTCTCGCTTTCCTTGCAAGTCTTCGCTTGATGACCCGCTTGGCCGCATCTCCGGCATGCTGTCCTCCTGTCCGGACCCTTGCAAGCTGCTGACGTGTGTCCATAGTCCAGACACCTGTAGCACTTGGTGGGGACTATCCGCATTCGTACCCTGCATACTACCCATCCGATTTTGATTCTCCCGCTGTTAAGGAGTTTGCTCGCATATTGCTCGGGGACATCCACCACGGCAAGTTTTTGGCCTCGAGCATTTACAGAGGTAATAGCTACCCGGGCATTGGTTACCTCTGGACATTCACGCTTTAGCGCCTCCTCTACTTCGACCTTTTCTGTGAGGCAGTCAAGATCCCGTATTTCCAGAGAGCACATGGGTTCTAGGCTAGAAACAAGGGCCTTCTCTCCCAATAGCCCCTTGACCGCTTCGCAGAACGTGCTCTTGTTGGTCGTCTTTGGGCCCAGTTCGACGAGAACTCCACCACTCCTCGTTTTCCGTATCGAGGACACCTCTGCTCCGTTCTCCTCGGGTTTCATCCTGTAGTGGATTTCACTAAGGACTTCCGCAAATGTCTTGCCTTCCGTCGGCTTAATGAGCAGAGCCGACGGTCTAGTCCTTCTTCGTTTCGTCGTTTTTTCCGCTACTGGCTTTGGATTGGCAGCCTCCTTGTTTTTGGACAGACGTGTCTCTGGCGCTGGAGTCCGTTGTTTCTTTTTATCCTTTTTCGCCTTTTTTTTTTGGGCCTTGGAGACTACTTCGATAAAGTCTCCTTCAGGCACATCGTCCTCTTTCCGCTTTTTCCCCTGTTCACTTTGCAGAGGGCTATCTGCGGTCCGTTTGACGCAAGCAGCATTCTCAGCGGGGAATGCGACTGTTTCTGCTCTACAATCGTCTTCCGCTGCTCTCCACGTGCGTCTACAAAAGGAAACGCGGTCCAGTAGTTCCTCCAGTTCCATCAGCCCGTTTTTGACGCCTTTGCTGACGTTTCTCTGAAGGAACGTTGCCGACCGCATACGCTTCACCACTGCTGCGCACTTTCGGATGAGCCTTTCCTCTTCGGCTCTAGCGAGGACGGTCGAATGCATTTCCACTCGATTTGTGCCCAAATCCATCTGCTCAGGACTAGCGTTTCTCACTGAGCTTACTTCCAGGACAGGGGCACTGCAAGGTAGTGGAGTTGCCATCCCCGCACGGTCAGTCGCACCACTTGATGAGGCTTCCTCTTTATTTGGGCGCCCCGGTGTCTCATCGGGTATATCAGCCCTCGTTGCCTCTTTCACTGGTCGCTGTGGTGAGCGACGCATCTTTGTGCTCCGCCCAAACGCACCCAGCTCTTCCTCCTTGTCTGTTGTTTCGTCTTTTTTTTTTATAATTTTCAGAATATTCTCCATGAAAAAGTTACCAGCGCATCGTGTGCAAGGGAGCGGGCCGCAATAGTCAAGAACGGGTATACCCTCGGGGACACAGCCCCTACCCCAGTTCCCTGAGGCCTGACCTACGCTTAGCTGATCCCGGAATTCACGGACGGATCAGCGCTCGCTCGGGGCAACGCGGTCTACTAACACCGGTTCAATGCACACTTCCCGACCAGGGTCCCGAAGGGGCTGGCTCCTGATACACATCGCAACTACCACCTTGGCAGAGCTACGCTCACATCACCCCGTCGACGCCGACAGAGAGTTGTCGACGGCTCCGGAGACTCCCAGTGTGTCCCGACGTGTACCGGTCATTCGCGGTTCGCTCTTCACCGAGAAGCTTTCTCGAGGCTACTACCTAGGACGCAGGTATGCTGCCAGCTAGGGGGCAAAACTACTTACTCGGGCACCTCGGGGACGTCACACCCCGTATCGTAAGCGACCCGTTTAAAAATCGCTAACGACCCCTGAGATGTTAAATGCTCTTTTAAATAATTCGCAGAACAGTCATGTCGACTGTGAATTATATTGAGCGTAAATTCGCTTTGGCCTAAAGTATGGGCAAATTTACGGTCAATTTAGGGCAGAGGTGAGGTAGCGTCTGGCCTGGTAAGAAACCGTAAAGCCATCTTTGCTTATTATTTCAAGAATACTTATTTCCCGGCTTTAATTTTATGACGAAGTTTGCATTGCACTCTATAGATGGAATCACTTTGTATTTGCGAAGATTATGCTTGAATTCTTTACAGGTTCATTTTGATATAGATTGATCTCCGACGGAACAACTAAAAAAACTGATGCACATGTCTATGCTTTTTCGCTACCAATGGAATGACTTTTCGATTTTTTTATCACCGGGGAAAAATATTATTTGCAAGAATTCTGACCTGTGCTGTGTCTTTGCGGATCCGACTGCTGGATCGAATGAATATTTTTGTTTTATGCTATGGTGGACACCCTCTGTGCTGGATCCGCCTGATGGCCGTATGAATACTCTCAGAGTAAATGTATGAACCATTTTTTATGAGACTTTTTTTGTGTCTGTAGTGTGCAGTGCTGGACACGCTAGCTGCTGGATCGTATGAATAGAGCTTTACACGGTGCATCAACACCTTATACATTACTCTATAAAGAGGATGATTCCCTGACATTTCACAAAAAAAGCTGATCTCGAGCAGCTTGTTTTTGATGACCGTACCCCAACAGAGAAGGCGCTAGCACCATCACCAGCAGCAACATGCGGAGAACCGAACGACCCAGACAGCGATGACGTTATACTCTAGATGGTGATTTGGGAGATCCTCGTCTCCATTAGAACCAACCAACCATTGAGATCGTTGATAATTTCTCCTACCTAGGGTCGAAAATCACAACTGATAACAGCTACAACGATGAAATCCATGCGCGGTTGTTGGCTGCCAACAGAGCCTATTTTGGCTTTGGATGGGTCACTTAACGGTAATATCTATGGTAGAAAAAGAAGACGAGGCAGACCCTGCCTGAGATGGAACGATGGCGGAGGTCAGGACTGAATTGCTGGAAGGGGAAAATGTGTTAGTGTGAGAACAGTGCAGCGACGATTGAATAAATTAGGACTCAGAGCTCGAACACTAGCAAAAAAGCCGATTTTAGCGAAGGCTATGCTCGAAAAAATGAATTGGGCATTGGAATGACGTGATTGGACTGTGGAGGCGAGTTGTGTTCTTTGATGAGTCTAAATTCAATTTGCTGGGATTCGACAGTTCCGTCGCCAGTGCGAAGAAGAAAAGGAGAGAGATTTGACCTCCAGTGTGTTGTACGAACTTCATGCCATTCTCCCTCAGTAATGATGTGGGGATGCATAACATCCAAAGGAATCGGCAGTTTTTCATTTCAAGGCGGTGCTGTCAACACAGAAAAGTACAAAGAAGTTATCGATGATTGCTTTGTTCAGACGGTAGAAGCACTGCAGGAGCACTTTGATGAAGTAATGTTTCAGGACGATTAGGCTCCTTGTCATAATAGTTCACAATCATCAATCACTTGTGTATTGTGGTGCAGTTGCGGCTATCAGATTGCACGGTCAGAAGATTCGCTTTCGTATCATTGGTTTGAGTGACGAAAGAGATCCACCATGGAAAATTCGTCTGGCACGTCGGCGGGACTCACTAAGGCAGGACATCGCTAGACTGATTCAAATCAGCACTGACAATGCCAGCAGACGGGTGAGAAATGAAGTGCACGGGATTTACCGGAACTATGCCATCCCCAGTGAGACACCCGTAGTTCAAATTCTGGACACACTAAAGCAGAAACTTTCTGTTATCTGCAGTCGGTTACGACGGTATGGCGAAAGTTATTCCAGACGTATCCAGAATGCAATATACGCGAGGAACCAGCGGAGCTTTTTCAGATCTCTCAACGAACTCCAACAGAGCGTCCAGACAGTGCAGTTTTCGGTGACATAAGCGAAAGAAGTTGGTATCCCCCATAATAGCAACATTGAACGGAAATACGTGGAGAAGAAGATGAACAATGAGCCATTGGTTCGGGAAATCAAAGAAATTTGGCGTCTCGAGCGGGTGGTTGTAGTTTCCATAATATTGTCAGATACAGGTGTTGCACCTAAATCCTTCACGGCTTCCCTTGGTTTTCTGGGACTTTCGCACAGTCTGGTTCAAACCATGCAGAAGTACACCATTCTGGATACGTGCTCGATGTGACGGAGAGTTCTCGACGGATTCTCCCATTAACCTACCACCGGCCACCAGCGTCCCTTTAGTTTTTAAATAGGTAGGATCGTCCGAGCCTAAATGCTTGGCACTTAGTGCTAGTATTAGGTAAAATCCGGAATCTGCCGAGGTTGTGATAACTCGGAAAAAGTAATCGTTGGCGCAACAATCCATATTGGATCAGGGCCTTGAAGTGTGTTAGAGCACTTCATTCAAGACCGTAATGGTAGCTAGGAGGCAATGTGGTCAGAATTGCGCTCGCCCGAGATTATTACCCTGATTTGACTCAGATACTCATTCACAGCTGAGTCGACTGGTATCCGACGTCAAATCACGATACAAATCTGACTGCCACCAGTGAGATTCGAATCGCGACCTTCCGTATGATAGCCTTGTGCTCTAACCACGTAGCTATCCGGACATATAGTCTTTTGTTTTTTCTCAAAATCTTAGAATATGGTAAGTGCGGCTAACCTTAGTTCGTGCACTATATATATCAATGGCCGCTCCGAGGGGCTCAATTAGCGCTGTGGTGCACCGTGTTGACACCACGAACTCCTAAGATCGCGAGTGCTGTTATGAGAGCAGAGAGGCAGAGTTTAGCCAGCTCGGATCTTCACAGCCAGCCCGTATCATTCACGAAGGAAAGCAGCTCTCCCACTCTGCAGTCAGAAATCTCTCTGAGGTCCCGAAAGAATGGTTTGCCCAGTGTCCGTAGCCTGAATATAGCTAGAGCTGGGCAATCGCAGAGAAAGTGCACAGGGTTTCCCTTCCTTCTCCGCAGCTTCGGCAATGTGAATTGTAGTGTATGCCGAGCCTGGCGGCATGGTCCCTTATGGGCCAGTGCCCCTTGCAGACCGCCATAATCTTGAGTGCATTTGCACGTGTCTGACACAGGAGTTCTCGTGATCGGGCTATATTATAAGCGGGCCAAATTCTCCTATTTGCAGCTTTCCTCCTTCTTTGTTCCTTCAGCAACTCCTCCTGCATTTGGATGATTTCGGAGCCAACCGCAAGCCACTTCTCCTCGGACTCCAGCATCTCAGTAACCAAGCTCTCCGGAGTCCCGCTCTTGCCCAGCACCTGGTTTAAGCTCCTTCTCTCCATCGCAAATTGTGGGCAGTGGAACATCACATGCTCTGGATCCTCCGGTATGCCATCGCATCTG
This sequence comes from Hermetia illucens, assembly GCF_905115235.1. Classification (NCBI taxonomy): domain Eukaryota; kingdom Metazoa; phylum Arthropoda; class Insecta; order Diptera; family Stratiomyidae; genus Hermetia; species Hermetia illucens. The sequence goes on from NC_051850.1 coordinate 175,279,048, forward strand.
GGACAGTTCGGAGAATCATCCAACCCAAAGCGGTGCAGATACTGCCTGTAGCAACCACCGTGTCCCGTGAGGAACTGGGTAATGTGGTAGTTGGTTTCCCCGTGTTTTCGCTCAAGCCACACCCTAACATTGGGAATGAGCCTGTGCGTCCACCGACCTTTCGTAGACTCGTCCCATCTGCGTTGCCAGATATCAAGCGACTCTGACCTTGCCGCATTTCTACGCTGTGCATGCCCCTCCATGTCTTGCATTGTACAGGACACTCATTTCTTTGGCCAGAATGTCAACCGGGATCATGCCTGCCACCACCAATACTGCCTCATCTGATGTGGTTCTAAAAGCACTGCAAACCCTCAAAGCCATCCGCTGGTAAACCGAGTTCACCTGCTTCCGTCTCTGAGAGTTTGCCAGCGCCTCTGCCCACACAGGCGACGAGTAGAGCAGGATGGAGCGCACCACTCCGGCTAGCACCAACCTCCGGCAATGTTTCGGTCTACCAATATTTGGCAACATTTTTGCAAGTGCCGTGGTGGCACTGGCTGCCTTTTGGCATGCATACTCTAGGTGTTTCCTAAAACTCAATTTGGTGTCAATTATTACCCCCAGGTATTTGATAGCCGGCTTTGATACGACCGTATGTCCACCGACCTCCACTTTTACAGTGTTATTTTTCCTGCGTTTCGTTATTAAGACCGCTTCCGTTTTCGCGTCCGCCAAGGTCAGCCCGGCCTTTTCTAGCCAGGACTTTACCGCTCTCACTGTTTCCATTGCGTAAACCTCCACATCTTCTGGGTGTTTTGCTGCAACAACCACAGCTAGGTCATCAGCAAAGCCGACAATCGTAGTCCCCTCTGGGACGGGAAGAGCAAGCACCCCATTATACATGATATTCCACAACAGGGGACCAAGTACCGATCCCTGTGGTACCCCGGTTGTGACAATGTACTCTTTGGGGCCCTCATCCGTCCCGTACCAGAGAGTCCTCTCTGAGAGGTGGTTTTCCACCAATGACCATTTGATCCTAATCAGACCCAATTACTTTGTAAACTGAAATGACTCTTACTTCGCTACAAATTTATTTACGTTTATGTGCTCTTGAATGAATTCTCTATTCTATCAGAAAGGATCACATAAAGTTCAATATATTCGAGCTCCTACCGGTTTTCAACAGTATGCGTCTACCGAGCATGACCATGCAGTTGTAAAGGGAATACTTGGGGCCCACATGGACGAGGGAGTTTGTTAAAGACTATTTTCCCATTGAATCGGCCATTTCACTACCACTCAAGGTAAATATATATCATCTACTCTCCACCGAGTCCCTCGGTCTAGTCCCTGACTGCCGGGATAGCCTTTAGATTGGTGCTGTTGGAAATGGCTCGATATGGAAATCGATTTGATGGTGGTCATGTAAACGTTCTTTTTTCTCCAGTCCAACGACACGATACGAGTGATTTTCAGTGGGAAGTAGAGTTTTCCAGGGAAAGGACAAAAAACTCTGGTTATAATACCTGAAGTATATATGCACATTGGTAAAAACAGCCTCTAGTTTCGACCATAGAAACCTGTCAAGGGTACCATTCAGTGGGACTAGGACAAACGATGGCAGTCACCGTGTTGAGTGGGAGTTCGATGATTAATTGCTCACGTAGTTGCAGTCCGGATAGCTGAGTGGTTAGAGCACAAGGCTATCGTACGGAAGATCGCGGTTCAAATCTCACTGGCGACAGTGGGATTTGTATCGTGATTTGACGTCGGATACCAGTCGACTCAGCTGTGAATGAGTACCTGAGTCAAATCAGGGTAATAATCTCGGGCGAGCGTAATGCTGACCACATTGCCTCCTAGTGTACCGTTACGGTCTTGAATGAAGTGCTCTAACACACTTCAAGGCCCTGATCCAATATGGATTGTTGTGCCAACGATTATTATTATTATTAGTTGCAGTCATCAATTATTCACCGTCCTAAAGTGTGACCACCACTAAAAATTGTCTTGGGAAATGGATGTGAGAGAGTGTCATGGCAGGTTGGCAGGATGTACTTTGACAATGGCTTCGTATCTGATGTTGGTGCTAAAGATACATCTTGTTGTAAACAGCAGGTTGGCCACGTATTCGGTACAACTTAATTACTGTTAATGGGAACGAGACGTGTTGATGGTGAAGTGTAAATCGTCTAGGGATTTTCATTGAGTATACAATGGAAGAGATTAAGGAAAGTCAATTTTGTCTTGGAAGCAGTTTAGGACGTTTATGGTACAACTAGATTTTTAATGTTTGGTGCGGGGGTTTTATTCGTGGCGAATGGAATGTTTCTGCAAAATTGAACTTCTAGTTTATATTTTCTGTGACTTATTCCTTTTATCTCAATTAATTTGGCTACAGTTACTACTCCTATTCAAAATTCAATTCACAGCTTTCTGAACTTCAGATAATTTTTAACACCAAGAAAGTCCTAACCAGAGATACAGAAGGAAGTAGTCCTGATTAACACTTGAGACCCTCCCTAAAAATGGGCCTTCTTCTTTCCTTAGTTTATGACCTACACAGTGCCACTTTCGACTAATCAACGCAGCTCTCTCTGAATTAACGTGGACCAAAAAAAAACTCCAACAATATTCGTTTTGAGAATGATGGGGTCCTAAGTCCGCATCAACTTAATGCAGGAAAGAGGCTCAAAAAACTCATCAGAAGCTTGCTCATCTCTGCCCTGGGAGCAGCATGGCCAAAGTAGTTCCCAGATGTTGACCTGTCTTCTGTCTTGAATGAAACCGCAAGTCGTCTCTTTAAAAAGTTAGGAGCTTAGTCCAAAAGGAAGGGTCGTGAACCAAAATAACCGGAGAAGCTTTTCTCTAATTGTTCCGGTCCACTACCAATTCTTAATGATGCCCACTTAGTTCTGTTGTGCAACGGATTACTATAAAATTTTTGACCTAAGAAGGAGTCAAACTTTCAGAAATTCAACACCATTCGAGGCTGAAACTCTTTAAAACTCAGATGTAAGAGTGGCATAAACGTTTTTGAAAGACGTCAAATAATAGAGAATCAGTGTCACGATCTTCGTTCCTGAACTTCTATTACAGACGATACAGTTAAGCAGATTTTGGAGGAGGACTTAACCTTCGATCAAATAGCTTCTTCAGTAAGTCCCAGTCACGGGAGTACACATTCCATCAACAGGGAGAAATTTGGATTCTCAAAGATCTCAGCACAATAGGTTCCTCGGGTTCTTTGTCCAGTTCAAAAAGGCGTCCGTTTTTAAATTTGCCAGAGAGTATTGACCAGGTCTGTTTAAAAAGGAGAAGGTTTTCTCAGTTGTATCCTGCCTATACATCGAAGCCCCCTAGCTCATAGAATAGTGAATGTTGGGTCGGCACTACAATCGATGGCTGTTTAAGCGAATGTTCCACTCGTCAGTTGCACGGTATTGCACGTAACAGTAGTGGAACAAGCTTCCAAATTAAAAAGTGATAACCTAAGCGATTCAATTGCACGCAATGTGGACGGAAAGGAGAACTTACCTGCGACAAAACGGTGGTTTTAGGCGCAGGCTCTGCAGACTCAATTTCGGGTGAAATTTAAAAGTGAGTACCTCTTCAGTATTTGAAAAAAAATGATGTAGATGGAAGAGACAAGGGTGGCACTTTTGCAAACAGACCTGGTCCTAATTAAGGAAAAGGATCACAGTTCGCTGAACCGGAGGATAATCGGGACCTTCTCCGATCCCGTGGGGTTTGTAGGCAAGTTAGACTTAGAATAGCAAGCAGGGATAGTGTCCACCGAACAATGCGTTAATTGGTTGCATTCCTTTTAAAAAAGGGGGAACCCAACCAGGAATGCGGTAGAGAGCTTGGAAGAACGCCAGTCGAGCGTACAGCGATAATGGAGGTGCCCAAGGCCACCATAGAACTTGTTCCGTTGTAAAAGCGGGGGGAAGATTGCTGGCTGAAGTAGCTCTACCATTATGCTTACTTCTTTTTTCATCCAAGTCATACTGTTGGTTGACAGATTCGGTGTGAGGAACCAAAATGATGGCTGACCTAGAATTTATATCGCAGTAGGTAGAACAAGAAAAGCTTAAGCTGGCACCAGTGGTGATTCTCATCATTGTCAAGGGGGCGGTGAAATTGGGTATCAAATATGTATCTCTCAATTGTCTTCAGCACGGGTGCAGTTTTGATCATAGGCTACCGGGATGTAGCAGTTAGTAAGGAGCGAGAGACTATAAAACGCCAGCAAAACAAAATCGCATCTCTGACGTTTAAAATTACGGTCCTGGGGTTTACAAAAATCATGGTTTTTCCTGCATGAAGGTTTTCTCAAATAATGCCGGCCTTTGATATATAAGAGTGGAGAGAAGGCCCGTGACAACTCTGCTGTAATCCTTCTCTGCCCCAGTAGTGAATGGTATGCAGCATTCCTTAAAAATGTTTAATGCTTTTTGGATAAATGAGGTGTTCTACACAAGAAATTAGTTTTCACTTCCTCCTCAGTTGTTGCGGTTCGACCACAAACGAGAGCTCCTTCAGTCCCATGGCAGAATACTGGGTCCTAAGTCCGCCTCCATTTACTGCCGGACCGGACCAAATGGTCCACGGACTCCTCTTTTTAGGACGAAGACGGCTACGGTTTCTTACCAGGGTCCGGTCCGACATTAAATGGATGCGGACTTAGGACTCTTCAATCCCTAAAAAGAAATTGTCTAGCTCCGGCCAAGTTTTGGCCCGAACTATGGGCGGATTTACGCTGAATATAATTCGTACCGTTGTTGTGTTTTACGAATTATAAGAGCGAACGTACAACACCTGTGAGTCGTTTCCGTCACACTGCTCCCAAGGCAGAGGTGAGACAGCGTTCGCTAAGTATCCGGGGACACCTATGTCAGCCAACGCCCCTTTAATTCTATTCCAGTTGGCCGAGTTGAATGCGTTTTTCACATCCAACGCCACCACGGCACAGCAGCCGCCAGAAATCACCTTTTGCCAGGTTTACCACCATGCCAATTGCGTCCACCGTAGAGTGGGCGCGTCGGAAACCAAACTGGCGTTCCGACAAACCATTGCTAGATAGTGCATAGATGACTCTCTCCATCATCTTCCCCATTGTATCCAACAGGCAGATAGGACGATACGACGCCGGGTTTCCAGGTGGCTTGCCAGGCTTCGGAAGCAACACCAACTTTTGCTTTTTCCACTGGGCAGGGATATTCCTTCTTTTAGGCACGCCTCCAAGGTGTTGGCGAAAAGGTCGGGCCTAGTCTTCACTGCCAGTTTCAAAGCTCGGTTGGGGATGCCATCCAAACCTGGGGCCTTGTTGTCACCGAACCTACCACATATTTCCCGCAGCTCCTGCACAGTTACAGGCGATATTATGCCGTCATTTAGCTGGACGAAAATTGGTTTTCCCTATTTTCGTGGTGAGGGAACAGAGTGGTAACAATCTGTTTCAGGAGGCGCGGACAGGTCACCTGGGGTGATTTCCGCAGCCTTTTCATCACCACTCTGTAAGCCTCGCCCCAAGGGTTTATGTCGGCATGGTCGCACAGCTGTTTGAAGCAGTTCATTTTTGCTCCTCCGAATGGCTTCCTTTAGGCGGCCACGCAATTGCTTGTGGGCCTCCTCTCGACCGTCGCCACCGGGTTTTCCCCTGAGCCTCTGGCAAAGCCTCCTTGCCCGAAAACATGCGGCTCGCAAACTTGCGATTTCGTTGTTTCACCAGTAGTTGGGTTGCCTCCTGGGGAGCAATCGCCTTCTGGGCATAGTAGCATCGCATGCTTCCGTCACCCATCGAGTGATCTGGGTGGCTTTCTCTCCAGCGGTACCATTCAGGGATATGTCGGATTTGAGCACCGCGGAAAACGTGTCCCCCTCGAAAGCTTTCACTGTCCAGCCAAGCATACCACCCGGCATTCTGCGAAAACTCTTTTTCGAGCTCGATCCGCCCTTGATCTCTATGCAGATTGCCTGGTGGTCGCTGTGAGTATAGTCCTCACTGACATGCCGCTTGGCGTCGGTCATAATGGCTATGTTACGCTTGGGGCTCGCATTTCGCTCCAGCCATCGACAGACTTCCAATATCGCCAGTATTTTCGCTTGGAATACACTGGCGAAACCTGGCAGACCATACGACTTGGATACACTGTGTGTATTCGAGAAAACCCCCGCGCCGAATCCACAGCCCATCTTTGATCCATCGGTAAAGAATACTGAGTCATAACCCTGTAACACGCCGCCGGTCTCAAACTTTGCCCTGGTTGGAAAATCCACAGCAAAGTTTGTCGTGAAGTTCAGCTTGCGTGTGGCATAGTCCGAGGGGAATGCTTAGATGTCCCGAGGTACTTCGTCTAGGATGTTCCTGTCCAGCATCCGGATTCACGTAGCCTGACGGCGCTGCACGCTGCAACGTATTTATTTTATTCAAACCCAGTATTCAGTAAATCTTCAGATTATTCATCATTTCTAGTCCAATTGTTTCATCACAGGATCTCTGATTTTAGTCCTACGTGTAACTAGCAATTTTGAAACATTTTATTTGAAATTTAGTTGCGCCCAGCCTTCAACACTCTCATCAAAGCGCGCCCCAGTATCACTTTGAAAGACTTCTTAATGCGAAAATTGATCGGCGACGTTCAAATAACTTCTCGCGACTTGACACAGTTCTTGTGACAACTTTGACAACTTGAGGAACCACCCACACGTCCGACATACAATCAATCAACTTGAAACTCACTTTGACAATATTCCTCCCCCATCTGAGGCGGATATTCCTCATCCCAGTCGACGACGTCGTCATCCAGCAGAACTACGACATGACACTCGCGGTCGCCTCGCTGCGCGGATGCCACCATCAACGGCAGAATCAAGTCCTCCAGGAAAACTTCGAATTGACGACGAGCACCTTCGTTGCTTAGTTCATGTAGAAGTCCTCCTTGGGAATACAAGTCAGTAGAAAAATATCGAAGCACAATTGGATATCTGCACACTTACTGAGATTCTGGCAGCGGACTGTGGTCGCGTCGAAGGGGATCAGAAGGTAGTCGCAGGCTTCCTTTAGTTCGGGCACGGACACGGTTGGGGGACACTTGATTACGCCATTCTTGTAATACTCGAGAATTGCCCGGAAAACAGACTGGGAAATGCCCTCGGCCACCTCGTACTCGCCGCGCTCGTTGGGGTGCGTAAACTCCAGGCCGGAGCTGAACATCCGGCCGAGCATGGTGTTGGGGTGGGCGGTGAACAAGGCTGGATCTATCACAAATCGCGTGTTATCAACCAGCAGGTTTATTCGATCGCCAATCAGCTGCTGTGTACTACTGCAAGAGGCATGCATTTTCGTTGATGACGTCGAGGCTGCAGCCTCGTTGTCGGCCTGCGACGACCCGGCCCCAAAGTTCATTGACCGTTGACTCGACTGCGGCTTAAGCGATGACGAGGCCGATGCGCTGTTTTTTTGCTGAACGTAGCTCCTGTGGACGTTAACAGAGGTCAGACTGGCAGATTGCAGTGGTCGGGCACGGAAAAAAAAGTAGGACGGGCAGCCAGACGTTACCTTGATCTATTCTTGAATATTCGCCTCCGCCTGTCGTCACAGTCATTGTACTCTTCGATGCTGCTGCTGCTACTGTACGAGCAATCGGAATTACCTTTCTGGGCCGATGTCATCCTGCACGTTCGCAAGCAATACCAGACTCCCGAGCTGTGTCGAGGCACCCAGTGTTTGAGTGGAATTTTCGCACTTGCACTTGGTTTCGCAATCAAAATAAAACACAGACAAATCTAAGAACCCCCACAGCGCTTTGTGCAGTTTGCTTTGACGTTCGATCTTCTTCTTTCCAATAGGAATTAGAAATCATTCGTTTCACTAAGCGACATCTACCGGCAAAGTGACGGCATGAGTGAAGGAATGTGTAGTGGCAAGGGAAAGGAATCTACGTTTTAATTTTGGAAAATGCAATTTTCAATGAAAATGCATGCAGTTGCTTTGATTGAAAAAAACATGAAAATATCTTTGAACCAAATTCAGTGTGGTGGGAGATAAATTCTTTATAATGGGAATTATTCCGATCCACGTACCCGCTGAGCCGTATTCTAACCGAATCCATGCTGTTGGAAAAAATTAGCTTTGATCTGCTTTGTTGTGAGAGATCAAAGCAATATTGATTTGCTTAATTTTTTTTGAAATTAATTTATGAAAAATTTAGAACTGCCCCGACAATTTACCAACCGACGACACGGGCGCCACCTCTGTGCATGCAATCGTACTGAGCAAAAGTCGAGAGCAAAGATGGAGTCGAATTAATAATGGCGGTCGTCTATGTCTTGTAAAGTAAATATTAAAAATAAGATAACAACAAGTTTAAAAAAAGTATTAGGGCAAATTGTGCATTGGAAACGTGAAAACCGTTCAGTTAAAGGCGCTCGGAACACCATTCGTTATGATTTACACGGGAAACGTACGGAAACGGATTAGAAATTGATACGAACTATGGCGGGGATCACTTGAGTTCTGAGTTGTTTACTCCGTACCATTTATATTTGTTGAACAAAAAGTTTGACAGCTATGTGTGCATTTTGCAAGACGATATTAAGGAAATTAGACGCCTGGAAAAGGTTTTGCGAACATTTACTTAAGGAATTTACAAACTGATTGAGAGAATTTAAGCGGAGAAGTTTTGACAGTGGGTGAAACTTGCACGGGGGGATTCTGTTTCTGTGTCGTCCGACGTCGCCTTGTTGAAGACATTTCGGTGGCTGAACGGCGACGACCTTACGGCCAAAGTGGGCAGGACCTTGTTGGGCACTGCTCGGTGCTGGATGTTCCGATGCTCCTGCGGGTCAATTGCGCGAAATCCGCGGTTGGTGTTGTGATCGTGACCGAAAACATTTCACGCTGCGTCGAGAGTGCTGGGAATCGGGATCACCGCGGAGGTTGATGCAAGTGACGGTGCGTTCCGCGAATCGCGGGAGAATGACACTATATTTACGACACATGCCTATTTGTTATGTTTAAAGCGAACGGTGGTGCTGCTGTTTACAGTTTTTCGTTTCGTTCTGAACGGATGAATTAAGCCAAAGGAGCGTTTTGATGCGTTTGTTTTACTGAAATGTCACAACGGGGTAAGAGAGGAAATCGTTTGGATAACGAGAATAATGCGCACCAACAGACGCAACAGCCGCCTTCGAAGCGCCGCAAGGGCCGGCCGCCGACCACGTCCAACGGCGACGCGGACCAAGAAGTGCCGACGAGCGCGACGACGATCCCCGTCGTGTCGGCTGGTGTCCAGCCCAACCTGTCTTCGGCGGCCTCCTCATCGTCGTCTACCATGTGGCAAGCGCGCCCCATTACCGGGCCCCAAATCTACAACCGCAACTCGTCCGAGGCTCCCGCCGAGTTGTTCAGGTAAGTTCCGAATCCACTGTGGTTCCCCCAGCTGGCCACGTCTGCCACACGAATTGCGCCAATTGGTCCTAACCCCGTCGTCTATCTACAGGAAAGACCTTATTAGTGCTATGAAGCTTCCCGACTCGGAGCCCCTATCAACGGACGAGTACTGGGTGATCGTAGACCAATGGAAGCAAGAGTGGGAGCGAGGCGTGCAAGTGCCCGTCAACCCGGACTCGCTTCCAGAGCCGAGCGTGAAGCAACTTTCTAGCCCAATTGCCGTCACGCGCCACGATTTCAAGCTGTAAGTTATGCCTATGCCACTTGTCAGTGGTTCAAGTCGCTCTCAACTGTGTTTTCCCTTTCGCTTGCAGTCCGAAAAATAAATACCTAAGAATCACGAAGGACGAGAACTTCTCGTCCGAACAACACTTTCTGTCGAATGCACCTGCACTGGCGGAGTCGGCGTGCTCTTACGATCTTGATCAGGTCGATGAGGTCTGGCTGAAGCTGGTGAACAGTGAACGATTACTGAGCGGTGTACCGGCAATCTCCGAGGGCCAGTTTGAACGAGTAATCGAGGAATTAGAGGTAAGTAGAGGTTTATGATCTGTTTTCCTACTTTCATCGCGGTGGTATCCTTTTGCAATGGTGGAAGGCATGATTTGGGGTCCCCTGTTGCGATATTGTTTCGATAAAGTGGTGATACGTAGCTTCGCAGTTTTTCGAGTTCCCTATTTTGTAGAAATTAGAACAGTTGCAACCAAAAATTGAATAATTATCTACTTTTCGGAGGTTTACCAGTCATCTGGGAGCTGCTTCAATGCTAGCTCTGCCCTGGAGAGCTCACTAATCCAATTGTTCCGCACAGAAACAAAATAAGGAACGGTATATGCAGTTTTCCAGGTATCACCCCATCTTATTGGATCGAGATTTTCTTCGAGTACAGCCCCTACGACTGTTCTTCATATTCCTATTCGACTTGTTTCCATTCTATTTTTTTTGGTACATAAAAAGCCAGGGAAGACAAATTTCCTGCACAATGGTCGCTATTTGCTATCTCCTGATGAGTATTTCTTCCTACGTTACTTGTCGTTCTGTAGTTGCTGTCATCTGACTCTTCGGAGCTGTTCTGAGGATAGTAATTTCTTGATAATTTAGTGAGCTTCCCCTAGAGTAACGTCTTTAAGGTAATTGTGAAACTGCGTAGTGACTAAAATGCCATTCGGGTTGTCTGAAGCCCACAAAGAGGTCAGAGCTATTCCAAAAATCAAAAGAAATGGCGAAATTGAGTGAGAAGGTTCGCCCAAAAATGTGGTGGAGCTGCTTCTCCACTGAAGTGGCTCGTCAATACGAACTTGCACGCCTACCGGGTTAGCTGCCGCCTAGCCGTGTTAGCTAGGCACACAAATGGGGGGAGGGGTGCATTAGTAGTGGGCCGACTTTCACAATCAATTCCAGCTCTGCCATTTTAGTTGACTTCGGCCGACTTTTGGTGGTCTTTTTAAAAATCTTGCAATTTCATAAATGGCGCCCAATGTAGGTCCGAACATTCGTCAGTTTTAGGCTAGTTCGAATTAATAGAACCTCTTGAAGATATCCTTCTCCGGCATTGGACTTTTTGTGCTATTTAGAGGCAAATTCATTTCTTAATTTTGCTCCCGGTTAGACTGCAGATACATTTGACCTTTGAAACCTTAGATTCCAAGCTTTTTTCCCAGAAACAAACGTTTCTTAGTCTCATTTCCATCCTACCTTGTAGAGTAGAATTTCCTATCCTTTCCTGAGTAGTATCCCATGAAAGACTAGTAATTCTTGTGTGTTTGGTATTGTTTTGAGGTTGAAATATGGACTTCATCAGAAAGGCCTCTCAGATATCGTTGGAGATGTGTCCAGGCGCTGTCTGGGAAATAAACTACCTTCGAGTTGTTGCTTGAGGCTTTAGGTCTCGCAAGAGAGCTTCGCTTAAGATCTTAACATTCGGAATACGCATCTAATTGGTTGGAGGCTAAAAGGCCGTGCCTAACTTTTGGGAATTGTCTCTCTTTGCATTTATACGTGAATTATTATTCTTCTCTTAGCTTTCGACGTTCGAAAACTCATTTTTTCTCTCTCTTGTGGCGAGGAAGACCATGATATTTTACGACAATTTGGTAGAAGCTGAGGAATGTAGTGAGGTGTTATGCCTGGCCGTCCCCAATACATTCTGCATTCTGCAAGTACTCTGACTCCAAGCAAGAAACAAGTCGGGGAAACCGGAAGCTATAAGAGGTTTTGTGTTTCCCTATCTGAGGAGCGATGGGCGCATGACAGTTTCGTATGTACATACATACGGGGTCGGCTCGTCGTGATCGGTTTTGCCATTTGGTACTATCAAAAGCCTGATCTGGATACAATCCTGAGGCTTTCAAATCCCCATCCAGCGTATCAAGTCACCGTTGTTTAGACCGCCGTTTTGATCACTTACCATCGATTTCGATGTTCAGACCAATCTTGTCAAATGACTTCTCGTTAGCACAAATTACGTGACCATACCATCGAGGACACCTCTATCGCAATTTTTCTACGATCGGTGCAACCCCATATTGATCGTGAATTTTCTCATTTCGGATGTGATTAAAGCGTGCCACGCCATTAGTAGAACGCAACATATTCGTCTCCATTAGCGCAAGACGCAGTTCATTGTCTTTTATAGTCGGTTAACACTTAGAACCATAGAGAGCGACATGACGGACGACATTGAGGTAAATTTAAGACGTTCGTACGATCATGCGTCGATTACAAAGAACACCAGTTGTGGAACGCCACTTCATTCAGGTTGCGCTAATGCCTGAAGCACTTTCATGACACAGTTCTCCATTGGTTGATAGCATTGACTCAAGATATTTAAATCGCTCAGTTTCGAGCATAAATATTGCCCTTATAGACTTTCCGGGGTGGATCATCCTCATCCATACCAATTAAGTGACCCGCCCACCGCAACCTGTTGAGTCGGATTTTATCCACAACTAGACGGTCGTCGTACCGCTCATAGATTTCGTCGTTAGGTAGACTACGGAATCGTCCACGCTCATGTAGGGGGCCAAAAATTTTTCGGAGGATTCTTCTCTCGAACGCGGCCTAGAGTTCGCAATTTTTCTTGCTAAGAACCAAAGTCTCCGAGGAATACATAAGGACTGGCAAGATCCATAGTCTTGCAAAGTAAGAGCTTTGACACTATGGCAAGACGTTTCGACCGAAACTGATTTTGTAAGGTGAAATAGACTCTGTTGGCAGCCAACAATCGTGCGCGGATTTCATCGTCATAGCTGTTATCGGTTGTGATTTTCGACCCTAGATAAGAGAAATTTTTAACGGTCTCAAAGTTGTAGTCTCCTATCTTCATTGTTTTCGTTTGACCAGTGCGATTCGATGTTGTTCGTTCTTTTGGTTTTGGCCCTGACGTTGCCACCATGTACTTCGTCTTGCCTTCATTAATGTGCAGCCCAAGATCTGGCGACAATCGCCGCCTGCTCGATTTGGATGAAGGTAGACTGTACACTTCGGGTTGTTCTTCCCGTGATGTCAATATTGTCAGCGTAGGTCAGTAGTTAGGTGAACTTGAAGACGATGGTGCCTCTCGCATTTACATTGGCATCGTGAATCACTTTCTCCAGGGCCAGGTTAAAGAGGACGCATGATTGGGTATCCCCTTGTTGATGTTGAATGGTCTCGAGAGTGATTCTGCTGCTTTTATCTGGTCTCGCACATTGGTCAGGGTCAGTTTAGTCAGTCTTATCAATTTTGTTGGGATACCGAATTCTCTCATGGCCTTGTACATAGGCGTCATAGGCGGCTTGCAGATGGTCGATATTTAACCAATTCCGCTGTAATTCCATCGGCTCCTGGCGACTTATGGGTTTTAAGCCGATGAGTTGCATGAACTGTCTCTTCTATGCTTGGTGGTGGCAGCATTCGTCCGTCGTCTTCAGTTGGTTGGACCTCCAACTCGCCGATATTTTGGTTAGTTGAGCAGTTCATCAAAATACTAAACCCATCGCTCCAATATGCTCATTATGTCGGAAATCAGATTTCCAGGTTTGTCTCGGCAGGATGACCATCGAAGTGTATAAGGTTTCATCCTGCTGACTTGTCGGTAAAATTTCCGCGCCTGGGGCGGTTGCTCCCTGTATTTTTCTAGTTCACAAACATGTTGGTTCTCCCAGGTTTCCTTTTTCTGTCTGTGAAGTCGCTTCTCCGCTCGACGGAGTTTGTGATAAATCTCTGCGCGTGCCCGCGTTCTTTGGGAATGCAACATTACTCGGTGTGCAGCATTCTTCTGTTCCGTTGCCAGCTTACATTCATCGTCAAACCAGCCGTTTTCGACTTTTCTTGCGACTGGGGCCAAGTGTCTTTCTGGCCGTATTAATGATAACGTTCTTCAGGTGATTGTGAAGATCATTTGTTGATGCTTCATCTCCAGGTCCTCTGTTGACTGCGGTTATTGCGGCATCCATTTCCCTCTTACAAGTGTCGCGGAGGGCTGTGTTGTGGATGGCTTCAGTATTCACTCTCACCTGATTGTCAGAGGGGATTGTAGGTGATGTCGTAATTCGAGCTCGGAGCACCAGCCAACGAGATAGTGGTCCGAGTCTATATTGGTCCCCGTAGATGTTCTGTTCATGGGGATCGGTTGTCAAAAATTAAGTCTTATTCAGATTCAATCTGAGACCGTGTTGCATCAAGCGATCATTCCATTTTTGGACAAATTGCTCGCGATGATTTTTGCTATTAGACGCTAGAAAAACATATTCTGCATAAAGCAGTGTATAGGGCGCTGGACGATGGACGTCTCGTTTGACGGGAACGTGTGAACAAGAACAAAGAGGAGTGGTGAGAGCGCACTTCCTTGATGAACACCAACAGAAACACGAAGCGGTTTTGATACCCCCGCCACACTTCTAACTTTATTTTTCGGATCGTGGTCGAGCAATTGAACCAAGCGCACGAGTTCTTCTGGCACTAAGTGTTGTCGTAGAGCGTACCGGATGAGTTGGTGTGGCACACGGTCAAACGCTTTCTCCAGATCCAGAAATGCAATGTAAAGAGGACGATGCTTCTCACCGTGTTTCTCCAGGAGTAACCGTGCAGCGTGTATTGCGTCAGTAGATCCGCAGTTCTTGACAAATTCCGCTTGATTCACGGTTATTTCAACGATTTCACGAATACACTAGGAGTTAAACATTTTTAGCAAATGTGATTCTTACGTTCTTCATAAATGGAACTTCAATATTTCAGTTGAATGTCAATTATTCTCGTTAATTATGATGATTAAGATGCAGTTAAATCGCGCTAAATTGATAAGTTTGGAATGCTATAATTTCGATAATAGCCATATTGATAGCCAGATTTCTATGAAACTTTACAGTATTGTGCACGATACTGTCTTCTAAGCTGTTGCATGCTGGTAATCCCAGGATGAACTTAAGGGGGATTTTTCAGTCAACTTCAAGGTGGTAATGTACTATTACTAAGTTTATTTGAGTAGATGTCGAAGTGGAATACATTTTGAGGCCTAGATTTCACATAAACGCATCTTCTCGAATTTATTAAAGTTTTTTTGTGAAACAAAGCCTTATTAGAATCGATTCGATGTTTCTTTGTCTGTCTGTCTGTTTGTATGTCTGTCACACTCGATTTATTCGGAAACGGCTGCATCGATTGTCACGAAAAATGGTGAGAGCGTTTGGTCTGTTGTCCCCTTTAGATATAGCAAGTGGCGCCATTTTGTGTTAAGTTTAAGGGGGCTCTCCATACATGTGAATGGAGGGTGGACATTTTTTTTCACAGAATGTGGCCAAGTGAATTATCAAATGAAAGGGCTACATTAGTACTTTTCGAAATTGTTGATATCGGATTATGCGTAGAGGAGTGACAGTTCAAAATATGACTCCCGAAAAGTGTAACAGGTCTCGTTCTCAGAACCTATCCAACCGAAAAATTTGGAAAAAAAAAATCGCGGTGATGCATCTCTGCGAAATCTAGGCCTCAAAATATATCCGGTTCCGATATCTGCACAAATAAAGTTAATAGTATGTTTCCACATTTTAGAAATTTACCCGGCAGGCCCCTTATGTCCATCGTAGAGGTAGAAAATTTGGCATGGGAGTAAAGGCTAATATAAGGCACAATTTGGCTAAGTTTGAAGAAAACCCAGCTATTATTAGCGCGAGCTTCCGGTATTCCGACTTGTTTTTAGATTTTCGAGTTGAGCAGTTTTCGAAAATGTGTCTTGCCACACCTCAAATGTGCAAATTTTGTTCCCCTCCTTGCGCATTTTGCAATTTACGTTGAAACTAAAATCTACTTGTGGAAGTAGTAATTGAGCTATTTCATTTGATACCCCACTCAGGAACATTGGGTTGAAAAAAGATTTTAAATTTCACCCTTTGCATGTATGGGAACTCCCCTTTAAACTACACGCAAATTTATGTTCTCACTGTATGTGTGGGATTTCATAGCTCCCATATATCCACTAAATTTCATTTGAATCGGTGTAGCCATTTTAGAGAGAAATGCGTGTGATAGGCAGACAAATAGTAAGTCGATTTTAATAGGGTTTTGTTTTACACAAAATCTTGAAAAGAGTAGAGAAAATAAAACATTTTTATTTCTGTGTCGGATTGAAGAAGCGAAGAGAGTGCATATCAGGCCGGCAACAGAGGACTGCTGCTTGGTGCTTTGCGTGCCCGTCCTCGCTGCTAGCGTCATACATGAAAGTTAAGGTGTTGGCGTTTCGAAACTCATGATGAATTGAAGAGACGTCTTTTTTTCATTGTTGGAAGGATGTTGTTTGGTGGCGGGTATTCAATTCGAACGAGGATTTTGTAGTGTGAGGCTGTGCCTGGTTGCCCGCAATACCTCGTCAACTTCTGATTTCAAACAGTGAAGACTAGATTTGCGCGAATTTTGTCGTGATTCAGTCATCGTCTTCTTTGTAGGAAAGCAGAACGAATAGATATGCATCATTTGGTTGGATAGTTGAGGTTGGAACTTCGGCTGCTTCCAAAGTAGCTCTCTCATTTCGTTGTCAAATTCCAAACAAAGAAGAATGATTTTTTTTGTTTTTATTCAGCAAATATCAACTTGTTATATACCCAGCACTGAAGAAGGGAACCCGTTGTTCTTGAAATATCGCTATTTGCTGAATAAGAAAAAAAAATTCTACTAACGGTGGAGACGCTGTTGAATTTTAATTCCTATACATTTTTTGCTAGAAATCCCTATTTTGATATTTTGATGTTCTTTTGAATGCTCCGTAGGACTCGCCCACAATAAAAGAGGCATCCTCAACTAATATCGCCTTAAAGATGCGAAGGAAAGGTTGAATCCTGAAATCCTAAACTTCTAACTTGAGTATGCGATCCGTCGTGGCTTTTTCCTCTTCATTGCGCCACTCGGATTACGGCTCCAACATGCGCAGTCGAGCCGATATATTTTTTTCTCCAATTTTAATCAAATCTAGAAAATCTGACCCTTTGCATCCAAAAGCAAATCTCTCGGTCTGCTTTCAACATTAGCGACAGAAGATCCCTCCATAGGGCATAGTGGAGTGCGGAATTGAAATCCATTTTCAGAGCCAAACAGTATTTTGCCTTGGTGCGGGACAACTGAATAAAGAGGGAAAAGTGCCTAAAAGCAAGGCGTTCTTTGTGATAGGTCTGTAATGTGAGAGATTTGAGCAGCAGGAGGGCACCAGTGGAGAATGTTTGGGATAACCAATATGGAAAAAGAAAGGTAGTCCAGCAGAATGTTCAAATTACCGTCCGATCCGGTTACTTTCCCATACCATGAAGATTTTTGAACGCATTCTTGACAACCGTATTCGCGAAATCGTTGAAATAACCGTGAATCAAGCCGGATTTGTCAAGAACTGCGGAACTACTGACGCAATACACGCTGCGCGGTTACTCATGGAGAAACACCGTGAGAAGCATCGCCCTCTTTACATTGCCTTTCTGGATCTAGAGAAAGCGTTTGACCGTGTACCACACGAACTCATCTGGTATGCTTTACGACAACACTTCGTGCCAGAAGAACTCGTGCGCTGGGTTCAATTGCTCTACCACGATCCGAAAAGTAAAGTTCGAAGTATGGCGGGTGTATCAAAACCGCTTCGTGTCTCTGTTGGAGTTCATCAAGGAAGTGCCCTCTCACTACTCCTCTTTGTCCTTGTTATGGACACCGTCACACGGGATATCCAACGTCCAGCGCCCTACACACTGTTTTATGCAGATGATGTTTTCCTAGCATCTGATAGCAAAAATGATTTCGAGCAACTTGTTCAAAAATGGAATGATCGCCTCATGCAACACGGTCTCAGATTGAATTTAAACAAAACTGAATTTTTGACGACCGATCCCCATGAAACAGGCACAATCACTGTCAGCGGCAGTGATCTGCCCAGATCTGAGCGATTTAAATACCTCGGGTCAACACTATCAGCCAATGGAGAGCTGCGTTATGAAATTGCTTCACGCATTAACGCAATCTGGATGAAGTGGCGTTCCACAACTGGTGTCCTTTGTGATCGACGTCTCAAATCTAAAATTTACCGCAATGTTGTCCGTCCAGTCGCTCTCTATGGTTCTGAGTGTTGGCCGACCATAAAAGACAATGAACGGCGTCTCGCGGTAATGGAGACGAAGATGCTACGTTGGACTAGTGGCGTCACACGTTTAGATCACATCCGAAATGAGGATATCCGCGATCGTTATGGGGTTGCACCGATCGTGGAAAAGTTGCGAGAGAGGCGTCTTCGATGGTATGGTCACGCAATTCGTGCAAACGAGAATTCACTTGCAAAGATTGGTCTGAACATCGAAGTCGATGGTAAACGACCAAAAGGCAGACCTAAGCAACGGTGGCTTGATACGCTGGATGGGGATTTGAAAGCCTCGAGATTGCACCCAGATCAGGCATTCGATAGAGCCAAATGGCGAAGCCGATCACGACGAGCCGACCCCGCTTGTGAACGGGACAAAGGCTGAAGAAAAAGAAGAAGAAAAGAACCAAAACAACAAGGGATATCTTACTCCAATAGCACTTCAGGTACTCGTGCATGTACCTTTCGGGCACTGTCTGTTCAGATCTCTTTCACAAGTGCAGAGTTCAATGCTGTCTTGCACAAAACAATCATTATCTGGTATAGATTATATCACTTATCAACACCTCCACTGATTTAAGCCTTAGACCAAAAAAGTCCTCCTGCAAGCTTTCAATAACGTCTGGATGCATTGAAATCGCCCATGGGATGGGTAGACACAAGGGTTGTTTCCATTCCCAAAATGAAAAATATCTAAACGATCATCATATTTGTTAAAATCTTAACCGAAATGGTTAAGACCAGAATAATAGCCTTTATTGAGGGCTTAAATTCCTTACCCAAATTCAACCACGTGTACAGGCAAGCGCGCTCGTTCATCTCCCTATTTAAATGAAGCTCTTCTTTATATCTCGATTGCCAAGGCCAATAAGAAACACATTTTGGTCGGTGGCGGTCTTGGATGTAAAGAACGCGTATGAGCAATCCAAGTTTTAATAGGGGAAATGTCAACTCTTCAGTTGACATCAGTATGCACCAGTAGGCTGATGACTCTTTGGTCATAGCGACAGGTTATACAGAGAAGAACGCAGAGTGGGTCTTGAATCAATAATCCATGGGAGCGCAAAAATCTCAAACTATCCTTTAATTTGTGAAAATCCAAAACCGTAATCTTCAAAGAAAGTAGAACTGTCTCCCTAAGACCTATCATTGATCTTCGCACTTGCAAATAAACTATCGCGTCACCAAAGAACGACTTTTCAAGGATGAAAAGAACTAATCAGCATCAAAGAACAAAACGCGGTCTTACAGGCTATACAAGAGAATCCAAAAATGAATTTACGAAGATATATTCTAGTCAACTTTTGATAATATTGAAGTAAATTGTTGGCCAAAAACTTTCCTAGCTGGCAAAAGGGAGGTGTCAATTTTTTCTCACCAAATATAGTCATGTGGGGTATCAAATGAAAGATCTCGATTAGTACTTTCCCAAGCCGGACAAAATTTTTTGGAAAGGTGAAGAATGCAGGGGGACGAAAGTGATAATTTCTTTAATGAACCCATTCTTAGAAACTACCAAACCAGAAAATCTGAAAAAAAAATTAGGAGGCTACCACTATATAGTGTCTAGGCTCCGAAATACCCTCCATACTGATATCTGTCCAAATAAAGTTAATAGTGTATTACTATAGTTTTTAGTAATTGGCTGTAAAGCCAGCCCCCCTTAAGTTTAGCCTAGCACCATTAAATTTTGCAGTAAGTTTGTTGGAAATCGCACTATTACTAATAAAGTTATAATAGGTCAAAGTTGTCGCTCCTTTGCAAATTCAAGACTTTGAATATCAATATCACCTGAAAGTGGATATTCTCACATATGCTAGTGCTACGTGATAATGGGACAAATGCACACTCAATTGTCTTTAAAAAAGAAATACACAAAACTGTTCCGATTTCCCGACTTGTTTTGCTTTATATTGGTCTAGAGACACGATCACTCGTCTACGGCGAGATTTTGTTGATTCTTTTGGCGAATGTGAAACTTGTGGAGATGGTTAGTTAATGTGGTGCGGTCCATGCCTTTATCGACTTGTCACACACACTTGTCACTTGTCACACTGGACATTGAAAATCCAGCACTTTATACGCTTTATGCAGACGATATTTTCCTAGCTCCCCATAACGAAGCTGATTTCGAGCAACTCATTCAAACTAGCATGATTACCTCATGTAACGCGATCTGTCTCTGAATCTGAATAAAACAGCGTTTTTGGAATGCCATTGATAGCAACTCGCCCAAAAATTTAGTGGTTTAAGCATTCCGTATCAATGCTAACAGGGAAGTGTGTTGCACTACTTTCATGATTCACTTACATTTTATAATAGGAGCAGTAAAATACAAATCGACTATACTCTCATAAGATGTTATTATTTTCTCCTCGCCGGTAATAGCAAAGCCCTTTTCTATGTGGTCTTTGCACCTCAATATCGACCATTGTCTTGCGAATCAAACAACCCTTGAAATAACAACAATGCACTAGTCCGCCACAAAGCCAATAATGGTGATTTTTTTAGAAAAGAAAAGAAGTGATCTACTTACGCGATTGTCGACCATTATGAACATTCAAGAAACATAGAATCCACAAAGCGACCGAAGTGGTTACTAGATGCTGTTTATTCTCTTATATTAATCTGTAAATACGTTATGGGTACGAATTATATCCATAGCAAAAATTGACTAATATTTCTGGTATAAGCCGGCCGAAGCTGAAATAATGTTTGTTTGGAATTGAGGGAGCCCTGAGTCCGCCATCCACTTGATGGCGAACTGGATCAATTGGAACAAACTAACTTTCACTTTCTGATCCAAAGGCTCCGCGTTTGGGTCTAACAGGTAGGGCAATAATGCGTTCTTGAAAACCCTTTTTGCGACATCGTTTAAATAACGGTGAACCAAGCCAACTTTATCAAAAACTGTGGAACTATTGACGCTATATACGCTGCACGCTTATCCACTGAAACACATCACGATCAGCATTGCATTGGGTTTCTGAATCTGGAGAAGATTGCTCAATCGTGTTCCACACAAGTTCATCACAAACTATCACAATCCTAAGAGTAAAGTTCGAAGTGGAGCAGGTATATCAAAGCTGCTTGGTGTCTCCGTCAGTGTTCATTAAGGAAGCGCGCCCTTGCCATTCCTCTTTATTTCTGTCACATAGGACATCCAACGTCCCGCACCCTTCACATTGCTTTATGCCGATTATGTTTTTCTAGCGTCTCAGTAAAGTTTATTTCAAGCAATATGTCCAATAGGCGAATAATCGCCAGATGCAGCGCAGTCTACGATTGAATTTGAAGAAAGCAGAATTTTTGATGGCCGACCCCAATGAAACTGGCACTATCATTGTCAGTGACAGCAACCTAGTTAGAACTGAGCGATTTATATACCTCGGAGACGAAGATGTTCGTTGGACTAGTGGCTTCACACGTTTTGATCACATCGGAAATGAGGATATCCGCGATCGCTATGGAGTTGCACCGATCGTGGAAAAGTTGCGAGAGAGGCGTCTACGATGGTATGGTCACACAATTCGTGCTAACGAGAATTCACTTGCCAAGATTGTTCTGAACATCGAAGTCGATGGTAAACGACCGAAACAACGGTGGTTTGATACGCTGGATGGGGATTCAAAAGCCTCGAGATTGCACCCAGATCAGGCAGTCGATAGAGCCAAATGGCGAAACCGATCACGACGAGCCGACCGCGCTTGTGAACGGGACAAAGGCTGAAGAAAAAGAAGAATGTTTTCTACCAATGGTGAACTGTGTTGTGAAATTTTTGCATGTACCAGTGCAACTTTGATGATGTGGCGTTCTTTGTGACTGGCACATCAATGAACGTCCCAAGTCCTAAATTTACCGCAGTGCCGTTCGCCCTGTTGCCTCTACGGTTCTGAGTGCTGGCCGACTACAAAAGACCATAAACCAGCGGCTCCCGGCAATGAAGGTAAATATGATATATCGCGTTAGACTAACACATAACACGCCATGATCATGTGGCGCGGCAGGATTCGCAGCATTCGAAATTTATTTCGAATGTTGCGAGTGCGAGCAAATAGATGGCGCGGATCTATCCACTTTGCGTGGCACGCCAAGGGAGTGGAAGATCTCAAAAAAGTGTGCGATGAATGATTTTGTTTTAGGAGACCTGTCACAAATTATAGATATCAAGTTGGGAATTGAACAGAGAAGTCTTTTTGAGTTCGTTGAATTAAAAAGTAATGTTAAGTGTACATTAATGAAAATAACATATGAATTGTTAATTTAAAATATCTTAAATATTTATAAAGATTTGTTGAAATGAGAAGTGGTGTTAATTACTTAACGGTAAATAAATTATTAAAATAAAAAGTAATTGGATTACTTAATTGGTGACCCCGGAACTTCCTAACGTTCAACTACCTCAAGTTCATCTAGCACTTCGACCACCTCAACTTCAACAACGCCAATTCCAAGAACCCCAATGACGCCTCCTAGTCCCAGCACAACAACCACGGTCAAGCCTCCTCCGAATTGCCGCCACTTCGATGGACCCTCGTTCATCGGAGGAATCGTCCTTACCATTGGCCTGCTAGCCATCTCCTTCGTGGCCTACAAATTCTACAAGACTCCAAAGACTACTTCAAACGGAAAGTGGATTACGTCCAAGAACAAATCGAGAAGATCGATATGCTCCAAATGCAGAAGTCTCAATTCCTCAATGCTGTGCACGAGGTGTCATATAATTGAAAAACTCAAGCACATCATCATCCCCATCAACAAACCTTCTCTACACAGTGTACTGCGCGACACACGTCGGACCATCACCAGAAGTGGATTTTCACGCGACTTCCCGTACGCACGCCCTCCTGCACAACACCTTTCACGCACCGGACTAGTCATCATTGCCACAACAATCAACAACAGCAACAAACGGACGTCCCCAGCACCGCCAACGCTGCAGCTACAGCCGACAAACAACGAGGAGTTATTCTTAAGAGAAGTTATTATTCATTTATATTTAAGTGAAATTATTGATTCAGTTTAAAAAAAAAAAAAATAATAGTAATAAAAAAAAATTGAAATCGCTGCAAGAGACGGCGTGCAGGTGTTTAACATCGCGAGTCCTCCATTCTCATTGGCGGTGTTTTTGGTCTGCGCTGGATAGCGTCCGCTTCGTTTTTTTTTTCGTTTCGTGCGTGCATTTGTGGGTGCGGCCTGCCGTGTCGGTGTAAAGTCCACCGCGTTTCAGAATAAACTCACCGCGTTTGCATTTCAATCTCGTACTTTTCGTGAAACAAGATGTCTTTTGACAATAGGGACGCGGCGGGCCCATCGAACCCGCAAGTGACCGCCTTCGCCGTACGCGTTCCTCCGTTTTGGCGGCGGAACCCCGAACTGTGGTTCGTGCATTTGGAAGCACAATTCCAAATGTCCGGCATCACATCGGACGCGACCCGCTTCAACTACGCGGTGGTCGGCCTGGACGAAGAGTCCATACTTCTGGTGTCCGACGTGGTGAAGTCGACATCGTATGTGCAGCTCAAGAGCGAGTTGATCAGGCGCCTGTCGGCAAGCGAGTCGGCAAAATTAGACCACTTGCTGGCAGGTTTAACCTTAGGTGATCGAACTCCCAGCCAATTGCTTCGTGAAATGAGGCAATTGGGTGGGAGTAAGATCGGCGAAGACCTGATCAAGTCGCTCTGGCTGCGTCGGCTCCCGGAGGGCACCCAGGCGATCCTCGCTTGCGTCTCCGGTTCCTTGGAGGAACTGGCAGCGACGGCCGACCAGGTTCAGGAGGTGTACGTACGCCCAACCTTGGCGGCCGTTCAACCACCGTCGGATGAGGTGGGTGAATTGAGGCGCGAGATTGCTGCATTAACAGCCAGTATGGCCGAGATGAGGGCGACGTTGGACGCTCAGCGTTCGGGCGCCAGATCGCGAGCACGCTCGCGGTCTGCCATCCGAAAAGGGCGATCAGGTAGCAGGTCGTCAAGACAGTCCACGGACCCAGGGATTTGCTGGTACCACCGCAGATTCGGGGATAAAGCGACAAGATGTACGCTACCGTGTAGATTCTCTTCTACCGCAAAAAACTAGGTCCGCGGGGGGTTTTGGCGGCGGCCACCCAGAACGCAGCACCACGTCGCCTAACTATTTTTGACCCCCTCAGCAGGCGCAACTACCTCGTCGACACGGGTGCGGAGGTTTCGGTTCTTCCCGTACCCCAGCATCATCAACTTTTCCCTCAACCGCTCAAACTTGCGGCAGCAAATTCCTCCCGCATAAACACGTACGGGTATAGGCAAGTGGACGTGAGTCTTGGCTTGCGTAGGACGTTTTCGTGGCGTTTCATCCTGGCGGATGTCAGCTTCCCCATACTAGGCGCAGACTTCCTGTGTCACTATGGATTGCTGGTGGACTTGCAAAACAAGTCTCTTATAGATTCCACGACCAACCTTAATACGTCGGGACATATGGTATCTCACCCAGGCAATAATCTTTCCGTTCTTTTAGAAGACATTACCGACTCTCGTGTTCGGGCACTTCTCCAAAAGTTCAGCCAGATTACTACCAACTGTAGTCTCTCCAAACCAGTGAAGCACAATGTGCAGCACCACATTATCACTACTGGTTCCCCGATCTTCTCGAAGGTGCGTCCTCTACCATCTCAGAAACTGGCAATTGCACGGAAAGAGTTTGAACAACTCGTTCAACAGGGTATCTGCAGGCCCTCAAACAGCTGTTGGTCTTCCCCACTGCATATGGTCCCTAAGCCAAACGGCGAATGGCGCCCATGTGGGGATTACAGAAGACTAAATGCACAGACTGTTCCTGACCGATATCCAATTCCACTCATCCATGACTTTGCGCATCACCTCGCGAATTGCCGCATCTTTTCGACCTTGGACTTAACCAAGGCTTATCACCAAATTCCAGTAGCTCCTGAAGACATTCCAAAGACGGCAATATGCACACCCTTTGGACTCTTCGAGTTCACCCGAATGACTTTCGGATTGTGCAATGCGGCGCAAACCTTTCAAAGGTTCATTCACTCAGTCCTGCGAAACCTCGAATTCTGTTTCGTATATTTGGATGATGTTTTGGTCGCTTCTACCACTGAGTCTGAGCACTTAGCCCATCTCGAGTGCATTTTTCAACGTCTCCTTGAGGCCGGTTTAGTCCTAAACGTTGAGAAATGCAAATTCCTTCAACAACAGGTGAGATTCCTCGGCCATTTCATTTCCCCTGAAGGAATACAGCCCGACCCAGACAAGGTGCAAGCGATAACAAGCTTCCCGCGTCCAAAGACAGTGAGGGAGTTGAGGAGATTCTTGGGCATGCTGAACTTCTACCGTCGTTTCCTGCCCAAGGCCGCCCATCTCCAGTCCATTTTGAACGCGTACTTGTCTGGCCCCAAAACTAAGGACACACGAGAGATCGTGTGGTCTGAAGAGGCTATCTGCGCGTTTGACAAATCTCGTCAACAACTGGCTGACGCTACGCTCTTGGCATTCCCTCTGCAAGATGCACCCCTAGCCGTTTTTGTTGATGCCTCTGACAACGCAGTAGGTGCTGCCCTTCACCAAAAGGTGGACCAAGTTTGGCAGCCGTTGAGCTTCTTCTCGAAGCAGTTGAATCCCGCTCAACGGAACTACAGCACCTACGATCGCGAACTGCTCGCCGCATACCTGTCCATCAAATACTTCCGTTTCTCCCTAGAAGGCAGGCCGTTCACAGTGTTCACGGACCATAAGCCTCTCACGTTCGCTTTGAAACAGAAGCCCGACAAAGCGTCCCCTCGTCAGCTTCGACACCTGAGCTTCATAAGCCAGTTTACGTCGGACATCCAGCACGTGTCCGGGAAGGACAACATTGTTGCTGACGCTTTGTCTCGTGTCTCCGAAGTTAACATCCCCGCCTCACTCGATTTCTCGGCTATTGCCAAGGCGCAAGTGGATGACGCAGCACTTCAGAGCCTCAAGTCCAACCCCAAATACAAATTTCGGGAGTTGCCCATCTTCGGCTCAAGCCTCTCGCTCTGCTGCGAAGACTCGGAAAAGGGACCTCGGCCATACATTCCGGCCACATTTCGCAAGGAAGTGTTCCACGCAGTTCACGACTTGGCGCACCCCGGCATCAGGACAACAAACCGGTTAGTCACCGGAAAATACTTCTGGCCCTCCATGAACAAGGATATCAATTCCTGGGCCAGAGAGTGCATCGCATGCCAAAAGTGTAAAGTCTCCAGGCATGTAAGGAAAGAAGTGGGCTCATTCCCCCGCACTACCAAGCGTTTCCACACCATACACCTCGACATAATAGGGCCTTTGCGAGACTCGCACGGTTATAAGTATTGCCTCACAATCATCGACAGGTTCACGCGGTGGCCTGAGGCAATACCTCTGAAAGACATCACGGCGCAATCATGTGCTGAAGCCCTCTGTCGAGAGTGGATACCTCGCTTTGGCGTCCCTGCAGTGGTCATCACTGACCAGGGAATGCAATTTGAGTCCACCCTTTTCTCCGAGTTAGGCAAACTCCTTGGTTTTAAACGCCAGCGGACTACGGCATACCACCCACAATCCAATGGGATGTTGGAACGTTGGCACCGGACGCTGAAAGCCGCCATTATGGCACGCGACGACCCGTCCTGGACGCAAGTCTTGCCTCTCGTCCTACTCGGCCTTCGAACAACCCGCCGAGAGGAGTTTGCTGCCAGCCCCGCGGAGCTGGTTTACGGGGAGAACCCGAGACTCCCAAGCGATCCGGTCTTCGACAAGAGATCGGGTCTCACGGAGTCGGGGTTGGTGCGTCTGCTGAGAGACAATCTCCGACGCATCAAAGCGCCACCACCCACTCGACACTCGTCCATACCTGCCTGTTCGCCCAAGGAGCTGGACACTTGCACGCACGTGCTGATCAGGACGGATGCCGTCCGGAAGCCGCTGCAGCCTCCATATGAGGGCCCGTACCGCGTTCTCGAGCGGGGAGAACATTTCTTCCAGCTCGAGATCAGTGGTCACAAAAAGGCGGTCTCTTTGTCCAGACTGAAACCCGCGTGCGCCCCGAAGCAACGTCGTGTCCGCTTTGTGGATTAACGGCGAACGAAGTTCGGGGATCAGTCGCTGAAACCCCTAGGTTTCATCTGGGGGCGGAGTGATGTGGCGCGGCAGGATTCGCAGCATTCGAAATTTATTTCGAATGTTGCGAGTGCGAGCAAATAGATGGCGCGGATCTATCCACTTTGCGTGGCACGCCAAGGGAGTGGAAGATCTCAAAAAAGTGTGCGATGAATGATTTTGTTTTAGGAGACCTGTCACAAATTATAGATATCAAGTTGGGAATTGAACAGAGAAGTCTTTTTGAGTTCGTTGAATTAAAAAGTAATGTTAAGTGTACATTAATGAAAATAACATATGAATTGTTAATTTAAAATATCTTAAATATTTATAAAGATTTGTTGAAATGAGAAGTGGTGTTAATTACTTAACGGTAAATAAATTATTAAAATAAAAAGTAATTGGATTACTTAAATCACATCCGAAATGAGGATATCGGGATATATGGGGCTGTAAAAATCATAGAAAAAATGCGAGAAAGGCATTTTCGATGTCATAGACATACCATTTATGCTGAAGAGCTTTCCGATGATGATGATAATAAGAAAAACCGAAAAAGAAAAGACTAAATTGTCGAATAAGAATTTAATTTCTCATATACCGATACTTCGAGGACCAGTTGTCCTCTTCCTCAGTGAGTTTCGATGATGATATCAGCAAAAGAAATATATTTTTCGGGGCAGTCTTAATTTTGTGCAGAAACCTGTCTCCAATCTTTCGAAGACAAGTGTTTTTACAAATGCGTTGGCGTTTTTATTCAAGGCTCTTGGCCTTATTTTATAATAGTTCCTTGTTGCATCGAATTCACGCAGATTGCTTCATATGGATTTCTCCTTTCAAATTTCTATGAAGTAATGCATGTTCATGTCGTTTGTGTAATAAAGAGATTTTGTCCGTTGTTAATCGGCAGTATTTTTGTTTGGGTCGCACCGCTCGCGATTAATGAGATATTTCCCTACAACTTTTCCGGTAGGTACACTCTTTGATTACTAACTCCGCCTTGTATCTCTGGCCGTTTCAATTCCGTCTTTTGGGATGTAAATGAGTTCGCTCTCACGTCTCATTGACAGTTAAGGAATCTACCTATTCCTAAACTGTAGAGTACTGCTTTGTTTTTCAGATGCTTCGAAGCTGGACTGAAAATAAACAATAATCGTTGGCGCAACAATCCATATTGGCCTTGAAGTATATTAGAGTACTTCATTGAAGACCGTAACGGTACACTACAGTACACTGTAGGAGACAATCCAATCCAATCCGCAAAATAAACCCCAACAAAACTAAGGTTTTCAATCAATTTGTGCATCTAGGATGCGTGGTTTCTGTCGACGGTGGCATCGGGCTGGATGTTTCCTGACGCAATAACAGCGCTAGATCCACTTTCACTGTCCTATTTAAAATATGGAAATGCAGCTATCTCAACAGGGTCAACTGGAGACTGTTCTGTGCTAGTGTTCTTTCTGTGTTGTTATATGGGAGTAGTACATGGAAAGTGAACTCCACTATTACCTAAAAGCTCCAAATTTTGGTCAATACCTGTCTGCGTCGCGCCCAAGCCTACCTTTCGTAACCACTGTGACCTGAAGACCGAAATGGCAGTGGATAGATCATACATTTAGGAGGGGTAACAATTGCATTGCGAGCTATGCCATGCAGTGGGCTCTACTCTCGCACGATGGCCGACGGGTCATCGCAAGAGCACTTGGTGCAGAACAGTAGAGGAGGAGTGCGAGCGTCTCGGAAAGTCGTGGGAGTTGCCGAAGAGCATTTCAGGTAACCATATCGCACCAAGGGGTGAATGACAACCATATTCGTATTTCACAAAACTAATGGACGAAAGATTCGGCGTTGAGCGCTAGAGAAGCATAACTTTCCGTGCATTAGTAGCTCGTTTTTCTTCTGAGCTTTTTGTGTCACTGAATTCCTCTGCATCAAACATTATGTTCGTAATATTTTTTCGCTACAGCCAAGAATAGACACTGTTGTCACGCCCATGTGTCTCAGTTAATGTCAATTGTGCATTGTGATTTCCATTGCTCTGTTTCATTTTTTGCAAAACGAAATGTTTTTATTCTATGATGGATGTCGCCTTGTAATTGAAAGCACTATCGTGGCGGTAGCCCCTGAAAGTCCCGTCCATTTGCTCTAACTCTTTCCGCCGTTCTTCTTTTTAGTTCACTTGTCTAGCTTGCATTGTAAGTAAGGAATGGTAACCAATGTCCAGTTCTTTCAAGGTTGCCCCTGTTGAATGCAGTACTCGAGTCAGTTTGTGAAGTCTGAGAAGATGGCCAGACTCTCTGTTGCAGCGTTGTATTTTATAATGAGTCATGACCTGTGATTCAAAAGCTGATTGGCGATGCTCTTGCGTTCGAATGTTGGTAGCGATATCGACCAGTTCGCGAGTTGCTACCTTGTCTCTTACATATCCTAAGCGACTGTCAGCAATCCTTTGAATGATCTGCCACTTGCACTATCGAATCCTATTTCATGAGTTCGACTAGCTGAGCTTCCTTTGATGTTGTTGGTTAAAGGCGTGCGCCGCTTCCATCCGGAAGCCCTGATCCCTTAAGTTAATTTTCGATGTCATTCCATTGCGAAAGTTCCTCTTTTTAGTGCTAAGCAATTGGTAAAAACGCAGTGCTCATTTAGAATAGAAGGTATGGTAGGATAAGAAAAACATAGTAGTCCTGCTTGCCGATACCAAAATGTGCACTGGATTCAAATTAGCTAATATTATTGTATTCCATTGCATTAAATTCTTTTCTTGTGATCTAGGTTCGTTGCTGGGAGAAAATTCAGGCAATCATGCGAAATGAAGAAGGTCTTGGAATCGAGTATGATGAAAATGTTATTTGCGACGTTTGTCGATCGCCGGATTCGGAGGAGGCAAACGAAATGGTTTTCTGTGATAATTGTAACATTTGTGTGCATCAGGCATGCTATGGAATTACAGTCATTCCATCGGGTAAGTGACTTCCTTGGATTTATGTTTACCAGAAGCTAATAGTCGTCTCCTCTTCTTGACAATTGCAGGGCAATGGTTGTGCCGTACTTGTTCGATGGGTAAAAAGCCCGATTGTGCGCTGTGTCCGAACAAAGGGGGCGCAATGAAGTCAACACGTTCTGGCAAAAAGTGGGCGCACGTATCTTGTGCTCTTTGGATACCTGAAGTCAGTATAGGATGCGTGGATAAAATGGAGCCTATTACAAAAATCTCAAGCATTCCGCAAACTCGCTGGTCGTTGTTATGCATTTTGTGTCGTGAACGTGTGGGAGCGTGTATCCAGTGCTCAGTGAGTACATGTAAAACGGCATATCACGTGACGTGTGCATTCCAGCATGGTCTGGAAATGCGTGCAATCATAGAGGAAGGCAACGCGGAGGATGGTGTGAAACTGCGTTCATATTGTTTAAAACATTGTAACGCAAAAGGGAAGAAGGAAAAGGGTACAAATAACAATGGATCTGGGTCGGATGATGATTGTCGGAGGCGGAAGATGCGGAGTGATATGACGTCGGAGGAGAGAAATCAAGCCCGTCTGATGCGTTCAAAGGTGAGTAATCTTCCAGAGAAATGATTTTTTTTTGCGAGTAAGGACTAGACAGCTATGCCCCCATTAACTTACCTTTTGCAAGTGAAGGTTTGAGTGATATTTGAAAATGGGATGTTGTTTTCATTACAGGAAGTGGAAGCAGAATTCGATAAGCACGTTAATATCAAAGACATCAGTTGCCATCTGCTTGATGTAGATCAAGAAGCAATCACGTCGATCTATAGTTACTGGATACTCAAGCGAAAATCAGCGAACAATCGGCCATTAATACCGCCCAAGGTAGACGACACTGATATGGTTCCAAACCGACAAGATCAGGCGGACAACGAGAAGAAGATCATGTTCGTACATCTGCGACAAGACCTGGAACGGGTTCGTAACCTCTGTTATATGGTAAATAGACGGGAGAAGTTATCACGAACATTTTTCAAAATGCGTGAACAAATATTCCATAAACAAATAGCAATTTTAAGTGAAAGTTCATGTAGAAACTATGACGAGAGTGTAATAAGTGCTATAATTCAAGCGAATAACGGCTCCTCGGTTTACGATAAGTGTTATTCGAGTACGTCTTCGGGTTCACCCACGATAAATGTAGAAGAGCTGCAAGAAAGGATATTGGGGGCACAGCAAATGTTTGATTCGGGGGTAGCCAACATTGCTGCGGGGGCAGAAAAAAAGAAGAAGGGTCCTAATGCCTCTTCTAGGCACAATTTCAAGAAAATTCATTTGAACGGTATATCGGATCGAAAAGCGGCGGACAGTGTTTATGAAGATAGCAGTATGTCATCGAACTCGGAAGCGCCGGATAAATACCGGCCGAATGCAGATTCATCGACGGCACCGGCAAAGAAAAAAGCACAAAGTTATTCGAAAATCCTGGAAAAACACAAACGACGGAAAAGTATGGCCTCGTCCATTGCTGTGGATAGTTCAAGCGATGAGGAAGACATGCGGCGCGAACGAAGCGGTCCCAAGAAGAACCCTTCGTTGCACCAAATGGAAAAAGAATTGGCAATAGATGGCGAGCAGATGCTGACATCAAGCGACGACAGCGATTTGCTCATGCCCATCAGGCAGACAAACAATCAATTAACGAGTAAGAAGTCACACAAACCCATATATTCGGACAGTGATAGTACAGATAAAGAAAAAACCGACAATACTGTAAGCGATTCGCAGCAACAAATGTTTAGGACAAAGGCGGCTATGAAGGAGTTCTCACTTCAACAAGCCGCTAGTAAGCATAAGCAAGATGTTGTGGTTAAAAAGTCTTCGTCGCCGACTAAAAACGCGTCGAAAACGGTGCAAAATAGTAATAATAAGCACAAATCTTCGCCGGAAGTGAAAAAGAGCATTGAGAAGCCTGTAAAAGTGAAGCCTAAGGAGAAGGTTCAGGTAGAGTCCGACACTGATGAGAGAAATGATAAGAAGGACACATCAAGAAAACAACTAAAGTCGAACGATATCGAATCGCCTACAAAGGTGCAATCTAAGGATGTAAATAATAAGAAGTTCCCCACGGACCTGCTAGTTGTGCCTCAGCGACAGGCGGCCAAGAAGGCTTCAGAGAACATGCGCTCTACTAATTCGTACGTGAGTGCGGTAGGACAGAAGAAAGATAGTCGCGACGGGAAATTAGATGAGAAGGAATTAGAAAGTCCAACGGTAAAGAATAAGGAAAAGAGTAAAGACAAAGAAAAGGAAGCGAAGGAAGACGATAGAGAGAAGGAGAAAGATAAGGATAAAGACAAGGAAAAAGCTAAACCTCGAGGAAGGCCGCCGAAACATCCGAAGGAAGATCCAAAGGAAAAACATATCGCAGATAAAGAAAAAGAAGCATCTCACAAAGAAAAGGAAAAGGAAAAACGTATAGAAGTTCCGCCGGTACAACAAAAAACGCCTGTTGAAGTACCGCAGAAAAATGAAAAGCCACCCCATAGAAAGTCTGAGAAAACCGACAGTCAACTGATAGTAGCCTATGTCCCTCAAAGGCAGGCTGCCAAGAAAGCTGCGGAGCATATAAAGAGCGGAATGGGCAAATCCAGCACTTCGGAGACCTCTACGCTTGTCGAGGATAAAGAAAAAGAACAAGTGAAAGAGAAAGACAAGGAGAAAGATAAAGTGGATAAGGAGAAAGACGGCAAAAACAAAAACGAAATGGACGCATTCCGCGAGAAATGCCGCGAAAAGGATAAGGAGAAACCTCGTGATATAAAGTGTGATACTAGAGACAAGGATTTAGAAAAGGGAAGACATTCAGAAAAGGATGAAAAGTCCGTCTCGCCGCCGAAAATGTCAAATGCGCAAATACAACGTGCTGATAGGCGTTCGCGAGGAAGCATATCGGCCGAGGATGTTGTCAAAGAGAAGCCTCCCTCAAAACCACCGCCAGACAGAAGAAGGTCAAAATCCCGTATCGTTCTCGAATCCTCAAGTTCAGAATCAAGTTCTTCCTCCTCCTACAGCAGTTCATCGTCTGAAAGCGAGGATGAAAATGATGATTCATTAAGTCGGGAGAAAGATGAAGCGGTTTCATGCAAAGACACGAAACCAGTATCACCGGGATCTCGAGATTCACCGTCAGAGAAGAAGGAGCTTGAAAACGAAGCGTTGCCTGAAATGCAAGATGATCTTAAGAATGTTGAAAATATTGTCTCCACGCCAAAAACAGTTGATAGCGATGTGCTGTGCATTGACGATTCACCTGAAGATATTGATAAGAAATCTTCGGTTGAGCACATACCTATGGATCTGGAAACTACCCCAGCCAATCTAGATGATGAGAAGCAGCTAGATGTGAAGCCAGAAGAGAAAGAACCTTACGAGGCGGACAGCATATTGAAAGCAAAGGAGAAGTCACCGTTCGTGGAAACTGAAGACTCTGACGAGAAGCCAGCATCTTTAGCAGAACAGGTAGATGAGAACAATGTTAGCACGAGTAAAACGTTAGACGAATTGAATCCAGAAAAAGAGAATACTCAAACACTCGAGGAAGAAATGGCACAACGTAAAGCTGATTTGACCTGCTTTCCTATGGGTGGCTTCAAAAGTAAGACAAATAAGAATTCAGGCTCATTGGATAAGTTACTGAACAGGAAAGAGAAGGAGCGCAAAGAACAAAAGGATCTTGAGAAAGTTGCAGACGCAATGGAAATTGATGATTCCTTGAAGTCTGAAGATGTGGATGTTAAATTGAAAACTCCTCCAGTGGAAGAAGTATTAGATTCAGCTCAACAGCTGTTGTCATTGAACAAACCATCTGTTATGCCTGCGAACGTTACAGAAATCATAGATATCGATTCAGAATCTGGGGAGAGCGATCGAAGTAAAGCGGATTCAGAGCGTCCCGTAGAAGAAGAAGAAAAGTCTCAAGAAATTGAAATGAAGTCATCATCAATTCCTCTTTCGTTGTCTTCCTTTCTTCCTGCAGATATTAGTAGAGACTTTACTCTGCGCGCAGAGTCTTTGAAGCAGAAACAATCGTCTCCAGCACCGTATGAACAACCAGACCGGGAAGAGTCTGTAAAACATCAATTTTTGGAGGATTTGCCGAACAACAATAAAAGTGTTTGTGACTTTACTATGGATCCAATTTTCAATGCCAAACCCAGTGAGGATAGTGCACGTGAAACTATGAATCTCGTAGAGAAGCTCCGACAAAATAAATACAAACGAAGCTCTTCGAAAGCAGATGACATAGCGCCACCGAGCGCTGAAATTCGAGAAAACGATACCAAGCTGTCTAGTTCCAACACTTTCAACTATAACGCGGACATGTTTTCACCGCCCATGCCGCCAGTGCATGATTTGAAAGGGTTTGGAGCGGCGGACCGCATAGCAGCGCCTAAGGAAAGACCACCATCAATTTTCGACAAAGAAACCGCATCGAAATTGGATATTCCAGTGTCGAAGGGGACTCCTGTTTTCGATCAGCACGTTCCGAATGTTGATAGTGCAATAAATTTCTTCGATAAAACGCAGCTTGCTTGTGAAGTTACCCCAACATCAGCGCAACCAACGAGTGCACTCAGTCAAACTAAAAACTCTGCGTTTCCATTGTCGAGCGCGACCGATTCCGTGGGTGATATTGGCAAAACGTCAGATATGTTTCTGCCGCCCGAATCTCTGGACAAGGCTCGTGCGGTCGGCAGCAGACCCACGGATTCATTTGATTCACTGGCGCAATCGAACTTTTTCAAGGGAGATTTCGTGGATATGCGTGCAGAGAAGGAGAGTCTGGATGTGAGTACGAATTCATCAAAGTTGGTAGTAGATTGTGAGTATGATGAAAATACGAGAATGCAGTCGCCTTATACAAACCCAGAGAATATTTGGAATGAGAATAATTTGATACAGACGCGAAGATCTGTATCTTCGTCGCCATCGTCAATATCTGAATCAAATGATGAGATGCCGGTGGCCAAGGCGAGTGCAAATGTGAACGAAATGCCTGTTCGTAAGACAAATGAGACACCGCTTCAAGAAAAGCTTGACAAGCAACCACAGCACCAACAAGAACGTGGTTTAGGGGCAATGTCTTGCGGAGCCGAGAGTATGGTTGAGAAGAGCAACTTCAACCTGGTTTCGTCATTTGGTAGTATAACGCAGTCACAGTTTTCACTGCAGTCGCACCCGCAGCAAATCACACAACATCAGTCATCACATCAGCCTCTTCCACATCAGCACCAACCCGTGCAACAACATTCGCAGCACCAACAACCGCCTCAAGCTCCTTTGTCGTTTATGAATGGAGCCGACGTGATGCCATACAATTATTCTGAGGACAATCACTACAACGGACCCGTCAGTCTGTTTCCAAGCCAATCGGTTCCTTCTAGCATGAATACTCAGATGCCGCCGTTCCCCTCGCCTTCTACGCCAATCTTCCCTCCATCACTTAGCACAGCAATGCCTTTATCGCAAAATCCACAGTCGACTAGTTCAATATTCGGACATTTAGACAAGCCCAAACACAGTACCGAGTCGTCCCTGCAATATTCGCTCCTGACGCAACCTTGCGCCGCAACATTCACTTCATCTTCGGATAACTTGGCGCTGACGCAGGAGCTAGTCTCAAATAATGTTTCCAGTGTGCCGTTGACGTCCTCGCAAATAATGAACAATACATATACCATGCCTACAGCAGTGGAAAGTGTGGGCAGCAATAATACTTCCGATCCTACGAATTCTCTGAATCATATAATGAACTGTGAAGTTTTGGCAAATAATGCAGTGAATGCAAAAGATTCGCCATCGAAAAGAAGTTCAGCTCGATTCAATCAAATTAAGTCACCATCGATGCATAAGAGTCCTGGCAAGAGCCCGCGGAATATGGAGCTTTTGAGTCGGCAGCATAGTCAAAGCAATAACCAAAAAGGGAAGTATGAATCGGGTCAACGTTCAAAGTCGAAGTCAACTCGTGGCGGAAATTCAGGGCGAGCAAGAGGACGCGGTCGGGGTCGTGGTCGCTTGGTTTCCACAGTGCAAATGGCACAAAATATGGACTTTGAGAGTTCAATGGGATCAATAGCGAATAATTTAGCTGGAACTGTTTATGATTTGGACTTTGATGAGGATCTTGGGACAAGTGTAGATTTGAAGTCATTGCGAGACCGGCGAAAATCGTTCGACAGTCGAGTGAATGCAGTGAGTACGTGCGAGCAGAAATTTACAAGTCCAGGTTATCAAGGCAAACTCAGGAATACTCTGCTGTCTACAAAGTCTGTATCAGATGTTAAGTCACCAAATATGGGCTCTAGTGAGTCTGCCATGCATGCATCACATTCATATCTATCGAATATCCACCCCGTCCTGCCTGGGCCAGTTGACATGAGGACATATAACTCGGGTTACGAGAACCAGTCATCAACGAATCAGGAAGCCTACAATAATCATCTGTTGGGAGTGTTTGCAACCGGAATGGGGGATCAAACACTGAACGAAATTGACGAGGAAGACGAGGAGAAGCTACAGTCTGTTTTGAAGGCGAGTGGCACGTACAAAGCGAAGCCGCCAGTAGCGGATATCGTTGTTCCTGAATCACATGCTTCCATTGAAACGACGTCAGAAGAGATATCGATTGATTCGGATAACACAATCAGCAAAGTGTCTCTGTCGGATTCGCGCAACCAGTTGAAGTTGAAAATAAAGGGACCGCTGGCGC
The DNA here is from genome assembly GCF_905115235.1 of Hermetia illucens. Classification (NCBI taxonomy): domain Eukaryota; kingdom Metazoa; phylum Arthropoda; class Insecta; order Diptera; family Stratiomyidae; genus Hermetia; species Hermetia illucens. The sequence goes on from NC_051850.1 coordinate 175,315,895, forward strand.
GACCGGAGAATTATAACGCTCAATCAACAAGTGGGTCGTTGAATCAAAGTCTGGGTTCTGATAATATGGGGCTACAGATGTCGGCTGCTTCAAATGTTACCATGGCGTCGTCCAGCAATCCAACAGGGACATCAAGCTTGCGTCGAATGCGCAAGAAAGAGCTATTACGACAGTATTGGACGCAGGATATGAATATGGACGATGGAGCGAGTCTGCCGCCAATTGAGAATAAGGTAATCAATGATCCGATCTTAAGTCGAAGTGTAGGAATTCCTAAAGCAGTGGACTCCATGAGTTCAATACCTACAAAGGAAGATTACAAAGACTATGCCTCAATGGACCCTCGCAAGCGAAAACGTTCGCAAGGCCTATCCCGCGAGCTTCGACAACTGGACATGCCTTACGAGTCAGAGCGGCCTGAGCGTCGGCGGAGTGTATGCTCAAGCGGTAGCAATATCTCCGTGAATAATGTTGGTGATCCGATAAAAGTGTCTTTGAAACGACGTAAGACAAAATTAGATTCACCGAACAATACGGAGGCTCCGAAGTTGAAAATCAAAATAGGCAATCACATCGAGACAATATCAGATGGAAACCGAATGATTGGTTATCCACCGAAGAAGCGACCAACATCGAATCCGCAAGTGCCGAGTCTGGAGATTCTGAAGCGCGAAAGCATGAACTTCCGGAAGCAGGTGATGGCTGATTTCGACGAGGAAGAGGGGGAGAAAATGAAGAGGCCGAAAGTGAAAGCGAAGAAAAATAGCAAGTCGCCATCGCACAAAAAACGGAAAAAAGACAAACGCGAACACTCACAGAAAATGGAGAGTATCCAAGGTGCCGAGGCGCCGAAGATCATTATCCGATTTGGTGGTGGATCAGCGTCGACTGCGAACACTGTTGTTGTGGACCCCACAACGACGGCGCGAACTGGTGCAAGCGAATTGTCCGAGAGCAGTAGCAATGCTGTGAACACAGCGAGTCCTAGTGTAATGCCTATAAAACTGAAGATAGCGAGAAACTCCGACGGTGGTGGTTATGTTATCGGCAAATCCAAACGTTTGGAAACGGATGACTCGTCAACGCCCGCGCAACGAAGTGACGAATCAAGCTACACTTCAACGTTCGGTAATCGAATGCAAATGGGAACGAATAGTGGCTGCAATTACAATATCGAACCTCCCGTGTCGAATTATACTCTTGGTCCGTCCGTGTCAGAGGGTGATAGTGTCACGCCGTCGACAATGTTTAATGTGTCACGGGTTGGGGACAGTGGTGATCAGATAACTGCACCGATTGCAACCAGCAATTCGGAAAATACATCCACTGTTAACGTTCAAATTCTGGCACCGAATAAAGCCAATAGCGATCTCAAAGGTGGCCAAACAAAATCCTCCAAAGGTTGCCCCCTACTTCCTATAAATAAAGACTGCGAGGTTAGATGATAATTGGTGTGTTGCGCGCGACGAAATTAAATTAAAAACCCGAAGACCCTATACACTGAACCTAATAGAAATTCATAAATAAACCCATATACACAAACAACACACACAGATACATATAGAAATGCGCATATTGTACATAGAAGATGAATTAAGGGAGGAGTTTAATCAACTACTGTAAATCACAAGATGAAAATTGTGCAGGACATAGGATTAGATCTAGTAGAATGTTTAGGATTTGTAAGTAATTATCTATATAAATTATGATGTAGATGTTTTGCGTCATAGTTCGTATTCGTATCTTTTTAATTTAAACTGAAAGTAAATAAAAATAAAAAAAAACAATAACTGTACATGTAAAGAACACTTAATTTATGATGGTAGTTAGCTAGAAAGATATTTTATTAAAGAAAATGAAGTGAAATTAATGATGATGCGCGCAGAGAAATGAACGAGATATTACGATAAGTATTGTAAATTGAGGAACTATTTAAAAGTGATTTAAAAAATAGAAACTAGTTAAGGACCCCCACACACATTTATTGATAAAATATTAAATAGGTTGGTAAGGAGACGAAGTGAATAAACTGCTGATCGCGTGAGTCTATGAAATTGATCTATAAATATAAAAATTATATTAAAAAAAAAACAAACAAAAACATGATGAACAAACAATCAAAACCGTAAGGGAATTCATTGTCTTATAACTATAAACTGATCGAAAACGAGCACGGCCATGCGGTGCTTAACGCTCGTTTTCTAGTTTCAACGAACGCTAGGGAATACGTATCTTGATCTTAGTTTCTTCCTTCTCTATTGTATAAGATGCTATATAAATATTAGCGTTTAATTTAAATGTAACAAAATGTAGGAATATGCAATATTTTTCTATTTTATTTTATTATTTTTATTTTTTAATTCTACATACAATCACTTACATGATAAATGTTTCGTTATTATTCTTTGTCGATGCATATATTTCCCGAAATTTTATAAGATTATTATAAAGAGATGATGATAATTTACTTAAAAGGAAAAGTAGAGGAAAAATAATGAAAAAATGCAACTCAATATTTCACAGTGATTAATTAATGTTATGTAGTTTTATATTTATTATTTTTTTTTGCAAAAATAAAAAGTATATTAATTTGATTATGAGATGAAAGTTACATTCATGGCATCACTTTTTTTGTTTTGGTTGACGTGAGATGGACAGAATTGTGCTTTGCGAAGTTAGGATGTGTTCAGAAGGCGATATACAGTGCCGGTAAAGATGATAAGGCACCCCTTGTTTTTCAAAAAATCATAAAAAATAAAAGGATCCTCGGAGGCTGTGTATGTATCTGAGGCGGTGACATCCCATTACACTTTTCTGAGTCATTTACCGAGGTTTTCTGGTGTAACACATCAAGTTGAATTTCAGGTCGGTGAAAAAAAGATAGGACACTTTATACCTCTGCCATTGTAGAACGGAATTTTCTTCAGCCTTTGTCCCGTTCACAAGTGGGGTCGGTTCGTCGTGATCGGTTTCGCTATTTGGCTCTATCGAATGCCTGATCTGGGTGCAGTCGGGAGGCTTTTAAATCCCCATCCAGTGTATGAAGCCACCGTTGTTTCGACCTTTTGGTCGCTTACCATTGTAGAACGGAAAATAAGTAGTTAAACTCAGCTGTTTATCTTCTTCTTTTTCTTCAGCCTTTGTCCCGTTCACAAGCAGGGTCGGCTCGTCGTGATCGGTTTCGCCATTTGGCACTATCGAATGCCTGATCTGGGTGCAATCCCGAAGCTTTTAAACCCCCATCCAGCGTATCAAGCCACCTTTGATTCGGCCGGCTTTTTGGTCGCTTACCATTGTAGACCAGAATATAAGTAGTTAAACTCAGCTGTTTATCTTCTTCTTTTTCTTCAGAATTTGTCCCGTTCACAAGCACGGTCAGCTCGTCGTGATCAGTTTCGCCATTTGGCTCTATCAAATGCCTGATCGGGATGCTATCGCGAAGCTTTTAAATCCCCATCCAGCGTGTCAAGCCACCTTTGATTCGGCTGGCTTTTTGGTCGCTTACCATTGTAGAACAGAATATAAGTAGTTAAATTCAGCTTTTAATCTTCTTCTTTTTCTTCAGCCTTTGTCCCGTTCGCGAGCACGGTCAGCTCGTCGTGATCGGTTTCGCCATTTGGCTCTATGGAATGCCTGATCTGGGTGCAATCCCGAAGCTTTTAAACCCCATCCAGCGTATCAATCCACCTATGATTCGGCCGGCCTTTTGGCCACTTACCATTGTAGACCAGAATATAAGTAGTTGAACTCAGCTGTTTATCTTCTTCTTTTTCTTTAGCCTTTGTTCCATTCACAAGCACGGTCCGCTTGTCGTGACCGGTTTCGCCATTTGGCTCTATGAAATGCCAACCATAACATTCACCACTTCATTAGTTTGGGGTCAATCTTCTTTTTCTTCAGCCTTTGTCTCGTCCGCAAGCGGGGTCGGCACGTCGTGATCGGCTTCGCCATTTGGCTCTATCGAATGCCTGATCTGGGTGCAATCGCGAAGCTTTTAAACCCCCATCCAGCGTATCAATCCACCGCTGTTTCGGCCTGCCTTTTGGTCATTTACCATCGACTTCGATGTTCAGACTAATCTTGGCAAGTGAATTCTCGTTAGCACGAATTACGTGACCACACCATCGAAGACGCCTCTCTCGCAACTTTTCCACGATCGGTGCATAACGATCGCGGATGATATTTTAATACTTTATTAAGCATCCTTTCTTTTTTATAAACTCTATCTTTTGTACATGCCAAAAGCAAGTTTTTGTACAATTTTCTAATATATTTTCTGAGAACCTGGTCCAGTTCAGAGGTAGCGGTTTTATCTTATTCCTTTGCGTGTTAAAATTATCTGAATTTAGACTACCACCACCTCAATGTTGGATAATACTCAGTTTTGGAGACGCTGCTGAGAAATCGGAAACGTCAATCGGTTTCTGCTGAAAGTACTGCTTACCCCAGCCTTCGTAATGTGAATTCCAACATTATCTTGCTGAAAAAATAAACCTCGGATCTCCAATTTTTCCCAAACTATGGCTGAGCTCCTCATGAAGTATTTCCTTATATCTGGAGCTGTTTATTTTCAAGTTGAAAACAGAGGTTTTGACAGTTCATTGTATCCTATAACAAGCCCAAACCAATCCACTCTCACTTGCTCGAAATTTTTGTTTCTTTAAACCATGGAAATGATGATTAAAACGAGATCAAATTTCTTTTCTTCCATAAAAATACTTTTTTTTTCTTTCAACGCAAGTAGCTTTCAGCAAAGACCATTCTTGGCACTTTTTGCTCTTTTGTAAAAGATGGTTTTCTCTACAATCTACTGTGTTTGCGATGCTTTGCTCGTGCGATAATGTTTTGAACATTTCTCATCTTAGTATCAATGCTCTCGTTGGCCGTGATTTATCGTGCAGTTGGCGTGCAATTAGATGCTAATCGAATAATTCTCTGTTTAGTCCGAGGACCTACAATTTTTGACAGTTCTTTTGACCTTTTTTTTGCCATAATTTCCAAGGTCTCGAATAAAGTTACCGACCGCACGTCTGCTTCGCAACACAACAATTTCCGTTGTGTACTTCCCTTCATCATGTGATGATGATTTTCTTGATAGTCAATTGCTTGGCTCTACACGTTATCATGAATTCGCTACACAAAGTTAATTAGAAATCACCATCAAATATCCAAAAATCATTGTATAAATATTTTTCGTCTTCTTTGCAAGACAAATATTTACACCCGAATAAGTAGAGAATGTTTTCCCCGAACTGTCCTACCATTTTTACTTACCTGAAATTCAACTTTTTTCAATTATTCGCTGCATTACAGCAGAAAAGTTCCGTAAATGATCCAAGAGCATCTAAAGTGGTGCGATCATCTCAGATACGTAGCTTCTTGAGTTCGAAATAATAAAAAAACTTGTTTTTTTTCTTATTCGCTAGTCTTGATATTTTCATCTTGCAAAGACCGATATTTCGGGAACCACTTTTTACCTTCACAAGTTCTTGTTAGCACTGATGAAGGGAACAAGTGGTTCCCGAAATATCGGTTTTTGTAAAATAAAAATATCAACACTAGTGAATAAGAAAATAAGGTTTTGTTTTACACAAAACCTTAAAAACAAGTTTTTTATTATTTCAAATAATTAATCCCTGAAAACACCGCATAATTACACTCAGATTCTCGAATTCATTTTATTATTTTACGATTTCTTGAAAAAAGAGGGGTGTCTTATCATTTTTACCGGCACTGTAGATGGGAATTAAGGCCACATTTGCGATGCACATAATGAAATATTGCAGAGCACAAGGAGTGTGATGTAAAGCTTTACATGTACCTCTTACGATTGTCGTAACAGAGTGTCATACATCAGCGCAATTGCACGGGAAAAACAAATTCATTTCGGGTTTTTTTTTTTGCACTCCCTATGTATGCATACGGTGGCGGAAAGATAATTAGAAACGAAACAATTTTCATGGAGTTTTTATATGTAATTGCTAAACGGCTCCTCTAAATTAGGACAGTAGCTTTTAAAAATTTGAATTTTCGTAAAGACTCTAAGAAGAAAAAGATGGTTTGAGTTAGGAAGTCGTTAGTTAGCCAAAGTTTAAATAAAATTAAATGAATTGAGAAGATTATTTCCTTTATTGACGAAATTTTGGCGAAAAAAACAAACTTCGTATTTCGGGAACCAACTGTCTCAAGAGAACACACCAAAGTTGGCTCCCGAAATACAGATTTCGTTTCGTTCCACCAAAATTTTTAGCCAATAAAGGGCTCGCCAAACAGACATCGAAGAGAAAGCGGACTGTCCGCGCGAACTGTCCGTGCCGCAGTTCGTCGCGGACAGGTGATGCCAAACACTACGTGGACTGTTTACAGTGGACTAGTTTTATGCAAAGTGATTCAATGTACACCGCAACCAATTTCATTTCCAAGATGATGTCCGACGAAGAAGAACTTTTACTTTTTTTCAGTATCAATTTTTCCTGTCTGTCGCGAACTCTGTAATTTTTCACAATGTGTCCGCAGTCCACCGCGGACAAGACTGGTCCGCCGCCGTAAACCGCTTGCTGTTGAGTTTGCCCTTTCCGCATGGACAGTCCACTTTCTGTTTGACGAGCCCTTAAAGGAAATAACTTCTCAACCTGTTTAATTTAGAAAAAAGCTTCTTCTCCATAGTCAATGTGTATTCACGGTGTTTCTAGCGAAAAAGTTAGAGAATTGAAATGCAACACCTTCCTCGTCGCTTGTAGTAGTTTTTATTCTGCAAATACTGATATTTCGGGAATAACTTGTTCAGTGCCGGGTGTTTATCTTGTCGTATTTGTGGAAAAATAATTAGAAACATTGTCTTACTTTGTAACCAAATAGGGTTTGCCGACCAATTCGTGCTTAAGCACGAAGTCAACTTCCAATAGTATTTTGTCTAGTTCGCCTTAAAAGGTTTCTTAATAACATCCGAACAGCGTCTCGCTAGCCACTAAGTCCTGACATCTTTTAAGAGGAATATTTTTCCGAATTTCTTCGATATTTGCATAAAGTTCAGCTGAGTTTTTGGATATTTTCGTTTTTAAGCTTCGCCCAAGGCGGTCTTCTACCGTCAAGCGTAATTTTCAGACCTATTTTTGAGAATTAATTGCAAAGCAACCACTGAAGATAATCTAATGAATTGTTTTTTTTATTAATTTTGAGCATGTCTTGACTTTTCAAAATTATTTCTGAAAAATACCTATTTTCTTATGTCCTTGAAATGTCCTTATCATAATCTTTGTCGAAATGTCATGGGGGACTTTGTAGCACTTGAACGGTCATTTTATCTATACGAAATAAAAAAAAAAAAAATTTGTTATTAATGAGTGTTCCGTTGGCTATCCTTTCCCGAGCGGAATTTTTATTTTTATACATTTTTCGTCTCTCAAAGTAATCCCCAACACGTCCATGACTTTGAAATTTGGCAAAAGTCCTTCGTAGAAAATCATTACTGCTAAGTGGGTGGCAATTTCAATCGCCCGTTTGCCCGATTGCAAATATTTTGGAGTCAAAATCCAAATACAGTTTTTGGGCGATTCGTTGTTGGCTTGAGGTGTGCGCCAAAACATCTTTCTAATAAATTATCAGAAGCTATATATTTCGATTTCATCAACTATACAATCTGGGTTCGATGGGAATTCTGCCATGCTGGAAACTTGTGAAAGTCCTTTGGGACTCGGCCTGATGCCCACCTGATGAACCGAGCGATCGCATGCCATTAGACGCTCGAAAAGACTGAAGGTGTTTATATTCGGCCTCGGAAATACCCATGGAGAAACGTGCTTTTCACGAAATCCTTTTTATGGTGTATTCTTTACATCATCTACTTCCAAAATTTGCGAAAAAAAAAATTTGTTGAAAACACGACGGTAGAAGACCCCCTTAACGGAAGTCCGCAGATTCTCAATCGGGTTGAGATCGGGGCTTTGTGCTGGCCAACTTGAAACATTAAAAAAGTGGCAGTATTTGCTTCTTTATTTATAATCACAAACACGGCATGAATGCGAATTATATACATTATATGTTTATTCAGATCCAAACTGGGCCGAACTGAAATTATTTTATTTGAGGATTGAGAGAGTCCTAAGTCCGCATCCAGTTGATGTCGGACCTGGCCAATTGGAAAGAAACTTTCTTCCACATTTATGGTCCACGAACCCCTCTTTTGTTCGATAAATATCCAACAATTTCCAAAAGGTGACTGACGCTTTCGTCCATATAAAATTCACGCTCATGTTGTTTTTGAGATTATACATAAAGGAGCGAATATCACCTGTAGCCACTTTCGGTCACGCTGCTCCCACGGCAGGAGCACAGTCAGCATCTGATGAGTTGCCTCTGCCATGGACGAAACCGTCAGTTACTTTTTGGGTATTAAGCTCAAAAAAGAGGAGTCCGTGGACCCCAAATATGAAATGAAGTTTCTTCTCACTTGACCTGGTCCGACATCAATCCTCAAACAAAATAATTATGACATTAATTTTTTATTTTTCCAACCAACCCTTGTCTAGCCACGGGGTGTTTTTGAAGCTGTTATAGCTGTAGATATTTTTTATTAACATAATGGTCCTTTTGGCGCCATAATAAAACAAGTGTAGGGAGCCCAGCTCAAAATATTCTATTGCTATGTGGGTTAGCTTTATTTTTAACTTCAAATTCACTGCGGTGATACCATTCAAAGTCCATACGCGCATCCGTGTGTCCATGACATACTTTTTACAGGGGTGCAAGAAGGATCAACATCCCCCGCGCTATATTCAAGGTTGTTACACTTGAAACACCGAATGGGGTTTTCTGGCCTATCAACCGATGCAGAGGCAATCCTCTAATGCCGGCGTGGGACCTGTCTACCATGACCGTTCCATGACTGGTACTGCGTTGACGGAGCAAATAGCAGCCCAGATGAATCGTGTTGCCCCGCCAGATATCCGCCGCTTAAAAACGACTAATGGTCACCAATGTTTGTATCCTGACCCACTGTCATTGCATTGAAAAAATTTCTCAACCTATGCCCGATCGATGTCCCATTCGACCCGAATGGTCTCCTCAGCCTCCCATAGTCCTCTTCGAAAACGCCGTTTCTGGCTCCGCTGTATGTTGATAAATTTCTATCAATTAAGTTTGGCCGAGTGTTATCATTCAGCACTCTCAATTTAAAATCAGCTGTACAGCCCTTTTCACATTCTTTCTTTAAACACTCATCCTCTCCAGGGTATTTTTTGCTAATTGGGTCCTGGGTCCGTTTCAAAAAAGCTGATTTTCTGGGAATATTCTATCAAAGTCATATGCGCATTTTTTAAGCTCTCGTCTAAATCTTTTGCACTACGGCCCTAGGTAGAAAATACAACCCCGACCAATTGATTTTTCACGCAATGGATGAATATGTCCTTTTGATCCTTCAGAATCCGACTACGCAATTCGGATACGCACTCTAAAAATTTGGTAAGCTCGGTCACGAAAGACACAGACCTTTCACCCGAGAAGGATGGAACAAACTTTAGTGCCATGTCTTCCTTCTGTCTTATGCCTCCTTCCCTAGATTACCCATATCTTAAAAACAGTTTCACTTTTGCGTACCTTAACGAGGTTCTTTTGAACTTTTCATATAACATACTCGCCTGTGGGTTTGTACCTCGATTACGCCACTTTTCCTCTAACTCACTGTTGAGTATCCCTGCCTATCTACGCTGATTTTTCTAGTCCCCTACAATATAATTTAGTTGCATAATATTTTCTCTTTTCTTAGCAATTCCTTTTCCAGTTTTCCCTCTTTTTTCAAAACACTCCCCAACCACTGCGCCAATAACACGTCTACTTTCTCAATAGCACTTAAATTTTCATCACCTATACTTCTGGTCGCTCTCCCCTAGTCGCTAATTCACTTACTATTTTTCTTTACTCTTGCCTTTTAATATCCTGCTTTCCACTCGAATTCTTCAGTTTTCCCTTGACTTACTTCTAACTTCTTGATTTCTTCTTATGGGTCAAAAATTGTTTTTCGAAGTCGTGGTCAACTCGTTGCAATTTCTCGTTCCGCCAAAACAGACCACTCCCTCGCTGAAACCAAAGGGGGTTTAAGCGAGAAATCAGACGCATGGCTCCCTCGCCTCGGCCATCGCAAATTAAAATAGACGCGTCGCGTGTCTCTCTTGCTTGCTGTGCTTTCTTCCGGGAAGTAGCCCAAAGAGAGTAGAGTACCCACATATTTTCTAGGATATTTGTATATTTGGCCAATACCACGCTTAAAAAATGCTCTTTGAAAACCACGATATTTTTTCCTTCGTGCTTGTTTCAATTATGTATCTAGGATTCAAATCCTTGCTTAGTGGGCGGCGAATCATCTACGATCGGATCCAAAAATTCAAATCTCTTTTCAACGTTCCAGAGTATCTTTTTCGAAAAAGACAGTGATTTTTAAAGTTTTGTTTCACAAAATGGAAAAGCATTTCCAAACTTTCTTTGGAGACATGTGGTGGTGGCTTCTCGCAGACAATTTCTGATAGTCTTTGCAGTAATGTTATTGACCATGGTTTGATGTTTACTTAGCCAAAGTATGACGACCGCAATCAAACTGCCTAATCTCGCCAAATTTACTGGGCTTACAATTTACAACTTACGTTGCTAACGTCTGACCACAAAAATCGTTGATTACATGAAAAGCATTACTACATTTTTCCTTTTTTGTATGTCTCCTGTTCATTCTTTTGCAGAATGGAGGGTATCCACACGGTATCTTATATCGTATTGCTATTTGCTATCTTCCTGTTCAATACTGTGTAAGGAATTCGAACCCGGGGCAACGGGATTGGAAGGCTAGCATCCACCCCTTAGTATTGTCAAGGCGTCATTCTCTTTTTACCACTTCTAATAATATGATTGGTTGTTGAAATCATGTCACTTGAACGTAAAACAACAACAACAAAGTTTGAACTTTGAACTCACGGCGCGATGGTTGAGGAGGTAGAGCATCAGCCTCCCAATCTCGCTGCTCTGGGATTGAATCATGCGTTTTTGTGTTCGCCTTGTGTTTGTCTCCCTATTGAGAGCTTATCACAGCGTTAAGTGTGATGATAGTGAAACTGAAACACAACTTGACTGTGTGCATGCTCTATACTCCACCAAGGAGTGAACAGGAAAGACAACTCTTAAGTGATCTTATACTGTTTTTTATGCCAAGTGACGATCAAAACCGATCATCCTTTGTGTAAGACGACTTAAGAGTTTGGTATATGGCAACTCCTGGATGATATTATGATGTGCATTGCACGGCGTGCAGCCTCACAAGGTTCTAACTTTTATGCTAATCGACGTTTTGCGTTTAAGTGGCATGACATCAAGGGCCAATCAGAACAAATGGACAGCAACTTACTCCCACTTTTTTGGTCAACGGACCTTGCTTTTCGAGCATTAAAAATCAAGTGGCAATGAAGACTGCTTTCGGTTTCATACCAGGATAGAGACAAACTCATCAGATGCTATCTCACCTCTGCCTTGGGAGCAGCACGACCGAAGCGGTACGCGGTGTTAAATATCTAAAGGATCGTTTAACACCTGTGACCCGCTTCAGTCACTCTGCTCCCAAAGCAGAACTGGGGCAGCATCTGATGAGTTACCTCTGCTCTGATACGAAATTGTAAGTCTTCATCGACTCTTGATTTTTGAACTCGTTTATCCCCGTCTTGTGCTTGTGAAGAAAACCATCAGATGACATTCAGTTTATTTGATTTTGTCATGTGCAGTACCAGTTTGCTAATTAAGGGAAAACCTAAAAATTTATGGCTCTGATTGGCATTGTCTCCTTTGAGGGTGAAAAGAAGGGGGTGTAGGTTGCTGAGGGTGAGTGTTAACGACATGGTAATTGATACTGGCGTGAATGAAATACAGTACCGGGACAACACAAAGACGAATACAAACATTCATTCCGAACCAGAACTCGAACTAGGGACAATGAGATTGGAAGAGCAGCCTCTTTCCTCTCTTTTACCGTTTCAAATTATATTTCCACCACTGCACGTGCATAAGCATACATATCTGGCTATGGTTTTTGAAATCACGTCCCTTGAGAGCAAAACGACAAAAGTCCCATATTTTATCGGCAGAGAAGTTGTTGTTTTACTTGAGAACCGGATGAGGAGCGGGAGGGCTAGATTCCCCGAATGTTCTTGGCGGTCCAGAACAGAAATTCGAATGATAACAGGAGCAGCACCCGTACTTTTCACTTAAGGTCCCATTTTTAGGTCCCGGATTTTCTATATACCACTTTGGTTATAAATAAATGAGCAAAACCATGCCTCTTTCTTCCGCTAGTATATTTCTTATTTTGAATCGCAAACATTTATCTTTCCTGGACTCCTTGTTTCCCTTTTAAGTCCAAGAAGTCTGTTCGCTGCAGTTCTGGGGAGACAAATTTTTTAGAGAAATTGGAAATTGCAATTCCAAATAATAAATACGCTAGGGGAAAACGATGTCTATTTACTTCTCTGATCGATAGGTACTTCGCAAATAACCATTTTGGTTGAGCTACCATTAGTTCGGGAGCTAAATTTGCTCTCTTCATTTTTTCCAATCTCTTTTTCCGTCTTTTCAGTGTGGAGTTCCTTGATCACAGCAAAAAAATCAATTCCTTCTTCAAGTCTTCTTTCAAAAGTGTCAAAGTATTTGTTGTAGAGTCAAAATAGACTTCGTTTCCGTCTTTAGTATTTAGTGTTAGCGGATCTACTTAGTGTCCTCACCTTGCACTAGGGAATGGAACAACTTGTCCCAGAAATACTAGAATATGCAAAAGTACAAAACTTTACTAGCGACAGAAACGGAGTTTACAACTTAATTTCTTTACTTTCTTCGCTAGAGACAACGAAAATACATGCTCCTAGAGTCGTCCATCCTTCCACCTCCTTGTATAGACGCCCAGAGTTAATTGATGCTACAGATATTGGGGCAATTTTGAATAGATGGTTGCCATTGGCCCCTAAGTGAGGCATAACGCGTCAACCACGACTATATCTCATCAATTCTGTATGATTATTGCTTCTGAAAAAAAAACAAAAGATAAATTCGAACAAATCTAGAACTATTTGTATTCCTTGTTGTAGCGAAGTACTCAGAAAATTCACCTACAACATAGGAGGAGATTTCAATATTTTTTAATCACTATTTTGTGAGATATGAGATATCGGCATATTTTTTCCCCTTTTTACATATTTTCATCTTTGTCTTCATCTTTTTCCTTCAATTTCTTTATCTTCACAAATAATTAATTCTTTTAAAGTGCGGGACGAAGATAAAAAAATAATTAGTGCTTTTGCTTCTCCGCTAGCAATATTTTTTTATTTGCACAAACCAATATTTCGGGAACCACTTATTTCCTACATCAGCGCTACACGTCTAAGTCTACGTGTTGCATATTATTTGCATAACCCGATACTTCGGGAACCAGTTGTTCCCTTCATCAGTGATACACGTCTACGTGTAGCACTGATGAAGGAAGACGTGTATCACTGATGAAGGAAACAAATGGTTCCCGGAATATCGGTATACGCAAATAATATAAAAATACTAGCGGAAAAGCAAAAACACGGTCTCATCATTTAAAATAATTTAATCGCTACAATCACGGTCAGATTACACCTAGAGAAGATAGAGGGCTAACCAACACCCATATTAATAAATTTGGAGTTTGTCCATTTCACGGGGCAGATTCAACCATCATAGCAATACAGGGCCTTCGAGAGCAGAGAGGAAAGCGGATGATTCTCGGTGGCCTGGACTAGACAGAGTAACAAAATCAATTAGATGTGCAATTTCGTACGGGGGGAGAGGCTAATTTTGACCTTGAGTTTGGATTTTCTTTCTACAATTCTGCGGCCATTACAACTTCACATAGGTGTTTTTTTTTTTAATATCAACAATTACACGGAAAAACCAGTAGAGTTCAGTTATTTGAGGGAAACTAAAGAAAGATTTATTGCTGTTGCATACTTACCCGCCTCTCTTCTCATCAAAGCTTGTGTGCTTTACGAAATAATTCCAGAATAAATGCAATGAGAAAATCCTTCCTGAGAGAGTTCATAATTAAGGGTGAAGCGAGTTCATTGAGGCATGTTGATTGTCTGATACCGAGTTGATTAACTGAGGCAAGTTGACTAATTTATCTAAATGGATTCATTGAAGTAAATTTTTCTATTTCACTTCACAAGTGTGAGAACTGAGTGTAATTAGGCGGTGTTTCCAGCGATTAATTATTTGAAATAATAAAAAACTTTTTTTTCTTTTTCGCTGATGTAAATATTTATTTTTGCAAATACAGATATTTCGGGAACCACTTGTTCCCTTCATCAGTGGTAATAAGTCTGCTTCTGTAGGTACCTACTGAGGGTAATGAGGATTTTATTTATTCTTGCAAATACCGATATTTCGGCAATCACTTGTTCCCTTCATCAGTGCTAACAAGTCTGCCCCTCAGTACCTACTGAGGGTACCACTTGTTCCCTTCATCAGTGCTAACAAGTCTGCCCCTCAGTACCCTCAGTAGGTACTTGTTAGCACTGATGAAGGGAACAAGTGATTGCCTACTGAGGGTACTGAGGAGCAGACTTGTCAGCACTGATGAAGGGAACAAGTGGTTCCCGAAATATCGGTATTTGCAAGAATAAATACCTACACCAGCGAAAAAGAAAGAACAAGTTTTTTTTATTTATTTCACTAATGTGAAGTTTCACGACATTAATTGGATTAATCGGGTCAAGTTAGTCCACTAAACCATATGTTGTCTCAGTAGGACAATTTGGGTTGTTAAGGTTTTCAGTACGCCAAATTGATACACTTCTACGACCGAGCTACTTGATGTTCTCTATGACAGCACACTTATTCATTAATAGTTGAAGATATCCTTTTGAATCATCTGAAAAATACTTCGCAGCACAATATATGTCATACACCTAGGCCTATATAATGAGGTGGTTTTTGAAACACTCAACATTTGACGAGAAATTTTGTGGAAAGGCTAAAGGAGTTTCCTTTTAGTTTATCAAATTTTTGCAATACTTTTCAAACCTTCTTAAGAAGCTTATCATGTTCTCTACAATACTTTAAAATAATGACTAATTAGTAAAAACCACAATAGAAAAGAATATTTAAAGTTATTACAATTCCGTTGCTTTATTTTGTTGTGCAATTATTACAAATGAAAACCCTGCGTAATGTTACATCTCTGTAAATAACAATAGAACATTAAAATTTAGTCTGAACACAAATTATAATCTCAAATCGTTCATTAACAAACGAACACCAGAGAATTAAGATATAGTCGAAAAATTAGCCATCCCACACAATTGTTATGGGAGGAAATTTTAAAAACAGTCAATTATCACTATTGCATGGATCAAATTGAGAAAATGAGATAATCTTCTGTGTTTATACATAATCGATAATAAGTTTAGACGGAAATGTATGATACATTCTTATTGTATTTAATAAACTAGGGATCGAAAGTGAGAAAGGAGAACGGCATAAGAAATAATAAACAGCAATAAATGACACTGCGAATTAGAGTAATTTCCTAAGTTTAACAATTGTTTATATGTTTTGTAAAAAGCAGAGATTTCGTGTGAATTGTGAAGGGTGTTTAACCAAACTTCACAAAGGTTGAGTGTGAAAGGGATTAGGACTTTTTTAAATAAAAAGCTTAACTAAATGAATCTTGATGACTAGGTTCGTACTATGTTGAAATGTAAATTTTGTAGGCGATTCTATTTTTCTATTTTTGACCAGCCTTCTCACGCACAAAAAGCCGCTATATTCATTATAATACGTTTATTTCTTGTCCACTTCTGAAGAAGTCACTAAGAATAAATGTATATACTTCACATGAGTTCAACTTCAATAGTTCTTTCTCAGATTTACTTTCAAATAAGTTCGAAATAGTCATCATAGCTAAATCATCATGTAAATGTAAAGTCTTTATATAATTAAAACTAAAGTTAAAAAAGATAATGATAATAATTGCTGATGCAAGAAAAAAAAAAACAAAAACCATAAAAATTTAGTGTTAAATGGAAAAAAGAGAATAATCAGTTCAATTTTCACATTCTATTCTAAATTGTAACAAATTTAATTGAAGAAAATCAAAGTGAGAATACATGCGACCCACACGTATACACACTTTATAAGGAATACATAAGATATCTCATTTTGACCTCGGAATTCTTAAATTTCAAATTAAAACTTAGATGTAGGAGGACAAATTACAAGAAAACTATAAATTATTATATTAGTCTAGAAAGTAAATGATAGAAAATTAAATTTTATAATATAGTTTTCAAAAGTATAAATATATAAATAAATTTAGTGTAAAAAATATAAAAATTTCAAACTGAATAGTTACTAGAAACATTTGAAAATTGATTTGTTTTTTACCCCGCCCTTTTCTATGCGCTACTATATTGTGAGTAAAATACTCAAAAAAATTTTTTTATCATTATATATTTTATGATTTTAATATTTTCTTGTAAATATTATATAAATGACTGTAGGTGGTAAGGGAAAAAATATGCTACGGTACGTATATGTGTATAAAAGAGAAAATTTAAAATAATGAAAAGCCCAAAAATTGTAAAATTTCATATTAATTAAGCAGTAAATATGTATTTAACCTATATAATCGTGTAATATTTATCAAAAGTATTTATACATAACTAGAAATTAAGAGACAACAAAAACAAACAAGAAAAAAAAATACATAAAACTCCACAAAAGAAAAAAATAGTATCGCATAAATTAGAATCATTTTTGTTGTTTTGTCGTCTTTGTAAATAAACAATTCTAGTATGTAAGTAACAAACAGAAGAAAGATAAAAAAATTAATTAAGATTTAATAATATTATAATGAATATGATTGCAAAAATGGTGGCGAAAGCTATGTGTTTTGCTCCTGTTTTCAATAAAAAAACAAAAACGAAAATAACAAAAAAAAAATAAGAAAAAAATACAAAAAATAAAAGAAAATAACAATGAGAAATTGAAAATAGAACAAATGTATTATGTTATATAATAATATATGAATGAATACATGTTATATATAAAAATTGAAATGTGTATTACCTCTTGTAAAATTTTAATTTTTAACTGTATCATTGCAAATATTTATACCCCATTGTGCAAAGTTTTGAAATTTAGTTGATTTTTTTTATTATATTATTACATTCTCGTATTATGAGCTTGTTTTTTTTTGATGATAATGATGATATTCGTACAATGGGTATAATTTTTTATGACGATCACAATTTTTATTTTCTAGTAGAACATATTCTGTAATAATAAATATTATTTTTTATTTATATTGTTTTTTGGTTTTTATTTTCTGTTTCGGTTCGTGGTTTTGGAGTTTCATTTTATTTTGTTTTTTTAGTGCTATCAAAAGAATCACAGAAATTTGGAAATTAAAAAGGTGAGCTACAAATATTTTTGAAAGGTATTTTTCAAGTAGAAAATTGCTTCTGAAACGAAATTTATTGAGTTATAAATGTCAACAGCTGTTACATTTATTTTATGAGGCAATCTATTATAATAAGATACTGAGTGGCATAAAATGAACATAATTTTTTTAAATGTTCAATTGGAAAAATTGTGGCGCGGCAGGATTTGCAGCATTCGAAATTTATTTCGAATGTTGCGGATGCGAACAAATAGATGGCGCGGAACTATCCACTTTGCAGAGCTCGCCACGGGAGTGGAGGACTGGTGAGAAAAGTGCGCCATGAGTTAGGGGCAGAAAAGAAACACATGAAGGAGATGATTATTCCCTTCTGCCTCTAACGAGCAAATAGTCACTTCACTTTTTCTTCATTCTTTAAATAAATTATTTAATGAAGTTTAATTGTTAAATCTATCGAGTATTGATAGTAAAAACCCAGTCTATGTTCCGGTGTACCTAAAAAGTGTGGTTTGCAAAGAATTGGACTATTAAAGTTAAATTGGTGACCCCGAAGAGCACAAAGCCCTAGTACTATCAGTATCCAAAGTGAAGAAAGAGAGGCTGGACCCTCACCTGTAAACATAACTATTGAACAACCTGTGCAGCCGATACCTCAGATGACTCGTTCTGTTCCTCTGATCTCGAGCGCGTTTTATCAAGTTAACCAAACATCAGCACCGCAGCCCCAGACGCCAGCACCGCAGCGCCAGACGTCAGCATCACTGCCGCAGCCACCATCGTTGCCGCCGCAGCCGCAGCCATCACCATCTCAAACGTAGCTGACACCAGCATTATTGCCGCATCAGAAATTCAACGAGCGCGACCACCTTTCAACATTGGCAGCAGCAACTTAGAAAACGAACAATTATTTGGCAACCAATTGACTTCATCACAACAACCACACCTTTTACTATAAAAACCACATAGAAGTTTTCTACACTATTTATTCCGCATTTGTATATTTAATATATATTATTATATTATATTCATAGTTCAGATAATAATAATTAAAAATCGCTGCAAGAGACGGCGTTGAAGTGTTTCTCATCGCGGGTTCTCCGTTTTCTTGGCGGGCTTCTGAGTGGTGATTTCGGTCTGCGCTGGAGAGCGTCCGCTTCGGTCGTCATTTCTGTGTTCGTGCGTGCATTTGTGGGTGCGGCCTGCCGTGTCGGAGCAAAATTCACCACGTTTCATTATAAACTCACCGCGTGTTCATTGCAAACTCGTACTTTTCGTTACTCAAGATGTCGTTCGATAGCAAAGACGCGGCAGGCCCATCGAACCCGCAAGTGACCGCCCTCGCCGTACGCGTTCCTCCGTTTTGGCGGCGGAACCCGGAGCTGTGGTTCGTGCATTTGGAAGCGCAGTTCCAAATGTCCGGCATCACATCGGACGCGACCCGCTTCAACTACGCGGTGGTCGGCCTGGACGAGGAGTCTATTCTTCTGGTGTCCGACGTAGTGAAGTCGGCATCGTATACACAGCTCAAGAGCAAGTTGATCAGGCGCCTGTCGGCAAGCGAGTCGGCAAAATTAGACCACTTGCTGGCGGGTTTAACGTTGGGTGATCGAACTCCCAGCCAATTGCTTCGCGAAATGAGGCAATTGGGTGGGAGCAAGATTGGCGATGACCTGATCAAGTCGCTCTGGCTGCGACGGCTCCCGGAGGGCACCCAGGCGATCCTCGCTTGCGTCTCCGGTTCCTTGAAGGAATTGGCAGCGACGGCCGACCAGGTGCAGGAGGTGTACGTACGCCCAACCTTGGCGGCCGTTCAACCACCGTCGGATGAGGTGGGTCACTTGAGGCGCGAGATAGCCGCTTTAACAGCCAGTGTGGCCGAGATGCGGGCAACGTTGGACGCTCAGCGTTCGGGCGCCAGATCGCGGTCTGCCACCCGAAAAGGGCGATCAGGTAGCAGGTCATCAGGACAGTCCGCGGACCGGGGGATTTGCTGGTACCACCGCGGATTCGGGGATAAAGCGACAAGATGTACGCTACCGTGTAGATTCGTGCCTACCGCAAAAAACTAGGTCCGCGGGGGGTCTTGGCGACGGCCACCCAGAACGCAGCGCCACGTCGCCTAACTATTTTCGAGCCCCTCAGCAGGCGCAGCTACCTCATCGATACTGGTGCGGAGGTTTCGGTTCTTCCCGTACCTCGGCAACATCAACTTTTCCCACAATCGCTCAAACTTGCGGCAGCAAATTCCTCCCGCATAAACACATACGGGTATAGGCAAGTGGACGTGAGTCTTGGCTTGCGTAGGACGCTTTCGTGGCGTTTCATCCTGGCGGATGTCAGCTTCCCCATACTAGGCGCAGACTTCCTGTGTCACTATGGATTGCTGGTGGACTTGCAAAACAAGTCTCTTATAGATTCCACGACCAACCTTAATTCGTCGGGACAAATGGTATCTCACCCAGGCAATAATCTTTCTGTTCTTTTAGAAGACATTACCGACTCTCGTGTTCGGGCACTTCTCCAAAAGTTCAGCCAGATTACTACCGAGTGTAGTCTCTCCAAACCAGTGAAGCACAATGTGCAGCACCACATTATCACTACTGGTTCCCCGATCTTCTCGAAGGTGCGTCCTCTACCATCCCAGAAACTGGCTATTGCAGGGAAAGAGTTTGAACAACTTGTTCAACAGGGTATCTGCAGGCCCTCAAACAGCTGTTGGTCTTCCCCACTGCATATGGTCCCTAAGCCAAACGGCGAATGGCGCCCATGTGGGGATTACAGAAGGCTAAATGCACAGACTGTTCCTGACCGATATCCAATTCCACTCATCCACGACTTTGCGCATCACCTCGCGAATTGCCGCATCTTTTCGACCTTGGACTTAACCAAGGCTTATCACCAAATCCCAGTAGCTCCTGAAGACATTCCAAAGACGGCAATATGCACACCCTTTGGACTCTTCGAGTTCACCCGGATGACTTTCGGATTGTGCAATGCGGCGCAAAGGTTCATTCACTCAGTCCTGCGAAACCTCGAGTTCTGTTTCGTATATTTGGATGATGTTTTGGCCGCTTCTTCCACTGAGTCTGAGCACTTAGCCCATCTCGAGTGCATTTTTCAACGTCTCCTTGAGGCCGGTTTAGTCCTAAACGTTGAGAAATGCAAATTTCTCCAAAAACAGGTGAGATTCCTCGGCCATTTCATTTCCCCTGAAGGAATACAGCCCGACCCAGACAAGGTGCAAGCGATAACAAGCTTCCCGCGTCCAAAGACAGTGAGGGAGTTGAGGAGGTTCTTGGGCATGCTAACCTTCTACCGTCGTTTCTGCCCAAGGCCGCCCATCACCAGTCCATTTTGAACGCGTACTTGTCTGGCCCCAAAACTAAGGACACACGAGAGATCGTGTGGTCTGAAGAGGCTATCTTCGCATTTGACAAATCCTGTCAACAACTGGCCGACGCTACACTCTTGGCATTCCCTCTGCAAGATGCACCCCTAGCCGTTTTTGTTGATGCCTCTGACATCGCAGTAGGTGCTGCCCTTCACCAAAAGGTGGATCAAGTTTGGCAGCCGCTGAGCTTCTTCTCGAAGCAGTTGAATTCCGTTCAACGGAACTACAGTACCTACGATCGCGAACTGCTCGCCGCGTATTTGAGCATCAAATACTTCCGTTTCTCCCTAGAAGGCAGGCCGTTCACAGTGTTCACGGACCATAACCCTCTCACGTATGCTTTGAAACAGAAACCCGACAAAGCGTCCCCTCGTCAGCTTCGACATCTGAGCTTTATAAGCCAGTTTACGTCAGACATCCAGCACGTGTCCGGCAAGGACAACATAGTTGCTGACGCTTTGTCTCGTGTCTCCGAGGTTAACATCCCCGTCTCACTCGATTTCTCGGCTATTGCCAAGGCGCAGGAGGATGATGCAGCACTTCAGAGCCTCAAATCCAACCCCAACTACAAATTTCGGGAGTTGCCCATCTTCGGCTCAAACCTCTCGCTCTGCTGCGAAGACTCGGAAAAGGGACCTCGGCCATACATTCCGGCCACCTTTCGCAAGGAAGTGTTCCACGCAGTTCACCACTTAGCGCACCCAGGCATCAGGACAACAAATCGGCTAGTCACCGAGAAATACTTCTGGCCCTCTATGAATAAGGATGTCAATTCCTGGGCCAGAGAGTGCATCGCATGCCAGAAGTGTAAAGTCTCCAGGCATGTAAGGAAAAAAGTGGGCTCATTCCCCCGCACTACCAAGCGGTTCCACACAATACACCTCGACATAGTAGGGCCTTTGCGAGACTCGCACGGTTATAGGTATTGTCTCACAATCATCGACAGGTTTACGCGGTGGCCTGAGGCAATACCTCTGAAAGACATTACGGCGCAATCATGTGCCGAAGCCCTCTGTCGAGAGTGGATACCTCGCTTTGGCGTCCCTGCAGTGGTCATCACTGACCAGGGAATGCAATTTGAGTCCACCCTTTTCTCCGAGTTAGGCAAACTCCTTGGTTTTAAACGCCAGCGGACTACTGCATACCACCCGCAATCCAATGGGATGCTAGAACGTTGGCACCGGACGCTGAAAGCCGCCATTATGGCACGTGACGATCCGTCCTGGTCCCAAGTCTTGCCTCTCGTCCTACTCGGCCTACGTACAACCCGACGAGAGGAATTTGCTGCCAGCCCCGCAGAGCTGGTATACGGGGAGAACCCGAGACTCCCAAGCGATCCGGTCTTCGACAAGAGATCGGGTCTCACAGAGTCGGGGTTGGTGCGTCTGCTGAGAGACAATCTCGACGCATAAAAGCCACACCACCCACCCGACACTCGTCCACACCTGCCTGTTCGCCCAAGGAACTGGACACGTGCACGCACGTTCTGGTCAAGACGGATGCCGTCCGGAAGCCGCTGCAGCCTCCATATGAGGGCCCGTACCGCGTTCTCGAGCGGGGAGAACATTTCTTCCAGCTCGAGATCGGTGGACGCAGAAAGGCGGTCTCTCTGTTCAGGCTGAAACCCGTGTCCGCCCCGAAGCAGCGTTGTGTCCGTTTTGTGGATTCACGGTGAACGAAGTTCCGGAATCAGTCGCCGAAACCCCTAGGTTTCATCTGGGGGCGGAGTGATGTGGCGCGGCAGGATTCGCAGCATTCGAAATTTATTTCGAATGTTGCGGATGCGAACAAATAGATGGCGCGGAACTATCCACTTTGCAGAGCTCGCCACGGGAGTGGAGGACTGGTGAGAAAAGTGCGCCATGAGTTAGGGGCAGAAAAGAAACACATGAAGGAGATGATTATTCTCTTCTGCCTCTAACGAGCAAATAGTCACTTCACTTTTTCTTCATTCTTTAAATAAATTATTTAATAAAGTCTAATTGTTAAATCTATCGAGTATTGATAGTAAAAACCCAGTCTATGTTCCGGTGTACCTTAAAAGTGTGGTTTGCAAAGAATTGGACTATTAAAGTTAAAAAATTCTGGAAGCAGTAGAAACAGAGAGAATCTCCATGAACTTCGATCTAATATCAAAAGCGCCTTTGTTTTCGGAACTTGTGAAATTGTGGGATATGTCGCAAGAAAAGCCACTCCCCATTAATTGTTTACTGTCATAATAAAATTAACTGAAGTATACAGACCATAAAATTCTATTTACATTGTGAATAGCAAGATTCTCGGTTACCTATAGGGATGGGACTCCCTCATATGCAAAATAAAAGCAAGCGTGGAATGAATGAGATCTTGGTTAACTTTTCTGTAGGTAAGTCTTACTTTTGGTAGAGTACATTGTAGGAAGTAGTGTGGCCAGCATTCTGCTCGCCCGAGATTATTACCCTGATTTGACTCAGGTACTCATTCACAGCTGAGTCGACTAGTATCCGACATCCAGTTACAATAACAAATCCCTCTGCCACCATTGAGTTTCCGCTACGATACCCAGCGCTTTAACTATTAGAGCCATCCGGATACCTTAAAGAGTTATGGCCCCTCAAAGTAGATTTGTTTCATATCATCGTGTTAAAGTTCGAATTTTTAATCCTACCCCGTGAGGGAAAGAGAATGGCAAGGATATGTAGGAGGAAAAGGAAGTCTCCATCTGCTCATCCCGTTAAAGAATTTTGGCGGTCACTTCCCTTAAACAGGGGAACATCCAACATGCTACGACGGATGTCCGAAAAATCCAAAAAATATCAAGAAAACCTTCGCACACACAACAAAATTTAATCCTTATTTATAATATATTTAATTCTCAGATCCCTTTAGCTAACCCAATCAAGAACCACCATGGAAAGTATTAAACTCAATATCCTCTTGTGCAATGCAAATTCCGTAAAAGGAAAAATGGGAGAACTGAAAGAATTCCTTTACGAGGCAGAAGTAGACATTCTACTCATTCAAGAAGTTTCTTCAGGCCAACAGACCCACAAAAAATCCCAAACTTCGACGTCATCGTCAAGAAAAAACATCGAACATCACCGCCTGGAATCACCACCCATCGCAGGAATGGAATCTACAATCATCGAGGCAAGGACAGGATCTGCAGATAAAAATTATATTAGCCTACCGACCACCAACAGCAGAGAGTTTTCCGACGAATCTGCAACTGCTGCTCAAAGAGGACAAATCCACTTTTCTCGCCGGGGAGCGACATGGAACAATAAAGCGGAAAGAGAACTACTCACTTTCCAAAACGGAAACGGAGTAACTCTTCATGCACCAGAGGAACCAACAACTATGGTCGCAGCACAACCGGCATCATAATCGATGTCGCTCTAACAAAGAACTTCAACAACCACATCACTATCAACGTGTTGGACGACCTCTCATCGGACCACAAACCGGTGCTATTTTCAATATATAACCTATATATTGAAAATTCACCGAAAACGATTAAAAACACAAACTGGGACACCTACCGCCGCATTCTAACATAATACACTACAACGTTACAACTAGAAACATCGGAACAGGTAAAGACAGAAATTTCAAACCTAACCGCCCACATAACTTTAGTTAAACAGGAGAGCATAATGGAGACAGAAGCAAACGATCAAAAGTACTACCGGCTCCCAAGAAGAATAAAAGAGAAAATAAGGGAGAGAAACCGCATTAGGAAAGGAGGAAGAAACACAGGAGGTCCCAACCTGAAAATAGAAGCGAATCGGCTCATCAACATCATCAGAGACGAAATCGACAGCTTCAGGACGCAATAATGGGAATACTTCCTCCAAAATATATAACCAGGAAAGAACAGCTTCTGGCGGCTCACCAAGTATTTCTGCAGAGGCTCGATAAGACGAATGCCCACAATACATGAACCCAATGGCCTAGAATTCTACAAGGAGGGAAAGGCCGAAGCTTTCGTGGACACACTCGAACTCCAGTTCAGAGAAAACATCCCATCGGATGACGAATCAGGAGACGAATACGAGTCAGGAACGGAAACACAAGACGACTCAACCCAACTCGAAGGAAGTCCAAAACATCATTCAAGGACTAAGCCACAGAAAATCCCCAGGCTGGGATATGGTAAAAAACGATTGCATTAAGAACGCACCTATCATTGTAACAGAACTAATAACCGCAGGCATGAATGCAGTGCTTCGGCTCAGAACCTTCCCAAAAACATGGAAAAAGTCCATCATCATTCTTCTGCCAAAGCCGGGAAAAAATCCAACATTTCCACAGAACTGGAGGTCTATCTGCTTACTACCAACAATCAGAATAATTGCAGAAAGGATAATACACAGGAGACTGCAGGATAAACTCACCACGCGGAACATCATCCCAGGGGAACAATACGGATTTCAACCAGAGCATTCATGCGAGCTACAACTGGCTAGAGTTGTTCAGTACATTCGCAACGGACTAAAAAGACAGAAATTGACCGGACTAATCATGTTCGACATATCGAAAGCATTCGACAAAGTTTGGCACGTAGGCCTTGTAGCCAAACAACAGAAATTCAAAATACCACATTCGCTGATTCTTCTTCTTTTTCTTCAGCCTTTGTCCCGTTCACAAGCGGGGTCGGCTCGTCGTGATCGGCTTCGCCATGTGGCTCTATCGAATGCCTGATCTGGGTGCAAGCTCGAGGCTTTCAAATCCCCATCCAGCGTATCAAGCCACCGTTGCTTAGGTCTGCCTTTTGGTCGTTTTCCATCGACTTCGATGTTCAGACCAATCTTGGCAAGTGAATTCTCGTTTGCACGAATTGCGTGACCATACCATCGAAGACGCCTCTCTCGCAACTTTTCCACGATCGGTGCAACCCCATAACGATCGCGGATATCCTCATTTCGGATGTGATCTAAACGTGTGACGCCACTAGTCCAACGTAGCATCTTCGTCTCCATTACCGCGAGACGCCGTTCATTGTCTTTTATGGTCGGCCAACACTCAGAACCATAGAGAGCGACTGGACGGACAACATTGCGGTAAATTTTAGATTTGAGACGTTCGTTGATACGTCGATCACAAAGGACACCAGTTGTGGAACGTCACTTCATCCAGGTTGCGTTAATGCGTGAAGCAATTTCATAACGCAGTTCTCCATTGGCTGATAGCGTTGATCCGAGGTATTTAAATCGCTCAGTTCTGGGCAAATCACTGCCGCTGACAGTGATTGTGCCTGTTTCATGGGGATCGGTCGTCAAAAACTCAGTTTTGTTTAAATTCAATCTGAGACCAGGTTGCATGAGGCGATCATTCCATTTTTGAACAAGTTGCTCGAGATCATTTTTGCTATCAGATGCTAGGAAAACATCATCTGCATAAAGCAGTGTGTAGGGCGCTGGACGTTGGATATCCCCACATTCGCTGATTAATTTAATCAAATCTTTTCTTACAGAACGGTGTTTCAGGGCTAAAGTTGATCAGCACCTATCAAACGAAAGAAGGATAGACATGGCGGACATACCAAGGAAATTCAACCGCCTCACAGGGATCTCCTTATTCGCGGACGACACATGAATATTCCTCGAAGCAAACTTGCTTCATCACCGACAATCTCCAGAAAGCGACCAACACAACAATCAACTACTTCAAGAAATGGAAAATAAAAATCAACCCGGAGAAGACTCAGGCAATCTTCATTACCAGAAAAAGAAACCAGAAACCGGCAAACATCAAAATCAACAACAAACTCATCGAATGGAAAACAACCACGAAATATTTAGGACTAACGTTCGACAACCGACTAAATTGGGAACATCACATCAAGTTAAAACGCGGGAGAAAAGGGGAGCAAAGGTGTTCAACACCATATCCAGTTTGTATCATAGTTCCAAGTCCCCTTAAACTACCATGGCGCCTCAAATGCTATCATCCCAGGGTGATGAAACGAAATGTTCTCTCCCTCAAACCCATTTGGAAAATCGCGGCACGGTGCTGCAAATGGGGAGCATTTTCATATCATCATGGTAAAGTTAGATTTCCCAAACCCATCCCGAAGAGGAAGGTGACAAAGAGGGCATGTAGGAGGAAGGAGAAGGTCCCGCTTTTGTACCTCAGGTAAAAACCCATAACAGCGATCAATGCCTTCACCGCCACGGGTAAGGAGGGGTGGATGGGCAAAAGGCGGTGACGGTGATTGCCAATAACTACCAATAAGCTTATTAATGATACGAAAATAGTTCGCTTTTATAGGTTTTCAGCGGTGGTAGAAAAGCGGGACCTTTTTCTTCCCCTTGCATGCCTTCTTTACCGCCCTTGCGTCCTAGCTTGGTTGTCAAATCTAATGTTATCATGATGATATCAAAATATTTCCCATTTACAGTGCCATAACCTTTTAAAAGGGTGGCCGGGGTGGTTTTTCAAAGGAGTTTGAGGAAGAGGACATTCGTTTCGCCTTTCACTCATTATCCTGTCTTTCTGAGAGATTTTTCCATAGAGTTACAGGAAAAGATTTCCCGCTTCTCTGTTCATATCTTCCTTTCCGCCTGCGAGGATTGATTTTAAAGTTAAGCCCTATCGTTTTGACATGAATTTAAACCCAATTTGGGACACCATAACTTTGTAAAAGGAATGGCCGGACATGAGGTTGAAGGTCTTGGCGGGTTTAACACCAGTACCTATGTGTAGGCATAATCCCACGGTTTTCATCGGGCACATATTGGATTATATTGGGTTCAAATAAACGGGCCTTCGGAAATTCTCTTGGAACATATGATCTTAGAAGGCTATATCGGTTCCCATGGTACCATATAACTTCCGGTGAGGTTTCGTGGCAAACCACTTCAGATGGGCCCCTTCCAGAGTTGGGCTTAATCGCCCTTTTCGAATAAGTGAGGACGGTACTTTTCAACGGCTTGACTGGGCTCAGCCCGGTGTGGAGAACCGTAACGAAACCTTTCCACCAGCAACTTTTGCTCTGCGTACTTCGGGGATAAGGTTGAAAATTCAATCCTTTACCTTATTTTTAAGGAGGAAAAACATAAAGATGTTCAAGAAATTGTTTTTTTTTAAATACATATAGTCTATCTGTATAACTATTCATATATATAATAATATGTCAAAAGTTCAAAACAAAATTTTGATTCTTCCTTCTTTTTCTTTATAGGATTCCTGTTCGATAGCGGGATAGTTCATCTGCAGTGGATTCGCTACTTTTTTCGGTCAAATGGTTGGCCAGGGTAGAAGCAAAAGGTTCACAAATCACCACCTTGTGTACCAACCTATGCCGCTTTGGTTGCTCTTTGGGTTGTTCCTCATATATGTTCCAAAAAATCAAACACGAATTACATGAACATACCTTGGACCGTTACTTTTCGTATTCGATTTCAAATGTCCTTATTTCGGACGTAATCGTAACGTGTTACGCCATTGACCCAACCCAAGAGCTTCATCAGAAATACACATTGGTGGAATATCCTTATTACCGCGATGATTCGTTCATTGACTTTGATAGTCGCTCAGTACTGGACTCCATAGAAGGCGACTGAGTGAATGGAGTTGTGGTAGATCAACAACAACTGTCACAAAAACTCGTGCCGCAGGTATATCAAAAATATTTAAACCGCTTCAAGTTTTCGTCGGTTTTATCACGGAAGCGTTTTCTCATCACTTCTATTTATTTTTGCTCTTAGCCAACGGTGAACGTTGTTATGAAATTGCTTCACGTATCAGCGTAACCTAGACATACTGAGATTATGTTCAAAATGAAAACATCAACGATTGATATGGCATTGCACCCATCGCGGATAAGTTGAGAAGAAGGCGTCTTCGATGGTATGATCATGTAATTCACACTGATGAACATTGAAGTTGAAATGACATAAAGAGCGACCGAAGAAACAATGGCTTGATACGCTAGATGGAGATTTGACAGCCTTTTGACTTCATCTAACTATCTCATTTGTACGTAGCCCGCTATGTATATGCATTTAGCATGTAAGACTACTTACTTTAGTGTTATATTGATATTTAGTTGCAGTATAATGGGGATAATATTGTTCATATTATATTCTATGGGGGTAGGGTAGGTATCAGTGGCCGCTCCGAGGAGCCCAATTAGCGCTTTGGTGCGCCGTTTTGATGCCACAAACTCCTAAGACCGTGACTGTTGTTATAGGAACAGGGAAGCGGAGTCCAGCTGGCTCGGATCTTCAGAGCCAGCCCGTAGCATTCACGAAGGAAAGCAGCTCTCCGACCCTGCAACCAGAAATCTCACTGAGGTCCCCAAAGAATGGTTTACCCAGTGTCCGCAGCCTGACTCGAGCCAGAGCCGGGCAATCGCAGAGAAAGTGCATGAGGGTTTCCCTTCCTTCTCCGCAGCTTCGGCAATGCGAGTTGTAGGGTAAGCCGAGCCTAGCGGCATGGTCCCCTATGGGTCAGTGCCCCGTGCGTGCATATTCTATACTACTATAAATTTTTATAACTATAAGATAAACTTAAGGGGGGTTTTTACTCAATCTCCCCAAAAATTCATTTCGTAAGGGGAGATTAACCGTCGATGCAATCAACATGGTGACTGGCCTCCCTCGTGCTGCAATACAAGATGACAAATGCTGCGCAGTGGTGACATTCGTTGTAAAAAATGCATTTAACACTGCAAAGTGGACGAAAATCGTAGAGGCTCTAAGCAAACCACAGGCTCCGAAGTACATTGTACGCATCGTTGTTGCATTTCTTTTTGGAAGAAGATTATACTGCGACTGGGACGATGGACTCACCGGTGCTCTGGTTAATAATAATGGACAAATAATGGACAATTTTACGTACATTGGACAGCAGCGAGGTGAAGGTGGTGGAGTATGCCGACGCCTTGGAGAGATTAGTATCAGGGATGTTTCTGTGCATTATCACGGCCACAGCAACATCCTAGATGTAATATCTCGAGAAATCTGGGCATCCCCCACGAACTATGTCACACACAAGGTGAACTTCACGAGAAACTTTGCTGTGAACCTTTCAACCAGGGCAAAGTGGAAGACCGGCGGCGTGTTGCAAGACTATGACACGGTATTCTTCACGGATGGATCAAAGATGGCCTATGGAGTCGGCGCGGGGGTTTTCTCGAATACACACGGTGTATCCAAGTCGTATGGTCCCCCAGGTTTCGCCAGTGTATTCCAGGCGGAAGTACTGGGGATAGTGGAAGTCTGTCGATGGCTGGAGCGTGATTCGAGCCCCTAGCGTAACATAGCCATTCTGACTGACAGCCAAGCGGCCATCAAGGCCTTGTACTCAACGACGACATCTTCCCGGCTGGTGGGGCAGTGCAGAGACGTGCTCAACCATCTGGGCGGTACGCTCGAGGTTACTCTCCTCTGGGTTGACCGGGCTGAAGGATTGGCCAGGCAAGGCTCTGCTCTTGGCAGTCCCTCGGCGAATACAGTCGGTGTTCCGCTGGCGGCTGTCGGGGGCGGAGTCTACTCGCACTACCTAGCAGCCGCGGGCCTGAGATGGTGAATTCTTACAAGCTGTGCCAAGTCAAGGAGAATTTGGCCCGCTTATAACATAGCCCGATCACGAGAGCTCCTGTGCCAGACGGATTACCGCGGTCTGCACGGGGCACTGTCCCATAGGGGACCTTGCCGTTAGGCTCGGCATGCCCTACAACTCGCATTGCCGAAGCTGCGGAGAAGGAAGGGAAACACTCATGCACTTTCTCTGCGATTGCCCAGCTCTGGCTAGAGTTAGGCTACGGACACTGGGTAAACCATTCTTTGGGGATCTCAGAGAGATTTCTAGCTGCAGGGTTGGAGAGCTGCTTTCCTTCGTGAATGCTACGAGTTGGCTCTGAAGATCCGAGCCGGCTGGGCTCTGCTTCCCTGCTCCCATAACAACAGTCACGGTCATAGGAGTTTGTGGCATCAAAATGGCGCACCAAAGCGCTAATTGGGCTCCTGGGAGCGGCCACTGATACCTACCTAACAGTAGGTGCAAAACGCTTAGACGAGATCGAGATCTAGGTAAATGAAGCGATATGGGAGATCAATTCCTTGATGAAAAAGTGCGGCCTATCACTTGCTGAAATATACATAAAACGGAACTAATGCTAATCAGCAAAATAAGGAAGGACACAACCGTGAAAATTGAAGTTGGTGAACAAACAATTTACTCCCAAGAGTCGCTTAAATATTTGGGAGTAATGATTGACAAAAGGCTCAACTTTAAAAAAGACATTGAGTGCGCCGCAACTAAAGCGTCTTCTGAAGGCCGGCGACTCTACGACAAAACGTATGCAGCTGGAGAGTCTAGTGCATTTCGACAGCAGCTGGCACGGTGGGAATCGATGACGATCGGACGAGTCACAAACTGGTCGTTGGAGATATCGCATCATTCCGGCTATTCGGAGATGGTTTCAACGAAGCCATGGGGAATTAAGCAACGAGTTAACGCAATTCTCAAGTGGACATGGAGGTTATCGTGCTTATTTATATTGATTTGGTCACGACGAGTCTCCATGCCGCCCAAGGTGTGGTAACGTGGCTGAGAATGCGGAGCATGTCATATTTGATAGGCCCAGGTTCACCACACACAGCTTAATACCCGAAAACATTGTGGAGTTCATGCTGGATTCAACGGATGCTTTGAATCAGGTTGTAAAGGAACTGCAAGCTATTCACCAAAAACTTAGGCAGGAAGAACTACGACGAAAACAAGGAAGGGAGAGAAACATAATGAGCCGCAGTTAAAAACTGATTCAGCCCCGAGACGCAATACTTTATAGGAGTTCCTTGGGGAGAGTGGAATGAAAAGGAGGTGGTTTTAACATAGTGAGTAGAACTCTCACATAACTGCTTGGCAGGAGTCAGCAGTAGGTTTTGAACCTTTCTACCTTCCAACGCCGAAAAAAAAGACGGACAGACAGACAGTAAACCGATTTTAATAAGGTTTTGTTTTACACAAAACCTTAAAAATGAAAAGTGTTGATAATACATATAATGTGAATATGCACTAAATCTACATCGGTATTTACAACAATAGTGGTATAAAATACTATCGCTTCTCGACCGGTGATGTATTATAGAATAACGAATGACATATAAGGTATTATATTACAAAGGGATGGATACAGGGGTGATTCCGTGATTGAAAAATCCTTAAACAGTCAGTAAAAGTTCAAATAGCTGACTCGAAATATTCTAGAAAACTTTGAATCTGCACTCAAAATCGAGAATAAGACCCGAGTATAGACGTGAGATGATAATGCGACTAATCTGATAGAGCAAATAATGCAATCGTTCTGTAACTCTACTCGCAGCTTATTTTATGTTGAGGAATTGAATTCTGTGTTCACTAGTTT
Organism: Hermetia illucens; assembly: GCF_905115235.1. Taxonomy (NCBI): domain Eukaryota; kingdom Metazoa; phylum Arthropoda; class Insecta; order Diptera; family Stratiomyidae; genus Hermetia; species Hermetia illucens. Next base: position 175,348,091 of record NC_051850.1, read on the forward strand.
GTACAGGGTGCGGCAGCATAACTTCCTTTTTTCAAAACTCAATAAAAACTATTGTATGCATCGGAAAATATTTATTTATTTTTTATAATGTAGGTACATGTCTAAAGTTTTTATTTACATTGTTTTGAAGATCAAATCTGTTAGGTGACGCACCCCAATTTTCCATACATTGCGTAAACCGATTTCTGGCGTTTGTCATGACTCTTGTTAGCATAGCAGGTGTTATGTTGGCAATTTCTTCTTGGATGTTGGTCTTCAAATCTTGTAGGGTTCTTGGATGGTTCACATAAACACGGGATTTCAAAAAACCCCATAGAAAAAAATCACAAGGGGACAGATCGGGAGAGCGTGCCGGCCATTCCAAATCGCCTCTAATTGAGATAAGGCGCTCTGGAAAGTGTTCCTTCAAAACAGCCATCGATGCTCTTGAAGTGTGTGCTGTTGCACCGTCTTGTTGGAACCAAGTGTCCCCCAAATCTAAATTTTCTAGCCGTGGGAAAAAAAAATTCTGTAGCATGTTTACATACCGGTCCGAATTCACTGTCACTGTAACCTCATTTTCCTCAAAAAACTAGGGACCAATAATTCCAGCTGAGGAAATTGCACACCACACTGTGACTTTGGGTGAATGCAAAGGCTTTTGATGCAATTCTCGAGGGTTGGTGTCAGCCCAGTAGCGCATGTTTTGTTTGTTAACCGACCCCCACAAATGAAAATGGGCTTCATCGCTAAAAAAACAATAGCACCCTCGGGAACGACATCAAGAAGAAGCTCACACGCGTTCATCCGAGAATTGAAGTCACGTTCTGAAAGTTCCTGCACTATCGTCATCTTATAGGGATGAAAATGAAGATCATCACGAAGAATTTTTCTCACAGAACGATCGGATAGTCCAAGAGCAGATGCGTGTTTGCGCGCAGAACGCTGTGGCCATCGCAACATTGACGCTCTCACTGCTTCAATGTTCTCAGGTGATCTAACGGGCCGAGGGTTCTTCCTTTTGTTGCACTTGCAGTCTGAATGTAGTGAACCATGTAACAATTGATTTGCGGTCTGGGACGGGAGTCAACGGGGCTAAATTAAAGCGACTCCGAAATGCACGCTGTGTTGCAATAACCGAACATCCGCTTGAAAAGTAAACCTCAACGACAAAGGCACGCTCCTCACTATTCCAACGCATGATGGCGACTGAACCGTGTCGGGACAAAACTTTACAGTATCCCCTCTTGAACGAGACCACTAGCGCTCCGCTATGACCACAGTTAGATACTAGACAGCTACCTCTCTCCCCCTTGCCCCTCAAGGGGGGAAATCAGTACGAGTACACACGATTTCAAATTGTTTTGCCCTTGAGCATGAACGAGATGTACCGAAAATCCGATCAGCTGTGTTTGACATACCGCCCGGACTTGCCAATGTATTGGTGAGATTGGCAAGTTTTTGCTTATGTATAAGTGAATACGTGAAACAACTTTTTGCTATATGGGTGAGCACGCCGTAGTACCAGAATAGCAAAAGCTCACCGATCTCTCTCTTACCAATACGATTTGACGAAGATTATGCCTTTTCTTTGTTTAGCGTCTCTGATGTGTACAGATAAGCTTCTGGAAGCACATTTGCAAGTGGGGTCATTTTTGTAAGGGTACTGCCTATAGTAGATCTACTGTGGCTATGACATCAACTAACTGAGTGGCGCGCATTTTAGAAAAGGAAGTTATGCTGCCGCACCCTGTACTATTCACTTAGCTGAATCGTGAGGATCGACTATTTTCAGAGTATTGTATGGTTCTTTTCATTCTATGTATATTCCTATGTATACCTAGATATATGTGGTTCTAAATAACATAGCTCCCCCTTTGCTATGATGTACTGTTGACACATCCAAGATTACTCATTTTTAATCGGAGTCAAGTACAAGTTTGTTGAAAGCCAGTAAATTCTCCTAGCGCCACTACGGAGAGGAATGCTAGCCCCCAGATGTTAGTACCAAAGACTGAATCATACAGCATTCAACGAGTACCCGATTACTACCTTTGATTTCAACGAATAAAAAATATTGACTGGAATTCCAGATATTTATGAAAATTCCTCGTGTTTAATACATTTGAAGTAAACAAGTAGAGTGTGATAGACTTTCTATTCACTCACGAGTATCTTATCGGATAACTATCAATACGTTGAGATAAGATAAAACTGGCAGAAACCCCCAATTCTCATGTCACTATGCCTTGTAGTAGGCAGAGGTAGTACCTTCCTGATCTTTGATACATTTAGTGCTATGCAGTTCAATTAGTGTAGTAATAAAAATTATTTCCATTATCGTTAAATCTAGTGAGATGACTGGACATGTGGTGAGTAAAAGATGCGATCTTTGGGTATATTCGAGCTGACGCTATGCCAGAATCGCTTTGAAAAGGGGAAAGAATCAACATATTTGGAATTTTCTAATTTGCATGTGATATATCGTGATAATGTAGAATAATCGTAAGCCATTTATATGTACACGAAATAAAAGATTGATAGCGGATTTGGATTGATTAAATATATATAAAATATAAAAATTTCCCTCAGCATTCTTTTAAAATCTTCTCAGAGCAACAACGAAGAACAGTAATTATATGCTAATAAAAAATAATTGTATACGTGTCTATCTATCAGCAGATGATTATATTATTATAAATAATTTGCGTTTGTGGAATTTTACATAAAACCATTAAGTGGGCACTATTCGATAATGACTTAAATGTGACTATGATAATCATTTCAAACTGCTAATAATCGTATATATAATACATGATAATGTATGTGGTGAGTGAATTCAGAAGTTTGACCAATTGATAAGCGGAAAGATTTCGATTTTGTGGATTCCCCAATAAGACTAACGACATATCGGAGGATTTTCTACAACAGGTTTGCTCTGGCATATGGAGTTTCTTAATTCTTACGAAGTTGCAAATATACTGGAATCCCAATATTTCGTACCCTGATAATCCCTATTTCCCGCTCACTCGTACAAATTTGCGTCTCCAGAGAAAATCTCGATAAATGGTATAAGAGCAAGGCATCTGGAGCCCTTCGTAATTCGTATCTTATTTTATGCTTGAAGTGACATAAAACATAAAAAGTCTTATAATTCGTATTTCGTTTAAATGCCCCGCTAATTCGTACTGTTTTCAAAGGTATCAAGGTATAAAGGTTTTATGTTCATCTTATGTGAGGAACTTTCTATGCACGTTTTTCTTCTTTTAGAAATTCAAAATATTCCTTAATGAATTGGTGGACCTCGGCGCAAAACCGGGGTATTTGGGATTCCTTACTAAGGGAGGCCTAGACCGGATACCAGTTGTTGCACCGTGGCTATACAGTCATCTGGACGGAACACTACCAGCAACAATTTTGTGGCTGGTCGGTTTCGACCGAAGGATGGAGGTGATATCTTCAGACGCTGCCTCACTCCTTAATCCGAAGGAACACCGTAACCGAAATCCGCTGCATATGGCATTTTGGTCTACTTTGTTTAAGGGGGTCATCCCGTGTGTCGGGTTGGAGAAATCGATTTTTTTTTTTTGCATGAATTGTATCTATATATAGTGGAGAATATGTGGGCAAAGGGATTTTCCGATATTCCGAGTCCTTCAGAAATTACAGTGTTAAACAGGTAAGGAGTCTGCAGCCGCGGCTAGAGTACTCGATGAGAAGGAGCATCGAATCTTTTTTTATCTGTTAGTTTTTTACCTGAGTCTTATAAATTCGAACACAGGTATAAATATAAAAAGATGGAAAACCAATCAATTGTCTAAACTTATTTGCTGTTTGGAATAAAAAGGATAATCCAGTCTAGAGTGAGCACTGAAAGACGTTCAAGTTATACTCAGTTATATTTTGTTGTAAGTATTGTGCTGTTTGTGTGTTCAGTGATTTTTTTAAATGGGTCGTACGAAGGGAGATCACTTTAACGTTCAACGTCATGCTCGCACTAAAAAACCAGTATTTCATGGAAATCGATACTTATCAGAGAAGAAAAAGGACTTCGCATTAACATCAGCAAAGAAACTTTTAGGAAGCATGAACATGGATGTTCCAATTGCGACAAGTTTTGTATATTGTATATTGGATTTTGCTGGAGTTGTCTCCGGTATTTCTGCTAATTTCTGCAAATAATAAAATATACGTAGCAGTAAAAAAGGAATACGTAGGACATGTCGAGGAAAGAATGGGAACGCGGCTTAGAAATGCAAAGAAGAATCACAAAGGCATTGGTGGAAAAGGGGCTGGAAAACTTACTGATAAGGACCTCACTACATTTCCTGGGCTGGCTATTCGTCGACACGCAAATTCGATAGAAGGAATGAAGCAAGAAATTTGGGCAACTTTCTTCCATAAATGTTCTACAGTCGAAAATCCTCAGCATCAAAATTGTCCAACAGGCGAGGACAGTTGGTGCAAATGGCGCAAAGCGGAAGCTAAAGGAGAACTGGATAGTTTTTACCACGAGAAGGCACCTTTGACTGAAGAAGTTCAAACAGTCATCAAACCAATCTACGAAGATTTGTCACGAGATGATCTGTTCAACAGATGTTTAGGAGCAGAGACCCAGAATAACAATGAGCCGTTAAATGCATTGATCTGAACTTTCGCTCCTAAACACCTACATTCTGGGGCCAAGGTCGTAGAAATAGCCACTTTTCTGGCTGTAATTATTTTCAATGAAGGATTCAATGGCATTCTCAAAATTCTAGTGACAATGGGATGTCAAGTTGGTCACATATGTCAGGTTTATGCCGACCGCCGTAATGAAGCGCGAATTTGGCGGTCCGAACGACGTTCGACTGACCTCGCTAAAAGAGCCACAATTGACACCAGAGGGCAACAATCGGCCTTACAAGACTTTTTTGAAGAAACGGAGGATGTTCTCTATCGATCAGGTATAGCAGATTAATGGTGAGCTAAAATTTTACTGTTGATAATCACATTTAAATTTTCAAATGCGTTTTTCTCGAAACTGTATCTTGAAAATCGGCTGCCACCATACCTCAAAATCTATCCAACCAAATTCTTTGAAATTTTCACGACTTCTTTAATACATATTTCTACGGTCCGCAAACTAGAATAATTGCGATCGGACGGGTAGTTTTTTTTTATTCATAAAAAAAGCCGCAAAAAAACACCAAAATCCAAAAAATTAAGTTTAAAAGCCCACCGAAAATTTACCTTTTAATATTTTCTAATTATCCTAGTTTGCGGACCGTGGAATATTGTCCACATTAAAATGCCGTTTAGTTTTTTTCGCTCAGATGAACACAGCGCCCTCCAGCGTGGCAGCAGAAAAACACCTTTTTTTGGAGATGGGTGCATAAATTAACACCTATTCCAAAAATTAGCTACGAAATCAAGCTGAAAAATTTATCACATATACTAGAGATATCAATAAACATATGGTGAAAAAATCACGTTTCTATCTTTATCCAGTCCTTCAAAATAATTTTTCAAAAAAAGGCAAAAAAAACGGCCTTCACACGGGATGACCCCCTTAATTCAAAACTCGATGAAGATATGAATTATAATATTTTTCGAAAGCGGCAGATTTGCACCTAGACTGGTTTGAGCTGATGAGTGGTCGTGAGCCCGGCCACAGTTAGATACTAGACAGCTACCTCACTCCCCCTTGCCCCTCAAGGGGGGAAATCAGTACGAGTACACACGATTTCAAATTGTTTTGCCCTTGAGCATGAGCGAGATGTACCGAAAACCCGATCAGCTGTGTTTGACATACCGCCCGGACTTGCCAATGTATTGGTGAGATTGGCAAGTTTTTGCTTATGTATAAGTGAATACGTGAAACAACTTTTTGCTATATGGGTGAGCACGCCGTAGTACCAGAATAGCAAAAGCTCACCGATCTCTCTCTTACCAATACGATTTGACGAAGATTATGCCTTTTCCTTGTTTAGCGTCTCTGATGTGTACAGATAAGCTTCTGCAAGCACATTTGCAACTGGGGTCATTTTTGTAAGGGTACTGCCTATAGTAGATCTACTGTGAGCCCGGCATCTACTGAAGAGCGGAACGGAGCGAATTGATGCTCAAATTAGTGCGGCCGCCATTCAGTAGATGGCGTGTGGTGTGAGTTCAGTTGATGATGAAGTCAAACATGTCGAAGTACAATGAATTCACGTGGAATACAGAAATTTGACCTTCTATTACTTTGTTAGTCATGGTTGAAAAATTTTCCAGAATTGTGTCTTATATTATCACTTATACTGATTCCGATTTCGTACTTCTAGAATGAACTTAAGGAGGGTTTTCAGGTAAATTTATAAAATATAGTAATATGCTATAATTAACTGTCAATGACTCTTTGCTTAAATTTGTTGAGTATGTGTGGACATCTTAATTTAGGGAATGCTCCAAAATGAGATTTTGTGGAGATGTTTGGTAAGTTGAACTTAATGCATCCTTAAGAAAAGAAGATGAAGTTGGAGAAGAGAGATTACCGGGGAGCTGAGACTTTCTGAACCACGGAATGTGTACTCCGATATTATATGACAATCGGTTTGAAGTTAATGTCCATTGACATTTTTGGTATTCTGTTTGTAGCAAATTTATACTTTCGTGTTCTTATAAATGTGATAATGTCTCTTTGCTTATAGTTTCTAGTAAATAATTGACATCGTTACAAAAAAGTAGTTCATTTTGCTGAGAAAATTAATGCTGCAGCTAATAGTCGGATCACAGAAACTTTCACTGACTTTTTTATTTGATTGCTCACAAGCACAAACAATAACGTGTTTAACAGTGGCCTAGTTTCTATGTGACGCTATCGTCTATTCTAACGTCTCATCCAGAGTTCCTTTCTTCCAACAATCCAACAATAGAAAAATACATACTCCGGGTGCTCCAGACTATTGCCGCCGTTGGAATTGTTGAGTTTAATCCTATACAAGTACTTGCGGTATCTGCAGTTTTGGAAGTTTTGTAAGATTCTAATTTATTTTACCATACCGTCTCTGTTGGCCTTAATGTCGGGAAATAAATTGAGGGTACGTCGATCTTTTCCCGTCGATTCCCATCGTTGCTGGCACTTGTTTAACAATTCCTTTCTTTTGACGCTTTTCTGTATAAGACATACTAAAATTTCAAAGCGATTGGGGGAATAGGAGGAGGAAGGTTTATACTGAACAAAACTTAACGCTTTTTTTTAACGCTTTTTTTTCAAAAGCGTCGTGCTTTCATACTTGTTACAATTAAATACTATTTTGTCGTCTGCTTGAAATTGGGGCAACCAATTTTCATATAAGTTTGTGAATCCACCTGACCTAAAACCTAGATCAATGCTGATATCATCATCACCATCAACGGCGGAACAACCGGTATCCGGTCTAGGCCTGCCTTAATAAGGAACTCCAAATATCCTGGTTTTGCACCGAAATCCATCAATGTGATATCGCTACAAACTGTCTGGTGTCCTGACCTACGCCATTGCTCCATCTCAGGCAGGGTCTGCCTTGTCTTATTTTTCTACCGTAGATATTGCCCTTATAGACTTTCTGAGCTGGATCATCCTCATCCATACGGATTAAGTGGCCCGCCTACCGCAACTTATTGAGCCGGATTTTATCCACAACCATACAATTGTGGTATCGCTCATAGATTTCGTCATTATGTAGGCTACGGAATTGCCCATCCTCATATAGGGGGCCAAAAATTCTTCGGAGGATTCTTCCCTCGAACGCGGCCAAGAGTTCGCAATTTTTCTTGCTAAGAACCCAAGTTTCCGAGGAATACATAAGGACTGGCAAGATCATAGTCTTGTACAGTAAGAGCTTTGACCCTATGGTGAGACGTTTCGAGTTTAACAGCTTTTGTAAACTGAAATTGGCTTTGTTGACTGCCGACAACCGTGCGCGGATTTCATCATTGTAGCTGTTATCGGTTGTGATTTTCGACCCTAGATAGGAAAAATTATCAACGGTCTCAAAGTTGCAGTCTCCTATTTTTATTCTTCCCGTTTGACCAGTGCGATTTGATGGTGTCGGTTGGTTGGTTTTTGGTCCTGATGTTACCACCACATATTTCGTGTTGCCTTCATTGATGTGCAGCCTAAGATCTCGCGTCACCTGCTCGATCTGGATGAAGGCAGTTTATACGTCTCGAGTCGTTCTTCTCATGATATAGATATCGTCAGCATAGGCCAGTAGCTGGGTGGACTTAAAGAGGATGATGCCTCTCGCGTTTACCTCAGCATCACGGATCACTTTTTTCAGGGCCAGGTTAAAGAGGACGCATGATAGAGAATTTCCTTATCTTAAACCGTTGTTGATGTCAAATGGTCTTGAGAGTGATTCTGCTCCTTTTATCTGGCCTCGCAGAATGGTCAAGGTCAGCCTAGTCAGTCTTATCAATTTCGTCGGCATACCGAATTCTCTCATCGCCGTTTAGAATTTTATACTAGCTCTGCTGTCATAGGCGGCTTTAAAGTCAATGAAAAGATGGTGCAACTGATGTCCATATCCCAATAGTTTTTCCATCGCTTGCCGCAGAAAGAAAATCTGATCTGTTGCTGATTTGCCTGGAGTGAAGCCTCTTTGGTATGGGCCAATGATGTTCTGGGCGTACGGGGCTATCCGACCTAGCAAGATAACGGAGAAAATCTTATAGTTGGTACTCAGCAACGTGATATGTCTTCAGTGTTAACTCTCACCTGATTGGCAGAGAGGATCCCAGGTGGTGTTATTTTTCGAGCCCGGAGCACCATGCCAAGGAGATAGTGATCCGAGTCTATATTGATATTCTGATATTCTAGGCTGAGAGGTGGCGGTGTTGAACCAACACACAATTTGGTTGAAAGTGGTCTCATCTGGAGAAGTCCACGTTCGTTTGTAGACCGCTTTCCTCGCAAACCAGGTACTTCCAATAACCATTTCGTGTGACACTACTAACTGAATTATCCGCAGTCCGTTATTTTTGGTATCCTTATGTAGGCCAACGTATCGCCTAAATACGGGCTCCATCCCTATTTGACTGTCCAAATCTCCAACTATGATTTTGATATTATACTTGGGACAGGCTTCGAGGGTTTGTTTTACTGCCTCGTAGAAGGTAGTCTTCTTCGACTCCGCAGTCTCCCCTGTAGGGACGTGAACGTTAATGAGGCTTAAAATTTCTAAATTTGCCTCGCAAGTTTTATGTTTCCATAGCTGATAACAATAGGTTTCAATTTCATGGCTGACTAAGAAACCTACTCCGGGGACATGGATGACCACTATAATATATGGTGTAGCTAGCTGCTTGGCAGCTCGTTTTAAATCTCACTTTAAGGCCATTTTGCGAGCACGCAGATCCCCAAACTTATACAGCATTTTGGAGGTCTCAGTCTCCTCCATACAAGTGATCACGAATTAAGCTCCTTTTCTCGAAAATCTCAATATTAAAGGTGATACGAACGTTTAAAGTTTTTCATGAGATTCCTTCACTTTAAGGCAATTTTCTAAGCACCCAGACCCCCAACCTATATACCATTTTGCAGGTCTAAATCTCCTCTATACAAGTAATCACGAATTAACCCAGCGTATCAAGCCACTGTTGTTCCACCAGGCTTTCGGGTCGCTTACCATCGACTTTGGTGTTCGGACCAATCTTGGCAAGTGAATTCTCGTTGGCGCGAATAACGTGACCATACCATCGAAGACACCTCTCTCGCAGTTTTTTCACTATCGATGCAACCCCATATCGATCGCGGATATCCTCATTTATAGTCGGCCAGCACTCAGAACCATAGAGAGTGATAGGACGGATGACATTGCGGTAAATTTTAGATGTGGGACGTTTATTAATACGTCGATCACAAAGAATACCAGTTGTGGAACGCCACTTCATCCAGGTTGCGTTAATGCGTGAAGCAATTTCATAACGCAGTTCTGCATTTGCTGATATCATTGACCCGAGATATTTAAATCGGTCAGTTCTGAGCAGTGCTTGTGCCTGTTTGAAGGGAATCGGTCGTCAGAAACTCAGTTGTAATCAAATTCAATCTGAGACCGTGTTGGATGAGGCGATCATTTCATTTTTGGACAAGCTGTTCGAGATCATTTTTGCTATTAGACGCTAGGAAAACATCATCTGCATAAAGCAGTGTATAGAGCGCTGGACGTTGGATGTCCCGTTTGACGGTGTCAATAACAAGAACAAAGAGAAGTGGTGAGAAGGCGTTTCTTTGATGAACATCAACAGAGACACGAAGCAGTTTTGATAAACCCTCCACACTACGAATTTTGCTTTCCGGATCGTGGTACAGCAATTGAACCCAGCGCACGAGTTCTTCTGGCACTAAGTGTTGTCGTAGAGCATACCAGATGAACTCGTGTTGCACACGGTCAAACGCTTTCTCCAGATCCAGAAATGCAATGCAAAGAGGCTCATGCTTCTTATGGTGTTTCTCCATGAGTAACCGTGCAGCGTGTATTGCGTCAGTAGTTCCACGGTTATTTCAACGATTTCGCGAATACGGTTGTCAGAATGCGTTCAAAAATCTTCATGGTATTGGAAAGTAACCCAATCGGATGGTAATTTGAACATTCTGCTGGACTACCTTTCTTTTTCTATATTGGAACTGCGGCACTTTCTTGCCAGTTAGGTGGTGTACTACCTTCCTGAATAGTCCGATTAAAGAATTCACTGAGTCACAGTGTTGGGTCCCAGTTCTCGCTTTATAGCGATGCCGTCAGGTCCTGTTGCTTTTCTCGATTTCATTCGTTTTATTGCTTCCTCGATTTCAGTTGCACTGACAAGTGGAGCTGCTCCAAATATCGGCAATGATTGTGGAAGTGGAGAATGAGCGAATTCTTCAACTGAAATCTGCTCGAAATATTCTCGCCATCTATTCGTTGCAACTCAACGGTTGGTAAGCAAAGTACTATTCTTGTCATTAACGACAGAAGTGTTTGATATCCTGTGTGCGTTCGTTTCGGCTTTTAGCAAGTCGATGCAGATCTCTTTCGCCATCCCGAGTGTCCAATTAATCGTAAAGATTTTTGTAATGGTCTGCTCGGGTGACAGCCATCGCTTTCTTCGCTTTCCGGTTGGCATTCTTATAAATTTGCCAACTGACCAACGTGTCATCGTCGAGAAATTTGTGGTAGAGGCGTTTCTTTTCACGGACCTTCATTTCAACATCATCATTCCAAAGCCAAGTATTTCGGTTGATGACCCGCTTACCTGGCTTGGTGACCTGGAGAGCTGTAGAGACCGGTTTGCGGATCGTGTCTTCCATTTGCTTCCACGATTCTTCCAAATTCGTAATGGTTGGTAATCGTATAAGTGAGATCGTTTCTTCTTTTTTCTCACCAAATCGCCACTATTTGAGGCGCCGCGAGCCAGTGCGTTCCTCACGCTGTTTTATTGGTGGCATAATTCGTAGGACGGCAATCAATAGTCGATGTTGAGGTGCAATGGTCTCATAGGGAGCGACTTTACAATCAGTGACGGTGGTAAAATGTCCGCGTCTCATGAGAATACAGTCGATTTGCGTTTTTGCTGTTTTTTTTGCTGTTTCCTCTATAAAATCTAGGAAGATGAGACAATCGTTTAATGAATCATGTATTCGTAAGTTTCCGCAAAATTGATTATACACTCGCCACCCTCATTACGCGCTTCAAACCCTTTTCCTCCATGGCACTTGTTATTGTCTGTCTTTTCACCCACATGATCATTAAGGTCGCCAGCAATGATGATATAGTCATCAGCAGGTATGTAACAAGTCTTTTCATCGAGAAGTTGCCAGAAGGTACCTTTCTCGGCATCAGGTCGACCTGTCTGTGGTGCGTATGCGGTGAAGAAGTGAATAGTGCGATCAGCTTCATCAGCCGATCATCAAGTCGTTCGAATTCTTTAATGGCATCACGGAAACCATCTGAGATGACAATGCCAATACCGTATTGAGTGTGTGGGTTACCAAAATAAAGAAGTTTATAGCCATGTTTACTGTGTTCGCGTTCTATAATATATCGCCGCTTTTGACACCAGGCCATCGGGTTTCCTGCGGAGCGCAGATATCAATGCGTCTTTTCCGAAGGGTTCTTGCGAGTTCCTCGGTCTATCCAGTTAGAGTGCCAACATTTAGCGTGTAGACTCGTATTTGTTTTGCTCGGACTAACCTACTTACGTCCTGATGCCGTCCATCCGTCAAAAACGCTTGCCCACTTCTGGGCAGGACCAGGGCCCGTCCTGCCGTATCGACTGAGGTGGACGCACTAGCATTTCTCTGAGGCTTGCTACTTGATCCGATCATCTTGTTTTTAACGTCACCAAGAGAGATCAGGTAGAATTTAACATAGAGGAACACTTCCAACTATACTCTATTTATCTCTTTCCCTGATCTCATTTTATTTTATTTTTGTTTTTACTGAGGATAGTACAAAGTACGTTGCCTCAAACCCTCCTCCTTTACCTGGGCTTGGGACCAGCATACTATGTTAATAGCATGGCGGTATTAGACAGCAATCAAGGGTATCATGTTTTCGAATTCTCTGAAGGAGCATAACAGCTATATATGTACACGCCCCTTCCAATAGTTAAGACTGCCTATTCAATCCCGTATGGTTTGGTCGATGGAATTTATCCTTACATCATGGATGAGTTCGGTGGACTAGAAATGCAAATTTTAAGCGACTCTCCAGTGGTTGACGTCGAATTATTTTTATTTTTCCGTCTATCGTAGCAGGCTCGGCATACCCTACAACTCGCATTGCCGAAGCTGCGGAGAAGGAAGGGAAACCCTCATGCACTTTCTCTGCGATTGCCCAGCTCTGGCTAGAATCAGGCTGCGGACACTGGGTAAACCATTCTTTGGGGACCTCAGAGAGATTTCTAGCTGCAGGGTTGGGGAGCTGCTTTCCTTCGTGAATGCTACGGGTTGGCTCTGAAGATCCGAGCCGGCTAGACTCCGCCTCCCTGCTCCCATAACAACAGTCACGGTCTTAGGAGTTTGTGGCATCAAAACGGCGCATCAAAGCGCTAATTGGGCTCCTCGGAGCGGATACTGATACCTACCCTACCCACCCCATCGTAGTTCTGGTATTCGGTGCTTTCTTGTTACATGGATTTGAGGTTGTATCGTCCTCCTTGGCAATAGGCCCTTTGTCTCTACAACTTCTGCATTGAACAGACCGGTCAATAATTTTTGCACGCCTTCTCCAAGTATTCATTCTTAAGTAGGACTGTAGAGAGAATATCAGAGTCCAGGGTGAATAAGGGCCCTCTATATTACCTGCTCCGTTCCTCTGAGAAAATTCAGGGTCTGAGGAGTATCACGCCGCGGAAAAATCGAGCCCGGGCGAAACTATATGAGTCTTGGGGAAAAGTTATTTCGGCGCCTATATTATCCCTGTTTTTATTAAAATTTCTATTCCGGGTTCTCGCGAAAACTTCGTGCTCGGGGGGGAATCCCCCTTTCCATTCGCTTCTCGTTACGCCCTGTAATACTTAAAAATTAGCAGAAATTGTTCTTGTAACAATGTTACTATTATAATTTGCTCTTTCGCATACAATGTTTCAATTACTAGAGAATAATCAAATTCAATTTGTCAATGAAAATAGCCTCCCAACTATCAAGCTTTGTCCTTTTTTCAAATCTTCAACCGTTAAATCGCAAAACTTCCCATTATCCACAATACTTGGTTCCTCACTCGACGCTTGTTAGACATTACAACTGGAAGGAATAGGTAGCGGGGGCATAAGTCACTAGCAAGAATCTGTTCCCGGTGCCATCACACAAAATACCCTGGCCACTGCGCAACAACAACCCTTGAAATGCCTACACACTGTTAGCCAGAGCAGGAAGACAGCGGCGAACAACGAGCTCCAAGTGCTCGATGTGAAAAAGAATCGATAACAGAACTTTGACTGGCACTGGGGTGGTTGAGGGATGTCTAAGAAAAGTGTTTGTTTCGTGTTTTCTTCTTAAATATTTCATCCTTTTTCGGTATTTTTCGTGCTTACAGAGGAATAATGCTAATTCGAGTTACATTTTATTTATAATTGTTGCGCGATAGCTTTCGTATTGCAACGAGAAAATCACTTTCTACTCGGGGCGGTTTGTGATTTGCTCCTGCATTGCTACTCGGGCTGCTATTGCTTCTTGCATCCTCATTCCATTACATAATTTCGCTACAATTTCAATTGGATCTCACTCAAAATTTGGCATAATAGAAAGCGCTAGACACAATGCAACCTCCACCGCGGAAAGTAAGTATGAAATGAGTAGACAACTGGTTACTTGCTTTCAGTAGCACCTTCTTGGGTTATTTTGGTAATTCACAAATCGATTACGCACAAATCGCAATGGCCATCAGGAATGGGTAGTCAGGGAGCAGAGTAGTGAATGCATGGCTGCTCCGCATTCGAATCGATTTAACACCAGATTTGTTGCCAGGACCGACATGAATGCCTAATGCAATTTTCCATCCCATTTCGTAGGGGAACTACGTGAAATTCCTCAAGAATCTGCACACTGAGCAAGTCGCGAAACTTCAGCTAAAGAATCAGCATGAGTGCGATTTGCTGGAGGATATTCGGCAATTCACTATCAAACGCTCGGCCATCGAGAAGTCGTACAGCGAAGCGCTACTCAAGATCTCGTCCGCATACCTAAATAAGAAGATCCCAAATATTCCGGACATCAAAGTTGATGGGATGGAGGAGAGATGGTAAGTCATATGGGAAGCACTACTTTTTCCTCCTGCAGCCAATGAACTTTCTAACTTTTCCAGGAATATGTGGAGTGTGTGGCGAACTGTCCTCGAGGAAAATGAAAAATTGGCCAGGGCGCGACTAGCAGCTATCGAAGTCTTCCAGCAGCAGATAGCGGACGAGGCGAAAGTTCTGCGCGACTATAAACTACAAATAAGTAAGAAATGCCTGAATCAATTGGCCAACATCCAAAAGGAGCTCCAAGTAACAGTGAGCGAAGTAGATAAAACGAAGAAACAATATTTCGACGAAGAGCACTGCGCTCATGATGTTCGAGACAAAGCTCGTGATATTGAAGAAAAGTTGAAAAAGAAGAAAGGATCCTTTTTCCAATCCATCACATCACTACAGAAAAACAGCGCTCGAGTCACAACTCGCAAGGAGCAACTGGAGGAGAAATCAACGGGGGCTCGAAACGACTATCTTCTAAGCCTGGCGTCTGCTAATGCACACCAAAATCGTTACTTTACCGTGGATTTGCAAACAACGATGACCTCCATGGAAAACTACGTATTCGAACGGATCGCAGAATACCTAACCCTCATGGGACGCACTGAACTTTTGACTTGCTCAGCAACTCAGAATTCCTTTGGAAAAATACGAGACCAAGCGCAACAACTCTCTAGGGAATACAATCTTCAATGCTGCTATCTTTTCTACCCGGTTCTGAAACAGCACATTCAATATGATTTCGAGCCGTGCGATAACGACCCGGTTTTCAAAATTACTGCCGAACATGATTCAGCTGCAGATACTCTGGCACGTGAAGCTAAGATGCTGGCAGCGCGAGTGGTTCGTGAAAATAATTCTATTCGTGAGAATGCTAGAAAGTTGGCTATATGTGTTTCGATGCGTGATTCTGGACAGAAGACAGATCCGAATGATCCGAATGGGCCGGATTTGGATACAAAGATCGAAGAATTTAGGGAGCTGATAAGAAAGTCGGAAACCGAGAAAGCTCGTGCTGAGGCGTGTCTAGAGTGTCTTCGAGCTGGTGGAATTAATGTTGATGAGTGGGTACAGGAAGCAGAATCTCTTGGTGTACATGAGTTGACTCGATCAGCGAGCTCGATATCGATGAGGACAGATGCATCTGGACAAGGGGTGAGTAGTTGTCAATTCTATTTTTTATATTTGAAGAGGCTTTCCAGTCCTTCAATCCTCCGTTGATTTCGATGACCAATCTTCAATGGTTTGATCGAGGGTGGTTTTTTTGGTGGCTTCAAATGCTTTGTAAGTCTGATGTTGGTGGCCCACTGCTGGGTTTTAACTTGAAAAAATTTATAGATTCCTTGGTTTGTCTAAACTTTTCTTTAAGTCCTTGCGTATTTGGTCTCGACTAGTTCTTTGCTGGCTCTTTTTTGGTATTCGCAAATCTGTCAGATTCTTTAAGGACTTAGCCTTTGTTCTTTTCGGACCTATTCTTAGATGCATATGTCCGCTTTAGCTGAGTCGAACAAACGTCAGAGTTAGAGCGAACGCGTTTGGGATTCCCACCCACTAAGAGCCACCTCTGGCCTCTGTAGCCCTAGCCCAAGGGATCACCATTTAATTATTACTTCGCGGATTGGGTTTGCTTTTAGGTTCTTGTCCTTCTGTTCCTTTACGCTTTCCTCCTCTTTCTTCCTTCAGTAACTCCTTCTTTGTTCTTATGATTACGGAGGACGGGCTAAATCAATTTCCCATTAACCTCGACAGCTCAGCAACTATATTCTCCGGGCTAATGCTCCTGCCCGTTGGTTCGGATTCCCCCCTCCATGGCTTTGGGCAATAAAACATCACATGCCCTGGATCCTTCGGGATACCTCCACATCTAGGATAACTGAGCGAATCATCTAACCCAAAGCAATGAAAATAGTGCTTATAGCAACCACTGTCTCCGGCGAGGAACTGGGCAATGTGGTGGTCAGTTTAAGCCATACTAATGTTAGGAATGAGTCTGTGCGGCCAGTGACTCGTCATAGACTTGTCCCCACAGGTAAAGCAGAATGGATCGCATTACTTCAGCTAGAAATAATCACCTATATTGTTTCGCTCCGCCAAGATTCGGCAAAATGTTTGTAAGCGCCGCGGTGGCAGTAGTTGCCTTTTGACATGCATGCTATAGGTGCTCGATAAAATTCAGTCTGGCATTAATCAAGGTATTTGATAGCTGGCTTCGAAACGACTGTATGTCCTCCGACTTTCACTTTCACAGTGTTCTTCTTTTACAGTTGGTTATTAAGACTGCCTCCGTTTCGTCTGTCAAGGTTAATCCGTCTCTATCTAGTCAGCTTTTCACAGCTTTCACTGTCTCCGTCGCGTAGACCTCTGGGTACTTGGCTGCGACACCTACAACCAGGTCAACCGCATAGCTGAACATCGTAGCCTCTTCTAGGACGGCAAGAACAAGCACCACAATTATACCACATTCTACAGTAGGGGATCCAGTACAGAGGCCTGTGGTACCTCCGCGGTGACCACGTGCTCTTTGGAGCCCTCGCCCCTGTCGTACCGGAGATTCCTCTGTGAGAGGCAGTTCTTGAACCGACTCGCCAAATATTCAGGAACACCCAAGCCCGCCAATGCACCTTTAATTCGGGTCCAGTACTTGGCAGAGGTTAATGCATTTTCGACATCCAATTTCATTTCGTCGGTTGTGTGTGTCGTTTTTACGGCTTATTTTATAATGAAAAGACAAGACAAAGACAAATGTTATTTTTTAATGTCGAATAGTGAGTTTCACCGGTATTTCAAGGACCAGTTGTCCTCTTCCTCAGTGAGTTTTTGTCAGACTATATGAGGAATAAAAAAACTCACTATTCGGCATTAAAAAATAAAATTTGTTTTTCTTCATTATAAAATAGTGATCTCCGGCCTGCTAGATCTTATTTTGGCTTTTGGCTCAAGAATTTCCTGAGCTCCAACATGAGGTCTCCTTTTTGGACCGTTTAATGCGGCTAATATTATTAGCCATATTGGTGAGTTCGTGGTCTCCCTACACTCTTCTCAAACTGTCAACGTATGACCCTTCACCATGTTTGTAGATGATGATAACTTCCGGTGTTATCTTTCCCCCTTTTCCCGGTGCCACCCTCCTTCAGAGATCCCCTACCTTTCTCTGGAATTGCGGCTACGTGAGTTTCGCCGACAGCTTCAACCGTCCCTTGCACCTGCTTCACATTTTTGGAAGTTGAGTCCTTTTTTCACTTCGGAATCGACTGGTCTGACTGTTCGTACGTTCTCTTTCCTGCTTTCTCCTCTCTCGTGTTTTTCGCTCGACGCCCTTACTCCACTTTTATATTAGGCCTTGCATTACGTCAACTGGATAGCTTTTATCGTGGCGTGATGAATATTTCGGCGTTCTTTGATGAATTTACAGAGCCACATGATCTTGTTACCCAGTGCGATAAAGGCAGGCTTGATCGTTGCCTCTTACATCGCTCGGGTGATTTAACGTCAAAGTTAACTCCTTTGCATGCCTTCCCGCTACGAACTCCCCACGGGGGTAGCGCTTTCATTCGTGGGGGCTTGTTCGGTATAGGTGGGAATCCGCCACCCGCTTCTTCTGAACGGGTCCCTGCCGTGCGCTTGTAATATTAAATGCTACAGTAGTCACGGTTCCAGCTACTGGGGTACTTTGGTTGTTGGATACCGATGGCCGGGAGTCCTCTTACCCACTCCCAAAAACGGCCGATATTGGGTTTCCAAAGCTCAGCACCGGAACTTTATTTCCCCTCTCCGTTTTGGGTTTTAGTTCTTCCATTACTTAATTTTTATCCAACGATAGGCGAGCTACGTGGCCTACGCTTAAGCAGGCCCATACTCGCACATCTCCGGATGTGTTCACGTGCATGTCCACCACACATCCGTCGGGCGTTCTCTTATCCTCACGACAGAATGAGCATGATGAGAGATTTGGCAACTCCACACAAGAGGCATACGTGTAGTCCGTTACAGGACGTACGGTTGCCGCATGAATGTGTATTTATGGGAACGGGGGTGGCTTGTGGAAAACAAAACTTTCTGTAATATTATTTTTATCTTTAGAATTGATTATTCCTATTGACACGAGATTTGGTGGTTAGGTTGGGACTGTGAATTCATATGCATGCAATGGGTACCATTATTTTACGTACAGTTTACAAGCAAAATGGGATGTTTAGATGTTAGTTTAAAAGTGTCTTTTAAATTAAACGGCCCTTTTAAAAAACTTTCCTACCGGTGGTGTCCCTATCCAACATGTTAGCCTCGCATCAAATGACAGCACCCTAGGAGATGTCAGTATCATATTGAAGCGAATAGTTTGACGACCTCAATGCATATACATTATGAGCTATGTACAAATGGGATCATTGCGTACATAAATATTCTTACACTAAAAATCCATAAAATCTTTCATACCTGGGGCGCCGACTTTTTTCCTTAAAACACAATAACGACGGAGTTGGAGCCGCAATTGGTGGTAGCGCCATACTAGCTGACTTGACATGATCTTGCTAGTTAGTGTTGATAATGCTGCTTGTCTCACTGTTGGAATAGATTCACTTTTGCCGCAATGCATCTACTTATTTCCTTCTCACTTCCTAGGAGAGCAAACATACGAATTTTGAAGCATCATTCGCTCAGTGATTCCATTAAGATCCATTACCATTAATCCGAAATAAATCTTCAAGGAAGCACTTCCTTTGGTTCCCGTTGAGATGTGCGAAGCCAAAACAGCTATGCAATATCTATTAATATAACAGATCTTGCCATGTGCTTGCAGCAACTCGCAGCTATGTGAGCTATACTTGGGCGCCCACCAATGCACTGCATCACATAGACGGCACTAATACCAACTCTTATATGCGGAATTTTGCTCGCACAACTTCCGTCGCGGTCGAACGTGTGCAGGGGTCTTCCGTCTCGCATTTTAACCCTTAATGATTACTTAACCCTTGGTACACTAGTCACACCTTAGCTTGGGGTTGATTACTGCTTGGTTCAAGGTTTCCCCATAATTTCTTAACAAATCACCTTTGTTGAGCAGCCTCATCACCATCATCAAGCGCATCGAGCATTTTGTAATTAATTTCCACATCAACCATCTTTAATGAAAAAACATATTGCTCCTATGCTTCTAGATATAGCGAATCAACCAGACCTATCCACTATAATTCCCGACTTCTGTCACCTCTTCTTGGAATTTCATAAGAGACTTCCATTTGTCCTGATCCATGTAGTTCTAAGACAACTTACTAGTCGATCTTCCTGGGAGAATCAGTTGCCACTTTTGCTTAAAATGTGGCCTTTTCACTGTCACTTCTGTTCCCTAATAAATACGTCTACGGATATTTCGCCCATGTATCAAAATTTTTATTCCAGATTGTTGCAAGGCTGGGTGTTTTGAAGACCCAACGCAAACAGGGGTTGACAAAATTCCGGAGCTGTCAAGCGGTATTGGTGGTTACTTTCCTCTTGCTGCTCTCATCTAGTAGCAGAAATTTCGATGTGTAACACCCTCAAAGTGAAATTGGTGTTCAAGTATCTGCATTTCCGGATTTTGGGTAAATAAATGAAAGTGAATTTAACGCTTGTAATTGACCTGGATACCACCATCGTCAGAAACAACGCTATTCAGCTCCCTAGAAATTGGCCAACAACTTCAATAATCCGTCAGACTCAGAATTTTGGTTTTACTAGTATTAATCTTCGATTTGATTTTTCGTGTTTTGATCCAGATCCATCTTGTATTTCCGCTAATTCCTCGACTTTTTCGGCCTCAAGCTTATAAATGGTTTGACAGTTTCTTTCCGTAGGCGTTTAGTGTGCCTCCTTCCCTTCTTGCTCTAGCATCTGCCAGCTCTTCTTTACCCCAAGATCATGAAGTTCACTTCTTTCTCGAAGTCTTTCCAGTACCAACAATTATAGATGTTAAAATGGTTTTCCATTTTCCCCCCTTTTCGACCCTCCGACCTATAGACATAGGTAGTATATCAGTGTCTTTCCTCTTCCAATTAGTGCCAAATTTTTAGCCCTTTCTCCGGAATTTTACATCTTTAATTTGGAAGCTATGGAGCCTACCTATTTTTAGGTTTTCCAATTTCCATTTTTAAATAAAATTTGTTTGGGAAACCAACGAATTCACCTCATGACTTGTTTCTTTTCTACAGGAAAATCCCAGTTCAGATTCGTTCTACGACAGTGATAATGCCGAACAGGAAACTCAACCATCAGGTTCCGCATTACAAGATGATAGGGATATGAATAAGGATCAGTTATCGCAAGATGGGGATGTAGATGGTAACTTCATATTCGAACATTCTAAGTTTCCAGGATTTTAAAACATTTCCAATATCGTTTCAGTTGAACAAGAGAGGCAAACGATTGAACAACTTACCGCCGGATGGGAAGATCCTACTGAAGTTGACTGGAGCACCGAAGATACAACCGTTCCTGAAGCAGCTCCAGCCCCGAAGGATCCGATATTTAAGTGCACTGCAATTTATAGTTACACGGTAAATTTATTCATTAGCTACTGTTCTAACCCTTACCACAAATTGGCATCTCCTCCAGGCTCAAAATCCGGATGAGTTATCTATCGTAGAGAACGAGCAACTAGAGGTGATTGGTGAAGGCGACGGAGATGGATGGTTGCGGGCTCGAAACTATAAAGGTGAAGAAGGCTACGTCCCTCATAATTATTTGGACGTGGAACAGGACTCTGTGGCGGAAACAGGCCAAAATCAGCTCCAAACTCAAATCTCCTTCTCATCGGTCGACTATACAGTCGACAATGAGGATCAAACTCAAGATTCAGTACAATCACCTGACCAAGTATCTGTTATAATGGCTCCTGGAAAGAAGAAATCTAGTCAAGAATATTGCATTGCTTTGTATGATTATGACGCTACTGCACAAGATGAGCTTACGTTCGAAGAAGGCCAAATAATCAAGATTATAACAAAAAGTGCACATGGAGTTGATGATGGCTGGTGGGAAGGTGAACTGGATGGTAAAGTAGGAAATTTCCCATCTCTAGTAGTAGAAGAGTGTGACGAAAATGGTGAGCCACTAACTGAAGAAGGAGCCGAGTCTCCACTGGCCCAGCTTCCGCCAGGCCTTTCACTTCCAGCTCCACCTGCGTTACCCGCGGAATATGCAGATTCTTTGAATGAGAAGTTACAAGATCTTCACGATTTGCAAGGTTTAATTTGAGATTTTTCTCTTTGAATTCAACTTGAATGTGTTGTTGTTAATTTTACAGAGGCTGAACAGGAATATGATAATGTCCCGCAAATGCCACCACCAGGTAAGCTTAAAAATAATTGGTTTTGATCACATATTGAACTAATGTAAATCCTTTGCTTTTCATGCTTGCATATAGTACTTGTGCAAGAAGACGTTGAGGAAGAGGTATCGATTTTTTTCTTCTTCTAAAGTATATGTATTAGTTGAATCCTTTCTTCTTAATTTTGCAATCGACCTTAAGCATATTGGGTACTTATGGCCTTTGAACAACATATGCCTTTTTAAAGTCTATGGTTCTGACAAAATCAAGCTCCTATATTCTCATAACTCAGGATACATTTGAAGTAACAACGTCGCGGATAAGCAGTTGGATTCCATGCTTTCTATTAATAAGTTAGATTTCCAGCAACACATCAATTTTTCAATCTTATAATCTGCCATTTCCGACTAGTCCACGATTTTTAAGGTTTTGTGGTTAAAATGCGCCTCCCCTAGAGTTTCCTTTGAGTTTCCCCTCTCGTCTATAAATCTCAGATAGTGCTTTGGGTCCATTGGAGCTCCACCCCAGTTTGGACAAATGGGTGAATTCTCCAATTATAATCTGCAGAGTCATTGGCCATGACCTTCATGGTTCTGTGAGAAACTGGATGAGATTATTATTAATCTCTCGATGTCATGTTTACGACCACTCCTTGATGGTAGATATGTAACCACTGACACTTTACTGAGCGTCCTCAACGCTTCTGCTACCTAATTATAGATCTCTCCCTTTCGGAGTTTATCGTTTGCGTTAAAGAATAAATTGGCATCATATCCGAGATGATAGATAAATGGCACTCAGTTTAGGCACGTTACATGAGATTTGAAGTGCCTTTCTCGAAATTGGTACTGCATAGAGTAAGATCGAGCAAAACGACTGAAAGTATATGTCTGCTTAGATTTTACCGCAAGGTTAAGGGCAGTATTCGGTATGCCGTCTTCTCCTCTTCTCTGTTTGCTGCAGGAATTACCATGGGAGACATGCTGCACCCGTTCCGAACTCCTAATTTCGTTTTTCCGTTAGGGGCCTGCTGATTCCCTGGAGGATGTCCCACCCGCAATAACGGCATCTGGTCTAGGCCTGCCTTAGTTAGAAACTCCATAAATACTGGTTTTGCGAGGAGGCAAACCGTATTCGATATCGCTAAAAGCTCTCTGGTGTCCTGGCCTAAGCATCACTAAACCTGAGGTAGGTCTGGTATGTCTTCGTTTTTTACAAGATATTGCCCTTATAATTTTCCGGTCTGAATTATCCTCACCCATATGGATTATTTGACTCGCGCACCCCAGCCTATTCACAACCAGGCGATCGTGTTATCGCCCATAAATTAGGTTTTTGACGACTTGGTGGGTGCAAGTTGTGCTGGTCCTTGGTGGACTACAACATATCATGCATGAATGGCAGTTCCTCCGGGTCAGGGCTCTGTTCTTTATGAGCATCTTGGTCGGATTTTGTTTTAAACACTCCTTGCATTTTTTATCTTTCACCGTCTTTGGCATTAGTGAAGATCTAGGAATTAACAAGCTTCCCTTGAATGGGTCAATTTTTTAGTTTTGGAGTCCTTATTGCTTTCATTCCGTTTGAGCAAATATAGTGAATGTTAAAACCGTCTTCTTTGGCCAGTGACTTCCTTTCAGCGTGGCATTCTTCGCCTTTCTTCAGAAGGCAGGTACATATGTTCCAGCATGCGGGATTTTTACCTACTAAAACGTCGTTACACAATAGTGATTCCAGCATAATGCCCTGTGGAACACCCGTGGAGACAATGCATTCCCTGGGTTCCTTGTCTGTATCGCACCAAAGCCTTCTTTCTGTTAGATAATCGTCACCAATGATCTCCTTATTTGATTCTATTTGGCCGAGTTAAATTCATTTTGCACATTAAGGTAACCACTGCGCAATAGGATTTAGGAAGGGGGTCCACCAGGAGGTATACCAGCATTAATTAACAACACTCTCGTTACAACCTTGCAGATGCAGTCCCTCTTGCTTCGCTGGATAGCTAGCTTCAAGTTTCTTCGAGCTTCCTTGTAGACGACCCTTCCCATTGCACTCTGGGCGCTCTTCTGCTTCGATGATACGTAGACAGTTCATTGTTCTATCACCAGTGGGGAAAATATAATGTTTCGACATCGGTGAATCGCATGCCGTCGTGATGCGTTCCGTGATATGGAAGGATTTCTCTACGTGTGTGTCTGGTATAGTGACTTAGTCCAACCAAATATCAATAAATTTTGGCTCGCCAAATGCTTTCGCAGACCAGTTTGACGTTCTTTTCATTCTTGGATGTGCAGGTCCCCAACTGCTAGGCTTGTTCTTTAGGTCAAAGACAGTTGACGTATCGCAACCCATTGAAGAAAGCTACGATCGAAACGGACCCTTCTTTCCGGCAAGTATTAACCTGACTATCATTAAACAATGTGATGTCTATTTGTGGGAAAGCCTCTAAGAGATAACGCCTCTTGCATTCATCATCAATGGCCTACCCCATTCTGTGGCCAAGGCATTAAAGTCATCGGTAATAACTTTTTGTCTACGTCCTTTCGCGTCCCATGCCAATTTGGC
Organism: Hermetia illucens; assembly: GCF_905115235.1. Taxonomy (NCBI): domain Eukaryota; kingdom Metazoa; phylum Arthropoda; class Insecta; order Diptera; family Stratiomyidae; genus Hermetia; species Hermetia illucens. The sequence goes on from NC_051850.1 coordinate 175,372,653, forward strand.
CAACATGTCCTCGGATTTAGCTAACGTTAGGCTTTTAGGAGCATAGTAACTATATACGTATATGCCGTCTATTTCTGTGGACATGAATCGAAGTTTAGGCAATGTGGGTTGGACACCGCATTATTGTTAGACTTTCTATGGGGTTCGCTCATGATGGCCACTGGCACCTCTGATTCGTACGTGATCTGCGAGGACATGTTTTGAGCTACTTTACAATAAATGAGGTTGATTTGAATCGACCTCACATTCCCAGTTAGCGGCTTTTTCAACTTAGCTTAGCCTTTGGTTTTGGCGCTGAATGAATTTTCAGCTACAGCATAAAATCACTTTTTTATAATATTTCCTGCGGAACCTGTTGATATTATTCCCCAAGATCACGGCCAGCTTTCAACTTTCTTAGTATGTTTAGGTAGGACATACTGCCTAGGCTAAAAATGATGATCACCTCGGAGCGGATCCTCATACACACGTAATCAGAATTGCCATACCTCTGTGTTGTCGGAATAGTGGTGGCTCCTATGGTAATTTAGCATGCGTTGAAGAAATAACATTTAATTTAATCACTAGAAACACGAAATAAACTTAGTTGGAATCATTTTCCGTAGCCTCTATAACAATGAAATCTATGAGCGATACCACGACCGTCTGGTTGTAGATAAAATCCGGCTGAACAGGTTACGGTGGGTGGGTCACCTAATCCGTATGGGTGAGTATGATCCTGCTCGACAACTATACAAGCCCCTTTCCTCAAGGTGGGCAAAACCCTTTTCTTTTGGGAACCTGCTGGTTTCCTTTTTCCGAATCTTTTTGTTTCTCCGCCTATCTGCGAGTATACATCGTTCTAAGTTGAGGTTATGAAAATTTTTTCTTTGTGAAAATTGGCTGAAAACTCCCCTTAAATTCATCCTATAATCATGTAGTATTTTAGGGTGTTATATACAGAGTGTCCCATTCATAACGGAGAATTTACGAATATTACGCATTAAATGTAAGAAACGTGGTTTTGATGTGAAGCAGATTGGCTTAGATATGGCAGTTCTATTTACGAAAAACGCTATAGCTCTGCAACAATAAAAGCAACAATTTTAATCAAACGAGTGGTGCAATCCATCATTGAAATGTCAACCATCGTAAACGGGAAGGTGTCTCTGTAGAGCACGATGTTATGAAGTTTGGTGAAAATGCTACTATACTCAAAGTCAAAGTTGTCTCTTTTCTATAAACTTATTACAGTTCAAGACATGGGCATGGAAATCATAAGGCCATAAGGTTTCAACTGACCGATATCGTACAAGCAGTGAAGCCCATGGTGTTTTACGTAGGCACCTGTCGTGAGACTTAATCCTACGGTCCTCTTCAGACACGGATTGATTTTATGACTACAATCAGAGCCCGGCTGAGACAAGCAACAGCGGTACCAGTCTATACCAAGTGCATGGCTTAGCATTCATACTGGTGGATGCAAGAATTACCTAAATCTCTACCGAACTATGGAGTACGGCACCCGTGTTGATACGCAACACCACGTCGAGGCCCGAAGGTCTCTTCTCGCTTGAGCATAACCACAACCATCATGAAAATCCCACTAGGGGGGCCAACCGCAAATAACCGAGCTGTCCTTACATACAACAGGAGTTCACCCGAAGTATGTGAGTCCAGGAACTTTCCCGTTTCCCATGGTACCAGTATACCCCTGGTAAGGTTTCGTGACCAATTTGCCACTTCAGATGAGTCCCCGTGCAGACTCGGGTCTGATCGCCCTGATTAGGCATTTGGAGCATTCGCCTACTGAATCACGGCCGGCAAACCAAAGTGATTACAGCGTCTCCCGGTGCCACCACTATGGAGGTTCTCCTCGGCCACTTGGTTTTGGTTTGGCCGATAGGGTTGCCGCCCCATCTTCCTCGCCGCCACCTCTGAGCACCATATCGTACAAGCAATCAGATCGGCCATTTCGTGGTCAGCAGTAGATTTGGGAGTTGCCTTCTGGATATATGTACATAATAAAAGAGGCGATCACATTGGCCTCGAAAGGGATCGCCATCTAATGGTCGCTTATATTCGCTTGTGCGAGCTTCGAGCTCCCAAGTTCAACATCGACCGCTTGTATGACCCAGCTGCCGCTCGACAGTGGGGGATCTATCAGGCTGATCGGACTGTAAATATATAAATTGAGTAACTCGCCTGAGAATATCGATGAGTACTGGGCTGCTCTTTTCTCGGGTGCTACCCAGGTCGTCGGCTACGTCTAGAAGGGACGTCATAAGACCTGACGGA